>NW_027228758.1:10000-610000 GCF_037783145.1 Equus przewalskii
TTGATCAAATTTGAAAACTGAAAACAATGTGTAGAGAGTATTTTCTTAATTTTTGCAGTGTGTTGAGGAGAAGGAGTATGGTAGATAGAATAAAATTTCAGATTCCGTGGCCATTTGGGGGGGACTGGAGTGACCATATACAATTGAGAGGCTTCCATTACCTGTTAGCAGGTGGATAGGACTGAATTGCAATGATAACTGATGCTTGGAGGTCCCAGAGAAAATTGACAGGGGCCCTTGGGTTGTGTCTCTGGACCATCTGTCCTTCTACCTCGTAGTGCACACAGGGAATGTGTAGAGATAAGAGAGAGAGGCTGCACCTGCCAATCCGTGTTCTCTGTTAGGTCTGTTCAGTTCTGCAGAATGGTCGACATTGGTTCATCATTCTCTACCTTTAAATAATAGCATACTTATTACTTACGTGTATTGAGTGTTTGACATAAAGGAAGAGCTTTGCAAATTGGCTTATTGGATCTGTCCACATTTGTAACAGGTCGTTAAACCATGTCACAAAGGAGAAATGTAAGGTTCACATAGGGGAAATGTTTACACATAATCACAGTTATATGTCACAGGCAACGAATATTGCTTGCTATGTGATGGTCTGTGGCTTAGTTGCAATTGGTGAGAAGGAGAGTCTAGTTATGTATTCTCAAGTTGAAAACTAATAAACTATATTAAACGTGCCAGTCTGTAAATGAGATTTACCATATTTTGGGGAAATGTCCAGTTTATTTCACATTGCGCATCATGTGATATTCCTTTATAATGAAGCTAGTATGTATTACGGCTGTGTACAGACTGTATATACGTCTATGGTTATGCATGAATAACATATGCCAGATCAGCACAAGGAAGCATTTGGCTGGAACCCCAAAGAGGGCTTCAGCTTTCTATACCTACGGCCTCCTTTCCCCAACTCTATCATGTCAACTTTCTGCCCCTGGACTCTGGTAGATGTGTCCCTGTCTGAACCAGAATGTCCACTATGTTTTAGGAATCAGCGACCTTCATGGATGTGGTTGTGGACTTCACCCAGGAAGAGTAGGCCTTGGAGGGTGCATCTTGGCAAAGCTGTACAGAGGTGAGATGCTGGAGAACATCAGTCATCTTGCCTCTGTGGTGAGTCTGTCAACGCTGATTTATTTATTCAATAAGTATCCAGAGAAGTTTCCACATATCACAGTCCCCTCTCAGCTCTCAGTCATAATCTTCCATGTCACTTAGAACTACGTAAAGGTAACCTGTTAATTTACTGACTTGCTGATGTGTGATGTGTACTGTGTCCCCCACTAGAATCTCGTCTTCCTGACCACAGTTTCATGTCTTTGTTGCTGCTCTATCGCCAGCACCCAGAACAGCACTGGAAACTTAATGGATATTTTTTCAATGACTAACTAATAAGATTAAACATTTCCTAAGTAATTCTTCTGTTCTAAGCACTAAGCCCAGAGTTTGAGACCACAGTAGAAAAAATAGCAGGCAACATACACTTAGGTTATTCTGGATTAACTAGAAACATTTAATTCCTCCTTTCTTGAAAACACTGGGAATCTTTACTCTGTGAGCTTGCTCGTGCACGACCACAACGAGTTCCTCAGTGCCTTGGGCTTGGTGTCACAGTGTTCCTCCTGCTCTGCTCAAGGACCTACAAGGTTTTACTCAATGCTCACTTGATTGTTCATTGAGATCCTGTCCTGGACTTGAAGAATATATATGATTCTTAAAACAGAGTTCAAAATTCAAGTGGTTTTTTCCCATGAACATAGCAGCTCTGCAAATCAGACATAATTTCCCATTGGAACAAGGAGAGGAGTTGTGAAGGGAAGAAAGGGGATTCCCATAAGGCCTGAGGCTGGGTAAGCTCCAGGCATATGTGTGTTCACTATGAGGAGAAGCATGGTCAGTGAGGCAGTAAGGACCTTGGTAATGCCAACTGAAAATTTCCTGAAGTCAATGGTCTTTTCAGGAAAGTATGAGAAGCCAGTGGGGCAAAAATTCACAATGGTGTCATTATTCCCAGCATTTATCAAAGTTTTTTATTTATAGTTTATGTCCTCTTTGGAGTGAAAGTTTCATGTTGTGACCTTTTCTCTCGTTCCTTCCCCTTGGTGATTTCTTCTCTCATAACCTTACCAAAATCCCATCTTAATTTTCTTTTCAATCTTGAAAACATTTTGTAACCGATAGTGCCCTAAAACATGTTTCTACACACTAGTGCATTGCTCCTTTTCACATTCTTTCCCCATGTAAGGGTCAATATTTGCCTTGCATGCTCTACAACATTTTGGTTCCCTAATACCTCTCTATAAATTTATTTTTTAATTTACTTTAGGCAGGAGAAGTGACCTTTAAAGCCAAGAAATGGTACCTATACCAGATATCTGCAGGCAGGACCCATCTAACTGCACAGTGATGGTAAGTTTCTTGGGCTGAACCCTGGTACCCTACATTAGAGGCCTGGGAATGGGATGATTATTAGGAAAGCACAATAACGGGACTATAATTTGAGCTGGGAGTAAGTGCTGTCCCAGCAGAAAGTTTTGCCTAATTTTAATTTAGGAAAGATATTAACCTGAGCTCAGAGCTATAACCTGAGTTCTTATAAAAGGAAAATTGTATAAACATGGCTCAAATACCTAGTCTATGAAACACAATGAAGTTATAAAATTAATCAACTGTACAGTTGAGACGTTATAAAGAAGAAATCTCAGTTCATGCAAAAGAGTAACACATCATGTGTATGTAACTTACATGGGGAAGGTTTTTAACCAGAAACTATGATTGACTGATTAGCCTAGAATTCATACATAGAGAAAAGAATGAATGAATGTCCGTGGAATACACTGGTGTAAATTCATAGAAGGGTAGAGTGGGAATTAACAGTAATTGGAGAAGCTCTCCTGATATGGCAGCCCTTTTTGCAGCTGCAGTTGCAGCTGCCAAGTTATTTCCTTTTATGGCCTCTGATTCCCCTCTTTGATGGCCTTTACAATGGACCCCAGCTACCTCCTTGGGGCCCTGTACTGCTTCTAGCACCTTAAGGACCTCTGACCCATATTTAATGCCCATGGCTCGCTCTGGAGACCTCTGTGGCCAGCAATCACTTCTAGGCAAGCATGGCTAATAGGCCCACTGGAATCAAGGAGCAGGGTAGCTGTGTTTAAGGTATTACAGGGTTTTAAAGAAATCTGAGAGGAATCTAGTAGCATAGCTTGATATTGCAGTATTCTATTCCGGGATAGCCAGAGATGTCCTTTAGTCTCTAGTAGGCTAGAGACTTGGTGGGGGTGGGGTCCACACCATCATAGACTGGCCCATAGTCAGTAGTTTTGCTTTCTTGAGTAACAGGCAGGGGGCAGCTACAGCTCTCAAGCATGGGGACCATCCTTTCACCATGGTGTCTAGCTTATCCTATTCAAATGGACCCTTTTCTGGCCCCTGTAGTTTATCCTAGGGAGGTTTAGCAGTTAATCCAAAGTTAGGGATCCAAATGTGGCAAAACCCAGCCATTCCCTGGAATACTGGTTGCTGCCTATGAATTTTCAGTGGAGCAAGTTGGCATGTTACCATTTTTCTCTCTTGGGGAAGGCTGCATTGTCCCCTTGAAATGATGACCCTCAAACACTTTGCAGTCTCTTTAGATATTTGTGCCTCCCCTTTAGACACCTTATATCATTTACTGGCTAAGAAGTTTAACATAGTTAATTCTGACACTGTCTACCCGGGGATAGAATCAGGTACCACAGGTTAAGGGTTCAGTCCCACAGGATTACCCTTCAGCTCCCATTCTAGATGCCACTTGCCAGTTCAGGTTGTCACCTGTGCTTCTGACCAACCAGCCACAGATCAGAGGTTCCCAAAACCCCCTCTGTGGGTTTGATTAATTTGACAGAGTAGCTCACATAACTCAGGAAGCCATTTTACTTAACAGCCTGGTGGGAGAGATGCATAGAGCAAAATATGTGGGAAAGGGAGGAAGAGCTCCCAGACCCTCTGGACATGCCACTCTCCCGAACCTCCACATGTTTGCCGATGTGGAAGCTGTATGAACACCATCCTTTTGGGTTTTAATGGAGACTTCATCATATAGTCATAGTTGATCAGATCATTGGCTGTTGACACTTGATCTCAATCTTCAGCCCCTCTCCCCACCTGGAGGTGTGGGGAGGGAGATGGGGCTGAAACTTATAACCTCAAATCACACACTTGGTTTCCCTGGCCACCAGCCCTCACCCTTAGGGGCTTTCCAAAAGTCATGTTATTAACATAAGTTCACGTGTGGTTGAAAGGGCCTTGTTAGGAATAACACAACACAAACCATTTCACCTTTATTGCTCTGGAGTTATTTAGGGAACTGAGGACTAAAGTAATTAGTATAATAAAAGATGCCTTTATGGCTCTCATATGGGAAATTACAAGAGTTTTCAGAGCTCTGTGCCAGAAACAAAATGAAGATATTCACTATTATAAATCCACTACTGTACAGCATTGACACACTAAGGTCTTGAACAAATCTATATTTCCCATTCCCCCGTTCCCAGTTTATTGAGACCCCTAACTTAACATGTCCCTCCATAGAAGGGGAACAAGGCAGTCTGGAACATACAGAAAATGATGCTTCAGCATTTTTGATCCTATTTCACAAGCCAAGGACTCCAGAAACATTTTGGCTTCTCCCTTTCCTGATACCTCTTTTAGGTCACACTTTCCTTTAGAAAGGTTTCCCTTTGGGAATTCAACATTGAGAATATGGCTCCATTATTGAGCAAAAGATTCAACTTGCTCTCCTCCTACTGCCAGTGTCACCTTGGGCTCTTGAGCCAACTGGGGAGCCCCACAGCCCCACCACATCTCATCTGTGGTCAAGGGAAGCTGCCACAGCTCGGTCTTGTTTGATCCCTTCCCTCTCTGGGGATGGTTTGGACAATCCTGCCACTAATGCACTTACAGTTTGCATACACATGTTGATTATCCCCCAACTTTGTAGCTTTCTGGTCCCTCAGTGGTGGCCAGGGCTACTCATCTAACTTCTCTTCCTCGGGTTACCTTGAGTAGACTTGAGGGCCACAGCGAGCAGGGTGGCTTGCCTTTTCATCTTAGCTTCCTTTTGATATCGAGCCTGAAGTAGGTTCGCTCACCCATTACATATCAAGCCAATTTCTGACACCAGTGTAGTGGAAGAAAGTAAGAATTTATTATTGCAAAGTGTTGAGCAAGACGAATAGGTAGCTAGTGCTGAAATCCCAAACTCCCCGAAAAGCTACAAGCAAAGGTTTTTATTTGGGGTTTTAGGAATGGGAGGCGGAACTTGTAGCCTTGCCGGCTGGCGTTTTCCCACCAGCTTGTGTTTGGCCTCGAGAAGCTGCTTACAGGGAGGGGGAATGGTAAGACAGGATGATTGCAGGTAGGCATCCTTGGCTGTCTTGCCTTCATGAGGCATGGTGGATCCTGGTGTCAGGGAGCTGAGGAGTTGAGGTCTCCTGGGAAGCTGGGAAGCCTGAGCTTTCTGATATTCTCTAGACAACTCTTTCCCTGTGGTAGACTGCAAGGATGCAGAATTAGCTACAACTTGAATGTAAGCCCAGCACCAGCCCACCTGGGCTTTAACAACTTGTAACTTCTCTTTGGTTGTAAAGCTCAGGGAGTCAGAGGTTGAAGAGGCAGATATCTACATATGAGTGTCACTAAAGAAGCAGGGAAAGGGGGTGAATGTTTTTGGTTTTAACCCCATGTATGTGGGGTTCAATGTAGAGGAAACAATATCAGGGCTGATATTAACTAAGAGCCAGTAGCACTTTTCATCCTCAGCTTCATCCTGGTTACTGAGCACCCTAAATGCAGCCTCTAGTAGTTCTGCAGAATTAGTATCGGGACCTATAGCCAACTTTTGGAGTTTCCTATGGAGGGCCGGAGCACTTTGAGATGTGAAATGTGTATTAAGAACCACAGTACTGCCCTGGTCCTTGGGGTCCCAATTTGTGTATCCTCTGAGGCAGTCCCACTGCATCACTGTAACCACATCCTACAGTAATGTGAAGATATGTTAGACATTACAAATCAGGCCAGTCAACGTATATTTATTAGTGATCATGGTCAATGCAACATGGCACAGAATAATCATGCAACTGATCCCTGCCTCAATTTCTGACCCACACATTTATGAGATACAATAAAGTGATGTTGTCCTAAGCCACAAACTTCGGGTGCAATTTGTTATGCCACAACAGAAAACTGAAACATGGCACTTCAAAATGGTTCCAAAACCAACCTTCTTACTTTTTCTTCCATTGTTCCTCTAGATGAGTAATATGCTATAGCCACAATTCTCATCTGTCACTGTCATCTGCACATTCTCATCTCTGAAATGATTGCCTTATTTTTTGTGTGTTTTTTAAGATAACTTTATTGATGCCATGTTACCTGGTTAAACAAGAGAACTAGTTGGTGAATAAATTATGGCTATGTAAAAATAAATAGTTTAAACATATGTTAAGGGAGAGACAGATTTTTAAAAAAATAATAAAAACCAAAAACAAAACCTTATGCAAGTTGCATTATTTCCCAATCTGGTTTGATTGCAAATGGGTCCAATTGGGTTGTCTGTATCTCACTGTGAAATATATGCAGGAAGACAAGACTTTTGTTTCTTAATGGTAACTTTTTGTTTGTTTAGTATGATTCTCTCTTCTCGGGTATCATACTTTTCAGTAAGAAGACTTGGAAAAATAATGTGGTAAACATTACAAGCATTTCCATTTTAATTTTGATTCTGTATTCCACCAAAAGAATAAAATATTAGGTCAAGAAATCTTACAGAATATGTGAATCCACATGGAGGCAAAATAGTTCAATTCCATACATACTGTGTCCCAGAAAAGCAAGGATGTATTCATATTTTTGCATTGCTAAAGAATAAGTTAAAAATTATTGAGATGTCATTAGTCATAATTCAGCCATATAGACAAATTATGTCTACGAAGAGAGAATCAGGCTGATATAGAGAGACGCAGAAGGTAAAAGATTCATTGCCATACCACCAATTTCTAAGTATCATTACAGCAGAGTTCCTATTTTTAGTCTTTCCTTGGGTGGTCTCTAAATCATAAAGAGGCAAATTCAGTTTTCTGAATGCTAAAATGTCTAAAATTATAAACATATAGAAGTTTAATAAATATTCTCCAAAGGCTTACCATATACAGAACATACCCTTTAATATCCAATAATGAAAAGAAAAAAAGTAAATGACAGTTACATAAAGGGAAGAGTATCAAAAACACTCACTATGGATCTTAGGCAGGAAAAAGCATATGATATCAATTATTAGATAAGAGATACAATATTTTTCCATAAAAGTCCCACATCACCAGTAAATCTGTGGAAGAAATAGACTGATACACTGAATATGAGATTAGCTGGATACTTAGTTTCTTATCAGCAGACAACTTTAGGGATATAATTCTGCTTTGGAAAGTCCAGCATAAAACAACAAGGTCAGGAATGAATAAAGATAACCAATCCAGAGTAAGGCAGAAAAACAAACTAAATATTAATTTCCAATTATACAATGACAGAATTACATAAGAAAATAGGCAATGAGTTCAAATCAGCAGCTAATACATTAAACATCAGCGCAGCAATTTCCTCAAGGCTCATCCCTATTTCTCAGTGTATATCGTGGGATTAAACATTGGGGTGACAATAGCATAGAAAACAGAGAGGAACTTGTCTGTTCTGGAAGAATGTTTGGATTTGGGTCATAAATATGTACATTGAGATTGTGGACCCAAAGAATAAAGCCACAATTGTGAAGTGAGATGAACAGGTGAAGAAGGCTTTGGCTCATCCTGTTGCCAATGGCAACTTCAGAACGTGGAGATGATTTCACTGTAGGAGCCAAGTATCAACCAAAAAGAGATCATAACAAACAGCACAGCAACTGTAAAGACCAACATCCCATTCAGAAAAGTGTCCCCACAAGCCAGCTTGAGTATTGGTGGGACGTCACAGAAGAAGTGATTAATTTGGGTGCTTCTACAAAAGTGCAGAGAGAAAATCTGGCACGCCTGCCCTATCTCAGCTGGAACTCCAGTGACCCAGCGGACAGCCACCAGCTGGACACAGACCTTGTGGTTCTCGGCTAGAGGATAGCGCAGAGGGTCACAAATGGCCACATAATGGTCATAGGCCAGAGCTGTAAGAAGGAGGCACTCTCTGTTTCCAAGCATAAGGACAAAACTCATTTGTGTCATGCAAACAATGTTTCTTTTCTGGATCCAAAGAGTTATAGGAAGAGTAACAGAAACATAGCAGATTTCCAAGTAGGAAATATTACATTGGAAAAAATACATGGGAGTCTGGAGAGCCTGGTCGACCCTGGTTATGACAATAATGCTGTTTCCCATCAGAATTATCACATAGACAAAGAACAGTATCTCAAAAAGAACCATTCGGAGATGGGAAGATCAGAAAATCCCAAAAGAACAAATTCCATCACTGAGGTGAGATTTACATCTGCTGGGTTTTTTTGGTGTTCCATCTGTGAAAATAGTGAAATTAGCCATTTACCATTTTTGGCCTGTTTTCTAATTCTGTAGATTAAAGGGATCTGGAGGAATAGGCACACAAGATTTCTGTTCTCCATTAATTTCCAGCATTTTATCTCCTGGGCTCAAAGAACACAACCGAGGTCTAATGGAGAATGTATGCTAAATTCTAAGTATATCAACATATTTAATATCTAATACTAGATTTGAGTTTGAAAGTAAGTGCTGTGTTTGAGAATTATGCATTTTTATTTTTTCTCTTTGTGCAGAGCAAAATTAGTCTGCTGTAGTCCTCATATTAACAAGCAGAATCCTGTGGCAGAAACATTTTTCTATCACATTTTCTTGGTCATATGTCACCACCAAATTTTGAGTTGTATTTTTTGCTAATTTCTTGACTCTTCCATGAAATCGTCACAAGTCCAAGGCCTGCCTTCCTTTCATACGGCCCAGCTGTAGCAATGACTACTTGTGCAGGCACTTTATTTGAAACCATTCTGGTTGCATTTATCTGTCAAAATAAAATAAACATCATTGTCATCAGGCATTATAATGCAAGATCTTTTATTTGTCTTGCCTGAATATACAGCAGATATTTGGTAAATGTTTTTTAACCTGTTATTTAATTAATAATGACAAATTTGAAAGAATTACGCTGATGTTATAATTTCTGAAACTCTGTCTAGTAAATGTATCCTCAAATCCCTCACTTCTTGCCACTGGTCATTTTCATTAAAAAAGTCTCATTTTAATAATATATCTGAGATAAAACGCATAGAAATCAAAATTTAAAGCCATAAATTATTATAAAATATGATCATTAAACAGTTGTCAAAGATATCAAAAACAGAATATATATTTTAGCTAGAGAGTATGTGAGCAAGTATATTTTGGTCATCAGTAATTAATGAGACATACAGAGACTCAGTAACTTTCTCATTTATTGAGATACAGTTGGACAATATAAGAATTTACACAAGAAAGAAAATTAACATATTATAGCATTAAATAATATCTGGGAAAACAGAAGACAAAAATGACTTTAATTGAGCTACCATTGTGTTACTCAAGTGTTGCAATAACATTTTCTCATTTATTCTAAAATATTCTTCTTGAATTAGTGTTAATGTCTTGATGCTATATTATAGACGAAAAAACAGAGATTCAAATACTTACATGATTAAACTTTAAAAAATGTTCTATTTGGGCATCTAAATTCGTGAGCATTCTGGGGAGAGTAACTGATACAAAGCAGATTTCCAAGAGGGAAAAATTGCCAAGGAAAAAAATACACGGGGGTCTGGAGGGCAGGGTCCAGTATTGTGATTAAAAACATGGTGCCATTGCCCATCAGGATAATGATATAGATGACTAAGAACAATTCAAAAAAAAAACTGCTGGAAATGGGGAACGTTAGCTAAGCCCAAGAGAACAAATTCCATCACTTTAGTTAGATTTTCTTCTGGTGGTTTCCCCTGGTATTTCATCTGTGGAAAGGGGAAATTTATCATGTGCTTTTCACCTTTCCTTCCTTGACATTGCCTATTCTCCAAACTGTATCAGGATGTCCAGACTGACTTTCATAATCATTGCAAGTGTTTCTAATTTAAGAATGTTACTACTTATGTGTTTCCCACTTGCTCAGTTCAGATCCTATGGGTTATCACTGTAAAAGTTGCCCTGAAATTTAACTTGGGGTCGTTCCATATCCTTTATGAATACAGCCCAGGATACACATCTATACCCTCCTTGCACAGCCTCTGGAACAACTGTGGAGACAGACCCAGAGCTTTGCCATGTGCTCTTCCATTTAATTAACTGCACTTCTTGACAATCCTATTGTACTTGTCTATCCATTTTCTCATTGAGTGGCACTATAAAGAGTCTTTTCACATACATTTTCAACTACCTATTTCAATCTTTCATTTCTCTTTGATCACTTGTTGATCTGGAGTACAAATGTCTTTATTATTCAGTTCGTATTATAAAACAGTTTAAAAAATAGTAGAGTTGTTATTGTGCTCATGGGAATTAAACAAATATGTTTTGGTCGGGTACTAAGTGGAAAACATAAGAGGATTTTATTCCAAAAAATTAACTTGAGAGCATTGATTCAGACAGAAACATTAAGAGTGGTTAAGCCTTGGAAAAGGGCAGCATGCAGTGTGTCCATCCCTCATGTGCAGGTGTGCAGGCAGGGGAGGGGAGGGGCTCGCTGCTTAGTTTTACCCTGTGTGCTGCGCACGCCTCCACTATCTTCGTTGTTTCTCAAATGACGACTTTTCCATAACCCTTTCTAATCTCACTGCTCTTTAGAGATAAGGATATTGAGACTCACTAATTTGAGTAGTTTGATAATTCGACCAAATTTCACGTAGGTTTGTGATTGCAAGCCAGTGCCTTTTTCTTTTTTTAGGTTTGAATCCCATTTCCTTGGTTTGTTATTCATGTGACATTAAGCAATTATATAAACTTTCTAATTTTTATTTCCCCATTTGTGAGAATTGAATGAGATAACATTGATGATATTATCACCTACCAAATTTAAACTGATTACTTATTAGGATTATGTAACTATAGTTATGTTTTTTGTCTGTACTCTCCAGGGTTATAGCACATTGCTTAGCAAATTCTATTCAATAGAGTTATCAAGTCACCTTGTTAGTGATGACTTTTTTCCATTCTTCCCTTTCACCTGGGCTGGGACTAGAATGAGGAGGATGAGACAGAGAGAGCACAGTTTAAGAGGCACTCACTAATGCTCCCACTGATCCTGCATGTGCACAGCTCTTCACGGGAGTGCCTCCTTCAATATTTCACCCTAAGCATCTCTTGGCTGGTCACTAGCGCAAGCCTGTCTTCCGTCTTTCCATCCTGGTGGGATTGGACACATTCCCCCCAATTTAGCATCAGTATAAATTTATGAGTAAGGACCAAAGCCCTCTCCAGGTGGATAGAATTTAGTTATTGCCCCAACATCTGTTAGCTGTGTGATCTCAAGCAAGTTACTCAATCTCCCAGTACCATAATTCTCTCAGCTAAAAGGGAGCCAGCTGTTGTTCCAACACTTAAGGGTTATGTGAATGAAATCACTTAATATACGTAAAACAACTTGAAGAAGCCCTGGCATTTATAAAAGTCTGTATAAGTGCTAGTTATTATTGTTATAATTAAAAACTAAGTTGTATTCTTCTGAATTTTACTCTGAGTTCGACACAACTTGAAAAAATTATCTGTAATTAACTTTTCTTTGTATCACAAGATTATTGTGGGAATCGAGTGAGATTTTAAAGCAATTATAAAATGCTATAAAAACCCCAAACAATTTGACTCTCAAGTTGCAAATTCTCCATGAATTCCCTGTCAATATTGTTTTTGTAGTATTATCTTTACTATGCAGACTCTACCATCTATGGTATGTGTCACTTTTCAGGGCTTAGTGTTGTAATTTGGCAAACTCCTTTTGTTTGCCTTTTCTTTTACTGACACAAAATTATCTGAGAGGTAAGCACGGTAACTACTTTCCTACTTAGGATCAATATAGGTCGCAGAAAATTACAGTACACCTAATACGGTGCTCAGAATTTGATTCTGCAGTGAATTAAGGCACTAGACTCTATTTAAATGAAATCATCACTCTTAAAAGGGAGAAAGAAATAACACAGGAGAAAACAAAGAATATCCAGTTTTCATGTATCACTTTTAAGAATGGCAATATTTAATTTTACTGGAATAAAATGACTTCAGGGCTAAATAAAATATAATTTCTAACTGTACAAACCCAAAGTTTCTTTTTTTTTTGAAAGATTGGCTCTGAGCTAACATCCTTTGCCAATCTTCCTCTTCATTCTAGTTCTTCTGTGTGGGATGCCACCACAGCATGGCTTGATGAGTGACGCGTAGGTCCACGCCCAGGATTCAAACTGGCAAACCTTGGGCTGCAAAGTGGAGTGCAAAGCACCAAGCCCTGAAACCTGAAGTTTTAATACTTAAATTATCAGTGTATAGCATGAAACACAGAAGATTTGTGTGTGCTATTCTCAACAGAGAACAAAGTAGAAAGAGCAAATAGTTACTCTGTGTGCCCCCACAAAATTATCTACATTAGTCTTTTTTATTGTAAATGTTTAAGTACTTGTTAATCAAGGAAAATACAATTTAATGTTTTAGTATTGCTATTTTTATGTTTTATTTATTTATGTTTTAAATTGGGGTTATTTCAGGACCTACTTCTTGGTCATGTGTTTTTTTTTCTTCTTCTCCCCAAACCCCCCAGTACATAGTTGTATATTTTAGTTGTGTGTCCTTCTAGTTGTGGCATGTGGGACGCCGCTTCAGCGTGGATTGATGAGTGGTGCCAGGTCTGTGCCAAGGATCCGAAACGGTGAAACCCTGGGCCACCAAAGTGGAGTGTGCAAACTTAACCACCCAGCCACAAAGCCAGCCCCTGACATTGCTATTTTTGAACTCAAGCCTCCATTCCCTGGAAATATCTAAATGATTGAGAGAATGTGTGACAATATTCTAAATCCATTTAATATTGATCGTATCATCATCTCTACCTACTTCAGTTATGTTTGCGTATTTGATATTAATTAGTAACAAACTCTATAATTAATTTTTAAAACAATAGTGAACTGGGAACGCCTTCATTATTTTACGTATCTTTAATTTTTAAAAGATTTCTTTTTCTTTAAAATAAATGCTCCTTAGAGTCTCCAAAAGTTGTAATTTTACTAACTAGATTGTTTTATTTTGTCTCATTAAAATATCATCAAGACTAAAATTAATAAAAAATGCTTATTTGTTACCAAGTCTTGGTTCAAAATGAAGTTTATCTCTGTTATTATTTACCCTACTTACAAAAATATATCAGTTATTCAAGTTTTCAGTATTTCAAAGTGATTTAATACCATTATTTGATATTATTGTTTAAATATGTTATATTTAATTGAATCAAAAATATATAGGATCTACTTTAATATGACACATTTACTATTAGATATTAAATATTAAACTTTAAAATTAAAAAATTATGAACTAAAGCTTATAACAGTATAAAAGAGTTCATATCTACCATTCCTATTTGGGATGATGCTGACTTTCCCTCTGAAGAGGGTTTAAATATTTATGTTACCTTTGGTGAAATCACTTATTTCATCAAAGACATTTAACTTATCTTTAAAATATTATATTCTTTCCAAAAATAAAATGTGCCTTAAATAAAATATAGTTGTCTCTACCCCATGGGATTTCTTCAACCAGACACATTGACATTTCTAATTAAAATCATCATTTCACACTCTATGGTTTGTTTTATTTTACGTTTCCGAGATAGCTCTCACTCTACACAGAATTTTCTCTTCAGTTTCTCCTTGGAATAGAGTGCACAGTGCATGTTACCTCTCAGACACGAATAGAGGGGTGAGCGATATCATTTCAGCCTATCCAAAACTGACATATATTCAGATCGTACTCTACTATGAACACTCCATATTGAGAATGTGTTTCCATGACACTGAGCTCCCATCACACTTTACTGCACACGTTTTTCTTATATTTTCCTCTAATTTCCATAGTCAGGGTTCTGTCTGTGCAATAGCTGTAAATGCCTTGATGATAAATAATATTTTAACCTATAAATCTTATATTTTGTTGATTTCTTCATGGGCCCCAGCACAACCTGAGAGCTATCTGTTGGATCTATTACAACTAGTTTAAAAATTAATTTTGGAACCGATATTACTGTTAATAGGGGGAAATTCTTCTTTTAAAAGTAGCATTTTGTAATCTTTCCACAACTTCATTTCCAATGTGAACCCACCTGTAAGCAGAAGTATTACCAAACTTCACGTAGGATAAAATGAAATACTTGCATTTACCAATGGAGATAGTGGGCAAGACACCAGGAAAATACTCTGTGTCTTCTAGACTTCAATTCTGGGAAAGAAAATTATTTCCAACACTTAAATTTTTTAATAATCTTGGCTTGGAACCAATTCTTCATGTCAAAAATAGGATTTGTGGGGCCAGCCCTGTGGCACAGCAGTTAAGTTTGCACGTTCCGTTTCTCAGCAGCCCGGGGTTCACCAATCCAGATCCCAGGTGCGGACATGGCACCATTTGGCAAAAGCTATGCTGTGGTATGTGTCCCACATATAAAGCAAAGGAAGAAGGGCACGGATGTTAGCTCAGGGCCAGTCTTCCTCAGCAAAAAGAGGAGGATTGCCAGCAGTTAGCTCAGGAATAATCTCCCTCAAAAAAAAAAATAAGATTTTCGTCTTGTTATTTAGTAAATAGTGGATTCTAAGGGTTTATGTTATGAAGAGAAAATATTTTCAAACAGAGGGAACTCCTGTAGTATTGTGACAACAAAGAGTGATTAGGAAATTTAATATAAAGTGTCAGGGGCCATGTGCCAGAGATCATGGGGGACAAACAAGGAGCTGATGGTGACAGATGCTGCACATGGGAGCCCAATGTGACAGAGCACAGCAAGGGAGTGAGACACCAGCCAGGCCTCAGCTACTGCAGATGAACATCCAAGAAGGAGCTATGCTGAAAAGGACTTCTGAAACCCCATAATTGGCATAGGGTAGTATTATGCATGAATAGGAGAATCATCTGATGCCATAAAAAAGGATATCAAGAAAAAATAGTCTAATACAAATAAGAATTTACTATATGATTAAAATAGCATACCAGAGTGATGTCACTGTCATGGTGGCATGAGTTCTCTGGCGATCTCTCCCCTCCACCATACAACAAAAAAGACATTCATACTCCAACAGAGAACATCCACACAACACAAAAGACATCTGAGAGACCAACGCAGCCACACGTCAGAGGGTGGAGAGGCTGGAGACTCCTCAGAGAGGGTGGAACAGGGTAAGAGAAAACTGCGCTCCCTCCCCAAAAGACTGTGATCTGGGACTGCACCTGGCCTCTGAAAGGGAATGAAGGAGGAGGGAGCACCTGTTAACAGGAACCTCAAAGATCCCCAAGGTCCCTCACAGCCTGGGGGAAAGATGCTTACTGAGGTGAAAGCTATTGCAGGGGTGACTTCATCAAGCCACACCCCAGGAGAGCAGATACTGAGGGCAGAGTGAGTAAGCCCACAAGCCACACCCCAGGAGGGCAGATAGTGAGGGCAGAGTGAGCAAGCCCACAAGCCACACCCCAGGAGGGCAGATAGTGAGGGCAGAGTGAGCAAGCCCACAAGCCACACCCCAGGAGGGCAGATAGTGAGGGCAGAGTGAGTAAGCTCACAAGCCACACGCCAGGAGGGCAGATAGTGAGGGCAGAGTGAGCAAGCCCACAAGCCACACCCCAGGAGGGCAGATAGTGAGGGCAGAGTGAGCAAGCCCACAAGCCACACCCCAGGAGGGCAGATAGTGAGGGCAGAGTGAGTAAGCTCACAAGCCACACCCAAGGAGAGCCGATAGTGAGGGCAGAGTGAGTAAGCCCACAAGCCACACCCCAGGAGGGCAGATAGTGAGGGCAGAGTGAGTAAGCTCACAAGCCACACCCAAGGAGAGCCAATAGTGAGGGCAGAGTGAGTAAGCCACACCCCAGGAGGGCAGACAGTGAGGGCAGAGTGAGTAAGCCCACAAGCCACACCCCAGGAGGGCAGATAGTGAGGGCAGAGTGAGCAAGCCCACAAGCCACACCCCAGGAGGGCAGATAGTGAGGGCAGAGTGAGTAAGCCACAAGCCACACCCCAGGAGGGCAGACAGTGAGGGCAGAGTGAGTAAAAGCCACACCCCAGGAGGGCAGATAGTGAGGGCAGAGTGAGTAAGCCCACAAGCCACACCCCAGGAGGGCAGACAGTGAGGGCAGAGTGAGTAAGCCCACAAGCCACACCCCAGGAGGGCAGACAGTGAGGGCAGAGTGAGTAAGCCCACAAGCCACACCCCAGGAGGGCAGACAGTGAGGGCAGAGTGAGTAAGCCCACAAGCCACACCCCAGGAGGGCAGACAGTGAGGGCAGAGTGAGTAAGCTCACAAGCCACACCCCAGGAGGGCAGATAGTGAGGGCAGAGTGAGCAAGCCCACAAGCCACACCCCAGGAGGGCAGATAGTGAGGGCAGAGTGAGCAAGCCCACAAGCCACACCCCAGGAGGGCAGATAGTGAGGGCAGAGTGAGTAAGCTCACAAGCCACACCCAAGGAGAGCCGATAGTGAGGGCAGAGTGAGTAAGCCCACAAGCCACACCCCAGGAGGGCAGATAGTGAGGGCAGAGTGAGTAAGCTCACAAGCCACACCCAAGGAGAGCCAATAGTGAGGGCAGAGTGAGTAAGCCACACCCCAGGAGGGCAGACAGTGAGGGCAGAGTGAGTAAGCCCACAAGCCACACCCCAGGAGGGCAGACAGTGAGGGCAGAGTGAGCAAGCCCACAAGCCACACCCCAGGAGGGCAGATAGTGAGGGCAGAGTGAGTAAGCCACAAGCCACACCCCAGGAGGGCAGACAGTGAGGGCAGAGTGAGTAAAAGCCACACCCCAGGAGGGCAGATAGTGAGGGCAGAGTGAGTAAGCCCACAAGCCACACCCCAGGAGGGCAGACAGTGAGGGCAGAGTGAGTAAGCCCACAAGCCACACCCCAGGAGGGCAGACAGTGAGGGCAGAGTGAGTAAAAGCCACACCCCAGGAGGGCAGACAGTGAGGGCAGAGTGAGTAAGCCCACAAGCCACACCCCAGGAGGGCAGACAGTGAGGGCAGAGTGAGTAAAAGCCACACCCCAGGAGGGCAGACAGTGAGGGCAGAGTGAGTAAGCCCACAAGCCACACCCCAGGAGGGCAGATAGTGAGGGCAGAGTGAGTAAAAGCCACACCCCAGGAGGGCAGACAGTGAGGGCAGAGTGAGTAAGCCCACAAGCCACACCCCAGGAGGGCAGACAGTGAGGGCAGAGTGAGCAAGCCCAAAGCCACACCCCAGGAGGGCAGACAGTGAGGGCAGAGTGAGTAAGCCCACAAGCCACACCCCAGGAGGGCAGACAGTGAGGGCAGAGTGAGTAAGCCCACAAGCCACACCCCAGGAGGGCAGACAGTGAGGGCAGAGTGAGTAAGCCCAGGAGAGCACAGAAGACAGTGCCCTTCCCCTGCACCCACCCAGCACTGGCTCCAGCACCTGGGATCCTGGAGGAACACAGAGGACTCAGAATACACAGCTCTGAACCCACACCCAGTGATGATAGGTAGTAACAGCCATTAATAATACCAGGGTGCAGAAAAAGAGCCACATCTTTAGCAGTATCAAAAATTATATTAAATCTCCAGACCAGAAAGAAAATGACAAGGACCCAGAAATGAGTCCTGAAGACACAGAAATACATAATCTAAATGACAGAGAATTCAAAATAGCTATCATCAAAAAACAACCAGTTAAAAGACAATGTAGAGAAACAATTCAATGAGTTCAGGAGCTACTTCACAAAAGAGATTGAAACTATAAAGAAGAACCAATCAGAAATATCAGAGATAGAAGAAACAATTGATGAGGTAAAACAAAATATGGATTCCCTGAATGCTCGAGTGGACACCATAGAGGAGAAAATCAGGATAATCGAGGACAGATATATTGAAATGCTCCAGATAGAGGAGGCGAGAGAACTAAGACTCAAAAGAAAGGAAGAAGGTCTCCAAGAAATATCCAACTCAATTAGGAAATGCAACATAAGGATTATAGGTATTCCAGAGGGAAAAGAGAAGGAGAATGGAGCAGAAAGCTTGTTGAAAGAAATAATAGCAAAGAACTTCCCAAACCTGGTGAAGGAGATGGAAACCCATGTGGAAAATGATACCAGATCTTCTAAATATGTCAGTGTAAAAAGACCTACTGCAAGGTGTATAGTAGTCAAACTGGCAAAAGTGAATGACAAAGAAAAACTACTAAGGGCAGCAAAGCAGAAGAAAATAACTTACAAAGGAACGCCTGTCAGGCTTTCAGCAGATTTCTCTGCAGAAATCTTACAAGCTAGGAGAGACTGGAATGACATATTCAAATCTTTGAAGGACAAAAACTTTCAGCCAAGAATATTCTATCCAGCAGAAATATCCTTCAGATATGATGAAGAAATAAAAACTTTCCCAGATAAACAAAAGCTAAGGTAGTTCATAGGCATAAGACCCCCACACACAAACACAAGAAATCCTCAAGAAGGCCCTCATATCTGAAAAAAAAGGGGAGAAAGGAATTATAAAGCAGAGAGTAAGGAGATAAATACGTAGATAAGATCAGAAAATTGTAGCTATACATAAGAACAGGTTAGCAAATACTCAAGTATAACATTAAAGATAAAGGGAAGGAAAACACCAAAAACAAAGATAATCTTGTCATTTTAACCATAAATTCACAACACAAGATGGAATAATATGTGACAAAAACAACATAGGGGAGGAAGAGAAGAGAGACTGAATTGGTTTAATCTAAGGAAATAGGAGGCCATCAGAAAATGGACTATCTTACCTACGAGATTTTGCATACAAACCCCATGGTATCCACTAAACAAAAAAGCAGAATGGAGACACAAATAATATATAAGGAGAAAGCAAAGAAACCCAATATAAAAAACCACATAATTCAATTGGTAGACTGAAACATGTGGGATGAGAAACAAAGGAAATACAGGAGAGCTGGCAAACAGGTGATAAAATGGCAGCATTAAGCCCTCATATATCAATAATCACCCTAAATGTAAATGGATTGAATTCTCCAATAAAAAGACACAGAGTGGTGAGATGGATTAAAGAAGAAGACCCAACAATATGCTGCCTCCTGGAAACACATCTCAGCTCCAATGACAGACACAGGCTCAGAGTGAAGGGATGGAAGATAATACTCCAACCTATTGGCAAACAAAACAAAGCAGATGTCACAATACTTATATCAGACAAAGTAGACTTCAAGATAAGACAGGTAAAGAGAGACAAAGAGGGGCAATATATAATGATCAAAGGGACATCCCACCAAAAAGCCATAGCACTTATAAATACCTATGCACCAAACACAAGAGCACCAAAGTTCATAAAGATACTATTAACTAACCTAAAAGGAGATATTAATAACAACAAAATAATAGTAGGGGATCTCAACACCCCACTCACATCAATGGATAGATCATCCAGAAAGAAAATCTACAAGGAAACAGTGGAGCTAAATGAAAAGCTAGACCAGTTGGACCTACTAGACATGTATAGAACACTGCATCCAAAACCAGCAGAATACACATTCTTCTCAAGTGAGCATGAAACATTCTCAAGGATAGACCATATGTTGGGAAACAAGGCAAGCCTCAATAAATTTAAGAAGATTGAAATAATAACAAGCATCTTTTCCAATCACAATACTATGAAGCTAGAAATTAATTACAATAAAAAAGCTGAGAAAGGGACAAAGATGTGGAGACTAAACAACATACTATTGAACAACCAAAGGATCATTGAAGAAATTAAAGGAGAAATCAAAAAATATCTGGAGACTAATGAAAATGAAAACATACCATACCAAGTCATATGGGATGCAGCAAAGTGGTCCTAAGAGGGAAATTCATCATGATACAGGCTCACCTTAAGAAAGAAGAAAACTCCCAAATAAGCAATCTCAAACTATACCTAAATGAATTAGAAAAAGAAGAACAAACAAGGCCTAAAATCAACAAAGGAGAGAAATAATAAAAATCAGAGCAGAAATAAATGCAATTGAAAGGAAAAAAAAAAGGCAGTAGAAAAGATCAATGAAACAAGGAGCTGGTTCTTTGAGAAGGTAAACAAAATTGACAACCCCCTAGCCAGACTTATAAAGAAAAAAAGAGAAAGCTCAGATAAATAAAATTAGAAATGAAATAAGAGAAATAACAACAGATACCCCAGAAATACAAAGGATTATAAGAGAAAACTACAAAAAGCTATACGCCAACAAAAAGGACAATCTAGAAGAAATGGTAAATTCTTAGACTCTTACAAGCTCCTAAAGCTGAATCAAGAAGAAATAGATAACTGCAATGAGATGTCACCTTACACTAGTCAGAATGGCTATAACTACCAAGAAAAACACAACAAATGTTGGAGAGGATGTGGAGAAAAGGGAACGCTCATACGCTGCTGGTGGGAATGCAAACTGGTGCAGCCACTATGGAAGACAATGTGGAGATTCCTCAAAAAACCAAAAATAGATATACCATAAGACCCACCTATCCCACTACTGGGTATCTACCCAAACAACTTGAAATCCAAAGTAACGTATGCACCCCTATGTTCACTGCAGCATTATTCACAATAGCCAAGACATGGAAGCAACCCAAGTACCTATTGACCGATGATTGGATAAAGAAGATGTGGTATATATATATACAATGGAATACTACTCAGCCAGTAAAAAAGACAAAATCATCCCATTTGCAACAACATGGATGGACCTGGAGGGTATTATGCTAAGCAAAATAAACCAGACTGAGAAAGACAAACACCAGATGATTTCACTCATATGGGGAATATAAACAAGTACATGGACAAAGAAAACAGTTCAGTGGTTACCAGGAGAAGGGGGGTGGGGGGCACAGGGTGCGAAGGTGAGCACTTATATGGTGACAAATAAGTAAAAATGTACAACTGAAATTTCACATTCATGTAAACTATTATGAACTCAATTAAGAAAAAAACTTTGAGGAATTTCCCAAAGATCTGGAAGCAGCAGCATCCTTAACCTGTATTCATTTCTTGAATGTGTGTTATAGACATTCTGTCATAGCTGTAGTGAAAAGTTTGGATTCTCAAATGAAAATGTTACCAAACCACGAGTCCGAGGCTGGGCTAAGAGAAAACAGTTTTTATAGTATGTGAATGCTGTCTGTATCAAGTACAGTGTTTTAAAGAAGTTCTCTGAAAATGTTCCCAGAGACCTAGAAGCAAGAGTCTCTCTACCCTGTGTTCATACTTTCAATGTATGTTATAGAAAGTCTGTCCTAGTTGTAGCAAAAAGTTTGGAATCTCAAAGGAAAATGTTATCCAATGGCGAGTTATACTCTAGGCAAATAGAAAGTGTTTTTATAGAATGTCAGCGAGAAGTTGTCTCTATGCCATAAAGAGCAATGCTTGAAAAATGGTCTTTAAAGAGTTATGAAGGAGCTAGAAGAGCATTATGTCCCACTGTTGGGTCAAGGAATGGATATAGGAGATATTCTGTACTGGCTGAAGTCAAATGTTTGCTGTTGTTTTTAGGAAAATAGTATGCTGGAAGGTGATGTGCTCAATTCTTTGGATTAAAGGATCCCATTTCTTTAGCTAGCCTTTATCTACACAAAACAAGACAGACAAATCTGTGCACCTTAATATAATCGACAGCCACTGAGAGATGTTACTACATCCTGGCACCTTAATATATTGGCAGTAACTGAGAGATATTACTATGTCCTAGCCAAAAGAAGGCCCTGTGTACACCACCAACAATTTCTGTGGAACCTAGGACTAGAGATAAGAATTGAACCAGCAAACCCAAAAGAATGTGGACTGATTTCAAACGAAAGGAAAACTGCAACTGCTACCAACAGTTCTCAGCATGGAATCTGGGGGCTGATTCCAAAACAGAATCTAGGGATGGAATTAAGTGCTGGGGTTTTCCATTAAAAAAAAAATCAGCAATAAGACATCCTGGGAATTATGGTCTGAAAGGAAGACCCTGTAAATGAAAGCCAATTAGATTGGAAGCTTGAATGCAAAGAGAGGGTGGAGCTCAAACCAAGAGGAACTTACCAACAGCTCCTGGAAACAATAAGAAAGGCTGTGAACTTGATGTTGGCCCTGCTATCAGTTCCCCTACATTAAACCGAGCTCATGTGCAGTTAAAACCAAAGCACTCTTTCCCTGCTCACTCCCTGGCTCCCTGGCTCCAGAATCCACTATCCGCCATGGACAGGAGCAGCCATGTCACCCACCTGGATTCTTGATCATCTCTCCTCCTCCCTGCAAACAGCATCCCAAGGCTGACCACAGGCTGGTGGGAAAGCTCTGACCAGCAAGGCCACTGACTCCCCCGCCTCTCTACAAGCAGCCACACTCCTCACAAACTTTTAAAACCCCTGGCCTCCCATCTTTCAGGGAGATGAGATGAAACAAGGCACATTTGAGGGCTCACTCTTGTGTCCTTGCTGATGTCACCCAAAATAAAAACCCTTTCCTTGCCATAAGCTTGGTGTTCCAGTTTTTCTTTGGCCCCTCTTGTGTGGTAGGTAGGGAAACCATGTTTGTAGGTACTAACAAACTCAAAAGGGTTTAAAAGTACCATGACTGTGTTTCTTGTTGTCCCCAAATGTCATTGGAAGTTCACTTCAGATCCCACCACTGCCATCAATCTGTTAAAAAACAAAATTCAACTGAGTAAATTTTAAGATCTAATTGGTGAATTGGGCAGCCACTCATAGGGCAGCAGAGAGACACTGCAAGGGGTTACACAACATGGAAGGCTTTTACTGCAAGGAGGTCAGGACAAGGAAGCCATCAACAAGGAAAAAATGAAAGTTCATTGGAGGAGTAAAAATTTAGGTGGCATTGGCTACTCATTGGCTGAGCTGTGATGTTGGTTTGACCTTGGCTGAGCTGGGCTTATTCCTGGGCAAACAGGAAATCTCCCTTCCTCCATCTGAAGCAGTAAACTGGTTGCACTTCCTGTTTTGAGTGCAGGGAACATCTCTTGCTGTTGAGGGCTATAACTGACACTGTAATTAACTAACGCTATAATTGACCACCTTCCTGTTTGGGCTAATTGATGACCAGTGGTAGGGTATGAAAGCACCTTCCACAGGATGTTGAATCTTGTCAAATGCTTTCTCTACATCAATTGAGATGATCATGTGATTTTTATTCTTCATTTTGTTAATGTGGTGAATCAACATTGATTGATTTGCAGATGTTGAACCATCCCTGCATCCCTGGAATAGATGCCACTTGATTGTGGTGTGTGATCTTTTTAACATATTTTTGTATTCGATTTGCTAATATTTTGTTGAGGATTTTTGCATCTATGTTCATCAGTGATATTACCCTTTAACTTTCCTTTTTTGTGTTGTCCTTTCCCGGTTTTGGTATCAGGGTAATTTTAGCCTCATAAAATGAGTTAGGAAGCATCCCATCCTCTTCAATGTTTTGGAAGAGTTTGAAAAGGATAGGTATTAAAGCTTCTTTGAATCTTTGGTAGAATCCACCAGGGAAGCCATCTGGTCTTCAAATATTGTTTGGGGGAGGTTTTTTTTATTACTTTTACAATCTCTTTGCTTGTGATTGGTCTACTCAAATTTTCTATTTCTTCTTAATTCAGTTTTGAAAGGTTGCATGATTCTAAGAATTTATTAATTTCTTCTAGGTTATCCAATTTGTTGGTGCATAGCTTTTCATATTATTCCTTTATAATCCTTTGTATTTCTGTGTTGTTCATGGTAGTTTCTTCTCTTTCATTTCTGATTTTATTTATTTGAGTCTTCTCTCCTTCTTTCTTAGTGAGTGTGGCTAAGGGCTTATCAATTTTCTTTACCATTTCAAAGAACCACCTCTTAGTTTCATTGATCCTTTCTACTGTTTTTTTAGTCTCTATTTCATTTATTTCTTCTCTGATTTTTATTATTTTCTTCCTTCTACTGACTTTGGGCTTTGTTTGTTCTTCTTTTTCTAGTTCTTTTAGTTATACTGTTAGATTGTTTACTTGAGATTTTGCTTACTTCTTGAGGTAGGATTGCATCGCTATAAACTTGCCTCTTAGTACCACTTTTGTTGCATCCAGTAAGTTTTGGTATGTGGTATTTTCATTTTCATTTCTCTCTAGGTATTTTTTTAATTCTCCTTTGATTTCTTCATTGACACAATCATTGTTTAGTAGCATGTTGCTTAGTCTCCACATATTTGTGACTTTTCCAGCTTCCTTCTTGCAGTTGATTTCCAGTTTCACACCATTGTGGTCAGAAAAGATGCTTTACATGATTTCAGTCTTCTTAAACTTATTGAGGCTTGCTTTGTTTCCCAACATATGGTCTATCTTTTTTTTCTTTTCTTAAAGCTGTTTTTCTATTGGCACCTGGGCTAACAAGTGTTGCCAATCTTTTTTTTTCTGCTCTATCTCCCCAACAGCCCCCCCCCTCCCCATACACAGTTGTATATCTTAGTTGCAGGCCCTTCTAGTTGTGGGATGTGGGACACCGCCTCAATGTGGCCTGATGAGCAGTGCCATGTCCGTGCCCAGGATCCAAACCCTGGGCCGCCACAGCAGAATGCGCAAACTTAACCACACAGCCATGGAGCCAGCCCCTGGTATATCTTTGAGAATGTTCCATGTGCACTTGAGAAGAATGTATATTCTGCTGTTTTTGGATGGAATGTTCTCTATATATCTATTAAGTCCAGCTGGCCTAGTGTTGCATTTAAGGCCTTTGTTTTCTTGTTGACTTCCTTTATGGATGATCTATCCATTGATGTAAGTGGAATATTAAAGTCCCCTACTTATATAGTGTTGCTGTCAATTTCTCTCTTTAGGTCTGTTAAGAGTTGCTTTATATACTTTGGTGCTCCTGTGTTAGGTGCTTCTTGGTGGAAGTGTTATATTAAGTGTTTTGTCTTCTTGGTGGAATGTCCCTCTTATTATATAATGCTCCTCTTTGTCTCTTGCTCTTTTCTGTCTTGAAGTCTGTTTTGTCTGATATAAGTATGGCTACACCCACTTTCTTTTGGTTGCCATTTGCTTGGAGTATCATTTTCCATCCCTTCACTCCAAGCCTCTGTATTTAGAACTGAGATGTGTTTCCTGGAGGCAGCATAGTGTTGGGTCTTATTTTTTAATCCCTTCAGATACTCTGTATCTTTTGATTGATGAATTCAATTCATTTACATTTGGAGTGATTATTGACATATGAGGGCTTAATACTGCCATTTTATCTTTTGTTTTCTGATTGTTCTATATTTCCATTGTTTCTTTTTCCATGCCTGCCATTTTGGTTTGGTGGTTTTCTATGATGTTTTTCTCAGTTTTCTCTTTATGATTTGTGACTCTGCTCTGAATTTTTGTATTGTGGTTACCACGAGGTTTGTATAAAAGATCTCATAGGGGCCAGCCCCATGGCCGAGTGGTTAAGTTTGCGTGCTCTGCTGCAGTGGTCCAGGGTTCGGATCCTGGGCACAGACATGGCACCGCTCATCAGGCCACGTTGAGGCAGTGTCCCATATGCCACAACTAGAAGGACCTGCAACTAAGATATACAACTATGTACCAGGGGGGATTTGGGGAGATAAAGCAGGAAAAAAAAAAGATCTCATAGATTAAACGGTTCTTCTTCCGATAGCCTCTTATCTCCATTAGCCTATGAAGGTTCTGTCTTTTTCCTCTTCCCATGCTATGTTTTTGTTGTCACAAATTATTCTTTTTTGCATTGTAGTTTGTGACCAAATTGAAGTGTTTATAGTTATTTGATGGTTTCTTTACTTTATCCTTTATGTTACAATCGTTTACTAACCTATTCTGATATAGAGTTGCAATTTTCTCATTCTGTCAATTTACCACCTTGCTCAAAGCCTTGTAAAACTTTGCCTTTTTGTTTCAGGTAGGAGGGCTGCATTTTGCATTTCTTGTAAGGCAGGTCTAGTGGCAATGAACTCCCTCAGCTTTTGTTTGTTGGGAAAAGCTTTTACTTCTCCTTCATATCTAAAGGATAATCTTGCTGGATAGAATATTCCTAGCTGATAGTTTTTGTCTTTCAGTGTTTTCATTATGTCATTCCACTCTTCCCTAGTTTGTAGGGTTTCTGCTGAAAAATCCATTGAAAGCCACATGATGGCTATTTTTATGCCTTCCTTTTCCTAGTCATTGCTTTTTTGCCTTAAATTCTACTTTCTCTGGGTTTTTTAATATTTTCATTTACTTTACATATGTGCCTATCCCCTTATTTTATAACCATTTTGCATTAAGCATGTCTTATAAAAACATTCACCTTTACTATGATTATTAGTATGATTGAGCTACTGTAATCTTTTCTATTTTATGTATTTTTTGTCCCTCCTCATCATTGTCTTGTGTTTTTGCTACATTTTTCCTTGCTCTTTCTCCCTCTAGTTATTTGGAAATTTTCCTTTCAACTTTTATTCCACTATTGGATGGATATTCTTATTTTTAAAATCTCTTAAATTTATTAAAATCAATAAAACCATAGCTATTGGCATCCCCTGTGCTACATGAAAAATTTAACTTGGCTACTTTCCAGTTTTTGTCAAAGTAATTGTGATAAAAAAACCCGAGTTCATAATTATGAAATCTTTATCATATATAATTGTAAGGATTATTTTTATCTCTTTTCTCTTGATCAAAATTATTTAGTTTGTGTAGTTTTATTTAATTCTATACATTTAATTGTTCTTTGCCTTTTATTTTACACTTTACATTTTGAGTTCTTCATTTTGATTTATTTCTCAGTTAGCAGGAATATTTCCTAAAGTAACATTCTTTCAAAAAAGTTTTATGGACAAGCCCTCCCACACCCCAATGGAGCCCACTAACATCCTATACCACTTACCAATTTATTGTCTTTCAGCTCCAAATCCACCCTTCATAGATACCTGGAACATCTCTCCCTTGCCGGCTGGCACATGTTAAACTTTGTCAGTAGAACACACTGGAAGGACAAGAGGAAAAGAAACACTCTTCCTGGTTCCATTGTGCCTTTCTTTCTACTTGCTCCCAAGACTCTGAACTCCAGTGGAGCTCACTTCTAGCATGTTTCAGCAGCACTCCTGCTGGCATCTTCATGGCTAGTTCTGTGGGTGTCCCACTGGGTTTCCTGAGTTCAGCTGCATGGGTAGATTCCTGATGAAAAGCAGGGGTGACTCAGCAGGCTTCCTGAAAATGCCAGCATGTAGCATTCTCCAAGGGCAGCTTCCCAATGAGTTTTGCAGAGCCCTATTGGCTTCACCATGAATTGAGCAGCATCCTCCAAAGCA
The DNA here is from genome assembly GCF_037783145.1 of Equus przewalskii. Lineage (NCBI taxonomy): Eukaryota > Metazoa > Chordata > Mammalia > Perissodactyla > Equidae > Equus > Equus przewalskii. The sequence continues at coordinate 37,509 of NW_027228758.1, forward strand.
ACTTCCTGGGGAATTTTGTAGGCACACAACAGGAGGCTTGAGGCTGGCAGCCCCAGCCAGCAGTTCCCTGCCCACCAGACTTGGCTCTCCGACTGTGGACCAGTTCTGTCCAGAGACAGTCCAGAGAACTTCTCTGCCATCTGGTGGGCTGCAATCACACCTTCCCCTACAAGGTCTGAAGCCCAGCCTTGTGGTGGTCCCCTCCCCTTCCAAGTGTGTTCTTTCTTTGTGTACTCTCCATCAGCCATAAGAGATTCTTTAACATTATTTTTTGTTCCCATTGTGTAGTCAATTCCCTGAAAATAGTTAATAATTCTTATATCAAACCTTCCCTGTTCAAATTACTGTGTGATTTCTCTCTCCTATATCAGAGGCAAGAGAAAACTGTGGAGCATTTTTTTCCTTCTCTACTCAGAATGGAAAGAACCAATGGAATCTTACTACTATTAACATCTCTGAATATTGCACTCATTTCTGGAATCTGCACAGAGCAGGAGTCCTGCAGAATTATGGCTTACTGGAAAGGTGCCAGGTAGGGCAGGGCAGTCAAACCAGTTGTAGAAAGTGCTGTCAGTATTCCATAAAAACCACGTCACTCCTGACTTCCACCCCTGTGTTAGTCGGTCCATGTTCTTCTAAGACCCCTTGGTTGGAGTCATACTCCTGTTTCCCTCTTTGGTGTCCCTCAGACCCTCCTTTAGCCACCCTCACTGCCATTGCTATGCCCAGGCCCTGAACACCTAGCCTAGGATAGTGGCTTCCCCTGGGAATGCTATTTCCCTTACTCCATAGGTTCCTTAGAACCAAGCTCACCTCCCTAGAAGCTTCACCCCCAGCTTGACTCAATATCTCCCATCTCCTATGATCTGTACAGATCTTAAAGCACTTTCCTAAGCCAGCTCTGCCATGCCTGGGCTGCCTTGATGAAACTTGGTTCAGATTAGCAGAGGAAAAGTACTTACTTTTACAGAAATGGTACCCTCTGTTTGTAAATGTGTATGACTAATTTTTTTTATCAGCCACTCAAGGACCCTCAATTACTGCCCAAAGCAGAGAGAACCATTTATAGCCAAGAAAGTCAGCTGCCACTCTCTGCTCATCCCATTCCCTCAGCAGGTAAAAATCAATTCACTGACCAACCCACCAGATTTCCACCTCTTACTATCACACTGAGAGTTTTCTGATGCTCACATCTCCTAGATAATAACAATCTCTAACATTTATTGAACACTTGCTATATACCAGGCATGGGACTAATTTTCTATGTTATATCATTTTATCCTCACAGCAACTTTATGCGGTAGGTACTTGGGCCAGGTTCCCTAAAAGCAGATTTCTGCACATGTGATCTATTGACGGAGAACCCTCAGGAGAAAAGAAAGAAAGCAAGACAGGGTAGGGAAGGAGCTAAGCAAACCTGTGGTCTTAGCTGTGGCCTAGCATTGGCCTGATCCCACAGGAAGCTTTGGGACATGGATTGCACCAGAGTTAATCCTATCTTGAGGTAAGGGGGGCTGGCCTTTCCTGCCCTGTGTCAGGTAATCATTGGCTGCAGGCTCCCAAACAAGGCAGCTTCCATTCAGCTGAGGGAATTCTCTGCTGAGGAAATAACTGTGAACTGTTAGCTCTAGTCCTTGCACAACCGAGGGGTGAGTGCACCAGCCTGGGAAAAGGGATATGGTTGGGCACAAAATGTCATTAACAGTATTTTTATTTCTACTATACAAACAGAATCATAATCTTTCACATTTGTAAATATTCTACAGATTTTGGAGTGTTTTCATATTCAGTACCTCATTCGATGTTGCAATAAGCTTGACAGGTGGGGATTATAATCCCACTATATGAACCAGGAGAGTGACAGGGTAGAAGACTTCCTCAAGATCACCCAGCCCACTAATATGCCTTTTCTGTTGGTAAATAGCATCTTCCCAGAAACATAGCAGCTGTTGCAGGTCCTAGTTCAGACTCTCCTCAGTGACGTGCGGGTTCTGACAGTAGGATCTTACAATCCTTTTAACTCAAACTAAGCCCTACACAGCCCTGAAGCTGGCAACCACTCCTTCTGATATTAAGTAAGAGAAAATATACCTCCTTACTGGCAGGGGCTCATGCTTTGCCTACCTGACACTTTGCTGTGCTCGCAAAGCTCTTGCAAAATTCCTTCATGGAAAGAGGCTGCTCCTGGGGCATAGCTCATCTTTTTCAGCAGCTCTCCTTAGCAAAGTTTCCTGAGAGGTGTACCAGCAGACTAGAGTCTGTCAGAGGAGACTGGGGTCCCAGGGCTGCCTGAGTGCAGCCTGCACCTGCCAGAAAGGGTGGCTGCATGGCAAGTCCCATGGCAGAAGGTTGGAGTTTCCCGGATCTTAGGGGAGGTATCATCCTCACCACCCTCTCAGGGTCCTGGGCTTCAGCTCCCAAGGTGCCTCTGGATCTATCAAATTCCCCTGAGCCATCCTTGGAATGAATGAGTATAACGAATTGCCTTAGACAAGCTCCCCCTCCTGCAATTCCCACCCCATCCTAGTTCCAAGTAATGCTTCACACCTAAGAGCTGATGGAGGTACAGCAGGAGTACACATAGGGTCCCCAGAAACATCACACGGTGGTGGGAAAGTGTGAGTTTAGGATCTCACTGACTCAGGTTCGAATCCCCCACTCCCCGCCTCCCTCCTGACTAGATATCTCAGTTAGGATGAGGTACAAATGAGGGTAACAGAAAACCCACAACAACAGTGGTTTTAACAAGGCAGAGGTTTGTTTTCCTCTCACATAAAAACCCAGAGGTAGGAGTCGGAGTCCAGTCTCCTTTCAGATCACTGTTCCGCTGTTCCTAGGGGGTGGCCCTCATCCTCATGGTTCGAGGTGGCCTTGGCCTAGCAAACAGCAATATGGAGGGAAGAACAAAAAAGAAGGAGCATAGAGCACAAATACAAGCTATAACTTAAGGAAGCTTCTTAGAAACTGCCACATCACAGTCCACTTACTTCTCATCAGCCAGAACTCAGTCACATGGCCACACCTAACCACACAGGAGATTGGGAAGTGTAGTCTTCATTCTAGGTAGCCATGTTTTCCAGCTAAAATGTCTCTATGATCAAGTAGTAGGAGTTATTGGGGAACCACCAGCAGCATCTACCACAGTAAGTGTGTGGTCTTGGGAGTCTCTTGACCTCTGCAGGCATGCAGATAATGCTATCTAGCACATGTAAATTGTTGTATTAACTGCAACCTCAAATGCAAATCATCTAGCCCAGAGCCTGGAACATACTATGCACAGCCTCCCTTTTTCCTCCTCCCTGTCTCCAGTGTTCTAGAATGTGCGGTGGTAGCTCTCATCCTCTCAAATTTGGCCAGAGCTCCTGCAGCCAGTGTCAGAGTACCGTCCCCAGCCAAACTCTCAGAATCAGCCTGAAACTTGTCAAGCCTTCTGAGCCAGACCTCGAAGTTCTAGAGTAAGCCATGGTGACTTATCTTATCTTCATGCCTACCACACTGGAATCTGTAAAAAGACTCTTCCTGCCTACCTCTCTGATACTGCTAGTAATTTTGTAAGAGAGAACCCATGCCCCAGGCCCTGGCTGGAGCCCCAGACCTGATTCTTGTCCTTGGGCTGCTGGCTAAAGCCCAGGAGAACCAGGACTTATTCAGACAAAGATCTCAGATGTGCAAAAGCCTGTGGACAAGCTGAGCCAACTCCACTGCAGAAGGCTCGCTGTGTACCAGGCAGGAACCAGCTCCTCACACACCTTGGTTTCAGATTCAAAAGGCTCCCAAAGGCAGAGAAAGTGACCCTTAACCAGAACCCCTGCCCCCTAAGTTTAGAATGTAACCCAAAGCAAGTGACCACAAGTAAAACATTTCTTTCAGCCTTCTCTTTCTTCTTTGAAATTCAAAGTTTACATTTTTCTAGTTTCCTTCAAAACACATCTCCCTAAATTTTTCTAGTAAAATTAACACTCCAGCAAGATATACCACATTATCCTTTAGCTTCACTTGTCCTCGGCCCAGTGTTCATACCCCTTGAAGTCACTGCATTATCCCCTTTCATTCCTGCCTAACCCTAGACTACACTATTATCCTGATTGAAAGATTTGGAAACTGAGTTTCAGAGAGGTTATGCAGATTGCCCAAGGTAACACAGAGAGTAACTGGTTGAATTAGGATTCATATTCCAGTTCATCTGGCTTCAAATCCTTATCCTGTAATCATCATTTTACAGTAAGTAGGGATTACCCATCACCTGCTGATGAAACCTGTTGCTAAGGGATCTTGGCCACACAGGGGAATTGGCAAGGAGGGGGCACCATAAAGGAAGACCTCTCCTAGGTGATAAGACCAAGTTCTGGGGACTGAATGCCATTAATTCCAGTAGTCACCACCAAATCAATGCAGCAAGATGCCTAGAGGCTGGAGAGGGCTATGACTAATAGCACAGGACCATCTTGGGACTTACCCAGACACTCCTTCTCATATTGCCCTGATCTCAAGGGCAGAGAACCAGGACCAGAGAGGAGGGGGAGAGGGCCCTGACTCCTGGCCAACAACTCCAAAAAGAAAAAGCTCCTTTGTGAGCTGCAGTGAGTTATTAGGATTCATTTCAGCCCGAAGTCCAGAGGTTTCCAGGAGAACTGAGCCCAAGGTAGCCAGGGCACAAGAAAAGCAGAACACAGTGTGTCAATCTAGGTGTTCTCTGGAAGAGGGAAAGAGCCTCTACTAGAGGCACAGGCAAGTGCCCCTTATAATCCCAGAGACGCTGAGTGTGCAGGAAGGGTGATCTAGGAGACTCCTGATAAGGAAGCAATAACCTAGGTCTGGGCACTCGCTCCCTGCCAGAGACGCTAGCTAGGCCTCAGCTTCAGGCATCCGCCAGCCTTCACCTTGAGGCCACTTACCCGCCATCTGTGAATTCGGTTCTTGTAGCAGGGAGGCGACTTCTTTGTAGTCTCATCTGACTCGTCTCTCCCATGAGTGGGAGCTCCCCAATGGGAGGGCCATTGCACACCCCTTTTCCTGGACCTCCGTTGCTACACCAGAACCTCTACCCACTAGGACTTACTCCACAGGGGCGGGCACTCGCCTTGCCCCACTGCATCTCTCTGACTGCCTATCTGTTGAGCATCAGCAATTCCTTTACTTCCCACGCTCACCAGGTGGGCCTAGAACATAGAAATGGCTCCTTGTTCTCCTCCACAGGAGATCTCCGTGTCACACAGCCACTAGAGGGTTGTTCACACCACAGGGTCTGAGGGGCTGGTGTTAGACAGGTCACGTGTGGCCCAATGGTGTCAGCAGTCCAGCATTAGGCACTGTCTGGCCAGGGAGAACAGTGTAAGGAGGAGGCCTTGGCCAATGGTGATGAGAAGACACAGCAACGTCTCCCTGTGGTGGCCCAGGTGGTCCTGGTGACAGTAAGTGGGCACGTCTGCCTCCTCATTGGTTCTGCATGAAGGAGGCCAATTCCGACCCTGCACCAACTTGCTGAGTAACTGTTAGTGCCTATAAGCGTAGGTTCTTTACCTGCTGCACAAGAGGGGCCACATGAAAACTGGAATGCCGGGCTGATAGCAAGAAGGGCTTTTATTTCAAGTGACATCAGCCGGGAGACGAGAGTGAGCCCTCAAATTCATCTCGTTTCATCTCATCTCCCTGAAAGATGGGAGGCCAGGAGTTTTAAAGGTTTGTGAGGAATGTGGCTTCTTGTAGCGGGTGGAGGGAGTCAGTGGCTTTGTTGGTCAGAGCTTTCCCACCAGCCTGCATTTGGCCTTGGGACACTGATTGCAGGGAGGAGGATGATAAGGGAATTTGTGGTGGGTGACCTTGGCTGTTTGTCTCCATGGCGGATAGTGGATTCTGGAGCCAGGGAGCCAGGGAGTGAGCAGGGAAAGAGTGCTTTGGTTTTAATTACATATGTTCTGGGTTTAACGTAGGGGAACTGACATCATGGCCAGCATCATTATCCTGGGAGAGTCATTTACGCTCTCAGGGCCTCATCTTTCCTTCCACACTACAGGGAGGTGAATCCTGCCTTTGAGAGAATGAGCAGAAGTAAATGACCCTGGTTCCCTGGGAGAAAAGGAGAGAGAGGGGAACACTGTTCTTATTCGTCTCTGTGTCCCCATCAGATCCAGTACCTGGAGGTGTTTTCTCAGTGTCTGTGCCATCATCCAACTTGGGATGAATGCCCAGGCTCACCAGCAGGGGGAGCCAGGTCTCTCTTTTGGTCCTTGAGCTGCCCCAGCTGGGAGCTGGGCTGGCAAGTGGGAAAGGCCTGTCTCAAAAGCTGTTGCTCCAGGCAAGGTGTGTCTTGCAGCCCAGAAAAGTCACCCAGTTCCCAGAGGTCTGAAATAGCTGACTGTGTTTATTTAAAGCCTGTCACCATTTTTCACCATCTGACTTTCCCTGAGTGTGTGTGTGGATGGAAATAGATGAATACAAAGGAGTATATGACTGTCTAAATGCAGGGAACACCTGTTTGTGCCTATGGGCTTTGTCCCGGGCAGTGGGAGGGCATCTCTGTCAGCCCATATCCTGGGCTCCAGGGAGAGGCCAGGCAAGACATTTCCTACGCTGGGGGAGGGTGGTGCTGGTGCTGCAGAGGGTCCAGAACCAGTTGCCTCGGTAGTTAGCCCAGAAAGGAGTCATCTATAGGTCTTGCACTGGAGAGGACCCATTCAAGTGGCCCAGAGAGAGCCCCTGGAGGCAGCCCTGGAGGGGTCTCCTGCAGCAACCCCACTCCCATACCCATGCTCCTGCTTTCCAGGTCAGTTGGGCCCAGGAGAGAGGAAGTCTCACTTGCTTCTCTGGCCAGAGGAAAGGGGCTACGGGGTTGCAGAACAGACTTTAGGTTCTTGGACAAGCAGGCAAGGCAAAACAAAATAAAACACAAAGCTCAGTGGGATCATCACCTTACCCAGAGGCAAGGAAGTACGCAAGACAAATCAGCCGGCCTGGGCTCTGCCACCTGCTGAGCACAGGAATGGACCCTGCCTGGGCCGGCCCATCTGAGGAGGGCAGGGGGGTACGCTCTGCCCCCGAGCTCCTGGCCTAAGAGGGAGATGCTTAGTCCATGGCTCTTCTTGCTTCCTGACTGCCCAGAGTCCCCTGCTTTTAAACATTTACTGAAGAGCCACCTCATGACCATCCTTCCCAAGTTGGGGGTGCAGACAGGGAGTTTACCGAGCAGGATGGGTGCTGGACAATCACCACAGGTGACAAGCCCTGAAAAAGCCTCCTGACTGGGGCAGATGCCAGAGATGGCCAGCGACAGGGGCCTGTCTCCCAGAGCCGGAAGGAAGTGATGCTCACACTGAGCCTTGAGGAAACAGAGACATTGTCTAGGCAGATGGCAGGAGCAAGGCCCCTCTGCAAATCCTGCCTGAGGGAATCAGGGCCAGTGGGCCTGGTAGGCTCACACAGTGGTGGTGATAACTCTGGGCAGACCATAAAGCACTTTAGTTTACTATTTCACATACCTTTATTCTGTGAGGTAGAGCAGAAAATAAAGCTCAGAGAAATTAAGTTACTTACCCCAGAATACACAGCAAGGATCTCTGATTCCACATCCCAAGTCTTAACTGGTTCTTTAGGTATCCTCTGCCCCTACGACCACCCCAACTCCCTGAGGCAGAACCTTGGTGAAAACAACAGGGCCTGTCTTAATTTGACACGTCTAGAATTTTTTTTTTTTTTTCAGGTCACCAGAGTTGGTTAACACCTGGAGGCCTGGCTCACACCAACCAAAAACACAGAAGGCAGACGGGCAAAGAGAATGCCCACATGTTTGTTTACAGGGAGTGTGAGCCTGTCATTAAGGCTGGTGGTGGGAATCTTCTGGAGCCACCCATTCCCTCCTGGTGATGCCCACAAAGACAGACCCAAGTGAAGGGAGCTCCCCCATCTTGAAGGACTTCTCAGTGTGTCAGGCTGGGCGAGAGAGATGCGTGACATGCTGGGAAGCATCAGGAAATGGGGGCTCTGGACTTGGCCTGGGTTGGAATTTTAGCTCTAGTTTCTGACAGTGTGTCCCTGGCACACTACTCAAGCCTCAGCTTCTTCATCTGCTAGATAGAGATAATCATAAAATAACCCAGAATTGCTGGGAGAAGCAAAAGAAATGATGCATATACAACAATGCAAAATGAACAGTAACTGTTGCTATTTAGAGTGGCTGGGTGACTTCCCTGTTCCTACAGAAGGTATATTTACAAGAGTTGCCCTCTAGAAGCAAATTTTCCTTGCCCCAGTCAGTGCTGGATCCATTCAAAAATTCTTGCTCTCCTTCTGAGCCCTTCTCTTAGGTAACGTCTCTCCAGACAGTTGGGTGCCTGAATAATTCACTGGGCTACAACTTTATTTGGTGACGTTCTTCTCCTGAAGATGCTCACAGCTCAATTTGATGGAGGCATTCTCTATTCTTCAAGGAGATTTGAAGACGTTGTACCTCACTTCCCTCCATTATGTACCCTCCCTTAAGGAATTGATATCCAAGAATGAGGGTTCCAAGTCTGGAGCCTGAATGACAACCTGGCCCCGCCTTTACTACTGTGAGTGAACTTGGGCATGTGACTTTCCCTCATGGGACCCCAGTTTCCTCATCTGTCAGTTGGGGCACACCCATCCATAGAGTTGTTGGGAGGATTAGACTTGAAATGTGTAAGGTGTCTAACACCTTGACCAGAACGTAGAGGGACTCAACAAATGGAACTGTCTTGTTATCATGATAATGATGCAGATTTTATAGGCTTCAAGTTGAGAGATCTTGTGCATGTAACTGGTATAAGCAGGTGTACTGATGACAAGACCTCATAAATGGACCGCTGTTGGAGCCCACAGGCAGCAAAGACCAACTTCACAAACTGGGTGAAGGGGGGGCTTCCTACAAGCATTTGAACCAGATCTGCTGATATCCCTCCCCTCCTGTGCCCTCCCTTGGATCAGTATCCAAGATCCCGCTGGTCCTCCTTTCCAAGTGTCCACTCCAAGCAGAGTGTGGGAGCTGGGGAAAGGGGAGAGGAGGAGCACACCCTGCAGTGTGATCTGCTCTCTGACACCCCGCAGTGTATTTCTGGCTTGGAGACCTGAGGGCCCCAAGAAGTCTGGAGATTTGGGAGTGAGTGGGTTAAGAAGAAACTGTGGGTATCTTGGTTGGGCAGAGGGACTGAGGCCTTTCTGAAGGGCCTTTCTTCTCCCCAGTGGCCCCTCTCAGCCTCTACCCTCACCCTACACTCTCTGTACACAAACCCCTGAGGAAGACAAGCAGTCCCAAAACAGGTCTTCTTGGGGACACCTAATTCAGGCACACACTCCAAGAAAGCAGAATCAAGACTGCTCACCATCCTCCTGCAGTTTGGAGCCTGCTTGGGGTGATGGAAGCAGGCACCAGCCTAGAGTAGATGGAACAATGATAGCTCCTTGCGCTTGTGTTGCACACAACAGCTTACGAAGTGCTGTCAAAGCTGTCGTCACCTTAATCCCTGCTCACAGCAGTCCTGAGGGGTATGCAGAGAGGAGCAGGTGTTTGGGGATTTTTTGTTTGTTTTTTGCATTTCAGAAACCTTTTAATAGTCCCTAAACTGCAAGAGTCATAAGGGGCTTTTTGAAAAGTACTAATTGTATAATGACATATCTTCAGCACTTAATTAAAATTCTTCCAAATTCTAGATTGGATTCAGCCATCTCAATCCCCTAATGCAGTGAATTTTATTGCCTTCTTTGTTTTCACAAGTGTAGTGCTCTGGCTTGGGGGAAAGGCAGTCGATACTGTGGTATAGACCCTGCACTTGAACATTTGGGTAACATAAAGATTTGTCCTACACCAACCTCAACATGGAGAAAACTATCTTTCAACCCAAAGTTAATGCAAATGAAGGAATTGGAATTTAAGCTTAAGAGTCAAAGTGAATGATCCAGTTCAGATATTGAAGTCTTGCACCCCTGAGTGAAAGCTTTCCCCTACACTGCAGCAGCCTGGCATCGATGCTGACAATGCAGAGAGACAGCAAAGAAATGTGGCTAAAGGCACAGGATCCAGAGCCAAGCTATCTGCCTGGGGCCAGATCCTGGCTAGGACAGTGCCTTAGGTCTCAGCTTCATCATTTGTAAAATGAGAAAGCAGATTTTTTTATTCTAATTTTTATTTCTTTTATTGAGGTATAATTGACAAATAACATTAGTTTCAGGTGTACAACACATTGATTTGATATTCGTAAATATTGCAAAATGATCACCACAATAAATCTAGTTAACACCCATCACCATACATAGTTAAAACAAATTTTTTCTTGTGATAAAGACTTTTAAGATCTGCTCTCTTAGCAGCTTTCAAATATGCAATACGGTGCTATCAACTATAGTCGCCACGCTGTACGTTACATCCCCAGGACTTACTGATTTTGAAACTGGAAGTTTGTACCTTTTGACCCCCTTCACCCATTTGGCCTCTCCACCCCCTGCCTCTGGCAACTACCTGTCTGTTCTCTGTATCTCTGAGCTTGGTGTTTTTTATTTGTTTGTTTGTTTTTTAATTCAACACATAAGTGAGATCATACAGTAGCAGATGTTTTTATTCTCATTTTACAGAGGAGACTGGGGCCGACCAGGGAAGGAACCGCATCCCTCACTCTAAAGTAAGGTAGAGGACAGGACTCAGCTGTCTCCCAAGCAGGATGAGGTCCCTGCAGCCCCAGAGAAGCTGGGTGGTAGGGAGGCAGCCTGACTGACACGCAGCCCGGATTAGCTGCCCAATGAGACATGCCAAGTCCTAGCTTTCCAGAGGGCAGGCTGGTGCCCAGTGCCCTGCCCCCCCAAGCCCTGACCACTGGGATGGGTCTTGTAGGGGAGGAAGACATTTCCTCTACCCACTCTGGGTTCTTCTGGCCAGAGAACGAATTAAATTCACATGAGACAGAATAACAGGAGAAAATTAAACTAAGCTTTATAACAGGTATACATGGGAGAGGCTCAGGCAAGCTGAGCAACTTGCCAAAATGGCTAAAGCCACCACCTCAAATATCCTCCTCAGCTAAAGACAAAGGGGGATGTTGGGTCTGGGGGGAGTCAGTTACAGGAGGTTACCAGACAAGTACAGTAAACAGGAGTAAGATTATTATGCAGATTTAAGTCCTTGTCTTCTGCATTGATTAAGAGTTTCTAGAGATAAGGTCATCCCCCTTCTTCCTGGTACAGAGAGGGAGACACCTTTACAGACAGAGATTTCCTTTACAATGTAAATGTCTCTTAACAAAGGGTAAGTAAATTCTACTTTTCAGAGTTGCTTTCCTGTCTGCAGTTTTCAAAAGTAACCAGCCCCAAATAATCCTCATGCCAAAGAGACGTATCTTGGGGTGGCCAATACCAGTCCCCCACAGGCTCAACCTCAGGAAGAGCTGCCATAACCTGGGATCCCCCTCGGCCTGGAATAGAAGAGATTAAGTCCTCAGGGAGGGACCTTCCTCTGTATGAATCCCTATGAGTTTGTTTTCTGTCTGTTTCACTGTCCCTCTAGTTTTGAGCTTTTCTTCAGGGCTGACGAGAAGGAGGCGAGGCTGACACAGATTTCTGAGCTGGGGATGAGGAAGCGGAACTGGGCTGGACTCTGTTGCGCATCAACATGAACTCTATCTGCCGATGTTAGCAGGTCTGCTCTAACTGGGGCCTTGAAAATGGACAATGAAGATCATCAACCCACATTTGGTTGCCTCCTTGCTCTGTCTCTGTCCCTGTGTCCTCTGTCTTTGCTGCTCTCTCTACACATGTAATGTATATAATTATATGCATATATATATACATATATATATGTGTATATATATATGTATATATATATATATATATATTCTATCTCTGTCTCTGTCTCTCTACACTAATTTGACTTGAAAGATCACAGAGCTGGATGGGACAAGGGTCATCTCATCCACTCACTACCTCTGACCAGGATGGTTCTTGAACCATTGAATGTGCATCAGGTTTCCAAACAAACTCTCCCTTCTCATCCCACTGGGGAGTCAGTTCATGCTCACATTAGATGTAACAGTCTCCGTACTTCCTCCTTTGGCCAAGCCCACATCCTTTGTGCTGCAGTTTACACACTCACTTTGCTGTCCTAGGGGAATAATAATGAGACAGAGGTCAGATCCTAGCCCTGCCTGCTGACTGGTGAAATTTGGTGCTTTATGGGGCTGAACCTTGCCGGGGGCAGAGAGGAAGCAGCAGAGGCAGCTCAGGGAGTGTGGCAAGATGCTGTCATGTCCCTCTGTGAGACTTTAGCCAAGTGCCATGTAGGAGGATATTTATAGACACACACACAGACATGCACCCTCAGAAAAGTGCTATTTGTTTCCTGGAAACACGTGCCCATTCTCATGGTCTTACAAGATTCCCTGGGTAGTGTCATCCTGAAACAGGAAAAACTGCATTTTCTCCCTGGCATCCACCCACCACAGAAAGAGAGATCTTTGGAAAACAGATCTGATTGCTTCTCTTCCCCAGGAAACCTGCAGTGATCTCCCCTTGCCCTGAGGGCAAGCTCTTCCCCAGGCCTGCCTCATTGCCCTGCTAACTGCTCCAGCTCATCTCTTGCCTCCAAAGCCTTCCCACACTCTTCCCAAACCGAAGTAGTGTGCGTGCAATCCTCTGTGTGCATGAGACACCCTCAACCCGGCTTGCCTTGGCAAACTCAGTCCTTTGGCCAGGAATGCTTTTCCATTCCTTATTCTTCTGGTACAGCCCTGCTCAGCCTCCAGATCCAGCCCATACATCACCTCCCCTGAAGTGTCTTTTCTCACCTCTCCCAAGGGGACACAGTTACCCATTCCCCTAAGGGTTTAGGACTCCAACCACTCATCTTGCTGTTATTATTTCTATTCATATCTGTCTCCTCCTCCAAACCACATGTGCTCCAAGGTCAAGAACTGGCTCTCACTCATCTTTGCACCCCCAACATCTAGTCCAGCGTCTGATGTGCCATGGAGAGTCATTGAAAGAACGGATGAGATATTTAAAGTGTAGCTGCTAAGAGCCCAGGGTCTGCTTTTGGTGGAAGACTAGGTTTAAACGCCAGCTCCACGACGAACCAGTCATGGGATTTTTCCAGTTACCTAGCCCCTCTCAGTGTCAGTGTTATACTCTGTGAAGCAGCCTATGACAGTAGAGCCTCACTTATTATTGTGAAATTTTAATGATAATATCATATAAAGGATTTCATATATTATCTGGCATATGCACATATAATCTTTTTCTCACAATCTACATATCAGAAAGTCCTGTAGGGTCTTCCTTTAAAATATCAAAGCAGAGGCCAGCCTGTGGCCAAGTGGTTAAGTTTGCACACTCCACTTCGGGGACCCAGGGTTTTGCTGGTTCGGATCCTGGGCACAGACACAGCACCACTCATCAGGCCACGCTGAGGCACTGTCCCACATGCCACAACTAGAAGAACCCACAACTAAAATACACAACTATGTACCAGGAGGATTTGGGGAAAAAAAACAGGAAAAAAAAAAAGAAGATTGGCAACAGTTGTTAGTTCAGGTGCCAATCTTAAAAAATAAATAAATAAAAACTTTTTAAAAATCGAATAAAAAACTTCTGACTGCTAACAGCTCACTCCAAACCACCATCATTTCCCCTGGACGTAGCTCAATGGCTTCCTACCTGGCCTCCCTCTGCCCTTGTCCCACTTCATCTATTTTCAACACAATGCCAGAGGCGATCCTTTAAAAATATAAATCAAATCAGTTGACTGTCTGCCAATATTCTCCTTTGGCTTCCCTGCCTCACTGAGGGTAGAACCCCAGGATCTCATGACAGCTGACAAGGCCCCTTTAGGATTGGTTGTTGCTACCTGATTCCATCTCCTTCTTCCCTCTTCCCCTCCTAGCTCTAGCCACACAGGCCAAGGCTGTAACTCAATCCGGCCGCACACCACCCTGCTCAGTGCCTTTGCACTTGCCATTTCCTGGGCCTGGAATTTGATTTTCCCAGATGTCCTCACACCTCCCGGCTTACTTAAAGTCTTCACTCAAAAGTTACCTTCTCCTTAAAGCCCTCACTGGCCATTACATTTAAACTTTCAATAATGTGCTAGCTGCTCATACTCTCTATCCTCCTCCCCCTTTATTAGCCTTTATCAGCCTTTATCATTAATAGAAATATGTATATTTTATTATCCTGCTCACCGTCTCCCCAGTAGAATGCAAGCTCTAAGAGAGCGGAGATTTTCCCGTTTTGCTCACTGCTGCATCCTCAGCGTCTAGAACACTGTCTGGCACAAAGTAAGTACCATGTGGAATAAACACATCATTCCAGAGGGTTTCACTGGAGTCCATCTCTCTTCTGTTACAAATGCTTGGTGCCCTGAGACTGCGAAGATGAGAGTTTCGATGGCTGTAGAGTCCTGGGAGAGCACCCTCTGCACTGGATGTGGGCCATGCCTCACCGCCCCTGAGCAGTCAGAACTGACTCAGGAGGCAGAAGCCCAAACCGTGCTTGTGTCCTCAGAAGCACTGGATTTTCCCTTTCTTCCAGCCCACCTCAGCTGTGTCAGGTAGAAGGGGCTGGGAACTCCATGCTCATCCTTTTCTCTGGAGAGGCTGGGCACTGGGCCTAGGCACTAGGAAGAGGGAGTGGCATGTGAAGATGGCTGCAGCTAGAAAGCTGGGTGACACCTGTAGCTACTCTTTGCCCAATTTTCTTGAGGTTCCCACAGGGCCTTCCTAGGGGAAAAATCAGTGCCATCCTTCTTGGACTTGGTTTCCCAGGAAAGCAATGTTCCCCAGAGGAAGTCTATGGCGTCACATTTCTGGGCCTGACCTCAGGTCTGCTAAATCAGACACTCTGAGGTGGGGCCTGGGCATCTGCATGCTACAGGTCCACCAGGAGATTCCTCATTATACTCAAATGAGAGCCACCTATCAGAAAGTGACCTCCTTGAGGCAAGGATTGTGACCTTCTCACATTCCAGCCACCCTTCCACAAATCTCACCCTCTCCCCTGCTTCATGTTCCTCCTTAGCAATTATCACAATGCAGTCTAACATAGTGTGTACCTATTCCACTTACTTATCCTGTTTACTATCTGACCTTCCCCCACCCTCTCCCACACACTAGGAATAGATGTTTTGTCTATTTTGTTCACTGTTGTATCTCCAGTGCCTAGAACAATGCCTGACACATAGTGACTCATGAATAGTTGTTGGAGTAGATCCTTATCCCAAGCTCTCCTTGATGAGAGCTCACTAGGGAGGGAGGCAGAGTGAAAGGAGGAGATAGTAATCCTCTCTCAGTGAGATTGTCCCTGTCCTCAGGGACTCCCAGAGGCCCCAGGAAGAGCAAGACCCAAAAATTCCACCTGAACTGATGTTGGGTCACCTATGCATCTTCCGCCCGCTGACCCGAATGTTGGACCACTTTGCACAGAGCAGGAGGAACATATTGTGATGGGGCCTAAACAAGCTGAACTCCCCTCCCAAGACTCTCCTTTGCTGTTACAACGCCCACCTCTCCTGCAGACCCCCTTCCACCCAGCAGGCCTGCTTGGGCTGCCCTAGGCCCCCTTCTCCTCCTTCTCTGGGCTCAAGGAACACCAGGGGCCAGTCCTGTCACCTGAGCACTCGGTGGCCAAGAGGGCAGCTGCATTGTCAGTGGACCCTCCACAGACATCTTTCTTTCCTCCCCAAATAGACTGTGAGTTTGCTGACAGTATAGACCTTGCTTATAAACCTTCATCTGCCACTACCTAGAGCATGGCAGGTGCTCAATAAGTCATGAATCTGTGGCTTTATGAAGGAGAAGCACATGGAACCTGGCTGTGTTCAGGGCTTGGTGTATGCTAGGGCTAAACAGAGGGATTTTCTTTAATGGGAAGCTCTATTATACAGGGATTATCTGTAGACCAAGGGGATACACAGCAACATGCCTTGATGTTGGAGCTTAGTTGCCCACCTATAACCTCATGGTACTCTCACAGATACTAGTAGCTAACATTTATTGGGTGTTTACTGTGTGCTAAGCACTGTTCTAAGCATTCCACAAGGATTACCTCATTCAATTCTCATAATTTTTTGAGACAGGAACTATTGTTACACATATCACATGCATATCAGAGCCTATGCTATTTTGGGGGTAAAGGCTATGAAGTAGTTGGTGGGGGGCCAAGCATGTATGCTAAGGGATAAATGAGGGGATCAGGAAGAAGGGCTTCACCAGTATGAAAACCCCAGGTACGCATGAGGTCACGTGAGTTCTTCAGAGTGAGGCACTCAATTCCATCTCTATCATGCCTTCAATCCTGACACCACAGGTCTCAGGACTGTCCTTCAGGATTCCCTCGTCTCTAGAAGTTCAACCTTCAAAACCCAACCTAGAGGTGAAGGGTCTGGGCTTTGGGAACATTTGCCTAATGCCCTGGCCATTTTTGATCCATTCAACCAGCTTTCTTCCTGTCTGAATTAGTTAAGAAATAATTATGAAATCTCTCTTCCCTGTCCCTGCTCCCCACTCCCTCCCACGGAAGACTTCCTAGGACAGGACGTTGCCCTCTCTCACTCTGATTCCCACCAGATAGGGAGTCCCTCGAGGGAAAGGCCACGTCGATCCAACTCAAGGGGACCTCTCGGCCCCTCCCAGCCGCTCCAATCCCACGGCTAGGAACCTTCCTGGTTCTCAGTCACTGGTGGGAGGCCCTCTGCGCTGCTCCCAAGCCCCTCCCTCTGTCCTAAGAACACTCTATCCAGGTCCCAGCTGTGAGTGACACATCAGATACAGGGGCACTGGGTGCTCCTGGGTAGAAAGAAGGTGGGAGGGCAAGGAATTGTGACAGGGTATGAGAAAGTCAAAGAGCAGGAGAAACTGGAGAAGACAGCACGTCCATCCCCCTCCCTCCCAGCTTGGAGGCTGATCATTAGACAAGGTCTGTAAATAGCATCTGAGTGGCCTCTAAAGCTGTGCCTGAACCATGACATTCGATCCCCCAAATAGATCTTGACTGTCTGTCCCAGGCATTCCATGGGCACTGGGGAAGGGTGAACACCTGCCCCTCCCCCTCTGGGTACTCTAGAGCCAGGACCCAGGTCATGGGGACCCCCAGCTCACAGGCCTATTGCAGGGTTCTGCTGAAGGTATGGTGAGCATGACATTTGCAATATGCCTAGGTCTGTGGAGCACTCAAGTTCCCTGTTTTCAATAGTTCAAAAGAATGACAAACACTGCTCTGCTTTCTCCCTAAAGATAAGCAGAAATTCAGATGCTCAGGGGGCACCAGGGTAGGCTCAAAAGAAATCTGTGTTTAAGCCCTACAGCACTTCATCCACTCAACCCACTGTGTTTTGGGCTCTCCCAGGAAGGCTCTGGGAGCGTGCATTGGGTGGCCTCAGTGCTCACTGCTGGAGAGCGCTGAGAAGAGGCAGATGGGGAAAATGTGGCCAGAGCCATACAAACACACAGTTGAGTGTTCTGTCCCAGTCATAGTGTGTCTCCCCCGTGTGTCCTGCCCTCTAGCCCTTTTTGCTCCAATAATCTCTTCTCCCTCTGCAGAGCAGAGGGGTGACTGACAAATCTGCCATCTGCCACCTCCTCTGATGCCCAAGTCCTTGCACCAAAGTAATCTAAATGACTCAGGTAACAGAGATAAGATTCCTGCTGCCGTTAAACATTGACAGTCTGGCTCAGAGCATGGTGCTCAGTCACACACAGACTTACCGGAGAGTCCGCAGGGAGGTGGGGAGATGACAGCAGCTGGGCCATTAAAAATGGATGGAAACCAACCCCTCTAAGAAGGGGCTGCAGGGCCCAGCCCGGTGGTGCAGTGGTTAAGACTGTGTGTTCCGCTTTGGCGGCCCAGGGTTCACAGGTTCAGATCCCTGGTGTGGACCTAGCACTGCTCACCAAGCCACGCTGTGGTGACGTCCCAGATACAGCAGACAAAGACTGGCACAGATGTTAGCTCAGCAACAATCTTTCTCACACACACAGAAAGCAGCTGTATCTCTTAAAGTGGCAGTTCTTCTGTTGTCCAGAGGGAGGAACCAGGAGCACTCAGACGAGGCCTACAGGGCTCAGACCCTGAGCAGTTTCCAAAGTGGCAGCTATGGGTGCCTTTCACCTTCTGTTAGTTGGGTGGAAAGAGCACAGCTCTGGAGTCATTCAGACTTGAGTTTGAGTCTCAGCTCAATCCCACAGTATGGCTTCAGTCACCCTGGATCTTAGTTTGTTCATCTCTAAAATAGGCTTAATACTTATCTAAAGGTTGTTATAAGCATAAAATGAAATAGCGCAGTGTTTGGCCAATGAGAGGTGATTACTTAAGATTAGTCCCCATCTCTTTCTTCCTGGAAGGGGCTGAGTTTCTTCCCACACTTCAGTCTCCTCAGGGAGACCGTCTCTGGTCTTGGTGGGATCTCCTCCCTGCCCCCTGGGGTTTCCAGAGACCCCGGTCTTATTTTTATTTTGTTTGTCTGTCGTCCCCCTACTAGTCTGGAAGCACCCTGACAACAGACCTCTCAGGCACCACTGACTCTCTAGTCCCCAGATCAATGTCTGGGATATACTAGTTACTTAGAGAATGTCTAATTGAACTAAATTGAAAAAAAACTTTAAAGGGATGTAAATGAGACCAATAAACTGAAGGTAAGTAACAAAAGATGAAAGGAATTGAGGTCATTTTGCACAGAGAAGGTCATCACAGGCTGTCCAAGCTCACAGGGAACTTAGACACCATTGGTCCACCCTCTCACTCCACAGTGGAGGAGACTGAGACCCAGTAAGGTGGTGGCAGAGCTGGCAGGTCACCAGGCTCTATGCTGGAGAGCTGGGGCTGGGACCGAGAGGCTGTGCCCTCCCCGCCCTCCCACAAGCAGGGCAGGACTGCGCTCCCTGCCCGGGTGCCTGGAGAGGTTACAGGCCTAACCCGCAGCCACAGAGTCCACTCAGGGCGAACCTGGACCCAGGCAGCTCTCCCAACATCCAGATCAGCACTGTCCTACCCCCGACTCCCATGAGGACCTGGAATTTCTTGTGTGCAGGCTGGGAGGGCACTCAGTCCTTCAGTCTTGGTTCTAGCAATAGTGTCATATACTTCCTGGCCTCTGGGAGTCCGGGGTTAAGTGGGAGTGTTGGAAGAGCAGGGAATGAGCCCTTTCCCTGCACAGTACCTGCCCCCGCAGCAGCTGAATAGACCTGCTATCAAATCACGTCACTGTGGGACCCTGCGTTCTGCCCCCATGGAGCCACCTCGGCGCTTCCTCAGTGGAGGCCAAGCTGGAAAGGACCCTTCTCACCCCTGAGTGGCCTGCTGGAGCAGAGGGTCAGAAGACGGGAGATCCAGGCCCAGCCAGCCTCTCTGATAACATTTTTACAGTTTATTCTGTAGTATCATTGTAAAATGAAATAATACAATAAATGTGAAAGTTCTGGGAGATAAACATTACCATTATAAAAAAATATTTGGCAGGTAGGGGTTGAATGAATCAAATGACAAGAGATTTTCACATATTGAGGTACGTAGGGTAACTATTCAAGTTCAAAACTGATTCAGCTTGAACTAGAAAGCCTGACTTATGGCCCATCAAACATGCATTGTTCATCTGCTTATCCATTAAGTAAGGAATCTCTCTTGAGATAAAGAATGCAGACTTCCCCTCCGATGCCCTATTGGTAACAACACCCTATTGGTAACAACACCCTATTGGTAATAAAACCCTATTGGTAATGCCTGGATTAGTCCCTTTCTGGGCATCACGGTCATGTTGACCTGCTAATTTGCAACTGAATACCTCTTTGAAAATGTATCCTGGGTGTGTTTAATGTATCTTCTTTGTTCTAAAAGACAGAAGACTGTACTGAAACCTATGCTTCTCTGGAACACCTTCTAAGGCCCTCCCGGGTTATAATCCTCACTGTGGCTCATAATAAACTCACCCCAGTTTTAATTTGTAGGTTGGTTATGGATTATTTGCGTCAACATTTCTTGGCATAGTGGCAGCAGGATTTCAGAGAAACCCACCAGAGACCGCCTAGGCTCTACACTGAACCAGCATTTGGTACCAATAGGGGCCCATTGAGCCCCCCCGGATCATTGCATTCTTCAGGTGACTCTGGTGAGTTCTTCTGAAACCCAGACCTTCTTATTTTAAGTTGACAGGACAGAGTTTATATGAGCTGTTTCAAACCTTAAGACTAGGTGTCTTAGGGAGTACCGGTACTACTCTAGGTAAGAGGAACCTAGGGGGACTTCCCAGGACTGAGGAACGTAGGGGGAATTCCTAGGCCCAGGGAGCCTAGAGGGAACTTTGGGGTGAATGGGGAGGGCTGACCTTTTTAATGTGGCTTTCAATTGTAAAGAATTGCATTTCCATAAAGTCTAAACAAACTGCTTGATAGAGAAATGAGAGACTGATGTGTTCAGTTCTAAAGAAAAGAGACATTGCTCCTCCTGGCTGAAAGGTGTTCTCAGGGGACTGAGGACCTCAGCAGGAGTGTTGGAGGGTCAAATCCTCACCACGTGCAGCGGTCCCATAGGGAACTCCACTCATTCACGGTAATTAATTACAGGCTCATCCGGGGACTCACACATAAGGGCTGGTCACCTGCTGCTCGGAGCCCCCACGGCGGTTTTAGACTGCCATAGGGAGAAACTGAGGCACGTAAGAGAGTGTTTATGACCTTTCTATAGGGAGTAACACTCACAAGCAGCACACTTCTGACCCACTACCCTGTCCCTAGGAATTGTTCAGACTTTACAGCAAAGGAAAACTAAAAGAAAAGCAGGAAATTAAGCTTCTAAAAGCCAACCAGTTCCCGAATGGGCAGCCTCATCTCTCACCTTCAGCTGACTTCATGCTGTGACTTGCAAGTGCTTAACGAAATAATGATAGCTGTTAATGGCTGGTAAGATACCCCGGGATAATTTGAAATTACAGTGGCCACTGTGGGGCTCCTTTTTAAGAGCCACGTAACAAAGAAATTTTTTTTAAACAGTCAAGCTCACCAACTTCCAGCACAATTGCTCAAAAACTAAAGGTTCTGAGAGCTGTAAATATTTACAAAGAATAGCAAAAAAAATATTTTGCCAAGCTTGTCTCATGTCCTGAGGGCTTGGCTTAATAATCGTCAGGTTAGAGGTCCTGAAATATGGTCAGACAAAATGTGCTGTATGCCATTTTGCAGTCAGAGATAGTCAGGGAGAAATGTGGGTTGCACTCCATTCGTGGCTAAGGGTCCTACCAAGCTGCTGCCAGCCTCAGGGGAATCACATTGGCCATTGGAAGGAACCTTCCGATTAGATAAGATCATTTAAAAAGTGCTCTTAAAAAGCAAAAACTTCAATATTCCAAAACAATCTCATGGAAAGTTTTGTTGCAAACAGCTAGTAGAAAATTAAGTTATAAATAGTAATTAAAGGACTATATTAGGCCATGACTGTACAGACACCCCCATAATCTACAAGTTAATGAGACATTGAGAGATTTTCTGGGAAACTGCTATGCTAAAGATTCCTGGAACTGTTCAGTACTGCCAGGTAGTTACTGTTTGCCCTGGCTCAAACTGACAAGGTATTCAAAAGGATTTAAGCAACTTAGCATCAGAAATGTGGCCAGACTGGAAGCTGATATTCAGAGTCTGACAGGAATTTTCTTTCCAAGCCTTCTTCCCTAAATTAAATTAAAACTAAGCACCCAGAGAGGGGAAAAAAAGCAAATTAGGGTGATGGGGTTGGACAGGAGTCTTCAATTTACAAATCGCTTTATGACTGGAAAAGCAGTTCTAAAGGCAGTTCAGATTCCACCTGGTTCCTTTATCTTAACAAAGATTATGACCTCACCTCTCTGGGAACTGTTACCTAGCTTATGACTAATTCCTAAGACTGAAGAAAAAAGTGGAAAAGACCAAAGAAAACATGTGCCATAAGTATGCCCTTGCCAAAAAATCTAGCATCCTGAGTGTCTTCTCCACAAATATTGGTAAACAGGCTCAAAACAAAATTTGGATTCATAACTGGTGAGCTTTGTATTACTGTACCTGATTCATGGCAGTAATTTTTAAAACAATAGCTGTGGAGACTCTGTGCATGTGTGTCTACATGTATGTTATATATGTGTGATATTTTACTTCCGGAGGTATGGCCAAAACTAAGAGCTCTGTTTAATTGGCTTAAAGTAAGCACTTACATAAATTCTAAATGTAATAGAAATTAACCCAATGTCTTTTAAGTTAAAGTGATATAATGAAAGTTTATGTTTGGTTAATGAAAGTTTAAGTCTGTTGGTTTGATTGAAAAGGCACGTCCTCAGAGTTGTCAGTATTTGAATATGGTGCAGACATGCAGGCTGGGTTTACTAGTCAAATAAGCTCACGTTGTCTGTTAGAAATTCGTCAGCAAAACAAGTGCTTTAAATGATAGCTAATTTTGTTTAATGTCTCAAGTTTTTTGTGGGTAATCTAAACATCATCATTGGAAACAAATGATTTAGATATAAATGAAATAAGAGTTTATAGATAAACTTTTAGCAATAATTATAGTTTATGGCATGTGTATTTAAAATAACTTCCAAAATCTTTTTGGTAACTTGAGACTTTGAAGTTTTGGTTGGTTAATTTAAATGATGAAATTCATTGAGTATCTAGATCATTTCCAAATAAGATAAGATATTAGACATTAATTACTAAATGCAAGTTTATCTACTTTTGGGTTCTTATTGCAGAGAGGCTAAAAGCGTTTGGGTCTATTTCTGTGAAGTAGCATGTTTCTAGAAACTATAAAATGTATTTATAAATTTGCCAAGCCACAGTATGCTAATGTAAAAGACAATCCATAATTGCTGAGCTTTCAGTTTTTACTAGGGTCTGTAAGAGTTAAAAATTCTAATTAGGGGTCAGCCCGGTGGCACAGTGGTTAAGTTCGCACATTCTGCTTCTTGGCAGCCCGGGGTTCACCAGTTCGGATCCTGGGTGCAGACATGGCATGCACTGCTTGGCACGCCATGCTGTGGCAGGCATCCCACATAAGAAGTAGAGGAAGATGGGCATGGATGTTAGCTCAGGGCCAGCCTTCCTCAACGAAAAGAGGAGGACTGGCAGTAGTTAGCTCAAGGCTAATCTGCCTCCAAAAAAAATTCTAATTAATATATGTAATTAGAGCTAGTAAAAATTAATAAGGAAAACAGCTCTGTCTACAAGGAAATTAAAATTTACATTTTCAGTAAAGAATGGAAATATTTTTGTTTGTTGGGTTAAGAAAGATAAATTTGTCCTAAAGTACTAGAAGGGAAGAAAGCAAGCACAGGACAAATTCTGAATGTAAAAAAGTTGGTGAAGGTTGTGAAGGAAAAATCCTGAAGGGAGTTTTATGCCTGGTCAAGTTGGCTAAGATTAACATAAATCCCATTAAGTAAATGAGTTTTAATTTTTTAAAAAAATGAGCTGATGCAAAAAAAAAAAATTTGGTTTTCTCTCTCAAAAGGATAATTTTCTTGAACTTTTGGTCTGCTCTTGATAAAGAGGTTATAAAAGATTGTCCTTTAAGTCTACCTAAAAGACAGAAAATCTGTTTTGTCAAAATAATTTCTTATGTTTAGAAAGACTGAGGTCTCTCTATTAAGATTTTTTTACTGTTTTAACTGTTTGCCCTTGACTGTTTTGTTGTCACTTTGAATAGAGTGAGCATTGTTTCCTATTTGACCAAGTGTTTGAAAAACCTTTTGATATTTTTGACAAGCTCCCCCCTCACCCTACCAAAATACTCAAATCCTGAATAAAGACTTTCTTTTGACCTGGAGGAAGGAAGAGAATTTCTCTGAGGATTTTCAGACGGCCCCTGAGACTTCTCAGAGAAATGTGTTCTCTCTTCCTATAAAGGGGGGGATACTAATTAGGCTTGTTTGGGATGCTAAACTGCATGGGAAGCATTGTCAAGCAAATGATGATAAACCTTCTTAGGTTATATAATGTAGGTAAAGATTATTCACTATTTTAACCTTGCTACCTTGCTTCCAACATCACAAGGGGAGAACACCATGACTGCATTCTATTATGTAATTGGTTTACAATTGGGTCTTACTTAAACTATAAGCAAGGATGTTATCAAGTTGGATATGCTATCCAGCCCCAAGAATGCCTGCTACTTTCTATTAACTCTGCTAACCCACTAAAAGATTTCCTTCTATGGGCTCAAGAAATCAGCATGGAAGAGAAAAAATAAAGGTGGCAACAAAAGGGGGAAAACAATACTTTTGGAAACTTTGTCCCACAGTGGCTCATAAAGCCCATACTCATTGTGCTATATGCCCAAATACAATCTAGGGAAAGTATTTCATGAGTCACAAGGCCACTTTCCCCCTCCTAAGGGACCCTTTGAGGTATGACAATTGGACTTTGTCCAAATGCCACCATCTCAAGGATAAATATCTTGTAATGATTTGTGTGTTCTCATGTTGGGTTGAGGCCTTTCCTTCAGAAGAGCAATGGCTTTAGGTAAATTATTATTGAAAATGATCATTCTTGTTTGATGAATTCCTACTGAGTTATACGGTGACGGGGGAACTCATTTCACCAAATAATTAAATCTATTTGTAACATTTGGGCAATCATGCAGCATTTCCACTGCAGTTACTATCCCTGGTCCTCAGGATTGGTGGAAAGAACTAACAGCATAATCAAAACTTAGTTGGCAAAGGTTTCAGAAGCATTTAATCTCTCATGGCCAAAAGCTCTTCAATCTTAGATCTACACCCTTTGGTAATCATTGACTCTCTCCTTTTGAGATAATAACTGGATGGCCTATGCAATTAGACGAGGAAATATATGAACCAACTTTGCTTAAGGGAGACAGGACATTGTTATCAGGGTCCTATTGACATGTTTAAATGAAAGGTTGGTAGCTGATTCTTTTCACAGAGCTCCCAGACCTTAAGGATCATGGACTATAACCTGGAGAATTTATCAAAAGAGGCATCAAATAAAAGACTCTTTGCAGCCTGTTGAAAAAGACCGTACCAAGATGAGAAGAAGACGGCATCTGTTGTAGGCAGCTGTCCCAAGACTCTGGACCAGGCCTGTATTCCCAACCTTGTGTCTCCACATTTTTTGTGTGCTTAAACTGTATACCTATTTTATAATTGTTCCAGTTAAGGTTTCAAAACACTACATACTTAAAGAAAGTGACTAATTTGGAACAGACTGGTCTTGAAGGCCGAGCATTTATCAGGTGGCTCCTAATGGAACTCAATGGTTATGTGGAACAAATCTCTGGCCTTGGCTACTGCCTGGATGGCTAAAACACTGCACCCTGAGTTCCCCTTGGAAGCATGGAAGGATTCAGACTGAGCTAGCATCTGTTGCCAATCTCCCTCTCTTTAAGCCCAGATGAGCTCATTCAGTGTTCCACTGGTATGACCACCAAGAAGCTAGCTTTAGCTGTTCCTCCTTTGGGGCTAGAGGATGTCACAGCACACAGAGAAGCCCTTAACAGTAGTCAAGCAGGAATAGCCTTGTTGGATACTGAAATGTCTTTAATGAGAAAGGCCGTCCTTCAAAATAGAAAGGCCTTAGATATTCTTACAGCATCCCAAGGTGGTACATGTAAGTCATTCAAACTGAATGTGTGTTTTTATACCTGAGGAATCTTCCAATGTGTCATTTCTGCTAAAGCACAAAAAGAAAAGCAGGTGAATGCCTTAAGCAATCTTATATCTGCTCTTGATTTGTTTAGTTGGCTCCCTTCCAGTATTGGCTTGTAGATTGCAATTCCTATTTCTATTACTCCTTGGAATTCTTGTATTGGTCATAATATTCAAACTAATTACTGCGTTCTCAGCATTGTATGATTGGCATGCAAGCTAGAGTAATGATTGCTGAGCCAACTTGAGACAGCTGATGGATCCTACAGCCCTGAATGAATCCCCTCTTATTAAGGCTACGCCTAAGAATTCATTTTTAAGCCAATCATTTCAAGTATTGGATTACCTATTCTATGATCATTATAAACAACGTAACTATAAGAAGTCATGTAAAAGCACATATGCAATGTTTGTGTGATAATCTAAAAATAATTGACAAGTTACATAGCCTAAGAAACACTTCCCCTGTTAATATATATCTCTATGCTTGTCCGCTATATCTGACTATCTCCCCCCAACATGGATAACTGGGCAAATCAATGAAATAAAAGCCTAGCACCAAGGGACATGATGGACCCAGGGCAGGCAGCAATCACTCTGGCACCAAGGGATGATATTTTGATCAGCAATGCTTTCTACTGAAAGATTATTGATCAAAAGGGGAAAATGACAAGAGATTTTCACATATTGAGGTATATGGGGTAACTATTCAAGTTTAAAACTCATTCAGCTTGAACTAGAAAGCCTGACTTATGGCCCATCAAACATACATTGTTCATCTGCTTATCCATTAAAGTAAGGAATCTCTCTTGAGATAAAGAATGCAGACTTCCCCTCCGATGCCCTATTGGTAACAACACCCTATTGGTAACAACATCCTATTGGTAATGCCCGGATTAGTCCCTTTCCTGGCATCATGATCATGTTGACCTGCTAATTTGCAACTGAATACCTCTTTGAAATGTATCCAGGGTGTGTTTAATGTATCTTCTTTGATCTAAAAAGATAGAAGGCTGAACTGAAACTCATGCTTCTCCAGAATGCCTTCTAAGGCCTTCCTGGGTTATAATTCTCACTTTGGCTCATAATAAACTCACCCCAATTTTGATTTATAGGTTGGTTATGGATTATTTGCATCGACACAAGTCAGAGACACTTGGCCAGGCAGGTTTCTTCCACTGAGAAGAGTCTCAGACCTTCTACCTCCCAGTCCCCTGGAGTGGCTGCTACCACTCCACTGGCAGTGTTGAACAGCTCCTGGGATCTTCATTGTCCATAAGAAGGAAACAAGCATTCTCTTCTTGCTGAACCTGGCGTTCAGAGACCAGAAGAAATACATACGTACATACTGGCCTGATACAAAGACGTCAGAATCAGGGAAAGATGGTGGCAGAGAAATAGACTAGAAGGCCTCTTAAGTAAGGTCTTTTCTTATAATAACAGTATTTATTGAGCCCGAAGTGTTATGCACATATTACCACATTAGTCACAATCTTATGTGATAGACACTTGTAATTCCACTTTACAGATGAGGAAACCGAGGCACAGAGAATATTAGCTAACTTGCTCATGCTAAGATTTGAACCCAAGCAGGCTGACACAGCAGCCCGAACCCCTGCCCCTCATCTCGCAGGTGCGACTATAGTAGAGAAACCACTCTGGGGAGCTTTTGGGGTGAGGAGGAACTCCTGTTACAATGATCAACCCCAAGATTTCTCTAGACCGTGGGAGGTAGATTCAAAACCCCTCTCCAGAGGCCGGTCTGGTGGCGCAGCAGTTAAATGCGCATGTTCTGCTTTGGTGGCCTGGGGTTTGTCTGTTCGGATCCCGGGTGTGGACGTGGCACCACTTGGCAAGCCATGCTGTGGTAGGCGTCCCACATAGAAAGTAGAGGAAGATGGGCACAGATGTTCACTCAGGGCCAATCTTCCTCAGCAAAAAGAGGAAGATTGGCAGCAAATGTTACTTCAGGGCTAATCTTCCTCAAAATAAGAAAACAAAACAAAACCAAAAAAACCTCTCTCCATCCCGGTCGTATGTCTACTTGATAAGCCAGGAATAAAGCTATCCTGTGTCTTCCAGAGCCTTCTGTTCCCTGGGGCAGCAGGGCATTTATTTGGCTAGGGCTTCACACCTCGGAGGCTCATCTGCCCCAGCAATGCGGGGCAGCTCATTGACATGAGCAGTGCCAGTCAGCTTCAGACAGGGAGCAGCTGGGTGTCCTCGCCCTCTCTGGGAGGCAAGAGAGGCTGGGAGGGACAGCCTCCTGAGAGCTGAAAACGTGAGACCTTTATCCTTCTCTAAAAGGAGGGATTTCCCCAGCCCCTCTCCTCAGGGCTTGGCTCTGCCTTCTCTGGGCTCCTCCTGCAGGCAGCTGCCTTTTGGAATGCCCAATGAATCCCAAATTAGCTTGATTCATAAGAGGAAAATACAGAAAACCCCTTCACATCCAGAGAGTGATTTGTCTACAAGGTCCATGTGGTAGAAACAGTTTTGCCCAAGAAGCCGTCTGGCTGTGTGCCCTCTCCCAAGTACACATTTGGATTCAGCACACTTATGTTACCCCACGCCGTGCGGGAACAAAGAGCTACCAGCCGTGGATCACCAAGGAACAAGCTTATACTCCCAGGATGCTAGGAATGGGGTAGGAGCACAGAAGACAAGCACACAAGCCACAGACAATACTTGAGGATATTCCCCACACCCCCAAGCAACAGGTGCGCCTCTCCACAGAGCACTTCGAGGAGGCCCTGAGGAGATGGAGGGGTGCACTCAGCTGCCCTTTACTTGGGTTTGAGGAAGGCAGGGCTCCTTGTGGAAAGGGCTGGGCTCTGGGGGGCTGCCGGCAGAAATAACAATGCTCATCACAACACACCTCCACAGCCACATCTCATTTGATCCTGATGGCCAATCTGCAAGCAGGCTTCACCACTCTCATTCTCAGATGAGGAAACTGAGGCTCAGAGAGGTTTCTGAGTACACACAGGATTTCTTTCCCTTCCCCCGCAGTTCGCCTGGGAAGTCAAGCAAAATCTCTCCCTGGAGGGTCAGCCCCCAAGGCAAGACAAACCTTGACTTCTGCAGAGGCAGCTTCCTCCCAGCCTTGTGCAAAGCCCACTGCAGATGCAAAGTCACAGTAGTAAAAAGTGAGTGTGCAGGAGGCCACACTGCCTGCCGTAGGGCAGCGGGGAGCACCCAAAGGCACTCAGAGGCTGAGTTAGGAGCAGGTCACCCACTGAGGATGAGTGTGGCTCAGTGGCAGGCAAAGAGCTCCAGGGGAAAGAGGGGACCTGCCGAGAGCTCAGGAGTGGGGTCTGGCCTAAGGGAAGGCTGACTGTGCCAAGGTCTTTGGGACAAAGCCGATCTCTCATTTTTAAACCAATCAAGGCGAGGACAGCTGTTCTTAGTTTCCAGGCAGAAGAGGAAATGAGCTGCCTGTGCTGGGGCAGGTGGGAGGAGGAGGGGTGGGGCTTGGGTTGGTGCTCTGGCTGTGAGGAAGTGGAACTTGTTACAAGGACTTCCCTTTCAGCAGGAACGTATGCTTTCCTCCCAGGAAGAGTGGAGCGCAGGGCCAGAGGCTCTCAGGGCTTCTCCCAGCCCTGTCAGCATGGTGTCGCCACCCTGCAGAGATGGGAGTGGTGGTGTGACAGGAGCAGCAGGAGTCCTTGAATCTGCCTAGTGCCAGGATGGCTCCCCTCCTTCTGTCCTCCTCTGATTCCGAACCCCTCCCTCCCAGAAGACGGAAGCCCCCTTCCCCAAATTCTGTTGAGGCTGCCTTGTCTGGCCTCCATCACTAGGAATTGCTGATAGACAAAAGGGAACTAGGTTTTACTGAGCCCTACTGTGCGCCCTGCCCTGGACTTGGCACCATGGTCATGAAATGAAATGAATAAGGCATACTTCCTGGGGCCAGCCCCGGGGCCTGGTGGTTAAGTTTGGCATGCTTCACTGCGGCAGCCAGTGTTCAGTTCCCAGGCGTGGACCTACACCACTCCTCCACAGCCATGCTGTGGCGGCATCCCACATACAAAAAAACAGAGGAAGACTGACATGGACGTTAGCTAGGGCCAATCTTCCTCAGCAAATAAATAAACATATAAATAAAAAGACATATTTCCTGCACTGGGGAGTTGTCCATCAGGGGAATCAGAATTAAATCACTAAGAGAAGTATGAGGTAAAGGAAAAGCCATCACCAGAGCTGTGAGCACCCACAGGGAGGAGACCTCGGTGGACGAACAGAGATAAAAGCTGCGGCTGGGAAGGGAGGATCCACCAAGTGTAGCACTGGTAGGTGGGGGCAGTTTTCAAAGTATTTTCACGAATTTTTATTCCCTTGACTTTCACACACAGGGAAGCCAGGCAGAAAGTGTTTTCTCCACGCCAATGATAAGGAAACTGAGGCACAAGTAAGGGCACGGCCAGAGGCAGACACCTGTCTTGTGCTTCCACACTCACTGCCCTTTCTTCAAGGCCACACTGGGATCAGGATCGGGGGGGAGGTGGCGGAGGTGATGAGGTATCAGAAAGAGAGGAAAGCTGAGGACCAGGGGACCCCCAAAGGCCAACATGGAATACCTGATGATGCTGGCCAACTTTCCCTGTGCTGTTCTGGAAAGGACTTCTACCAGTGCAGTCACTACTACAAATAGGAACAACAGTTACTTTTATTAAGTGTTTACTATGTGCCAGACACCTAAATATGGTGGAAGGGATTAGCATGTGCAAAATGCTTCACAAACATGCTCTTTTAATCCTCAAAAAACCCAATAAGATAAATACTTTTATTTCTGTTTTTCAGACAAGGAGATTGGGGTTCAGAAAGGTCAGGAACTTGCTCAAGACCTCGCGGTGAGTAGCAGAGCTAAGACCCCAAAGCCCACCCACATAGCCACTGTGTAGGACTGTTCAGGCAGGGACGCAGATACTGCCCCCATTGCTTTATTGATTTCTTTATGATGATATTTTATGATGTCACACCTGTGGCATCATCCAGCTCCAGGATACTGGCGCTCAGTGAAGGAAGGCCTCTGTTATGCAACCCCTTAAACTCCCAGGCTTAAAACCATTTTCACCCAGTGCCCTGAGCCTAGGCCTTGAGAACAGTATCCATAACCAAGGCTAACTGGCCACATCCTGGGCAGATGCCCTGCCAAGGAGGGCCACCATTTCTTCTGTACCCCTGAGACCCTACTCTCCCAGCGTGCCTAGAGCTAGTGGGGGTGAGGTTTTCACCCAGACAATTCTCTACCAAGGGAAGTAGAGAGAGGAAGTGGGTCTAAGACAGGCGAGGGAGACTGGGTGGGTGAACACTGGTGTGAAGGGACAGTTTGAGAGGCCCTGGGGACTTTCCCCTCTGTCTGAGCTCCTCCCCCAGATGGGGCAGCTGAGCTCCCACACACAGCCGTGAGCCTCTGGCGGGGTGTCTGACTTCCCCTCTGCGTCCTACTGATCTGGCACCCTGTGTAATGCACCCTCTCCCTGCCTCTTGGACTCTTACTTCCCACTGCTTCCCTAGGCGCCCGGCCTCACAAATGCAGGTGAGAGAAGGCAGGCCTGCGAGGGCCCCACTCCAACAGGCGTCACCAGAACACAGCAGGACTCACAGAGGAGGCCCCCCGCCCTGAAGGCTCCATGAAGAAGCCTGCTTGAAACGTGAGCCCTGAGCTGCTCTCCTTGTGGTTTCTCCTTCTTTTGTTAGTGGCACTAGCCTTCTGAAACCCTCCTTGTTTAGGCTTCTCCTCCATCAGCCCCTGGCCAGACCTCTTCTTATTTGACCTGGCCCGGGTAGGAGTCAACTTGATAAAAGGACAGCCAGTCCTTTAGGGCCAAGCCTTTAGTGAGACTTTTTTTTTTTGAGGAAGATTAGTCCTGAGCTAACTACTGCCAATCCTCCTCTTTTTGCTGAGGAAGACTGGCCCTAAGCTAACATCCGTGCCCATCTTCCTCTACTTTATAAGTGGGACGCCTACCACAGCATGGCTCTTGCCAAGCCATGCCATGTCCACACCCGGGATCCAAACCAGTGAACCCGGGGCCACCAAGAAGCAGAACGTGTGAACTTAACCACTGTGCCACCGGGCTGGCCCCTAGTGAGAGTTTTTCAGGGATCTCTGGAAGCACAAGGGCCCTGGGAGTCTTTTTGTTTAAGGAGTAAAAAGATGGAGAGATGGGATTGTCTTCGAACATCTCACAGCAAACTTCCTCCTCTGTCTCCAGAGTATAAATACACACCATGGCCGTAAGACAACATACGCCTTCTTGGCAGTTTGAGACACAGGAGACTGTAAACACACTTGGACATCCCAAGACAAGACTGTCCACAACATAAGTGCTTGCGCCCACAGCGGGGACAAACAGTCCTCACACACATGACCCCCTTGTTGCACCCACATTTATACAGGGAGCGAAAAGAGAAGCACAGGGGCTGGCCCCACCACAGGAGGTAGCCTGAGGTGCCTGCCTTCCCCCACCCTCTCCCTCCCCTTCTTCCCTTCCCCCTCTCCCTCTCCCCTTCTTCCCCTCCCCCCTCTCCCTCTCCCCTTCTTCCCCTCCCCCCTCCCCTTCTTCCCCTCCCCCCTCTCCCTCTCCCCTTCTTCCCCTCCCCCCTCCCCTTCTTCCCCTCCCCCCTCTCCCTCTCCCCTTCTTCCCCTCCCCCCTCCCTCTCCCCTTCTTCCCCTCCCCCCTCTCCCTCTCCCCTTCTTCCCCTCCCCCCTCTCCCCTTCTTCCCCTCCCCCCTCTCCCCTTCTTCCCCTCCCCCCTCTCCCCTTCTTCCCCTCCCCCCTCCCTCTCCCCTTCTTCCCCTCCCCCTCCCTCTCCCCTTCTTCCCCTCCCCCCTCTCCCTCTCCCCTTCTTCCCCTCCCCCTCCCTCTCCCCTTCTTCCCCTCCCCCCTCCCTCTCCCCTTCTTCCCCTCCCCCCTCCCTCTCCCCTTCTTCCCCTCCCCCCTCTCCCTCTCCCCTTCTTCCCCTCCCCCTCTCCCCTTCTCCCTTTCTCCCCTTCCCCTCTCTCCCTGCCTCTCCCTTTTCTCCCTCCCCTCCCCCCACGCAGCACTGTGTCACTTGTTTTTCGTGCTGGCGCACCAGCTCCTCCCCGCCGGCTGTCTGTGACGTGGCCCTGAGCGTCACTGCCTGGCAGACAGGAAGCGCTGCCCTTATATGGGTCGAGACTCCGGAGAGGCTGCGGGGCGGGGGCGGGGACAGGAAAACAGCTGCCTGCTGTCCCCTAGCCAGCTTCTCATCTTCTGTACAGTTCCCCGGCAAGGGCAAAGATGAGCCCATTTGGAGAGAGGATGAAGCTTTCCCACCTCCTCCAGAGCTGGACAGCCCAGGTGGGCATCCTCCCTCTTTGGGTTTCTCATGAAATGTTCCAAGCTAGACTGAGACGCAGACTGAGGAATCAGACTTTGATAGTTGCACTCAGATAATCCCTTAATCCCCTGGGTCGGTAAATCCAAGGCGGGAAGGCTGTGATTTGGAGGCCAGTGTAGGGTAGTGGAAAGGAGAGCCTTGCCTCCACTGGGTGACCTTAAACAAGCCTCATAATCGCTTCCAGCCTCAGTTTCCTTACCCATAAAGTATAAAGGATGCTTGCCTTCTGAGTGGTTACTTCCACTTGCAGATCTAAACAGCTGTGTAAACTGTGAAGCGCTGTCCAAATGATATGGGTGGTCCCTTTGTGCCCTGGAGGAAGCGGTTCAGGCACCCATCTGAGGATGGGGCAGCAGAGGCCTGCCTCTCCGCGGCCTCACCTCGCTGCTCTGCGAACGCCCTTGCCCTGTTGCAAAGCCTAACCTCTGGATACAGTCACCTGGGATCTGCCTCCTGTGCTCCCATGGCTGTGAACAGCTACTTGTTTGGGGCTCTGTTAGTAAGAAAGTGGCGAGCATGCTTGAGATTACCCTTCTCATTAAATCAGAGAGGGAAACCAAAATTGCTAAAACGCAGCAGGTGAGCAGCTGTGTAGAAGCCTTGTACAGCACTAGACACAGGATGGGACCTGCCTTTCTTCTGCCCCTGCTGGGACAACCTCTCTCCTTCCAAATCCAGCTGGGCTCAGAGCTCCCAGCCTCACCAAGCTGTTTCCTGCTGGATACTAGCTGGCTGCCAGCACCTCCATTCCAGCCACCGTCGTTCATTTTCAATTTCGGACTGCATTTGCACAATGCTCATCTGCACACATTGCTCTGTGTGCTCGCTGCTTTGCATGTGCGTCCTCCGTGTGCACGCTTCCTCCTCAGGAACTTGGAGTTTCCTGAGGGCAGGAACCATTTTCCCCCAAACAAGACTGAAGAGCCCCATCCTCCACCCCTGACAGTG
This sequence comes from Equus przewalskii, assembly GCF_037783145.1. Lineage (NCBI taxonomy): Eukaryota > Metazoa > Chordata > Mammalia > Perissodactyla > Equidae > Equus > Equus przewalskii. Next base: position 71,430 of record NW_027228758.1, read on the forward strand.
GGCACCTTTGATGGCTCTAAGACAAGGTGGACAAAAGGTGTTCAGATCCTGGGGTCAAGTGATTGATTTATTACCCATAGATAAAGGGCAGTGAGTCATGGGGCAAGTCAGACAAGGGGAATCTCTGCAGTTCTCACTCTCCACTTTTCCTCCCCACCCCCTGGCTCCAGTGATCCCACAGGGCCCCTCCCCGAGGGAGGCCCGCACTGGGCTGTTGAGGGGGGGATGGTACAGTGGGCAGGAAGGTGCCCTCCCTTGGAGCTGGTTGTTCTCACTGAAAGTAAGGCACTTGAGAGTGACACCTAAGGCCATGGTCCCACTGGGTAAACTGTGTGTCAGCAGAGGTCAGCTGCTCCTTAGGTGCTGGCTAAGATGGGTCCAAAAATTTATTCTAAGATGTATGGGAGATCCAAGGCTCTTCCTCAAAATATCCCAGATCCCTCTGGGAGTGGGGATGGAGAGTGGGGAGGACTCTCCCTCTGGTCATTGCCTCTGGCTTTGAGCTCCTATTTTCTCAGGTGTGATCAGTTTATGACTTGTCTTGCTGATTGTGAACTGTGGATTTCAGCCCTTTTCCTTGCAGATTCCCCCTGTTTCTTTTTGTAGAGTAATTCAGCTCTTTCTACTGCCTACCCACACTTCTAAGCCTCTCTATGAATTCCGTGAGGAGGGTCCAAAGCTTCTGGGTGTTTCGGTCCTTAGGCAGCCGCACCAGACCAGGGGTGGGGGGCGGTCTTCCTGGGCTTACACAACATCTCTTACATAAGCACACTTACTTACAACAAATTCCTCTTTGAATTCAGAAGCTGGGGGGCAGGGAGTTATCTTTATAGGAGCAGACCCAGTCCCACTAAGAGTATCATTTTGCCCAAATTTGGGGGCTTAATCTTCTCAAAGCCCTCTTAGATATATCTCATAACATTCCTCTCTGCACTGACCTCTGGAGCGTTTGCTGTGGGACCCACCTTGCTTCCACACAACTCTGATGCTGGAGGGAGGCAGCCAGAAACACCTGGAGCCCCCCTCACTATTTGTCTGACTCGGCAGGACTCAACCCCTGACCTCAAGGGAGCTTCCTGAGCCCGGAGGCAGGGAAGGAAGCCCTGAGCAGAGCATGGAGAGAAACATGGAGAAGACCCTGATTGTTATTTTCCCAGCCCTTAGCCCGACCCTGATTACTGGGCTCTCATTAAAGCCCGATTGAGGATGATGCCAAATGCCGACAGAATAACTTCAGATGCCTTGGCTCCAATGTTTCGACATAGGGATACACATCATAAATTCCTCCTTGAGTTTAGTATGTGTGGATGTGTGTGTGTGTTGGGGGGGTGCTATTTTAATAGACTAACTTGAATGCCTTCTTATATTTTATGAAGAAAACTATACAATGCATATATTCCTTTTTTTGCCTTGGCTTCCTGGAAGCTCAGGGGTAAATTTAGGGGTCAATAAAGTAACGAATTCAAACACATAAGCAAATACCTACCTTTATCTCTGTCTCTCATACTACTAATTGATTTCTGATCGCTAATATAATGTAAATACCCACATATAATTTCCTTTTTTACATGTCTTTTAATATTTTAAACCATTGCAAATTCTTGGAAGGAAGCAAATTATAAATTATAAGTCATAGTAGTTAATATATACTATTATAATACACCACTATTGCGTGCTAGGCACTAACCTAAGTACTGTAAACTTGTTCAATCCTCCTAACAGCTCTATGAAGTAAGTAGTACTATTAGCATCATATTATAGATAAAGAAACTAAGCACAGAGAGGTTTAATAACTTGCTTAAGATAGCACAGCTAGGATTTGAACCTGGGCAGTATAGCTCCAAGGCATGTGCTCTAACCACCACACTCGAATAAATAAATCATAAGCTAGTTCAAAAGTTTAATTAAGAGCCACTCAGGTCAATCATCAGAGCATGGCTGATACAATAAGCAGCTCAGATCACCCATTCTTAGTCCACAGAGAGACCGCTCCTCACCAGCCTATTAGTGAGGGGATGGAGGTGACAGGATTTAGAATCCTTTTCGCCCCTTCTTCAATCCCCTCCCCACCCCACCACCCAACCCCTTTTAGTGTCTTTTCTGACGTGTCCGTTATCCTATCTGTGCTTACTTTTGCCTTCAGTAGTCTGGGAAAGATAATGTTTTCTCTCTTTCTGTATCACTTGCACGGAGATAATTCAACTAAATTTAATAAAGTTTTGCTGATTACCTACTATATGCTTATTGCCAAGATGTGGGCTAGGCACAGAAGTACAAGTGTGAACCTGGCCTCTGTCTTCAAGGGATCTCAACCCCACAGGTCTACACAGCGAACTGTAAAACCAGGATATGAGCTTACAGACTTATAAGCAAAGGAGAAAGTGATTAATTGCAATAGGGAGTTGGAGGTGGTGGTGAATCTGAGAAGCCTTCACACAGGAGGTGACATAGAAGCCAGGTATGGAAGAATGAGTAGGCTTTTTGACGTGCAAAAAAGCATACTAAGAGAACGTGAGGCAGAGCAAATACTATGAGCAAAGGCACATGGTATCAAAATGCAAAGTGTGTGTTTGAGAAATTCTGAGGAGTGGTTAACTGAGTTGAGAGGTTGGATATAAAGGCCTTGAAAGCCCAACTACGAATGTGAACTTCCTCCTGTAGGGAGCCTCTAAAGGTTTTTAAGCAGGAGAGAGACAAGAGAAATCTATAGTTGGAAGGAGCTCTGCCAGCAGAGTGTGGACTGAGGGAAGGGCATGAAGGGGAGAACTCCAGGCAGAAAGACCATTTAGGAAGATGTACTCACTCGAGAGAAGTCTGATGGCAGGCAGCTCTAGTGGTGCTGAGTAGAAGACATCTCACAAGGATAATTGACAGGGCTGGGCCTCTAACTGCACGTGAGTCATCAGCTCAGGAGGTAGGCCTGCTGGATGTCCGTACGGTGGCCATTGATCACGTGTTCTGCTGGGGCCCAGAAGTCATCAGCATGGACCGTAGATCGCAGATGAAGGAAGAGACAGGGTGGATCTCCTGGCCCACACTCTCTTGTTACAGATAAGCAAACTGAGGCTCAGGGAGGTGACTCGCAGTCTGACCGCCAGGCTCCTTCCTCTGAACCATATGGATCAAATGCTTGGCCTCCCCTGACTCTGAGCCACAGAGCAGCCGGGAAACACTTTGGGCCCAGAGTCTGAAGGCCAGAGGTGGGAAGCTGGAGCACTTCTTCAGATTCTTCCTTGTGTCCCACTTTCTTGCGTCTGTCTTTCTCCACACTGCAGCCTCCACCCCAGGGGGTCTCTGGCTGTCCCAGCTGTGATGCCAGCTTCCTGCCTGCCCCAGACACTCAGCCCCAGGAGCCCAGCCCCATTATGGCTCTGCCAAAACAATATCTGGAGACGCTCCACCAGTCTCAGGGCCTCTTTTCTTGTTTTCTGTCTGGAGATGAAGGAGCTTTATCCCGGGCCCCCAGGAGTGAGGGTGAGGAGAGTTTACAATGTGTCTGTCCTCTAAGTTTGGGAAAGAGGCAATATATTTAGCTTCAGATCTGCAGGGGTCCATGTGGTCCCCTGTTGAGTTTCTGGCACATTCAGTCACACCTTCTAGTACTATTGGAGAAAGACAGGATGGTGAAAGTGTGGGAGGTCACATTCTCGGGGGACCTCCAAGATAACAGACTTTTAACAGACAGTTTCCATCCTTTTGCTTCTGTGATACACCTAGGGAGTCACAGACGCAAAAACACATCCCTGGGGACCTTTCCAGCTAAATACGGGTCTGGCCGTCTCTCCACATCTCTCTCCTCCCCCAGCTCCTACTGCACCTCTTACATACTCTCTCTCTCAGACACCCTGAACCATTCCACCTTCCTTTGCCCTTCCCCGACATAGGGCCAGACTGGCAAAGGAGGGGAAAGAAAGCAGAGCATTCCTCTGCCTGTGGGCCCTAGTGGGTCAGTGGGGCCCAGCAGCTGAGAAGAAACCCTCAGGGGAATATGTGTCTTTGAGGGAGCAGATTCCCTCCCTAGCTGGGGCCTAGAACACCGTCAGCCTCAGTTACGAGTTTGACGGATTAATAACACTTTCCAGCTCTCCCTCTAAGTAGAGTGAGAGCGAGTCTGTGTGAGCCAATGTGACGCAGGATGATGTGGGGTGATGAAGACATGAGTCTGAGGAGCACAAAGCAGCCCCTCTAGAGCCCAAGTCCAGGAACCTGGAGGCCTTGACTCTCCAAGCCACAGAGGTCACCCTGCAGTCTCTTTGCTGGCCCTTGAGAGCAAAAGTGGCAGTTCTCTGCCTCGCCCAACACTCTGGGTGTCATACCTCCATGGCTGAGCCTCTCCCTCCTAGGGCCCTGGGTCCTGTGGTCTCCCAAGGCCTAGTCAGGACTAAATCTTCACTGCTCTTTACACTGGCCACTGTCCAAAAGGCAAATGCCCTCATCCCCACACCACTCTATACACGCTGTCTGATAATGACTCCCACCACCTCCCTCCCACTGGGCCCTCTCTGGGTCCAGCAACCTCTCCAAGCATTTTCTTTACCTCCTGACCTTAAATGAAAGCAGCTGTCCCCTGAGGGTCCTCTCAAGGGGAGCTGTTTCTCTGTCACACTCCACACCCCTCAGGCTCCCGTGGTGGGGCAGAGTCTTCCTGGTTCTGCGTTCCCTCTCCCTGACCGTCACTCCCATTGCCTTCTCTGAAGTTTATTTTATCTTGCTGGACCATCATCTTTGGCCCTCCAGGTCACTCCTTCTCACTGACCCGAGATCTTGCCCCCCTCCCCACCTCAAACTCCTGCCATCACCTGAGGAAACATTAACATGTGTGTGAGCAGCTGAAGTCATTGTGCCCCCTGGCTCTCAGCCTCCTGACTACACGTTGCCAAGTGACCACGGCCTGCCCTCAGCCTCTCCAAAACCCACCACCGTATCTCCAGAGCCTGGCACCCAGGGGTTCTTGATAAATATTTCCTGAGTAAGTGAATAAATGAATGAGTGAACGAATGAAGCCAGTGTCACAAGAATGGAGTCTGACACAATGGAAAGAGCACTAGACTGGGTGGGAGATTGAGGTGCTGGTCCCAGCCCTGCCACCAAGCAGCTGTGTGACTTGGGGCATCTTTTTACATCTCATGGCTTCCTTTTCTTCACCTGAAAAATTAAAAGTTTTATGTAGATGATTTCTGAAAACTCTGCTTCTGACAGTCAACATAATAAGAGCTGTGGTTTGTTGAGCGTCTATGATATTCAGGCATTGTGCTAATAGGCGTATTTCTACAGGCGCGTTCTATGACCTCTCATGTACCCAATAACTGTGAAGGACTTACTGTTCCCATTTTTTTTTAAAAGATTTTATTTTTCCTTTTTCTCCCCAAAGCCCCCCGGTACATAGTTGTGTATTTTTAGTTGTGGATCCTAGTTGGATGCTGCCTCAGCATGGCTTGACAAGCGGTGCCATGTCCGCGCCCAGGATTTGAACCAGCGGCACCCTGGGCTGCAGAAGTAGAGCGCACGAACTTAATCACTCGGCCATGGGGCTGCCCCGCCTATTTTAAAAATGAGAAAACTGAGGTCAAGAGAGATTAAAGATTTGCCTTGTCATAAGATAGCAGGTGGCACATTCCTGCTTAACATCCAGGTTGGCCAAGAAAGCAAGTCTGTGTAAATGAGATCCAAGAAGCCTCATGTCTAGAGAGACTACCATCTGCTCTTCAAAACTAGGCCTCCGATAATTGAAGGTCTCTCTGGGGTGGCAGAGGCCTGCCTTCAGAAAGCTGGCTGGAGGCAAAGGCCTCCCTTGTCACACCCTTTGCCTGGCCTGCTGCCCACCATTCAGTTCAGCTGACAGTTCTGAGTGAGGTGCCACAGCAGGGAGGCTGGGTGCGATCATCACAGGAGACCCAAGAGGGTGGAGCAGCTTGTGGGCAGACACATCAGGTAACTGTGAGCTTGGTGCTGTAAGAGTGCCTCTAAGATAGCATGTGCTTAGTGGGGTCCGTGGGCCACTGCCTCAGAATGGCCTGGGTTCTTATTACAAATACAGATGCCTGGACCCCACCTCATACTACAGAATCAGAATCTCGGGGAGAGGCTGATTAATCTGAATTTTTACCAAACTCCCCAGGTGATCTGAATTACTCACCTAAGAAGTCCCATGGTATAGGGACTCGAATGCCAGATGAGAGATTTTTAATGGATGCTGTAGGCAACGGGAAGCCATTGAAGGTTTTTAAAGCAAAAAAGTGACATGATTAGAATATTATTCAAGGAAAATTACTGTAGCAAGGAGTCTTCAGCATGGAATGAAGGGAGGAGAGACTAGAGGGCAGAATACCAACCAGTAGGCTGTGGCAATAGTCTAGAGGGGACAGACGGACTGGGGCAGGGAGGGCAATGCCATGGCAAGAGGTGAAAACAGGAAAGACATTGCAAATGTTGACTGTCCAGGCCTTAGTGACTGATTATTAGAGGCAGGGGTAAAGATGTCTGCCGGATTGTGAGCCTGATGGCTAGAAAAAGAATAATGATGCTGTTGAGAGAGGAAAATCAGAAGTGAAGAAGAAGGGAGAAAAGTATTTTGATTTGTTACATGTTGAGATTAAAATGCCAGAAAAATGTTTCAAGGATGTCCAGTACAGCAGTAAAGTGAGGGTTAGACATGATGGTTGGAGATTTATTCTCTATCAGGAGACACAAATTCAGATACCTTCAGGGTCAAGGCAGGTGATGCAAATGAGGACTGAGGGTCAAGGATGAAAAAAACCCAGCATACATCCATGATAACTGGATAACCACCACTTGATCTCAGCAGGAATGCCGTAGAAAGAGGTGGGGACTGTGGCAAACTGGAGGACACACCCCCTGTCTTAGGCATCAGTCATTGCTAAGCAGGAATGTGGGACCAGTGTTAACAGATATTCTGGTTTTTTTAAGAGAAATCATAATTCTAGGGTTTTTTTAATATGACACTTACTAATAGTTAACTGTTGACAACTACTTTTTAAAATGCTTAAACACTATGCAAACTAAACAATATATATCTGTGATTGAGTCAGCTCTGCTCATAGCCTTCCAATTTCTGATGTCTGAGCCACACAGATGGAATTCAGGAGAGAAAGTTGAGCAAATTAAGAAGAAACCCAGGGACGGTCTGTGGAGGACCATGGCCATCTGGTGGGCTCCCAGGTTGGTGGTGGTAAATGGAGGCTGACTGGCCATGGCTATTTCTGGTCACTACATGGAAGTCATACGAACAGCCACTGAGCTGTGGACACTTCCCAGCTTAGGTGCTGCCTTGGGGAGGAGCCTGCGGCCTTCACCCTACCGCCAACCTCTGTGGCCGTTTTCATCCTCCACGGTAAAGATGCCCTATACCTTGGAGTGTCTGGGTCCTGGCTGGAAGTGGCATCTTGCTTAGCACATCCTAGATGCTCACATTCCTATCAGAAGTTTTTCTGTTGCCTAATTTAAGTACTTTTTGTACTTGAGTCTTCTTTTTGCTTCTGTCTTCAGAGCAACTGGAGGAATGGGTTACTTTTTTTTTCTGTACTTAACTTTTTTTTACTTTTTATTGAGATTATGATAGTTTACAACCTTGTGAAATTTCAGTTGTACATTATTATTTGTCAGTCATATTGTAGGTGCCCCACTGCACCCTTTGTGCCCACCCCCCCCCTTCCCCTGGTAACCACTAATCTGTTCTCTTTGTCCACGTGTTTAACTTCCACATATGAGTGGAATCATACAGAGATTGTCCTTCTCTATCTGGCTTATTTCACTTAACATAATACCCTCGAGGTCCACCCATGTTGTTGTGAATGAGACGATTGTATCCTTTTTATGGCTGAGTAGTACTCCATTATACATATACCACATCTTCTTTATCCAATCATCAGTTGCTGGGCACTTAGGTTGCTTCCACGTCTTGGCTATTGTAAATAATGCTGTGATGAACATAGGGGTGCATGGGTCTTTTTGAATTGCTGATTTCAAGTTCTTTGGATAGATACCCAGTAGTGGGATGGCTGGGTAATATGGTATTTCTATTTTTAATTTTTTGAGAAATCTCCATACTGTTTTCCATAGTGGCTGCACCAGTTTGCATTCCCACCAGCAGTGTATGAGGGTTCCTTTTTCTCCACACCCTCTCCAATATTTGTTAATTTTTGTTTTGGTTACTTTTGCCATTCTAGTGGGAGTAAGGTGATATCGTAGTGTAGTTTTGATTTGCATTTCCCTGATGATCAGTGATGATGAGCATTTTTTCATGTGCCTATTGGCCATCCGTATGTCTTTGGAGAAATGTCTGTTCATGTCCCCTGCCCATTTTTTGATCAGGTTGTCTGATTCTTTGTTGTTGAGTTGTGAGAGTTCTTTATCTATTATGGAGATTAACCCTTTGGGGAATGGGTTACTTTTTAGCTTTGAGACTCGTCTCCAGTCCTCAACATGTTCTCGGAAATGATCCTTATAGACTTGAAAATTGTTGTGACCTAGAGATTAGAAAGTCCTTTGCATATTTATATTTTACCAAGCCTGCCTTTAGTCCAGATGGGTAGTTTTCCACTTACCCTCAACACTAATCACCTTTGCATTATCTATTTCTGTTCCTGTTCTCAGTTCACTTTGGGGTGGGGGAAGGGGTTTAAAGACAGAAATTTTTAGAAGAGCTAAAATCCTCACTTTCCTACAGTCTTCATTAACAGGTTTTAGGGACAATGTTATTTTCTTCTGTCTTTGATTTCCATTCCTGATTCTAAAGAATAACTCCCAGGTGGCTGGCCTAGAGCTGATTTTGAAAGGTACAACTTTGTGAGATGATAGAGAATCCTAAAAGATGTTCTGAGGCTGGCCCTATGGCCTAGTGGTTTGGCGTGCTCCTCCTTGGCAGCCTGGGTTCAGTCCCTGGGCGCCAACCTACACCACTTGTCAGCTCCCATGCTGTGGCAGCAAACCACATACAAAATAGGGGAAGATCTTAGCTTAGGGCGAATCTTCCTCAGAGAAAAAAAAAAGATGTTCTGGACATTCCCCAATGATGCTTACAAAGACTTATGAATCTATTTAGCAGTATTTCCAGCCTGATTAGGAAGTGAGGAAGAGGCATTTGGTCCTCCCTGGTTGATGGTTCTTATCAGCTCTGGGCAGCAGAGGAAGGTTGCCAACTATGAGGTCTGAAAAGAGGAAAGATCAAACTGGCATCTATACCAGCCACACTCAGACATACCCTGCCAAAATGTACTCTCCCCACCAAAATACACACTCCACCAAAACATCCACACTTCACAAAATGATGTCCTTCCATATGTACTAAGTGCACATTAACATCTGCAAACACACATCCATATTCCCTCCCATACACAGACATCAGAACTCACATACACACTTAAGTAGGCATACTCACTCAAATAAACAGACTGCCCTCCCTGCCCACCCTGATACACACACACGCAAAGACCTACAAACACCACATGTTGTACAGCACAGGCGTGAGCTGACGTCATCCTCCTAGAATAGCTCAGCTCAGCCTCAGCCTGCACATTGGCTTTACTCAACCGCAGGTTTCTAGAGAGGTCAGGAAACTGGGAGGTAACTTGGCAAACAAGCCAACGGCCCGCGGGCCCAACAGGACACTGGGAAAGACAAGAGTCACATAAAACAATCTGGTTGCTCCTGACCGTGGAGTGGAGAACAGGCGTGTGTGATGACCCCGCAGGCCAGAGCTGAGGCCTGAGGAGAGGGACCCAGATCTGGGCGGGGATTTGGTCTCAGGAGGGCAGTTTGGGATTTGAAATCTGAATTGTCCTGGAAATTTGGGACATATAAGCATAATAATTTGTTTTTAAGCAGCCTGCAAACTGTTGTTGAGACAAGATGTCAATCTCCAAAGAGATCATTAACAATGCCAAATAACAGATTATAAATGCCAAATAAATGGTATGGATAACATTAATTCTGTAGTGGAAAATAGCACAGGTTTTCCAGGTGGAAGCCCAAGCCAAAACTGGGCCTCTAGGGCTCTGGGGACAAGGAGTGACGGGAAGGAGGCAGTGGGGCAGCCAGGAGAGAGTGGCACAGCCCAGGTGGAGCAGGCCGGGCATGCTCAGACAGGCATGAAGTGCGGCCATGTGACAGGGCAGGCATGGGGACCAGGGGCAGCATGTTGAAGGCTCTGGGCGGCAGAGCTGCCCTGATGATTACAGAATAGTGAGGAGAGTGACCCTGGAGCACACAGTGGCAGAAACTTAAAAAGGTAGATGGGACCAAATTATGAAAAATCTTAACTATTAGGCGAAAGAGTCCAGACTTAATGCAGTAGAAAAATGGGAGAGGGTGGTGTCTCATAACGATCTGAGCAAAAGAAGAGCAAGTGAAAGCAGACCTTCAGGAAGAGCGCTCTACCGACACTGGGAAGGGACCTGACGGGGTCCACTGCAGTCATCTAAAGGTGAAGCAGCAACGGGCCTTGGGACTGGAGCTGAGGGGCGCAGTGCAAGGAGAGGCCAAAAGTGAGTCTGAGTTTTCTGGGTGGCGTGACTGGGGAAATAAGAGTATCTCTGCAGAAATGGAGATCAGGCAGGAAGCTGGCTTTGGAGAAGACAGTGGGCTTAGACTGAGGTGGACATCCAAGGAGACGGACAGAGCAGATGGTAGGAGGAGCAGGATGAGAGGACAGGAGGACAGACTACGTAGATGCAAAAGCCAGTTGTAAAAAAGTAAACACCAATGTAAACACCATGAATAGGATCTCTCTGAGGAAGGAAGGAGGACAGCAAAGGGAGTAAGCAGACACAGTGATGGACCGGGGGCAGGAAGGGGGCCAGGGCAGACCCAGCAGGGAAGGAGGCAGAGAAGCCTGGGGTTCCTACCTGTCAAGGAAGAAGGAGAGACTGCCTCCAGAAGGTGGTCAGCAGGGCCCTGAGTTCAAGGAAAATAAGAATTTACAGAGGCTACTGGGTTTGACTCATTTTACAAATACGTATGGGGCACCCCTGCATGGATGGCGGTTAGAAATTGCCCCGGTTCAGCAGACATCTATGAGCGCCTGTGATGGTGCCAGGCCCCGAGCACCGTCCTGCATGCCGAAGAGGGAGACTGAGGCTGGATTCTTTCCCCTGAGGAGCCCGTGTTCGCAAAAGCGCCACTCCACAACAAGGAAGGATGAGGGCTGGGGGGAAACGGGAGGAGGAAGAGGGAGTGGATGGAAAAGCGAGTACAATTGAGAGCAGACCACTTACTCAAAAATTTGGGCATTTAAAGGAAAGCAAGGGGCTGGCCCCGTGGCCGAGTGGTTAAGTTCGCGCGCTCCGCTGCAGGCGGCCCAGTGTTTCGTTAGTTCGAATCCTGGGCGCGGACATGGCACTGCTCATCAGACCATGCTGAGGCAGCGTCCCACAAGCCCCAACTAGAAGAACCCACAACGAAGAATACACAACTATGTACGGGGGGCTTTGGGGAGAAAAGGGAAAAAAATTAAAAAAAATAAAAAATAAATCTTTAAAAAAATAAATAAATAAATAAATAAATAAAGGAAAGCAAGAACTAGAAAAATAACCTGAAGGCACAGAAAGTCTTGCAGCGCTCTCCCTGTCCCGAGCCCCGCCATAGGTGAGACCGGATGTTTCTCGGCAAGAGAAAAGGCATAGAAGAAGAGCAGAACCTGGGGGAGGTGGGATTATTGTGGAATAAATCCGAGACTTAGTCTCCTTTTCCCAAGAGTCAGGAAGAATCCATTTCTGCCTAGTTAAGAAACACAGCAAAGCGGTAAAATGCGGACAAAGCGTCCGGGTGAGCGGCTCTGTCAGTGAGTGGTTGGAAAATGTGGGAGTCAAAAAAGGGGCCCGCTTGGGAGAGGTGGTATCAGCAAAGTCTTCTTGGAGGAGGTGGCATTTAACCTAAGACTTGAAGGATGGGCGGAGAGGAGAGGCCTGGGCATTCCCAGCCTGGAGCTAACCAGGCGTGGCTCTCGTCCGCCGAGAGCGCCGGCCCTCCCGAGCTCCCCGCTCCGCTCCCCTCCCGCCCCACTCCGCTCGCCCGCGCCCCACTTCCCGGCACTGACGTCAGCGGGCGCTGACCGCAGCGCGGAGGCGGTGGCGGGGGCCGGGCCTTGGGGCGCGGGGGGCGGGAGGTGCTGCTCCTGCCCGCCCCCGCCGCAGCGATGGCCAATGGGCGGCGCTGCCACACACACCCCCACCCTCCCCGCCCCCCGCCCCGGCTCCGGGAACGGTATGAAAGGCACCGCCCGGCGAAGTCAGCTCAGTGTGAGCTGCCGAGCCGCCGACGTTGCGGAGTGGAGAGTCGCGCCGAGACTTCCCGTCGGTCCCAGAGCTGCCACCGCTCTCCGCAGCCGCGCACGACAGGAGCCAGGCCCGCTGGACCGGGAAGAGAACGGACATGCTCCCGGAGATCGCTGCCGCCGTGGGCTTCCTCTCCAGCCTCCTGAGGAGCCGGGGCTGCGTGAGCGAGCAGCGGCTTCAGGTTTTCGGCAGAGCTCTCCAGGAGGCACTCACAGGTGAGCACGCGCGGAGGGTCCTGGCGCGCGTCGAACCCGGCCGCGGGGCTCGGCCCCCTCCCTGCCTGGGCGCGCTTCCTCTCCGCTTCGGGGAGGGGTCCGCACGCGAGCAGCTCCGGGACTCGGTTTCCCTCCAGTCCCCCCATTCCCTGGGCCACGTCTCCGCTCCTCGGCCCTGCGCTCGGCTCTCCTTGGCAGTTCGGATTGGGCGCGCCCTTCCTCACTGTCGCGGGCGCAGCCTGTTGTCCTAGAGCGCGATCCCCAGTCCCCAGCTTATGCCCCAGAGGAGGGGGTACCTGCGTGTCTGAGTGCGGCCTCATCTTCCTCACTGGACCCTGAGACCCGCGAGGGACGCTGCGGGAGACAAAGCCCGGCCGGCCCAGGGGTCTTTATGGGAGAAGGCGGCACAGTTGAGCCCTCTCAACAACTGGAAGCCGCCGCGGGGCTTTTTCCAGCCTTGCGGGACTGCGCTGTGTCTGGACTGCTCGTGGAGTCGCTCGAAGTTGGGATCCGGGCTCACTTAGTGTTCTCTGGTCCCTCTTAGCCATCTACTACATATTATGGTCCACAGAAGTCCTTGTAGGTAGTAACTGCGCCCTACAGGCATGTGTGTGGAGGGGTCGGGGTGCGGCGGAAGACAGCAGGGTTGACAGCCCTGGGTTGACAAGAGATAAGCAGCCTCGCTGGGGAGAACCCTATCTCCCAGCTGTTTCAAGCCAGTTGGCTGGAGGTCTTGAGGAGCCATAGCCATCTCTGAACGTGCCGGCACGTATCTTGCGCACGTGTGAGGAACAACATATGTTTCAAGACAACACCACATTTGGACTCTAATAGCCACTGCTAAGATCTCTGAATTTTGAAAGAGGAAGTGGGAGCCACTGGGCGGAGGGTTGAGGAGTAGTAGCTTACTGTAGATCCAACAGTGACAGCAGCCTTCCTGGCCTTGCAACTGCAGCTCGTAGGTCTCCAGAGGCCCTGCCTGGACACGCTGGCCGCGGTCATATCCCTCCTCCTTAAACTGGGGATGTGCCAAAAACAATACACTGGTTACTAAGGATTGCCCCAGAACTCTGGGACCCCATCCCAATATACTCACACACCCCTGTCCTGGAAGGGGGGCTTCCTTCCAGATCCAATAACATTTTCTCTGCTACAGTGGCAGGAGTCCTGGAACTCTGGAAACCACCTTGCTTACTTGCTCACAGGGTCCGTCCGTCCTTCTCCTCCTGTTCTTTCATCCCCATCCTCTGTTCTCATAGCATCCCTGGCCCAACCACTCTAACCAGGGCCTCTCCCCATTGTCCTGTCTCCATAGAGCACTATGAACACCATTGGTTTCCTGAGAAGCCATCCAAGGGCTCTGGCTACCGCTGCATCCGCATCAACCACAAGATGGACCCTATCATCACCAAGGTGGCCAGCCAGATCGGACTCAGCCAGCCCCAGTTGCACCAGCTGCTGCCCAGTGAGCTGACCCTGTGGGTGGACCCCTACGAGGTGTCCTATCGCATCGGGGAGAATGGCTCCATCTGCATCCTGTATGAGAAGGCCCCAGTGGCCGCCTCCTATGGGCTTCTCACCTGCAAGAACCAAATGATGCTGGGCAGGAGCAGCCCCTCAAAGAACTACATCATGGCAGTCTCCAGTTAGACCCCCTGCCATCCCTCTCCGGCATTCTACTGTACTCATTCTGCTGTGACAACAGGACACTGCATACCTCAACCTGGGGAACAGTATTTTAAATGAAAAGCTATTTATATATATATATATATATATATATATACACACACACACACACATATATATATATATATATATATACACATATATATATTTTTTTTTTTTTAAGAAAATGGGAGGAAAAAACCAAAAGATTTTTTTAAGAAGAAAATCCTTAAGGGGAGTTGCTTGAAAGCGGCCTCCCCAGGTGCCTTTTTGGAGAGAACTGTTGTGCACTTGAGTCTGGGAACCAGTGTCTGCCTATGGGAGGGGGTCATAGCTGGGGGTGTGCCTGGCCAAGGTGAGGTGGGAGGAGCTTGGCTAGCACCCTAGGAGGCTGTGAGAAGGAGCAAGCAAGTTTAGCAACTGTGAATGAGAGGTTAGGATCTGCCCTGGTCGGGGAGAGAGGCTGAGTTCACAGCTCTCACTCTCCCCACTGGGACATCTGCATCCCTGGCTCGTCTTACTCAGGGCGTTCAAGCCTGGACTTAACTCTTACTGTGCTGCCTAATCTTCTCTCTTATTTTTCTGATGAGATCCTGGGCAGAGAGTGAAAAGGTCTCTCCTGGTTCCTCCTGTCCTAAGCAGCTTTTCTTGAAATCATGATTTGTTTCTACTTCTATCCTCAGGGGCCTGTAGACGTCACTTCCCAGCTGGGACTCTCAAGCTTTTTGTTTTGTGGGGTCTGGAGGGAGCGGGGTGGAGGTGGTTGGGGTTGGGACAGTGGGCACTCCACACAAAACCTTTGCTGCATTATTTGCTGCTCTGTGAGTAAGTGTGGCGAACAACTTGAGAATGATTTGCAATGGAATTTTAGGACCCAAAGAATATCCCCTGGGGATGTTTTTTTGGCCAAAACCCTTCTTTTTGGAACCATGTGAAAGTCCTGATGTTGCTGTCATTATCTCTTTGCAAGGCAGCTCAAAAGCTGCAGGGCACTCAGGTCTTTTATTACTGGCTTCTTTTTAAAAGCACAACACTCCTCTCTAACTCTCCCTGCTCCGCTCCTCTTCTGGCTAGGTCAGGGAGCTACCCTGTTTTCTAGGACAAGAGTTCTCAGTCACTGTGCAATATGACCTCCTGGGTCTCAGGCAGGTCGGAAGAAAACTGGCTCTAGGAGCCTCCTGTGCCCTGGTGGTCTTGGGGAACGAACTCTCCCTCTGTCCTTGGGACTCTGGCTGGCTGAGCAGCCTTGCGGGTGTTCCTTGGCCGAAGGGGAAAATGCCCTAAGTTCTCCAGGACTGCTTGGTGTTCTTGTAGGGCTGACACTAAAAGCCAAACCTTGGGCATTGCTTTTTCTCCCTGGTGCTCAGAGCCCTGTGGGAGAGGTTGTCGTCTCTCTCGGTACAATCCAAGTTTGTCTCGAGTTGTGCAATATTTCCTGGAGAAAAATGGGAAACTACACTGGAAACAAATCCCCTTTCTTGGGTTTCTCAGTGACATTAGTGAGGGGTCCTCAGAAGGCTGCCAGTTTCCCAAACCCAAATCACCTTGAGAAGGATGCAGCTAGAGCACAGTCAGCCTGGCTGCCCTTCTACTGTTGTGCTGAGTGAGGAACCTTCCTCCAGCACCACCCCACCCCCTCCAGACCCCTTCCTCGATTTCTGAACTGCTCAATTCTGACTACAGGTGCTATTTACCAAACCCTCTACTCATTCCTGCCAGTTCTGCCTCCTTTTCCATTCTCCAGATTCTCAGCTGCCTTCCCAGACCCTGCTTCCAGTCTTTATTACTTTCAAGTTAACTTCGGGCCCACAGACCCGAGCTCGGTTTCTGGCCTGTGAGTTGAAACAAAGCTGTGAATCGCTGCGGAGCACCCTGTTGCATCTTGTCTGCAAACAGATCCCTGCCTTTTTAGAAATGACCTCATGGTCTCATGCCTAATATTTTCTCTCTTGTCTTCTTTTTAATGTTCACTTTAAACATAAAACACCCAGAACTGGACTGTTGAGCAGGACTGTCTCTCCTATTAAGTAAAAATAAATAATAGTAGTACGTTTGTAAGCTATTAAAAGACAAAGGTTACTAATTGTGTAATAGTGTATTTATGTAGAAGAATGTACAGCTTTATGGACAAATGTATACTTTTTTGTTTCTTTAATAAAAATGTAGTGGATGAAGTCTTATGTAGAGAAGTTTCCCACATTCTAATTTGCATGTCTCTCAGATCCGAATCCTTTCTTTGTTTCTTACAGCATTTCTCTTCAGTTGCACTCAGAAGATCCATAGCATGTGGCTGGTATAAAAGAAAAATCTAGTTGTGTAGTGGGGCCATTTCCAACCTTCCCTCTTCCCTGGGAAGTTGCTGTCCTCCCTTTAATGTGTATTCTAATGTTTCCCTGTGAAAATGCTGGGCGGGGCAGGGTTATTCCAGACTGAACTTTCCTTAGTCCAGCCAGGTTGCACTTTACGCATCTTACCCCTGCTAGGCCTCAGTTGCACTCACTCATCCATTCATTCAGCAAGCACGCGTTGTCAGGAAGTGCTAGGCACTTGAAAATGCTTATAACGATTAAGACACACAGCCTGCCTCTCACAGACTAGGGTTGTCAGCAGAGGGCACTGAACCCCTTCCCAAGTCGGGGCAGGATTGTTTGAAATTCCTGGTACAGGCTCTCTTGTCTTATTAGACGAGCAGTTGGGCCCCAGGATCTACACACTTCAGCCCAACAGTGAAGGGCAATGACAGTCAGCTAAGAGCAGCTACTTCTGACAGCAAACACTGTGAGCCAAAGATTTGTTACCAATTTATAACTCCCTTTGGCTATGTTAATAGGATCTATGTAAGGAAATGAGAACAGTCTTTATTATCCCTGACTCCTGGGTTCTTTCCATGAGGTTTTGACAGATTTCCCAACCACCACCCCACTTGATGGCTCAGCAGTTCCCACTGAGGTCACAGGTACAGTTTTGACCTGGGCTAGTTTTTTTTTCTTGGCCCTAGTGAGCTGTATTTAAACCAAATTTTAAACAAATTGACTCATGAGCAGTGGCACTGTCCTCCCACTTCATTTCATTTTTCCATGACCCTCATCAACAAACATGCAGTTTGACCCAGGTGTACTAGGTGGGAGGTGGGCCAGGGAAGCTGTGTGTGGTACACTGGGAGGAGAAGGGAGCTGGGAGATAGGGATGCGGGAAGCTAGTTCATCTGCATCGTAAATAGAATTGGTTATGGGGACCCACTTGGTGTCAAAGGAACGATCCCATTTTCACTTGTAGCTTCTAACACAAGTGTCCTTTGTTAAGAACCCACTTTTTTGGCTGTTAGGGTTGAATTTTTGCCCATTCTGGCATGCTCTTCTCTTCTTCTGTACAAAGTCAGCATCTATCTTGTTTCCCAATAGGCCCCAAACATGAATGGTATTTCATTGTTTAGTAGAAAACCTAAAATTCAGGGAAGGTCATTTGAAAGCTGGGGAAACCACAGAAAGGCAGATTTAGCTTGGTGCTGCTCTCGGCTCCCAGTGGACTAATTGTCCCTCAATTTGCATGAGAGGGTTCTGTGATCAAATAGAGTGTTATTTATTTTAGATCTGAGCAATTTCAGTTGGGGTAGAGAGTGCCCCTTCTACAGCTGGGGGACAAGGGCTGTGGACAGGAACTGCTTAAGGAGTTGCAGTTGGTGGCCTTCATATGTCCAGAGACTGGGCATTGATTGGTCTGTTCTGCTTCCAGCTTCCCCACTTGGTAAACAGTGCCAGCCTGGGAGAGCTGTGGTCCGTCAGCTGTTTCTGGATGATAACGCACCTCCCCTGAGAGTGTAGACAAGGCCTTGTGAGCTGCAGATTAAGAGCCCGTCCTGGCTCCTGATAAGGCGTTTTGGGTGGGGGAGTCCTTGGTGCTGCAACAAACAAGCCCCAGAAAGAGGAATCCCACTCCTGTGAGTCTGACATCTGCTCCTATGGCAGCCTGTGTTAAGGAAAGATGGTGCGAACTCCTGGCTTCCAGGCTGGTAGCAGCACCCCTAGCCCAGCAAAGCATGGTGCAGTAGAAAGAGTTCTGGGCTGGGAGGGAGAATATATGGGGTGTGGTCAAAATTTCTCTTCCTAACTAGCTGTGTGAGTTTGGACAAGCCCTTCAATTTTCCTGTCTCAGAAATTAGGCGTTAGATTAAATGACCTGTTCCTTTTTTCGGCTTTTGATTCTAAATCATCTCCATTATCCTGGCAATCACTGGAGGGCAAATTAGCACAATTATGATCATTATTCTCAATTAGTTGAACTGAAAGGTCACTTGGGGTGGGAGTGGGGTAAGTAATAATCTGCTCTTACTTGGATCGGACTCCTGCCTGATGAAGTTTTAGTTCCAAGCGTTCCGAGGCAGTGCTGCAAAGAGGCTGGCAGCTCAGGCTTCTCAGAGCCTGACCTCAGCTCCGCCGCCTCCATCCTGGGTGGGCAACGGGGGGCGAGTTGCTTCACCAGCCAGGCCTCTACTTCCCCATTTGTAAAATGGAATTAAGAATAGAACCCATCTCCATGTGTCATTATGAGGATTAAACAAAATCCATAAACTTCTTAGTTAGTGCTTTGCACATTTAAATACTCAATAAATGAGAATTGTGGTTTTCAGTTGAAGTTAACCTCATCTCTTCAAGGGCTCTGAACGATCCTGAGATAAATAAAGACACTCTGACATTCTGAAAACTGAAATCATTGTTAGAGTAATAGTTCCTCGTGCGTCCAAGAGCGGCTGCAGTTAACAGCATCCAAGCAGCCTGTGGCCTCTCCCGTAGAAGGATGATTTCAGTTCTTTGTTTAAAGATTCTCACAGTCCAAAAGCTCCTCCTAGTGCCATATGTAGCCCATAGTAGGCACTGTAAGTATCTGCTGAATGAATGAACAAACTCATGTCTGAGCTCTCATTCTTGGTGAGTGTACAGTATCTTTGCCAGATCAGATCTCGTTGGACACGGGGCAGCTTTGACCTTTGGACTCCATGGTCTGCTTGTGGATTAGTACCAAAATGGGTTACGTTCTCATTCACACATAAAGTGGTCTGGGAAAGGGATTTTCCAATAATAATTTTACCTCCATTCTGCCCACCTGTGGAATCACGCTCACGTACTCTCCCTTGCCAGAAGAGAGAGCAATGGGGAGCTGACAAGGGCAAGCCTGATGAGTTCTGGCTTTCTCTATGCACCAGTTCTTTGCAGAACTGGCAAGAAAAGCATTTGAGCTCAGCCTAAGAGGACCCCCTGGATAACAACATAACACAGTCGAGTATATATGTCCCAGGGGTGCAGCCATCCTCTCCCCTTCTTTGAGAGGAACATGGCTCTCTGGGCCCCCACCGGCTCCAAGTCACTTTATTCCCAGCTGAAGCCCGGCTCTATCACTCTCCACCCTGACTCCTATGAACAAGGCTGGGCCTCAATTCAACCCTTGTTCCATAAACCTGACAGGCTGCCCAGAGCACATCAGATAAGAGGAAGTTATAGCTGGGCAGGTTGGCAAGGACTAACTTTATTTACCAGCACCAGCAAGGAGAGGCCATTTAAAGGTTTTTGGGCACCAGAGGAGCAAGGATGGGGCCAGTCAGTCAATGAATGAGGATAGCTGGACAGAGGCTGTGGTGAACTTGGAAGGCAAGCTCAAGCCTTGTCTCAAAAGGGCTCCCTCCTTACCTCAAGTCCATTGTCATCCGAGGAGACCAGAGATATCTGATATTGTGATTTTTCAAGTAACCTAAAATATAGACTTTTATTTGACATCTCGCTAAATTCTAATGACCGCAACTCATTTTTAAAAAGTGTTAAACATAAGTACGTATCTGCATAGGCCCCCAGTTTGTGACCTATGATGCACCTGGGGCCACCTGGCAGTGGGAGTGTAGGGTTTTCTGCCTCCCATACTAGGAGTAAAGCTCTGCACTGAGGACATCCAAGGCAACCAACCTCATGGTGGCGTGATCTCCAGGAAGGGGCAGCCCAGCATCTTTCTGATAGAATCGAAGGCACACAGGGGGCCCCTGCTTCCCTTCCAGGGGTTCGTCTAGAGGCAGCTCTCCCCACCTTCCGCTGGGATCCATTCACCTGTGCCTGGGACTGCGGCCTCGGGCCTGTCCCCAAGGGATGCCCTGTCTCCCTCCTGCCCACCCACTTTTATTTGGTTAACTCTTGTCTCTCAAGATTCGGACAATCTCTTTAAGGCAAGTTTTCAGTGACATCTTCCCTTCACAGTCTGGGCTATGTGTTCCCATGATACTCAGTTCTTTCTTCTGCCCTAGTCCTTACAACTCCAAATTTACAGCTAGTCTGTAGGCCGGGGACCTTGCCTGAGCAGTATTTGGTGCTTAGTAGGTGTTAGTGAATATTGGGTGAATGGATGAATGTCAAGGTTGCCAAGAATAGAGGCTAACAGATGAAAGGTAAGTAGATCAGGTGGAAGAAAAACATCAAGTCTATTCAGGGTTTGCCAGCCAGGGGTCCCAGCTCAAAGCAGCCAACCTGAGATTGCACTTTCTTAGGAAAACAATCCTTTGAATCTTGCAGGCTCTTAGGTCTTTAAACACCTGCCATTGAAATGTAAATATAACTTAAAGGGGAGTGGACACACTTTAAATTATAATATGGGAGAACCTTAGTTATCAATTAACTCCCTAAGTGGGTTTATCTGGAGAAAAGGCTGGGCCGCTGTCACGAAGGAACTGATGGAGGCGGCAGGAGAGAGAGGATAGACTGCAGCTACTGCACACCGATCCTGCCCTCAGGAGTCCTCCTTCCCAATGTCTTTGTTGGAGGCCAGCTTCAGGGAGGGGGAAGTAGCTCTGGGCTTAGGAGTTGGGAAATAGGGGCCCTAGCTTCAGGTCTGACAAAACTAGTGATAGATGTCTTTTCCTGGTCCCTTCCTCCTTCCCAGCCTCAGTTTTCTCATCTCTCGCCATTCCATTTGCACTTCCAGATGGAAAAGGAAAATCTCTGATTCTCAAGTTCACAGATGAGGACAATGAAGCCCGGGCAGAACCAGGGGGAGGTGGTGGGAACAGGCTTCAACCTTGGGTGTGTCTCACTCCAGCCCCCTGCAGCCTCTTCAGGACGCCTCCCCTCGACAATTCCACTGTCCTCTTGAAAACCTTCCTACCTCATGGCTTTTCAACATTTATACACATGGTTTAAAACTGCTCACAGTTTTACCACATATTTCTTACTCCAGAGCCTCTTAATGATATATACACATAGTTTATTGCTGTTCACACTTTTATAACAAATACAGTCAGCACATTTTCACGTATCACTTTTGGTTGATGTCTGGTGGCTTTGCAAGCTCAAGTCCCCTCTCCATGTGTTACCACATGCACCCCCCCATAGGAGGAACCATTGTCTTCTGTTTCTTTTTATTCTCCCATGTGCTGTCAACACAACTTGGCACAGGCAGTCTGGGTATACTGCCTGAGTGCACTGGCTGCTGAATGAAAAGATATGGGTTGAGTAAACCGTGATATGCTCACAAGTGGCTGTGGGATAAGTGCCCTCTCCTCTCTGCCCCGCTCCAACCCTCTCACTCCAGACATAAGAGGGAAAGTGCCTTATTTGGGAGTTTCCTAAGAAGGGGTGAGGGAGCCCTGTGAGCTGAACCCCGCTGCATACACACATAGTTCCCAGCACACGGTCTACACGCTAGCAGACATGCTCTTGGGTGGATGCTGATGGTAGGGCTTCATTTGATCATCCTGGTGAAGTCTGTTCCATCCTGAACCACAGCTACTTGGAATCATAAACAGTCAGTGGGCGGATATGGATGAAGATCTAGATAAATAAGTTTGGAAATAAAGGAGACGCATCTTTGGAATACGCTTTCACATAACACAGGCCGAGACATTGGTTAAGGATTCTGTCTTCACGCCTGGACCACGGGTTTAAATTTACATGGTCCAAAGACGATCAGATTCTCTGGCTGGGGGTGAGGAGGCCGTGGAAGGAAGGAGAGGAGCAGAGGCAAAGCCCTCTGCAGAGCCTCCTTTATGAGTGTTCTTGCTTTGGCTCTAGGAAGCTGGTGCTAGAGGGGGCTGATTCCTTTACAGTGGGGGTGGGAGTGAGGGCACATTTGAACAACTCAGCTGTCAGTTCTCAGCAGCTGCTGGGAGCCAAGAGAAGGGCAATTAAGTGTCAGAGCCCCTCCCCCAGTTCCTCTCGGCCAGCTCCTGTCAGGAACTCTTTCTTCTCTTGGGCAGAGCGTCCCCTTGCCAGCTGCCTGCTCCTCCAGGTGTTTCCTGTGCTCTCTTTGTTCGCCAGCTAGGTGGCTGAGGGTGGCGAGCATGACTCTGTTTTGGCTTCCTGTTAGCCAATGGCCACCATTGTGGAGGAGGCCAGGCGCTCTGGTATCTGGGGAGAACAGACCACAACCAGCAGCTGCCTCCTGACACCTGCTTTTCTGAGAGCAGGTAAACAGTCACAGGCCCAAGGAGGAAGAAGGCTTCTTTGGCAGAGCAGGGGCTTCTGTTAGGTCAGACCAGAGGGAATCATTTCATGAGTGAAATGTCCAGAAGCTCCCCACTCCAATTCCCCTTTCCCCAAGGAAGAGGGCAAAGGCCCAATTGCCCCAGACTCTAATCCCTGCATGACAAGTGGAGGTGTGCTGGGTCACCCTCCACTGTAACCCCTGCCATGCAGTGGATGGCACTGCTTCTCAAGACAAAGGCCAAGAGTGCACAGAGGCCGTCTTGGCAAAGCCTCCCTTTCCTTACCTCACACCTGAAACAGCTGCACAGCCATGTTCACCAAGCCCCCCAACCCTAGCCAATTGGTGCAAGGACAAATGCTGTCTTGGGCTTCTCCCTGGCCACTCTTCCCAGGAAGGCAGGGCAGTGTTTGTGGTTCAGGTTTCTCCTTTGCAGTTGAAGCGACCCGCCCACCTGGGAGATGATCTTATTTATGTCTCCTGTAGGCCATTGGCTCCAGAGCCAAGCTGGCCCTTTCATCAAAAGGGCATGGTATTTCCAGGGCTTGCTTAGAGCTTGCACATGGTAGGTCCTCAGCAATGTTGTAAATGATAAATGAGAATGTTACCTCTTTTTTTTTTTAATCTTTTTTTGTGAGGAAGATTGGCCCTGAGCTAACATCTCTTGCCAATCTTCTTCTTTTTGCTTAAGGAAGATTGTCCCTGAGCTAATATCTGTGCCAATCATCCTCTATTTTATGTGGGATGCTGCCACGGCATGGCTTGATGAGTGGTACTAGGTCCATACCCAGGATCCAAACCTGTGAGTCCCGAGCCACTCAAGCAGAGCACGTGAACTTAACTACTATGCCATGGGGCCAGCCCCAGGAATGTTCCCTCTTTAACCCTTGTCTGCCTTTATGTTTGTGATGGACCAACAGAACAACACAGTAACAAATAGCACTAGTGACCACTCACCATGTACATGATCTCATTAAATTCTCAGAATAACTCAAGGGGCTGACATTATTACCCTTAGACTACAGAGGAGGAAATGAAGGCTCAGGGAATGTGAAACAATTACCTATGGGCACACTGCGAGTAAGTGGCAGAGTCAGGCTCAAATCCAGGAATGGCTGAACAAACAAAGGGGGAAAAAAAGAAAAATTAAGGCAAAACTGGACTTAGGGTTTCTTCTATTCTCCCTGTCACCCTCAGCCCTCTGGTTTTCTGGATTCCAATAACTTTTACACCAAGCCACATTTCACAGTGCAGATTGTTAAAAAAGGGAGGAAGTCTGGAATCTCAATCTTACATATTTTCCTGTGGAACACCCTTGCCATTTATCCTGGCCTTAAGTAATTTTATGAACCCTTCCGAACTATACAGGGAGTCACTGCCCCTCCCTGGTTCACGTACATGGAGTTCTGTGTGTGCATCTCTTCCTTGGATTTCTTTTTCATTTATACGTCATATTTCAACTTGAAGGTGAGGTTCTAGAGATCACCTCTGATCCTGCTCTGTCCACCACAGCATCTGGGTCTCACCCAGTACCTGGGGTAAGTTTGATAACAAAAAGGACTGGAGAACCACAGAGTCTAGTCTACACACTTCAGGGCGCCCCCCTCTCTCTTTCTCTTTTTCTCTCTCTCCTTTGCACTTTGCCTCCTTCTGGGTGGAGAAATCTCAAGCCAGTGGAGACACACCAGCCAGATGGATTGCTTCACCCTCAGCAGCTGATTCCCCAGCCCTGGTGCAAAACACAGAAGCTCCTTGTGTTCACTGTGACCCAATGCCTTTCTGACTTGGGCCTGCTAAGGGTGAAGCCTTAGGTCTCAGCAGCTTCTCTTGTTTTCACAAAAGGAGAATAATCTCCCTGTCACAGTCACTGCTTGACCAATAGGCTTTTCCCATGGATCCTCCCAGGTGGAAAAAAAATGGAACACTAATTGTGTCCTGGGATGAGATTCAAAGATACCTAGAAAGGTGGAAAAGGATGTAAAAGCACTTGTTAAGATGTTATTTGAATGTGAGGGACTGAAGTGGATCAGTGCTGGCCTTGGAGTCCAGGGTCTATATCTGGGGTCCAGCACATGGCCAGCTGTTCATGGCAGCTTGAAGGACATTTTTATGGTTTTGAGCTTTTAGCCTTCTGCCTGGCAGGCAGGCAGTGGGTATCCTGGAGTAAGGGCCCCCTTGCGTCCAGAGACGGGTCCTTGTGAGAAGCACAGAGTGAGGGAGGGCAGAGAAGAGAGTTTTTGTCCTCAGGGTGCTGCCAGTCCAAAGGAGGTGGTGGGAGGATTATGTGCTAGAGTTCATAAAATACTGATGACGCAGGATTAAATGCAAACCAATGGAATTACACAGAACAATATGTTATACATAAGTAAGTGCTCAGATTGTTGCCAAATGGAAATGATCAGAGATGGGTGACGTTAACTTAAGGAAGGATTGGGAAAGAGAGGTGTTTTGAGAAATGCCTTTATCTTATGCCAGAGAGAAGGAACCCAAACCAGCTCTGGGCACAGGCACTTTGGCAGACACAAACAACAAACAGGAGGTCAGGTGGGTGGGTGGAAGCACAGGGCATGAAGCCAGGTAGGAGGAGAGCTGTGAGCTGTGTTTCCTGGGCAGCCACTCTGCTCCCCCTGCCCCCGGCCCTTCACCCCTGCACCACCAGCTCAGCCCTTCTGCATGAAGAGCAATGGGGAGTTCAGCCCAGAAGAACGCCTGCCTGTGGCCTCAGAATCCTAACTCTGCATGTGCTACACGTTTTACTGTCTTAGGACAGAGGGAATGGCTCCCTTTTATTCTGAATTTATTGAGATCCCTTAGCACCTTAGAGTTCCCATTAATCCTCCCCATTCAGACTGGGCTGATGTTGGAAGGCAGAAGGAAAAGGGAGACAAAAATCAGAGATTCAGGAGACTAGTGGGGCAGGGGGAATCTCTAGCCCTGCTCTCTAAAAAGAGATCTTTGCATTGCCCTAGACCTTTCTGGTCTCAGTCGCCTCACAAAATAATACATATGAAGTATTTTGGAAAGGTTTAAAGTGCCATGCCCACCACCCTCTGGGAAGTACTGGTGTGGGGAAAGTGAGAGTCCTGCCTTACATTGCACAGCCTCTCCTGTTCACAGGGCACTGGATCGATCGCACACCAGCTTACTCTCTGCCATGCTGGCAGGCAGAGGTGGTGGGTGATTATACCTCCAATTTACAGAGGAAACTGGTGCTCAGAGAGAATAGATGGCTTGCCGAGAATTACATGACAAGCAGATGGCAAGCTGAGAGTGGAAGCCCGATCTTCTGATTCCTGGTCCGTTCCTTTCCACCTAGCTTCTTAATGTTTGAGGGCACACATGGGTTATTTTGGTGAAGTCTCATTCCAGAACGACTCAAACTTTATTATGTAATGTCAGAACACCCAGATTCCTCTATTCTCTACCTGTTTCCAAGACCTTGGATTTTTTTCATTTAACCCTGTTTCTGAAGAGATGGAACAACACCCAGCCAAGGGATTTTTGCCTAACGAAAGCCTCAAGGCACAAAGCCCCACACTACTGCAGGGCAGCACAGCTGCCCAGAGCAAGGCCTCCCTTCCCGGGGCCCTGGCCCTGCACAGAGCTGGCCAGAAGCCCAGGGGGAGCGTGGGGCAGAGCTCCTCAAAGGAGGACAGATGGACAGGCTGGCCCCGGTGCCAGCACTTTGAACCTTTCTGATTTCCAGCCAAATTTCCAGCCAAATGTCCAGCATAAGTTCCCCTCTGGGCTCCTCCTCCCTGGCAGCCTCCCCCCATTCTGTCTTTGGGCTGGCTCTGAGGAGCCTATGAGCTCTGGAGGGATGAGGGCTGTTCTCCTTTATGACTAGGAGATGGATGAAAGGAGGCTGGCAACTGGTGTGGGGCAACTATTGCCATCTGTCTGGTGGGACATCGCCAGGGACGGTCTCGCCCACTCACTCCTTCACCAGCTGCTGGGCTGGAAAAGGAGTGCTGCGGTGGGGCAGCGGATGAAAAAAGCAGCAGCTTCTTTGTGTCTGGACCAAACTTTCAGTGAGTCGCTAAGATAATACACAGGAGGAAGCCGCCCATGCCCCAAACCACTCAAATGATGGACAACCTCCAGCCCTCCCCTCATTTCACACCTCTCCTCCTCCGCCTTCAGCCAGACAGCTTCCCAGGGTCAGAGGGAGTGTCCCCAGCTCCTTGCAGGGATGAGGAGCAGGAAAAGCCGGCCTGGTCCTCTGTCCCCATCCCTTTCCCAGCTTGAGGTAGCTCTGGTATCTTCCTCCCTCCCCACCCCTCCCCACCCCCATTGGTCCCTTACAGCTCTTCTTTTTGTTTGGTTTCTGCAGACTAGGTCTGGAGGGCCGGGAGGCCAAAGCAGAACAGGCCCAGCAGCACAGCTGAGCAGGAGAAGAGAGGAGCTGAATAGAGGCTCCTTAGAATTCCCCCAGCCTGGTGGGGCTGGCAGCCCTCCAGCCCCTGGTCTTTGAATAACACTCCGGGCCAGGGGCTGGGATCAGTGTGGGGGAAGCTTTGGGGCATTTAACTATTTAAAGGTCTCAATAAAAGGAGCTAAGTCCCTGGGAAAGGGGGAGATTAGCAGATGGCGTGCCCAGGAGCCGGGAAAGGGGTGCAGAGTAGGCAAGGATGGGGTGGAGGAGGGAGGAAGGGCCGAGTAAGAGAATGGGGGATGGGAAGGGAAACAGAGGTTGCCCTCCACAGCCAAGCATGCCCTGTGTAGCCTTTCCCTACACCAGCTGGGGGCAGGGGCTCAGCCTCTGCGTCCTGTAATCCTGCCCACCACCTCCAACTCAAAAATACATGTCTGCCCTAAGCGAGATCCATTTTGGAAACACAATGAAGCTGTGAAGTGTGAGGCATCACCCCTTCACCTCTCTTCTGGCACCTGGTGACCAGGACTAGGCAGATGAGTGAGATTTTCTCTGGTTTCTTTTCATTCATTCATTCATTCATTTATTGAGGAAGATTAGCCCTGAGCAAACTGCTGCCAAGCCTCCTCTTTTTGCTGAGGAAGCCTGGCCCTGAGCTCACATCTGTGCCCATCTTCCTCTACTTTATATGTGGGACACCTGCCACAGCATGGCTTGCCAAGCAGCACGTATGTCTGTGCCCGGATCCAAACCGGCGAACCCCGGGCCACAGAAGCAGAACACGAGAACTTAACGGCTGTGCCACCAGGCTGGCCCCTTTTTTGTTGTTGATGTGGTAAAACTCATATAACATAAAATTCACCATTTTATCTGGTTTCATTTTGCATGGTGAGGCCATATAGTGATTCCGTGTAATGCCTGAGAAGGCAGATAATTGGAGGGCCTGCTCTTGCTTCAAAAGGCAGCCCATTCTAGCCTTTTGTCTCTAAGAATACTGCAGGAAGGGCTACACTTGAAGAGTAAGGTCAGATGGGGTCCCTAGGGAGAAGCATACTACCTGCATTCAATTCAGCTCGGCCATTTACTAGCTCTGTGACCACAGGTAAAAGGTTACCTAACTTATCGAGGCCTCAGTCTTCTCATTTTTAAAATGAGGATAAAGGGGCCCACCCAGTGGAGAAGTGGTTAAGTTCACATGCTCTGCTTCGGGCCCGGGGTTCACCCTTTGGATCCCAGGTGCAGACCTACCCACGGCTTGGCAAGCCATGCTATCGCAGGCAGCCCACAAATAAAATAGAGGACGATGGGCACAGATGTTAGCTCAGGGCCAGTCTTCCTCAAAAATAAGTAAATAAGTAAGATCATTTGCATAAAAATAACTGATTCTGATTTTAAAAAGTTCAGTGAATTAAAAATAAAAGTGGAAAAAACTGAGGGTGAAAAATAATTCCCCCTCAGTATTGTTGAGGGGACTGACTAACATCCGTGATGCGCTTGGAAGAGTTCCCCTCTTGGTAAGCACACAACAAACGTTATTAAATATTATTGTGACCATTACCAGCTCAGGAGGCATTTACACAGGCCACACATGGAAAGAGAGAAGTCGGGCACTTCGGAGCTGGGTACGAGGCCACAGGAGAATTCTGCCAGGGGACATTTGCTTCCACCCTTTCTCCCCTTTGTAATGGGCCGTGGTTGGAAATGAGGTCTTCACTGCTCCTAAAGTAACAGTCCTGTGGCGGTCGCCCCCTTTCCCAGCGGGACCCCTCCCCTGCCAGGCTGCCCAGAGCCAGGTCCTCAGGCCAGGCCGCTTCCGACCCCGCCTCTCGGCAGCCTGGGCCCCATCACGAGGCCTACACTGCTGATGGAGTGACCACCTCAAGTATCTTGAGATTTGATTCTTCTGCCGCCTGGGGCTTTTCCTACTCTCTCTAGTCCCTCCCAGGCTGCAAGGTCACCTGGCATGAGGTGGTCACTTGGTCACTCTGGCGCACACACTGCAGGACAGCATCTTTGTTGGCCCGTCCTCATTTCTTGGTCTGGTGGGCCCCGCACGGGTGAGTGGCGTTCGTTTTCCGCACCTTCCAGAGGAGGCACGTCTCCCGTCCTCCACGTGCCTGGGGGACGACGGTCTCACCTTCCGGCAAGGACAGCCGAGGCCTCGCCGCGCTGGCCCAGGAGCCCGGCCGCTGCGGGGCGGGTGGGCGGGCGCGGGCTCCCGGGCTCCGTACACGGGCGGGGGGAGGAGCCCTCGGCCGGCCCCACTCACCGCAGCCCGCCCGGTGAGCCCGGCCCCGCGCAGCCCCGCCCCCGCAGCGCCGCCTTGGCAACAGGCTGGTGATTGGCTGGCGGGGTCTGGAAGGGCCAATCAAAGCCGGCCCTGGCGCTCGCGGTTTGGCCGAGGAGAGTGAACCGAGGGGCGGGGGCAGCGGCAGGTTGGTTCCGCAGGCCGACGGGAGGCAAGGGCACCGGGCGAGGCGCCTGGAGTCCCTGCTGCCGGCCGCCTGCTGCCGAGTGCCCCGTGTCCCTAAAGCTTCGGTCGCTTCCCCGTTTCTCAGGCCCAGCCTCAGCCGTTCTTAAGCAGTTCTAGAGGTTCTGGGTTTCTGAACCTCGAACACTTCCCAGTCCTCTCTCCAAAGACCCTGTGGCTTTGGGCATTTATTTCCCCAGCTTTGTCACGCAGTGGGGGGAGGGGCCCTCTTCCTCCGCTTCTTGGCTGTGGGTGCTCGCCCTCCTACGGCGCGTTACCTGAGCCTTCCTCTCCGTTAGCCATCATCCATCTTCTAAAAGCAAAGTAACCAGCCACTTCATAACGCTGGACCTCTTGGCTCCAGCCTCCTATCCTCTCACAGAGGATGCATTTCCTGAGGACGTAGGCTGTAAGGTTTGTAAGAGATAGTATCTTGAATAACTTTGTTTCTGCACCCCAACACACACAAACATGCGCACGCATAGAGACTCAAAGGACCTACAATGGTAGCGTCGAGATTAAAATTAGAGCCAGGTGGCCCGGGTTTGACTCTGCTGCTTACTGGCTGCGTAACCTTGAGCAGTTAACCTCTCTGAACTGCAGTTTCTTCTATGAAAAATGCTAATGACACTAGCTTCTACCTCCTAGCATTATTGTGACAAAATGCCTGGCACATAAATGCCTGATAAACGATATTATTTTAGGTATTGATTACGAAGGAATGAGTCTTCCTTTCCCACATTTAATCTTAGCCCTCCATTCCTGGTTTGGCTGGTATGGCTAACGCTAGATTCCAGGGACATTTAAAATTCCTATCAGTCAAGCAGTATAAGACTCAGACTAAAACCGTGTAGTCTTAAAACCCCCAGCCCTAGCATGGGTCCTGCTTTTAGATCATGGATTTTGCCAAGGGAGAGATCTCTTGGCAAGACAGGAATCCTCTTTTCCTCAAGGACTTTTCTTCAAATTGCTCCCACTCAAAAGTTACAGAACAGCAGTATCTGAGGATTTACAATAAATCTCTTTTTTTTTTAAATATTGGCGCCTGAGCTAACAGCTGTTGCCAATCTTCTTTTTTTTTTTTTCTGCTTTTTCTCCCCAAATCCCCCTAGTGCATAGTTGTATATTTTAGTTGTGGGTCCGTCTAGTTGTGGCATGTGGGATGCCGCCTCAGCATGGCCTGACAAGCGGTGCCATGTCCGCGCCCAGGATCCGAACCAGCGAAACCCTGGGTCTCCGAAGCAGAGTGCACGAACCCAACCACTCGGCCACGGGGCTGGCCTCAATCAATCCCACTTTAATAGGATTTAATATTGTCCTTGTTTCGTGAACTCATGGACTGCCCTACCTGATCTCTCCACATACCTGCATTAACACCAAGATGTGATTATAAGTTTTTCCCAAACTCCTCTCCTGAAGTCCTTTCTTGTCTCCAGAGACTCATCTCTTCAGCAGTCTTTGCCTCTCCCGCAAACACTACAAACTGATGCATAAGTTTTCTTCAGTGAACACAGGGACTGGCAATGCAGTGCTCACAGACACCTGGTGGCCATTCCAGCTCTAGCACCTGCTGGGTCCTGTTGATGTCAGAAGTTGGCCTTTGTTGATGTTTTGCATTGTTAAGAACAAAAGTAATGATGTGTTGAGGGACACCTCAGTGGTGCCAATGATGGGAACAGGGAGGAGGGCAAGGAGCACACAGCATTGGGGTATGGTTCATGGGGAGCCAGGAGACCTGTTTCAGTGTTGAGTCTATGCCGTTTAGGGCAAGTTGATCCAAAGTGGTAGGTCTCAATTATCCTATCTGTAGAATGGGGTGAATCATACTTGTCTCCTTACTGTATAGATATTTTAGGAAAAGAAATTAAGTCATACGATTGAAAGCACTTTATGTTTTTTGAAAAGAAAAAAAGATGGGTTTGTGCGTGGGAGGGGGTAATGGGCTATTAAATCCATTCATGGCACTATTTTCACTGGGCCCAAAAGAATATGATCCAACAGATGTTATTAAAAACTTATGAACCCAGCTCTGTGCTAACTGTTGTGGGGTATGTGGAGGAGTCATATGACATGATCTCTACCTTTAAAGAATTTACAGTCTAGCCCATTGCTCAGCTGACACGTGAACATTGATGTGTGGCACTGACTGTGGGTTTATAACAATGATCCCCACCCTATCCTATTCTTTTCTACAAGGAAAGGATAATCTGGTGATGTGACAATGGAGCCCAGAGGTGGATGTGCCCTACTCAGACCAGCACCACTGCTGGCCTCTTCCCTCTCCCTTTCTGTCTTTGGCAAGGCATGGGGTCTTACAACCATCCTCACTGCTGCCTTCACCAGTGCTCGTGAGTCGTGGCCTGAGGCCTTGTGACCTGGCCTTGGGGGGATGCCAGTGCATTCGCTGGGGCCTCCTCTGCTGCTCATCTTTGATACTGCCTTTCTCCTACAGTCATGTAGGTACCTGTTCCTGATGCCTTCTCACCTGCTCCCTGCCCCTGCTGCTGGTTACAAATGCATCACAGCCACTGTAGCTGCAGCAGCTGCTCTGGAATGGGCTCTGGGTGACACTGGGGGCGCTGTCCCCACCTCTCCCGTGCTAGGCAAGAGCGGCCACCTCGCTTCCCCCTTCCACAAGAAGAAGAGTTCTCCTGTCTGCATTTGCCCCCAGGCCAGGTAGCCTAGAAAAGAGGCAAGGTGGGCTTTTCCCACAGCACAGAGGCCTGTGCCCCCTTCAGGAACTCCCCCAGGCTTCTTAGTGGAAGGAGCTGGTCTGGGACGCGGCAGAGGACCGGTACTGTTGCTGCGGGTCAGCAGATCCCAGCTCCAGATTCCCAGTGATGGGCTGGTAGGTTTAGCTCTATTTCTTCTGTGTTTTTTTTTTTAAAGGTTGGCACCTGAGCTAACTACTGTTGCCAATCTTTTTTTTTCCTGCTTTTTCTCCCCAAATCCCCCCAAAGTTGTATATTTTAGTTGTGGGTCCTTCTAGTTGTGGCACGTGGGACGCCACCTCAGCATGGCTTGATGAGCGGTGCCATGTCCGTGCCCAGGATCTGAACTGGTGAAACCTGGGCCGCCGAAGAAGAGTGCACGAACTTATCCACTCGGCCACAGGGCCGGCCCCCAGCTCTGTTTCTTTTGAGAATTGCCAACAAAACTGAGCGTAACTTCTGAAAAGGGAAAGGTCAGTGTAATTGCTATCATCTTGAAAATAAAAGATAGGACATGCCAATTAAAATAAAAATCAATAGCGAGTCTCGCCCAGCAGACTGCCAGAATTACTGAAGTCTGGGGATGGGGGATGGGCTCTCATGCGCCACGGTGTGAGTGGACGTGTGTGAGTCCCCTTTGGAGAGCAGTGTGACGGCATCTAGTAAAGGTGCACTCTTCACCCTTCCCAGCTCAGCAGTTCTCTCCTAGGCACGGGTAGCAGTGGTTCTTAACTGGGGGTGCTTTTTCCCCCTAGGGAACATTTGGCAACTCTGGAGACATTTTTTCTTTGGACTGGGGAGGGGGCAGTGCTACTGGCTTCTAGTGGACAGAGGCCAGGGATGCTGCTAATCATCCTACCACACACACTGGTTCGCTCGGTCCTCCCCGCCGCTGTCCAGCAAAGAGCTACCCCGACCCGAACGCCGAGAGCACAGCGCTGAGAGAGCCTGGTGTGCGCCCAGGCTCGGTGCCGGCCCAAGGCAGGGGAAGGATGCTTTATTTGTTTTCTGCATTATTTGTTTCTATCAGTAAAATACTGAAAATGATCTAAATGTTTCTCAAAAGGAGAACAGAGAAATAATTTCAGGTGTATCATACAGTAGTTAGAGTGAACGACCTGGAACTCCAAGAATCAATACGGGTGAGTCTTGAGCACATAATGTGCAGTGAGAACAGCAGGGCGGTCCACAAAGCACTGCTGTGCAAAGTTGAAGGACACAAGCAACTGTGCTTCACTTATGGATACGAAAATATGTAATAAAATGATAAAAAGACAAGCTCGGAAGCGAGTTCATCTCTGCATCTATGTCAGGTCTGGAGTTTTGCAGCTCCTGCCTTGGAATAGCTCTCCCCTCACCTTCTTGTGCAAACTGCCCTTGTTGGCCCTAGTGTCTGCCTCAGCTCTCCCTCCCGAACTGCCAGCTGAGCCCGGCACTGATGGCGTATATCGGTCATAGTCCCAGCCTATCTCCAGAGCCATATTTTGGCAAGATCTGCAGCTCTGTAAGCTACCTGTAGAGGAGAGACACGGATTATTGGGGTAGAATGCTGTCTGCTGGTGGGTTTTAGGAGGGATTAAGACTAACCCCACCTGCTTTTCAATGCTTTTGCTTGTGTAGGTAGGTCTTCTTATCTCCTCTTGAGACTCTGACCAATTTCCTGTTATTATTTCTTAAACCAGGTCACGTGTAATTTCGTCTGTTCTCTTCTAAGCGTAGCTGGCAACCCAGACACGTGGGTGAGAGCAGCTCATTTATCTTTAGTGTTTGCACTTCCTGTTGGAGCCCAGCATAAGTGGGCCGGGCGTGCTTAGTCCTGTGTCCCTTTCAGCCCTTCTGAGCTAGTTTCTCCTCTTCTTCTGCTCCCTGGGCCACGAAGGTCAGCCAAGCACTTGGTTCAGTGTACCGTCCCGCGTTGCATGTGGTGTTTTGGTCAGTGACAGACGGCATGGACGACAGAGGTCCCATAAGATTAGTACCACACAGCCTAGGGGTGTGGTAGGCTGCACCATCCAGGTTTGTGTGAGTGCACTCTATGATGCTTGCGTGACGGTGAAATCAGCTAACGCCACATTTCTTAGAAAGCATCCCCATTGTTAAGCAACGCACCTCTGTGTCATGTCAGCCTTCCTCACGTCACACGTGGGCTCTGTCCCCAAGGCACGGCCTAGTTTCCGGGAAGGATTGCTGCTCTGGAAACTCGGGCTGCCATGGGATTGAGCCATGTGTTTGCTCCCTCTGGTCACCCGAGGCTCAGTCAGCAGTGGGAGCCATGTCTGCCAGCTTCCATCTGTCTGTCTGAGGCAGAGGACTTCCTGGGAGAGTCTGAGCAGGTCTACACAGAAGACTGAGTCTCCTGATGGCACACTTCTGCCTGGGCCCTGCGCTGGGGCGCCGTGGGGTGAAGGGCTGAATAAAGGAGTGCTTCCCATTCCCCAGGGAGAGGCTGTGTGCGGCTGCTCCTGCAGCCTTCCACCCCAGCCCTCATTATTCCTTTCTCTTTAAAAAGAATGAAGAGACATTTTGTCCCTGTTGCTCCTTCGGCACTTACATCAAACTGCCTCAGGGGTTCTCAAAGCAACTGAGTGTCTTTTAAAGGGCTGAGGCAAAATACATGTTAGTTGTTATTATCTCCACCAGACTCCACAGCAAGTTCTTGGAGAGCATCACCTTCATTTGTTGATATCCTAAATGTACCAACTATTGACACATTATCCGGCTCAGGGTTTTGCATACAGTATAAATTTGTTGAATGATTGAGCTGCCCTCACAGAGAGAAGACCGTGATTTGCCTTCCCTCTATGATGCATCTGTCTGTCTGTCTTTTCATGACTTAACTTAGAGGGGGCCCATGAACTTGGATGAGAAAACACTTTCTCTTTTTCAGTTAACTGAAATTTAGCATCCGCTTCAATTATGAAGGTAACAAATCACCGCTGTATGAGCAGTACCCGAGGCTTTGTCACCAACTGAAATCACAGATATTTTTATGTCGCATTACAGTTGTTGAAAATACTTCCAAATGCCATTTATGTTCATCAGGACTTTGAAAGGACTGTAGTTAATTAGACTTGTTGCTAGATCTTGTCGTTTGTTGCATTAATAAACAAACATACATACTACACAAAAATTTATATATTCTATATTTTGATAACTGTATTTCACTTTATTTGGTTTCCTTTGGAATCCTATGTATGTTATTCTATGCCTTTAAAAACATTTTGAGAAGAGGTCTGTAGGCTTCAGCAGACTGCCGAAGGGGTGCACAGCACACGAAGCTCAAGACCCTGCTCCCGCTGTGCCTCCTGGTGCCTTGATTTTTGGCAGGTGTCCAGGGGCTGGGGGCCCATGAGAGCAGGTTGGGGAAGGTAGGCTGGACTGAAGCCTTTCAAGGTTTCAAAAGAGTCTCTGATGGTGCGAAGTGAGATGCTGTTTACTAGCGGCTGGAAGACGGAACTGTGAGATTGTGTATAACATGGGCCACTGGTTGGGGAGTTCAGGATATGGTACAGTTTCTTGGTGCTTGTGTCTGAAATAAGAGAATAAAGGCAATAGATGGTTTAACCCCTGCCTACACCTCCAGCCTCTCTGCAAGAGGCCTGTGGTTAAAGTTATATTTCCTTCTTATCTGTGTACACACTTACATTCCTGCTTCAAAGAATTATAATCAAATTAGTTTACTCTGGCTTGAGATGGTGTTGTAACGTTTGTAACATGCTTGGCACAGAGTATCAGTTGTTATTTCCCTATCAGAAAGTAGTGGATTGTCCGGAAGCTCCTAACTTATACAACATTTGCTAAGCCCCTGGCACAACATCTGCACTTAAAGACTTCCCAGAATCATCCATTGAGGAAATGAATGAAAGAACGATGGGCAGCTGAATGCTCATTTTCCTCTTTCAGGCCCAACTGCCAAGGCTTGGCAGTGCTTGACAGCTCTCAGTTCTGGTCAGTTGCCACTAGAGGGCAGGAGCAGTGAAGACGGCAATACACAGGACCCACCAGACCCCAGAATTACTGGATTGACAAGGGAGGGTGGTCCAAGGAGAAAAGTGTTAAAATGATTGGAAAAACCCAGTTGTTCTTTATCTCTTGGGGACCAAATGGAAGGAAATGTGCAGCTGGTGGGATAGAAGTTAGACTTAAAGAAGAACTTTCAGAGCACAAAATTTGATAACTAGAGCTTTTAAACAGGTGACTATTTTTTAACCCCTTAGCTACATCTAACCAAGCAGAATAGATGAGAAAGTGGGCCCTTCCAGCCCGAGGCCTATGTTCCCCTCTGGTGCCCTCAAAGTAACCCTTCTGTGTCTGCCTTAAATAACTCCATTCTTGTGGATGCAATCGTAAAATAACTTTATTGGTCGTAGGCCACCATGCATGCTTTTCCTGTAATCAGGATCCTTTATAGAGGCATGATGGCGTCCACATGCAGATGCTTTTGGAAGAGCCCTGGGGCTGGGGCGGCTGGCCCTGCCCCTCGCGTCAGAGCTCCCTTGTTGAATGAGCTGGTTTGGCTTTTGTGGATTTCAGGGTCTGGAGCCAAGAACATAGTCCAAGGATCCCCTACTTCGCTTCTCAGGGAAGCTGCCTCAAAGCATACCCAGTATCCGGGACATGACAGCATCTGGGCAGGGACCAGACAAGGGCTCGCTCTCCTCAACCGGTCCCTGCCCCTGGCTCTGTCCCACTGGAGCAGGTGGGTTGTGCCCCAGGCAACAATACCTTCAGAAATGGGAAGAATTAATTGTTCTGCAGCCAAACTGTAAAGCAACAGGCATCTTCAGTGATGAGGGCGTAGCTCAGAGATGTGAAAGCAGAAGGTTTCCTACTCAGTGCAGGCAAGATGTGGCTGCCTGGCCTGGGCTTCACAGGCCCAGTGAGCATCTCCGGCCAGAGCTGGTACTTTTAACTGTGGCCTTAGGACAAATCAATTAATAAGAAGAACCACAGCCTCCTCCTTTGGGCTAGCAGGCAAGCCCAGGGCTGGCTGGAGTCTGTCTCTCCTATCAGGATGTGGGCATTTCTGCTGGGAGGAGAGGACAAGCTACCTTCCTCATGCTTTGAGAACCACATGGCCTCTGCCTTTGAGGATAAAGACCCAAGTAGGAGCTGCTGGGAATGCAGAGAGTGCTGGACGAGAATGAAACCTGGAGCTGCTTCCTCAGGTTAGCTGATTGGGGGTGGTTTGCCCCACTACGGATGCTGATGATCAGCAAAGTCTGGGCTTTCCTCTTTTGAAGCCTGAGCCATTTTCAAAGAACTGCCCAAATGCTAAAATATAGCTCCATACATTTATCTACGCCTGAGGTTGGTTGCCTCCTCCCCCATCAGGCCCTGAATATTGTCATCATACTGGTGACCCCCAATCTGGCGGTTTTCAAGAGGAGAGGTTAGGGAGGCATAGAGGTGACTCTTGGTGTGCTTCCAACCTCAGACACAAGTACGAGTTCTCTGCATAGGCTGCTGGGCAGAGAACATGCCTGGGGTCTCCTGCTTCTGTCTAAGGCTTAAGCGTTGTGGAGCGAGACAGTGCGGAGGTGGACTTAGGAGGAGGCTGTTGGGCAAGAGGTATATTCTGAGGAGCAGCAGTGGGAGCCTCGACCATCTGCACTACCAGCCCGCACGAGAGGGCTGTCCAGCGCTGCTCACAGAGAGTCAGGGGTGGTTGGAAAAGTACAAGGACGTATTATTGCCCGAGCAACTTTTAAAGTTCACGACACCAGATCAGTGGGCAGTGAGATTTCTGGGGTTGGGACCTCCAAGGATTACTCCCTCTGCCACCACATCTGTCTGGAAAAGAGCGCTTCGGTCGTGTCCCTCAGCAGAAGCTGCCTGTCCCCGCATCCCACCTAAGCCCGCCTACAGGGAAGAAGCCTGTGGAGAGAGCCCGTGGACTTCTGTCACATGATCTGTCCCAGACCTTCCAGCAAAAGCCAAACCAAAGTATCAAGCCAAATGCAGTGGGGTGGGGGCTGTGGGCCGCGCCCGCGCGAGGGCCGCTCAGATCTCGATGAGGCTGGCGAGGCGCAGGCAGAGGGGCGCGTCCGCGGGCATGGCGCTGCGCTTGATCTCGTTCCCGTCCAGGCGCAGCACCTGCAGCTTGGAGAAATTCATGACGTCCACCACGGTGCAGAAGCTGCTGATGGAGAACTCTGTGGGGACAAGAGGGCGGGGACGGTGGGAGAAGCCCAGATCAGGGACCCGGATGCACATTGAGGCTAGTCAGACTCTGTGAAGCTGCTTAAATACTAGTGATGTGCGGGGTGGAACTGGGCTGGGAGGGGCAGGCGTTCTCCAGGAGAGGAGTCATACCGACTTTCACCACTGGGGGGCGGAACTAGGGGCAGAGGGGGCCCTGCCTGCGTCTGCGCTCAGCCTCCTGCCGCCCCCCAACCTGTGCATTGCTCTGCAGACCCTGGATGTCCTTGAGTGTCCTTCCAGCCAGCGCCTGGTCTTTTCCCATTTGTGGGCAGCAGGGGGAAGCAGAGGGTAGTCAAAGACCAGCTCTAGCAGCTTTGAAGTACTTGATTGGTTTTGGAGGAGGGCTTTGCTGAATTGCTGTGAGAAGGAAGATCGAGGAAATGGAGGGACTTAAATCTGGAATATCTTCTGCCACTGTGCAGATAGAGAAAGTGGCAGGAAATTAAAACGAGAAAGCCTGGGCCGAGAGACAAGCGTCTTTCCGTGCCAAGCTGTCGGGGGTTGCCCGGCTCCCTTCCGAGTACTGCCAAGGAGTGAGCAAGGCTCTGAGGTTCAAGGAGAAGGAAATTCATAGACGAACGGGACTGCTATGGACCTCAAAAGTCAAACAGATAATTCCCTCGCCTCTTGCATTTTATATGATTACGGTTTGCCTTTTCAAAAGAATTCCCCCTTTTTGAAGCTTTCCCCACAAACCATGTAATCCTAATAGATAGAATAATTCTGCTTGGTTTTAGCATAAATCCTTCTGCTGCCTTTCACCCCGTTCCAACTCTGGTTGTCCTCTTGGGCAAATCAACCACCATGGTCTCGAGTCTACTGGGTCAGGAACTTGAAAGGGGAAAAGCCAAGAACTCAGCTAAAACTCCAGCAGAGATGGCAAATGTCACCACCGGGAAGCGGCTGCCGCCTCTGCAGGCTGCCCTCACTGTGGTGCATGAGGCTTCAGGAAGGTGCTCCTGTGAAAGGGGCTTGGGGGAAGTTACCCATTGTGCCCTCAGGGGAAGATGGCTCTGGGACATCTGGAGGGCCGATATGCCTGGGCAGACCCAGAGCTGGGCTGGCTCTGCTTCCACTAGAGGCCTTCCTGCGCTCGTCCAGTGGGGGAAGCTGTGTTGCCAGAGCTGTGCGTGGAGGGTGGGAGCAGGCCTTGCTGACTCTCTCCCAGAGGGATGTGGAGGGTGGCCCGGAGGGAGAGGTTATACGTGTGAAAATGAAGGTTGCAAGGAAGACTGCATGGAAAGCTTGAATAGGCTGATGAAGAAAGTGGTTTTAAATTAGCTCTATCAGTTGTTTCCACTGTGTGTTAAAAACTGACAAAGTGGGATGGGGTGAGGCTGCAGACAGTTAACTTGTACTGCAAACGTGAGACCGAAGATCCAGACCCAGAGGATGACGAGACACGGAGAGTGGAGGAGATCGGGAATGCCCTTCTTTGGAGAGCGCTTGGAGTGGGGAGGAGATCTGGAATGTCTCCTTTCTGGTCCTAAGGAAGAGATCAAGTGGCCTCCAAGTGAGCAGGTGGGGCAGAGCCTCGGCTGAGGCTGGTCTGCAGTGTCTGTATAAAAGATGGAGTGGGGCAGAGAAATACAGTGGCCCAGCCTCAGCACCACTTCCAGCCCTCTTTGGGACTGTGCTAGAGGTTCTGTGATAGAGTCTCTCCCCACACCTGGAGCCCTCAGACCGTCTGTGAAAGTCCTGCATCCCAACTTGGCCTGGATAAATATGGGGGATCCTTGTGGGCTGCTGGCCACACCGTGTACGTAGATTCTGTCCCCACACCGGACACTGTGAGCCCTCCTGTTTATCTACCCCAGCTCAGGAATAACAGAGGGCTTCTGCTTGGAAACTCTACAGGACATTTTCCAGCCCAGATTAAATACTGACATAAGTCTTTCCAAATTCCTCCTCGTATACCCGCCCTGCTCCACTAGGTCCCAAAGCTACTGAAGAACATTCCGGGCTGTGTTCCTTTGCTGTTGCCAGGCTGGAAAAACTGAGAGAGACACTAATGGAAGAAGAAAGGTGGGGGGAGAGGACTGCGCCTGATCCCGCTGCGCACCCTTTAGCTCCTGTCCTTCTTTGAGCTCCTCCCTCAGGGGGTTGTTTCAATTCCACCTTCACCCCCCGCACCCCTGGGCCCTCACAATTGCCCTATGAGAGCAGGCTGAGCTGGGGGCACTGTCTTTCCTGCTGGCGGTCTGAATCAGAGAGAGAGTCCTCACGTTCTCAGGCAGAGACAGCTGGCTCTAGGTCCCTGGATATGGAAGGTGGGGCTTCAGGGTTCTAAACTACATGGTCTGGGTGACATGAAAAGATTGCTTTTCCTTCTCTGTGTCTCCATTTCCTCATCTTTGCCGTGCAAAAAATCCAACAAAACACATTATGCCTGTCACTTTCAAAGTGGCAATGAGAAGAAACGCTAATAAAAATAATTAGTTGTGCATTGGTTTTTCAGTTATGTGCCAGGCCCTGGAGCAAGCACTTTACACGTACTAATTCACTAATTTAAGGAAAATTAAATTAAGAAATTGGCGTTATTTTGCCTAAACAGAAGACTGGGAGAGAGACTAACTGATAACTAGATAAAGGGAATTTGGCTTACATTACACAAGAAAGGATTTGGGGTAGACCCTGAAAATTTTGAGGTTGTTTGACTTAAGGGGGAACTTTCTTGCATGACCTTGGGACACTTTACTAGAGTGATTTTATCCTCTGCAGAGGTTTGGGAAGAGGTGGGCCACCT
Organism: Equus przewalskii; assembly: GCF_037783145.1. Lineage (NCBI taxonomy): Eukaryota > Metazoa > Chordata > Mammalia > Perissodactyla > Equidae > Equus > Equus przewalskii. The sequence continues at coordinate 112,560 of NW_027228758.1, forward strand.
GGTGTTCGAGTGGCAAGGCAGTTTTGCAGGAAGGCAGCGTGGTGCCGAGATGCTGGATGAAACCTCTCCCACCCCAAGTGTCTCTGATTGTGTAGTTATTCAGTCACTAATGGGTTCTCTCCCATGACAGCTGCTCTTTGCTGCCACATTTTCAGGGTCAAGCGCAGCATATTATATGACATTTCTGATGTGACAATGCTCCTGGATTCAGAGCGGGTGGCAGGTAAGTAGTGGTGACTTCTGGGTGGGATAGTGGACAGCTACGAGGAAAGGTCAAAGCCTTTGCAGCACGCACCATCTTAGAGACGTCTTAGAGAGCCACCCCCTCGGGAACAAGAAGACCCAAAAGAAAGAGAGCCTTTAAATACAAAGCAGTTTGGACCGTGCATGATGGTGTCTTACACTTCAAACTAGAGGACCACACACATCTTCGCCTTGCCGCCCTCCACCCCCTGGTCAACCTCTGGGACTGGTGCCTCTCACTCAGAGGGCTGTCCAGCTTGTTAACATCTTGCCATGTACTCCCTGAGCACAGGGAGAGAAAAGATGGAGAGGAGAGAGCAAGACCCTGCTTTATCAGCACTTTGATGGAGCTGCCACTCTCAGCAGGCTCTACTTCAGAGCCCTCTGCCGGTGGTCATTAATGAGTTCTTCTTTACCCAGGGAGAGGCAGGGTTTGCGACACAGGAACGAAGGTTAAATGCTGGCTCAGTACTTTCCAGCTGGGATTAAGACGTCACAGGCCCTGGGGTAATGTAAGCACATTCGAAACACAAGATCCCGAGAAGGAACTGAAAAGCAACTCGATATCCCAATCTGAAAGGAATATTTTAGTTCTTAGGGGCAGGGAGGGAGCCCTTTTGGTTCCTTTAGACCTTTTCAGTGCTTGGAAAACAAGAAGTCCAGTGTCCTTGCCCACCACCCCAGGGGTCTGTGGTTATCAGGCTCAGGACACCCCAGGGGGAACTCTGCCCTGCCCTGCCACCAGGGACTCCTTGTGCTCCAGGGAGAACTGACCAGAACGAACACCTCCTTCAGCTCTGAGAGGCTGCACATTCTCATCCACCAGCTGTTAGGTTTAAAAAGCAAACACCCAAACACAAGACCAGGCTGTAGAGGCAGGAGTAGATCGTGTGGAAACAGAGAGCTCATCTCATCATCTTCTGGGTTGGTGAGTAAGTACAGATACCATGGTTTCTTAGCAGCCCACCTTCCTTCCAAGATGGACCCTAGAAGTTCCAGTGAAATCCCCCTCTCTATGAACTACCAAACCTCTCCAAACTCATGTCTCACTGCTCCTCGGTGCAGGACCCCTTCATCCTAGACACATGAATTCCCTGGTTAAGTGACTGGTTTAACAAGGTGATCTGTTAAATGACTGGTTCCTTTGTTTGTGGCAATTTCCCTTCCCAGAACAGCTTTGTCCTGTGTTCCTCTGGCCCATGCACACTTATCTCTCATGACCTAGACTGAAACTTACCTCTTCTGGGAAGTCTTCTTCCATACCAGCCCACTCCCCACTGAATTTTCCTAACACAGCTGTTTAGTCTAAGAGTATGCCATTTTGCCCTTTTAGACAGGAGTATGACTTGGTTTTCAGGTAGCTTCATTTGTACTCTTTGGTTCCCCTACTTTTTTCCTTTGTATTGCTACCAGCACTCAGAACAGGGTCTTTCTAGAGAGATAGACAGCCACTCCCCACTCCCCTTCACCAAGGTCTCACCATTGATCCTATTGCCTTGGAGGTAAAGGTTCTCCAGGTTGGTATTGACGGGGGGGATCTTCTGCAGCTGGTTGTAGGAGAGGTCGAGCTCAAGGATGCTGCTGGAATTGAAGGTGTTGGAGGCCAGGCCATTGTTGGTAAGACTGTTGTGAGACAGCCGCACATACAGCAGCTTGGGTGAGCCCCGGAAATAGCTGTCAGGGACGGAGTAGACGTTATTGTGCTCCAGGTACAGCTGCTCAAGGGCTGAGGGCAGTCCGTCAGGCACCTTTCGAAGGTGGTTGTAACTCAGGTCCAGCAAGATCAGTGACCGGAGGCCCTTCATCGCACTGCCCACTTCCTGGATCTCGTTGTGTTGGAGATACAAGGCTGTAAGGTTCTCCAGACCCTCCAAAGCATTGTTGGGGACCCTTGAGATCTGGTTGTGGTCGAGATGGAGCTCCCTCAGGGATCGAGGCAGTGGGCCGGGCACCCGGGTCAGGTTGTTGTGGTCCAGGTACAGCCTCTCCAGGTGCTTCAGCTTGGAGAAGACCTTCCTGCCCACCTTATCACTGGTGATCTGGTTGCCATGGAGAGCAATCCAGAGCAGCCCAGTCGCATTGTCAAAGACACCTTCCTGGATGGAGGAGATCTGGTTGTTCTGGAAGTATACATACTTCATGCGAGAGGGGACGAAGGGCAGGTACTTGAGGTTGCGGTTGTCACAGTACATGGCTGTGGGGAAGTTGGGTGGGCAGTCACACTCCTGGGGGCAGTCGCGGGGCTCTGGTGGGGGTGGAGAGCCGTAGGCATAGGCTGGACCTTCCTCCACCCCGTAGGGGTAAGGCTCATAGGGCTCATAAGGGTAAGGGTCATAGGGATCATAGTAGGTGGACTGCTGGCTGCGGAGGTAGTGGAACCACCAGTGGGGGTCTTCGTCATACTGGGCCCGGGAGAGGGAGCAGAGCCCTGCCAGCAGCAGGAGAGAGGCCCACTGCATTTTGTCTCTCTGCAAGAAGGGAGAGAGAACAGAGCAAGCGAGCATGAGTGAGACTCTAGGGAGGCAGGGAGGCAAAGCAGGCAAGCCTTAGGCTTAGAGCTAAGCAGATCTGACTCAGCATCTGAGAGCAGGAGCTTTGCTCTCACCTCCTCTGTGCCTCCTCCCAGTGCCGGCTCTGCGCACTTGGTCCATCTGGACCTTGGCTATCTGGGGGAGCTACGTGCATTTTCCCCTGGTCACAGAGTCACAGAAATAGAGACTTTGAGATGAGAAGAAACTTGAATTGGGGAGCACTTCAGTTTTTGGAGGGACAGGTCCTTAGGAGTCTCTAGAACCTGAAGGTTCTGTTGGGGGAAAGCATACAGCAATCTCTGTGGGGGTGGGGCAGGAGGAGAAGGGGAGAGAGGGATGCTCTTTAGGCCTGAATTCCCGTCCAGTTTGGACTCCCCAGGAAAATAATATTTTTCAAGAGTCCAAGGAAGAAGCCCTCTGGCTCTTTCCCTGTCTCTGGGAAACCTCCAGAAGTGGCTTGAGACCTCGAAGAGGAAGATCTGTACTACTTCTGGAAGATCTTCTCCTCTCTTGGGCAGCCTGGGGGTTTGTGGTTTTGAGTCTTTGGGGAGGGGCGTGGTCCCTTTGCAGCCACCACAAGGCTTGGGCTACCCTTCAAAGTGCCAGCGTCTGTAATGGTCTGCTGGGTGAGAAAGCTCTCTGGTTAGCAGTTCGTGGCTATGCACGCAACTTGGCTGGCATAGGGTCTTCATATAACAGTTACAGATCCCCTCCAGAGTGGGGACACTGGCAGCCAGGTATAGCACTTGTCTGCTAGGGTGGGTCCTGAGTGTATGGAGTCTGAGCCAGAGCACTTGGCTGTCTTCCATGGTGTCTAGTAAAGTGTTAGCACTCCTTATGCTCCACCTTAGATATATACAAGAGCCATGGGTGACCAAGAGAAATGAATGAGGAACACTGAAAAATAGAATGGGAATTGAAGTCTCTTGTGCATGCCCAAGGGAATGCAGCTTTAGAATGGGTTTCTGGCACCCTTCCTTCCCAACACAAGCTACCTATGATGACATCTGGGTTTCCCTCCCACCTTGCCAGGCAGGCTGTTGCCTTTGAGCTCGTATGCTAGCGAGATGAGAAGAGGGTACTTGGAGAGAAATGTGGGTTTGGTGCCATCTGAGAAGGAAGCTAAAGGCATGGAAGATGAGGGACCAGGGGCTGGCATTTCAGACCCGGGCACCCTACTCCAAATACTTATAGCCAATGCAATGCATAGCCACTATGAGCAATAGGCACCTTCCAGAGGGGTGAGTGCCACCATTGGATGGAGAAACCTTAGAAGCTTTCTCGATCCTAGAAAAGTCACATATATCCCTCACATTTTTGTTGGGCCTTGCTGGGGTTGGCAACTGTGGACAGGAGAAAGAAAGGAGTCGAAAAGCCAGCATCAAATCCACTGAACTGATGAGAAGGACCCTGACTGTGACACTCAATCTAGTCACCATCTGGCCAGTCCTCCCTCTCAGACCTCCCTGTCCCCTGAAAGCAGTGCCCTTAGGCCCGCTTCCCCCCACCAGCCTCTGGGCGACAGAGGAGAGGCTCCCTGGCTCATCCTCAGACAGCCTCAGGCCTCAGACAAAGAGCCCACAGTGTTTCTGAGAAGCTCACTCAACTGCCCACTGCCTGGCATGCTGGCTGGGCCCTTGCTCTGGCCAGGAAAGAAGACGGATGGAGAGGCCCACTGCCAACAGTGCATTTTTCCATGCACAGTCCCGGACTGCTGCAGGACCAAGGTGGTTGTCTGGAGGCTGGCACAGTGAGCCTCTGTCTCCATTTCTTCCAGACTGGGCACCTTGGCAAACAAGAGCCACCTTCCTCTCTAAGACTCAGCTCTCCTGGGGCTGTGCATCCTGACCGCTTTGGCCTCTCCTTAGGGGCCATGATGGCTAAAAGGGTTTGGTGGGGAGCTTATGCCTCTCCTCACCTCACCCCCTTCTCTTGGCAATGTTGCTCCAGGGTTGTATGCTCTTAAATTTCCCCCTATAATGCTAGAGACCCTCCTGTGCTCGGAGTTTTGTGAGGTGGTAAGTTTCCAGGCAGGCACTCTATGAGTTGAGTCTGGCTCACTCAGGAGTTACTGCTGGTCTTTCATTTCTCTGCTCTAGAGGACCGTCTCTCCCTCCTATCAGAGTCGAAGAAGTCAAACCAGAAGCCATCCCCTCACTGGATTGGACCCCCACTTCACAGCTCCCTGGACACAATCGATTCTCAATGCTTCTCTTTATTCTCTTCCTCTCACCCCAGAAAAACACGTGCACACACACACACACAATACACAAACTCCTCCTGCCCCCCAAACAGCACGTAGGTCCCACAGAGAGACCACAGGGACACGGCGCTAGGATGGTGGGGTGAGTGGTGGGTGGGAGGGCAAAGCTGGCTTCTCTGGATACCTGGTTCTTCGCTTCTTCAAGCCCGAGAATTGGAGGCCTCCCAGCAACCAGAAAGGAACTGTCAGGCAAAGGCAGCCGCTGGAGCCCCTTCCTCCTGCTCCCCCTCGGCCCCTCTCCAGCCTCCTGGGATCACGGCCTAGAAGAGGAGAAGGAGGAATGGCTCCTCCCTGCCTGCCCCTGCCCTACTCCCAGCCCCTTCCTTTGTTTCCTTCATGGGACTAGAAGGCACAGAAACTGAAGTAAAATGCTGAACTTACCTCAAGTTGAACCTTTCAGAGTGACCACGTCCCTCTGTCTGGCCTCCTTGGTTGGAGAACGTGTGTGAGAGAGAGAGAGAGAAGGAGTAGGAGTGTCCACTGAGAGTGTGCGCGTCTGTGCCAGGCCAGGTCCCGCCCCCAAATTCCTAATCAAATATTGTGAAGAGAGGGGCTGAGGAGCCCGGAGCCTGGATTTTTCGGCTCTGCTGCAGGGGCGGAGCTCACACTCAACCGCGCAAAATCCTTCCATCTGCCTGATGCTATAAAAACCACCTTCTTTCCACTCACTTATCTTCCCTGAAGCATTGGCAGCTGTGGGCCTCTTTCTGCTGAATGAGTTAGTGGCGCCCTAGAAGTTATTTGCACAGTCCCTTACAGAGTGCCTGGATTTCTCATTAAACCACAGGGCAGATGTGGGGATGGGGAAGGCCAGGCTTTGGGGAAAGGCATCTTAACTCTTTAACAACCCCTGTGCCCCTCAGAGAGCTAGTGCTCACCCGTCTTGGCCCAAGCGCCCCCTATGGGCAGGTGGTTAGACCAGTGGATAAGAGAGCAGGACACAGGACAGCGTCCCTGACCAGGGTAGACTTCTCGGGGCTACAGATGTTCTCCCCCGACATTGGAGCAAATCTAGCAGTGACCCATCACTTGCTGGCACCAGCATTGTGCGCTCTCATTTAATCCTCACTACAGTCTTAGGATTCCTAACACCGCCTTGGGCTATAGCCAGGACTATCTGAGGTCATGTGTGTGAGGCACCTGGCCTAGCACCTCACTGATGCTCACTACCTGAACATGATTGCTGTTGTACCTATTTTACAGATATAGAGACCCTGGGTGAAGGGAAGATGAGGTCAGAGAAGCAGGCAGGAGCTAGACCATGAAGGGATATTTGGCATGGAAAGGATTTAGTTTTTATTCTAAATATTTGAAAAACAGTATGTTTTAAGCAGGGGAAGTACCCAATTCACATTTTTAAAAGCACATAGGAGAGACTGCTGAGTGGGGAGAGGGAGACGAGGGTGGGAGCCGGAGGTGCTAGCCAGCCTCACAGAGAGAGAACGGCAGCCTGGACTGGTGCAGTGGGAAGGGAAATGTATTTTCAGAAAGGGGACTGACACATCCTGAAGACGGACCAGATATGGGGAGTCACGGAAAGTCAAGGATGAGGCCTAGGGTTTCAGTTTGAGCCACTGAGTGGGCAGCAGCTCCATTTCCTGACGTGGGAAAGACGGGGAGGGAGAGGGCCTACGTTAGAAATGCCTGTTGGCTCTCCAGTGGAGACGCACACAGGCAGTTAGATGGATGACTCTGAGTTTGAAGTTCAGGGGCTAGAGGAAAACATTTGGAAGCCATTAGAATTTGGGTCACGTAGAATCTCAGTAGCTTAGACGAACCTGTGTGTCTTAAATGCTCTCTCCTCAGCTGATTGTCTCCTGCCAGCATCCAGGAAACACTCCTTATTTGTTTTATTTTTAATTGTGGTAAATTGCACCTAACACAAAATTTACCATCTTAACCATTTTTAAGTGTACATTAGTGTTGTGTATTCACAGTGCCATGCAACCAGCCTCTAGAACTTTTTCATCTTTCGAAACTGAAACTCTATATCCTTTAGACAAAAATTCCCATTTCACCCTCTCCCCAGCCCATGGCACCCACCATTCCACTTTCTGTTTCTATGAGTTTCACTACTTTAGATGCCTCATATAAGTGGAGTCATACAGTATTTGTTTTTTTGTGACGCACGTTTCACTTAGCATAGTGTTCTCAAGTTTCACTCATGTTGTAACGTGTCGGAATTTCCTTTCCACAATATCATATTGTATGTATAGACCACATTTTATGTATTCATTCATTCATTGATGGACACATGGGCTGTTTCCACCTCTTAACTATTGTGAATGCTGCTGCTATGAACATGGATGTACAAATATCTCTTTGAGAACCTACTTTTAATTATTTTGGGTATACACTCAGAAGTGGAATTGGGTATATGCTCAGAATATGGTAATTCTATTTTTAATTTTTTAGACTTGTATACTGTTTTTCATAGCAGATGCACCATTTTACATTTCTACTAAGAGTGCACTAGGGCTCAAAGTTGAAACATTCCTTATTTTTAAAAAATGCCAATTGAGAAAGCCTCAGATTTGAATTTGAAGAATTTAGAGGTGTCAAGGCAGATGGCACTTTCAGTTGCTCCAATAGGTTTGAGCTGTGTTTTTGATGTTAGTGCCATTCCAGCTCCTAGTGACCCTGTGTTGAGCAGAGCGGAACCCTGCCCAGTCTTTTTGTGCCATCCTCTCACCTTCCAGCGCTCTATCAGACGATGCTCTGCTGCTATTCATAGGGTTTTCATGGCCAACTTTGTCGGAAGAAAGTGACCAGGTCCTTCTCCTAGTCTTTCATAGTCTGGAAGCTCCAGGGAAAACTGTCCACCGTGAGTGACCCTGCTGGTATGTGAAATACCGGTAGCATAACTTTCAGCATCGCAGCAACATGCAGCCGCCACAGTATGCAACCAACAGACAGACAGGTGGTGTGGTTCCCTGACCAGGAAAGGAACCTGGGCCATGGCAGTGAGAGCGCTGAATTGTAACTACTAGACCACGAGGGCTCGTAGGCTAGCCCTGAGTGACATAGGCTGTCAGAAAGTTGCTTGTTGGGGACCCACTCTTCTTAGGACTTACAAAGAGTTTTTAAAAAGATTAAACATAATGAGTGGGCCTCTACTGAACACCTACTATAAACTGAGTGATTTCCTTATGTTATCTCATATAATGATCTCAGGAGGTATTTTGCATTGGAAATAGGTGCTCAGAGATGTAAAATGAGTAGCTAGAAATGGTAAAACAAAGATTTTAACCTTGATCTAAAGCCCACATACTTTCTCACAAGCAAGGGCCAGAGGACTGGTAGAATGGAGGGGTGATGAGCGTCCTGCTGTCAGGGCTGGACTCAGTTTATACGGAGCCAGTCTACTGGAATCTGCGGAAAGGGGAGTATAAAGATGAGAGAGGGTGGGGAACAGGGCTTCTCTTTCTGACCTCACATGTAGTTCATTTCAGTTTAATAAACAGATAGTATCTCCTCTGTGCCTAGCAAGGTCCTGAGTGTAGGGGACACAAAGAGGCTTCATTATAATGCCTGCTCAAAATAAAGCAGACGCATATGCAGCAACTCTGATCTCGTGAGTGGCGCAGGGTGTCCTTAGCTGAAGATGGCTGTGAATAATGCACAGATGACTTTCTCATCATTTTTAAGTCCAGAAAGCAGTCACTTTTCAATGGAATTCATTGATTCTGGCAACCTGGCCTGAGAGACACTTCTTAGATGGGCCTAGGCAGCTTGCGCAAATCCACTCATTGGTACAGATATTTATTTTTTTAAATCCCAGCATGCTGGATAATTACTGTATTTAATAACGGTTAAAGTCAGTAGAGTCTGGGGACCAAACATTGACTGGGATCCTTTCCAGTACGTTTCACCAAAAAAGGCAGAATCTCCACGTGGTTTGTTGACCACTTCTAAAGCAGTGAGATTTGCACCAGTTCCTTAGTCATCTGTCCTGTTTCAAGATAGGTTTCGGGGGAAGAAAGAAAAGGGATGATTGGGATCAGGTCAGGAGGCAGAGTTCCAGGGAACCATTCTGAACCACTGTTCAAAATTCCTTTGTCAATGGGTTCTAATCTCCGTTTTGATGATTGCTGCTCTGTTTGCCTGGTTCTGGATCTAGGCCCTCTGAGCTCAGCTTTGGTATAGGAAGTAGGGGATCCTGATGTTGCCCAGATTGCCACAGGAGTCCACATGTAAAGGAGACTCACTGGGGACGCTGATGCTTTCTGGGAGGCGTCAAGCCAACGCTACCCAGTCATGAGACTATAAGGCAAGTAAAGAGAGAGGCCACGTTGCCCATTTCTGTAGCTCTGGTCCCCGGCTGGGTACACAGTGCCTGGCCCCTGGAGGTAATCAGTAAAGAGTTATGAAATGAATTGTATTTTTGGCTCCCTGCAGAGTCTACCTGTCTTCAGCACCTAATACTGGATGGAATGTCCACCACCAACCAAGCCAGGCAAACCCTTAGACTTTTAGGCCAATTAGACTTTCCAGGGGTTCAGGCCACTGCTATTTCCTCCTGACCTGGAAAAGTACTGGGCAAAGCTGATTGCCTCTGACATTGGACCCACCCTGTTTGGGAGGGATGAAGTGTCTTCTGATTTAAATTACTGCCAGCAAAGACACAGTGAGACTCCTGTGGCGGCCAGCCTCTTCCTCTTCATCCCCATAGAATCCAACTGTCCGTGTTTTTATATCATAGCCTCTGGTCCCAAACAATCAGGGGAAGAGGGGCAAGACTGGAAATCCACCCAAACAGAATTATTGAGTTGGACATAAAGAGTCAGTAGAAAGATGATCATGGTAATATGATTCAGGCCCCGCTGCCGGCCCATCCTGAAAACTGTTGACGCCAGACAGCGATTGTTTACTAGTCTAATGTTTCGATGGAAAGTCTTGGCTACACTGACACCCCATAATGTGTCCCAAAGTTTCCAAGGGAGATGTTTTCCTTATTCCCTTGGCACTGAGGGGTCATTAGAAGTCCTCACCATGGATAGTCTCCTCTTTCCAGAGGATGAGACCAAGAGTTGGAGCTGGGGGAAAGACTTGCTTTCTTTCAAGTGCAAGCCTCTTTCAAGTTCCAAGTTCTGGGAAATGCATTAAGAGCTTCAGAATTTCCTTCTAATAAGCTCTTTAAAAATAAGGCAGAGAACAACCTTTCTCTTTTAATGGATAGCATCTCTTATTTTTACTGTGTTTTTACTGCATGCCTGGTATTATTAAAATGATGATGACGTGAGAGATTCCAGAAGTTCACCTTCTAGAAAGTAGGAGTGTATTTGAGTCAGGAAAGGGGCATTGGTTCAGGGAGAGATACCAAAATGAGGAAGGAGGCAGAGGAGACAACCTGAAACCTGAAGCCTGGAGGGTTTGGTCATTCAGTGGCTCAGTACATGACATCCATCTTTATTATGCAAATGAGCTAAGAATTAATGGTGTCCCTCAGACTGTCCTGGGGATGTCTGGAGAGAACCGATGTAAGACAGCCCAGTTCCCAGGATGCTGGCACCAGTCACAGAGGTCACCTAGCTATAGATGAGATCAGGACTAGATATCAGCTCTAAAACACCAGCTACCATTTCTGAGATTTTCACCACAAACCTATGAGATAGGTATTTTCATATCTTATTTTCACAGATGAGGAAACCAAAGTTGAGACAGACTAATTAATTTGTTCAAGATAGTATAGAAATTAAGCAGCAGAACTAGGATTCTAAACTCAAGTCTTTTTGCTTCTAGAGCCTGAGTTCATAACCACTATGCTACACAGAATCTCCAGTGTAAAGGAAAAAGCATGGGCTGGGAACACAGGTATATGTTCAAATCCCAGCTCCACCACTTGTTGTCTCCGTGACTTTGGGCTAATTGCTTAAGCATCAATGAGACTCAGCGGCCTCTTTTGTAAAATGGGGGTGATAACTCTAACCTTATTAGATATTGGGAGGACTAAATGACAGGAAGAAAATAGACTCCTAGTAGGGAGCCTGCCACGTGGTGGCCCTTCAAAAAATAGCAGCCTCTTTTGGTTTTGGTAGATTGCAAGCTGCCTGAGAAGGGAGGCAATGTCGTTGTGCCTCCATTAGCACAATGCTTTGCCAAGTGCCTGGCGTGTATTAGGCCCCTTCTAAACATTAGTTGAATAAATGAAAGGTGAAGAAGTCAGGCTTTACTAAAGGGTAGTAAATATACTTTGGTAACTTAAACCAATCAGAGAGAAGCTAGGCAAGGGTGGAAATGGGACTTTCAGTGGCTGGAATTATCGAACCCTTTCAAGGAAGGGCAAGAGAGGCGACTGCAAGGTCAGTGTAGAACCCTCTACAGACGTGGAAAAATATCTTTGGGGGATATATAGGAAAATATCTTACTTACCCAGGGGGTCATGGAAAAGGTCAGGATCCAAGAGCCAAGTGCAGAGCAGCCCAGAAGAGGAGATGCCCCAGCTTTTTCCAGACAAGAGGTTAAGCATCAGGTTTGAGGTGGGGAGAGGGGAGAACAAGAATACCACCTAACCAGTAGCACCATTCTGAATCCCTTTGGGCTGGGGACAAAGGTTAGCTCCTACCTAGGGACAGGGCTGATTCCCCAAAACAAGAACTAGTGACATGTCCCATGGGCCCATCTAAAGGTCTACAGCCTTGAATCTAGTTCTACTAGAGGTCAGTAAAGACCAGGAATAATGATCCTAGTAATGTGTAAGATGTCCTGAACTCTAGTTCATCCTGTTGTCTGCTTACCTCTGTATGGTCCCTGTAGCAAAGCATAGTTTAACAATTAAATAAATAAGGAAAAACCTCTTAAAAAACAAAAGAGTTTTAGGAAAGGCAATGTACTGTCATTGTCTTCTAAAGGGCATGGATTTTGAGTGAGACAAAATGGCTTTGAATCCCAGATGTTCTTTAATTTCCATGGTCCTCAGGTTCCTTATCTGTACAATAAGGATGGTTAACACCTAGCTCACTGGGTGGTTTTAAAGCACCTGTAAGTATCTGACACAGCACCTGGCACATGTGCGGCACTTGGGAACTATGTCACTTCCTTTCCTCACCTTGGGTGTTTGTCCAGGAACTGGTTGGTGGAGTAGAAAGGAGGACCGTGTGCTCTAATCTATGGGAAGTCAGAGGGAAGATGACTTTAGTAGGAATGTGGCTGCCAGCAGCCTGGAAAGAAAATAGACTAACTACCTGACACCTGTAAGAAAAAACAGGACTGGAGGGTTAGCAGGCCCAAGGGGTCAAGGACCCTGACAGCACAGCCCTCCATTTAAAGGAGTGGTTCTCATCCTGGCTACAAATGGGAGCCACTGGGGCAGCCTTGGAAAATGCCGAGGCCCAGGCCCCACTCCAGATGAATGAGCAGAAGCTCTGCAGATGGGGCCCGGCATCTCTGGATTGATTCACTGATGATTTAATGTGTGGCCAGGTTTGAGAGTGCCATCTGGAGGCAGCATGATGGACGCGATGGCCGCTGAAGCAGAGGTCATCACTTAAACTTCCAGCTCCAAAAAGAAGGGCTTTTCAAACTTTTCTTTAGGAAGTATCTAGAAAAGGAGAGGAGAGTGGAAGTGTACCTTCCAGTGATCACAGGGCGTGATCCAAAGCAGCCCACTCAAGTGGAAACGTCACTTTAATATTAAAAAATCATGCAAGTTTTACATTTTGTTCCATAAAACATTCATGTTTATTTCAAAAGAAATCCACCCAACCACCCCCTCCCCCCCAACACACACACACAAAAGCTCCTTGGGTAAAACTGGTGGTCCACATATAGCATGCTTATCTGGGGGCATTGTGAGCCCCTGCAATCCCAAACTGAACAGCTCAGGTTTAGGCCATTCACCTTGCCTGGCAAGCTCCTCAGTCACTGGAGGGTCAGCTGGGGAGCTGCCCTGTGCACCTCCAGGATGCACCCTGTCTGTGAGGTTACCCAGGGCAGGAACTGAGAGACTGAGCTCCCTCAGTCTGGTCCTGTAGCATGAGGAGGGGGCCCTGTTGCTTCTCCAGAAGTTTCCTGCTGGAGAAACTGCCAAATGGCTCCCAGCCAGGCTGCTTGGTAAGCTTTGTGAAGAAATAAATTCCTTTCTCGATCCCCATGAGGCTGTATTTCTAAGGGAATTTGCAAGAATAGAAGTTGTTTTGATCTTCAATCAAGATACAGAAAGATGCATTCCGTTCCCATACCTCCCACTTCTTAGATCCCAGCCACTTTCAGAAACACACCCTTGCGGGAGAATTTGCTTTCTCCGCCTTCCTGCCAGCAGCCAGCCTCACAGGAAGCACTGGATCCTCACCCCATGGAGGCATTTCTGTCTACATTTTCTTCAGACCTGCCCCTCTCTCCTGCCCCGTTGGCCCTGCTTCCTCCAGCTCCCCATTTCAACAAACAGCATCTTCTGGGAGTAAATGTGTTCTGGTTTGTGGGGATAACTCGGGTGCGGGGTGCAGGATTAGAAGGAGCCGCCTTCTCTCTGGAGAACTAGAAGGAGGAAACAGAAGGGGATTAATATCGTTTAAGGCTTTAGGCTAGGTCCTCTATGTATATCATTTTAGTTAATCTTCACAAAACCCTGAAACACAGCTACAATTATCTCCATTTAACACCTAAGATAAACAAGGCTCAAAGAGGTGAACTACGATTTAAACACAAGCCGGCATCTGGCGTACGGTATGAATGAAAGCGTCATAGATGAGTGGGTGACGGATGGTGGAGTAAACTGGGAAGCAGAGTCAGCATTCTTTTGATTGCACCACCTGCCTGTGAGCCACCAGGACTCACTGTTGTCGCGACTCCTCAGGGAAATATACTGAAGGAGATCTACCCGGGCTTTTCACGCAGGCCAGCTCTTCACTGTCCTTGTTTCTCTTGCTGCTGAGCCTCCCGTCACCAACGGCAAACAAGAGCAGCACCGACAGCACTCAGCAGCGGCGCTGAGACCTGGGTTACAACCCACATGGGCTAAAGCAGCCTCCTGCGCCCACCTTGGGATGCTGGGAGAAAAAAACTCTCCCAAAAAGCCCTAACTCTGGAAGATCTGCTCCTGGGGTCTCCACCCCAGAGTCTGGGGTTGGGGGACGTCCCCTGACCGGCTGCAGCAGACCCACCTTCCATTGTCACCTTCCTGCAGAGCCAGGCTTCTGTGAGAACCAAGCCTGAAGGGTATGGAGTGGAAGGGCGTGCTTTCCTTCTTTCTTTCTCTCTTTTCCTGTATTCTTGCCTAGTTTTCCTTGACTTTGGCCCTGGTTTGTGCTGACACTGCTGAAGGAGCTGTTCCCCTAACTCTGCACCCAGGCCCAGGACACTGTGGGCATTCAGTAAAGGCTGGACAAATCGCGTGGAGCGGACAGCTGCCAGACACACCATCTTACCTCAACAGGAGGGGAAAAGAGCCCCAGACATGCCAACGAAGGGAGGAGGCAAGGGAGCCATTTGTGGGGGGTCAGGAGGAGGCCCTGAGTTAGAAGGGTCTTCAGTTGGCTACTGTGGGCTTGTTGGAGGAGGGGCTAGTGTCACTAGTTAGCGGGATTGCACATGGACAAATGCTGTTGTTTGGAAGGGAATGAAGAACGGAAAGGTTAGTCGCTGGGACATGTTCTTACCTGGGGTGTTGTGCTTAGAGTCCTGCGTCTGCAGCCCAGGGCTGGGAGCCCCACAGAGGCTCAGAGCCGTGTGGGGTGTCATCAGGCAGCATTTTAAGTGAGTGGAAAAAGTGCTTGGGGTTCAGGCACAAAGCTGATGCTTTCCTTAGCGTCCTCTCCTCTGCAGGGTGAGGCCCTCTTCTAATTCAGTGTTGCAGAGGGATGGGGAGAGAGCACTGGCTGGCGGCAGGTGAAGGAAAGTCAGATTTTGTTGTTGTTTCTTTTTTTTGTTAAGCTGGATGCCTCTCCAACTATGGAGGAGCACCTTCTGACAAACCCTCTCCTCCCTTCTGCATTATTCACCCTCTTGGTGGCATCAACATTTGTCTCATGTGTGCATGTATGTGTGTGTGTAAGTGTATCTGTATGTGTGCGAGAGCACGTGCACAAGAACAATGGGGAGGGCAATGGGTGCAAGCAGTCTACCCCTCTCCCTTCCCACAAGGCCTCATTTAGACTGTTGTCTGTGCCTGATGGAGGGCCGACCGCGTGGCAGCCCTCAGGTTAGGCACTGTTCCTCGGGGCTGCCAGCAGCTTCTCCTGAAGTCTCAGTGCCTCCCAGGCCTGGGGTAAACGAGAGGAAACAGTAAGGAGCCATTACCTAAGGCCTCCAGCATCCAGGAATTGAGTGGGCTTGGCCACCAGGCGGGGGAACCTTGAGAGCTGCCAGCAGCCCCAGCAGGCAGCTCATGTGCTAACTGCAGTGCCAACCCCGCCAACCCCGCCAACCCCAGCAAAGGGGCCGCATGACCCCTTAACCACTTCACTTAAAGCTTTGCAGTTCAGAGAGGTCACCTGGCTCCACTCATCTGGGGTTACTAGGGCCATGGCCTCAGGGGCAGCAGGCAGCTCATCCAGAGGTTGGTGAGCCAGGGCCTGCTAGCCCCCTGTGTACTCTGGGGCTTAGAGCAGGGAGTGGATGGAGGAGAGCTGGGGACCCTCCTGCTTGGCAGTCTAAGAAAGTAGCCCTTTTCCTGGTGAGCTTGCAACCCTGACCTAACACACAGTGCCCTGTCCACCCAGCCCGACGGGGGTCTTCATGCAAAGTAATAAACCCGGGCCAATTGGCCGAGTAGGCTGGGTCCCAACCCCGAGTGACCAGAGCGTCACCGAGCTGCTGCCCCTCCTTCCCACGGAGCGCATCCCAGCCCTTGAGGCTCTGGCTCCGTCCCCCACCTCTCCTGGGACCCTCCCCAAGGACAGCAGTTCCCTTTGAGCGCTAGGAGATCAGCGGGGAAGGCGGTACCGGGAGAGTGGGGTGCGTTGTTGTTCCTCAGCTAAAAGCAAGTCCTGTCTGCGCATGGCCTGTCTCACGGCCTCCCACACCCCACTAGCCAGCCGCGTGCTATTGTCTCCAGAGCCTGTCTCGCCTTTCTGTGAGCCTGGATGGGCACTGCTGTGTACGAAGAGGCCCGATGCAAATAGAAGCTCATTGTGTTTGCTGAGAACTCCCTGCTCCCTGAGATGAGTAAATTAGGAGCTCTTGGCACCTTTGCTCACTGCAGAGGGATGGATGCTCCATGTGGGAACGGTGTACTTCCATGGGCACATAGCCTGCGGGCACGTCAGTGTATGCATGGGTAACGCATGCCGCTGTGATTGGCAACAACACTGACCCAGGAGGCCAAATTCAACCATATGTGGTGGAGCACGGCTGCAACGCGCTTCAGCAAAAAGAGAAGGCCAGCTGCCCTCTTCTCTTCTCATTCTAGAGGAGCAAGCTAGCCAGTGGCCGTGACACTAACGGCTCCACACTCTGCAAAGACATATATATGTATCGGTATACATACATATGTATGTATAGGTATATATTTTATTGAGATGAAATTCACATAATATAAAATTAGACATTTTAAAGTGTACAATTCGCTGTCATTTGGTGTATTCACAATGTGCAGCCACCACCATTCTCTAGTTTTTTGTCACTCAGAAGAACATCCCTTACCCAGTAATCAGTCACTCCCCGTTCTCCCCTCCCCCCATTCCCTGGTAACCATTAACCTGCTTTCTCTCAATGGGTTTACCTATTCTGAATATTTCATATGAAAGAAATCATAAAATATGTGATTCTGCTGGCTTCTCTCACTCAGCGTGTCTTCGTGATTCATCAAATTGTAGCATGTATCAGGACTTCGTTCCTTTTGTGGCTGAGCAATATTCCTTTGTATGTGCATACCACAGTTTATTTGTCCATTTGTACGCTGATGGACTTTCGGATTGTGTCCACCTTTTGACTATTGTGAACAGTGCTGCTGTGAAAATGTACGTACACGTACTTGTTTGAACACCTGTTTTCATTTCTTTTGGGTGTATTCCTCGGAGTGGAATTGCTGGGTCATATGGCAATTCTATGTTTAACTTTTTTGAGGAAATGCAGTTTTTAATGGATCCTCACAGCACCCCTGTGAGGTATACAGGCCAGATATCAGAGAGGATGCATCTTAAGTATCCAGCTCATTCCCTAGCACATACCATATGCTCAATAAATCGAAAAGTGTTATCATTATCAGATGCAGAAACCAAGGCTGAGCGAGGGGCAGGGACTTGCTCGAGCTCACCCTAAGCAGTAGTCAGAGCTAAGTTGAGGGCTTCCAATTTCCAGTCCAGAAAGCTAGTCTTCTTGGAACTGGTTTCAGGAACTCAGACTTTTCCCGGGAAAACAACCCCAATAGTATGAATTTCCCCTCGGGCTCAGGGACCTGCCTCTCCCTTCCCCAGGGAGAAGAAGCAGGACAACTGAGCAGAGAGAACCCTTCCAGTCCGCTGTCCTGCCCTCTCCAGGCAGAGATGGCACTGATTGTAACTGACAGCTGGCTGAGCTGTCACTTCCCCTGAGCTCCTGTTGCCCCTCCAGAGCCCTTGTCATCCTGCCTTGGGTCCCATCTGCAGAAGTAGCCACACTGAGCCTCCCCCGGGGCAGCCAGGGGCGTGTGGACCTGGAGGCTCGTCCACTGCAGAAGGATCCGTCTGCTCATCTCTTCTCATCTGGAAGCCAGACTGAGCATCTCATGTCTGCATCAGTGCTCACTCACCACAACCCCACAGGCACTTGACCGGGGCCCCTGCGTCAGAGGGCTGGACCTGCCGCCCAGAGGAATTAAGTGACTTTCCAGAAGTCAGGCAGGGAATGACAGCTCAAATGCCTGGCTGCAGCTTTCTGACTAGTCCCATTCTCTTCCTCTGCCCTATTCCCATGATACCAAGAGCAGGAGCACAGACTCCCAGAGAAGAGAGGAGTCACAAACTCGGGCAGAAAGGATCCAAGAAGCCCTGTGGTTAACCCCTGCCTCCAGGGGAGATGAGGCTAAAATCCTGTGGATCTGGCTGGCTCCTGACATTGTAGCAGAGACGTCTCTGAAGGAGGAAGGAGGGTAAGCTGACAGGCTGTTCTGAGAGATATGGTACTTCCTGTCTTGTTTCTTTAACCACCCATGATCCCAGTCCTGGGCCTGTCCTGCCCTACCCCCACCCCTGCTTCTTGTTAAAAGTCTGCGGTTTGCTTCAAAAAAGTGGCAGCCACTCCCAGCTTTTATGGCTCTGAGAACATCCAGACCAGTTGGGAGATTTTCTCTTCTCCTACACAGAAGGATGGGGAGGAGCCCTGGGGGCCTCACCAGGGAGTCCCTGAGTCTTGGGGAGGACAGTCCAGAGGATGGGCCTCTGCCTTGTTACTGCAGCCTCCCTTGATTCGTATTGACTCAAAGGTCAAGGTGGATGTGTCCTCTGGTGTAAAAGCACCAGCCTGGTAAGGCTGGCAGTTCCCTTGGGGTAGAGGGAAGGGAGAGTGATTGGTGGTTATGTGGGTGCTGCTTTCCTTGAGTTTTGTGTTTTGTGCATTTTTATGTATGTGTTATTATACTTCACAGTAAAAAAGTTAAAAGAAAAAGAACCCTGACTTAAGAGTCAGAGTATTTGGGTTCAGTCTTAGCTCTTCCATTTATTTGTCATGAGATCACAGGATAATCCGTTTAATCTCTCTGGTTCTCAGTTTCCACATCTATAAAATGGGGTCAACAAAACCTAAAACTCTCAGGGTGGTTGTGAGGGTTGAGTGAAAACTTGGATATTCTTGGTGCCCTGTAAGCTATAAAGGATGATTCACATGTAAAATATTATTTGATTTCAGGGAGATCCATATAAAGTTGGAGACGAGCAGAAGAGCAGAGGCTGCTGATGGGACTGGGGCCAGCAGCTACCCTCCACTTTGAGGGGTGACGGTCGTGTTAGCTTCCCAGGCTGCCAGAACAAACTCCCACAGACTGCGTTGTTGAAAACAGCAGAACTGTACTTTCCCATAGTTCTAGAGGCTAGAAGTCTGTAATCAAGTTATCAGCGGGACACGCTCCCTAAGAAGGCTCCAGAGAAGGAGCCCTCCTGGTCTCTTCCTAGCTTCTTGTGGTCCCAGCAATCGTCAGTGCTCCTTGACTTGTAGCCACATTGCTCCTATTTCTGCCTCCATCTTTCCATGGCCGCCTTCTTTGTGTGTCTCCATATCCAAACCTCCCTCTTTGTTCTTTTATAAAGACACCAGTCACTGGATTCAGGGCCCACTCCAGTCCAATATGACCTCATCTTAACTTGATTACATCTGCAAAGACCCTGTTTCCGAATGAGGTCATATTCACAGGTATCAGGGGTTAGGCCTTCAGTGTATTCTTTTAGAAGACACAGTCAACTCACTACATTGGGATTCTGGGTGGAGAGACAGAATTTGTACTCAGGCCACACTTCTACCATTTTGTGGCCTTAGGCATTGGCTTCTCCAGTCTAAAGGAGAAAGTAAATAGGAAATTAGAATGTGTTAGGTGCCTGTGGTGTGAGGTGAGGGCTGTGAGGTCAACATGTCTTCCCTATTTTGCAGATAAGGAGACTGAGGCTGGGACAGGGCATGACAGTTACCCAGTCCCGCTGCCAGTAAGAATGGTTTCCTAGAACATGAGTGGTGATGGAGTGCACGTTGACCCCTTCCGGAGTTCAAATTCAACACAGTCAAAGCTTATGACTTCATAAAATACCAGAGGGTTGATTCCTGGTCCCCGAGTGAATCAAAGGATAGGAGATTAAAAAAATAAACAGTAGCTGAAAGCAGAAAACAGGACTTGCACTGCCTTGTGGAAATGATTAAGAGTGTTAGACTCCTGAGAGAGGATGCACAGCTATGCAGTTCCCTCTGTGCAGCAGCCAGGTCAGCTTTGGTCATGTGATGTGGCCACGAAGGACAGTACAGATGAAAATCTCTGCTCTGTCTTCATCTATAGAGGCCCACAGCGCCAGCCCCATAGTGCCCTGACCCCAGACTAGGCGACAACGTAGGTTCCCATCTTGGTTTTCATGTCGCTGTTGGATTTTCTGTGGGTGGTGGGCCTGTCCATGTGTCCACCACAGACTGAGAGACCCCCAGAGGCCATCTGGTGGAAATTCAGCACAACCCACCATCCTGGCACCTTCTGAATGTAAGCACTGTGCTAGAGATCCAGACGAGAGATTGGTTTCCGGCTCCAAGGAATTGGCCCTATTTCCTATGGACATTCCCTCTTCCGAACCCACTGCCCAGCTCCTTCCCAAGGGTCCAGTTCCCCAGCAGGTGAGGATTAATATTCTTTTGCTGACCCTTTCCCAGGGCCACAGCCACAGCTGTCAACAGTTCTGGTCACAGCTCCAGGTGCAGGGGAAAGGAAAAAAGTGGTGGTGTTTGCTCATCTAATAACTTTGAATAGAACCTTTCAGATGGACTTTGGGCAGGCTGGCCGCTGTCTAGCAGCCACAGAAACTGTTGCCAGGCATAGCAATGCCTTGGAGAAGTTGTTCCCTCCAGCAGGCCAGTCCTCTGCAGAAGGCTAAAGATGTCCTAGGGCTCACCCCCCACCACTTGGGCTGCACTGGATGTGCCCAAAGGAGCCACAGCTGGAATTAGAATTCCGGAGAGCCCTTGGATCAATGGCTCCCAAACTCGAATCTATCTCAGAATCACCTGGGGAAGTGGTTCTCAGACTTGCATGTACATCCGAAACACCTGAAGGATTGTTAAAACACAGATTGCTGGGCCCCCCTCCAGAGTCTCTAATTCAGTGGTCTGGGGTGGAGAAGGAGGATTTACATGTATACGTTCCCAGGTGCTGACGATGGCACTGGTCTGCAGACCACAATTTAAGGACACTGGTGTAGGCCAAAGTGTCGGGCCCCAGTCCAGGGGATTCTTAGTGAGAATAGGGTGGAACCAAGGAATCTGTATTTTTAATAAGCTTGCAGGTGATTCTGAAGCACAAGGTTTAGGAAACCAATGTCTTAGATCTACTTTGTTAAGTCGAGGCCCTAGGACTCCCAAAGATACCTCAGGAGATGCTGAGGAGGTGGACTTTGAGCCCAGTCAAGGCAAGCACAGTATCATACATAGAGACATCTCTGTGCTTGGCAACAAGCAGCATGAAAGAAGTGTGAAATGAGTTTATTGCTGAATGAAAGCTGGCACTTCCCCTGAGGTGAATGGGGATTTCTCACTTTGCTTTTTCAGTCGGGGGGACATTGGATACAGCTGGGGGTCCTGGTTGCAGTCTGGGACTTTGATCAGCCTGATTAGAGGATGTCTCCCCACTTTGCATCTTATTTCTCCCCCAAATTTACCTCTTCTTAAAATGGGTGATGTCAATACCCCTCTGAGATTAGGAGGGAAAAAGAGTTGAACTCATAAGCAGAATTAGGAGCTTTGGGCTTCTTGTCCTATTTTGGGTTCAGCCTGGTGAACTGCAGTGGGACAAGAGAGACAGTGAAGAGCTGGGGGCTGCCCCCCAGGGTGTCAGGAACCTACTGGAGGATCCAGCTGCCAGGTCTGGGAGGGGTCCAGACTGGCTGGCAGAATATAGTGCACGGAAGGGGGTACAGCAGGTGACAGTCCAGGAACCTTTAGAGTTGGGTGTCCCAAAGCAAAACGGCCAGGTTGTCCCTGCAGGTGGGGCACAGTACAGAGACATGGGGTACACAGATGGGTGTGTACGGAAATTGTGGCAACCCAGTCCATCGAGGGGGCTTAGCCACTGTTAGGACTCTGGGTCCTGGAGAAGAAATGGAAAAAGCAAGGAGGGCAGACAGGTGTCAGCTCCAATGCTAGGTATAATGGATTGGTAGTGGCTGTCTGGAGCTCTGGGTCAGGAGGATTTTAAGTGTGGCTTCAGCAGAAAACGTGGGAAAGAATGATGTGACTGACTACCAATGAGTGCTGTGGGTGCTTTGTGGGGATTTTCTTCTGCACCTTTAATCCCTCCTGTCCCGGTCCAGGACTTGGACAAGGACTGTGCTGTGGCCCCTGCTGGAGTAGGGATGAGGCAAAGCCACCTACAGGGACAGCCTGGACTGACTCATTCTGGAAAGAAGACAGATGGGCTCCTTGGGGCTCCCAAGTCCTGTTGGCAGGGCTGACCTCTCAGCCTAACCTCATCCATCCAGGCTCCTCTGAGGGACTGGCCAGGCCTGGAGAAGTCATTTGGGGAGTGTTTAAGATCAGAAGAAAAAGAAAATAGCCAGGATCTGGGAGATTCATTAACTTTTCTGTGCTGTGTCCTGACACCTGGTTTTCCGTTGGGGAAATTCATGGATGACTCTGCCTCCTTCTTGACCTCTGTGGTCCTGGCTGGGCCTCCTGACTTTGTTACTTCAGCTCATCCTTCAGAAGACAACTGTGCACCTCTTCAGGTAAAAATTAACACCCAAGACCTCCCACCACCCTACTCTCCAGCCTCCTGTCCCTTTGTAACCCCAGTTTCTGCTATAAGCCTGTGCACATTCCTATCTGAGGACAGAAGGGGTCGTGATGGGCCCACAATTAAGTCCCTGAAGCTGCAGAGTGGAGCCAATTAGTATGTAAGGCCCAAACAAATGTTGTGCAGCAGCCCGGGGAGACATCTGGTCTCAGGTTCCTGGGCTCTGAGCAGAGCTGGCCGGGGAGAGGCAGTGTTGAGAAAGCAGTCCCTCCCATCCTCCCACCCCCTCACACAGCAAGATTAGAGACAGCAGCCTCAGACTGGCACCCAGACATGAAAATCACCCCTAGGAGCATTGCCTCTTCCCAGGCTGGCTCTCTGAGAAGCCCCTCATTTCTTCACCAGGGGCCCAGGGCCTCTGTCAATTTTCCTCCCCTCACTATGGCACCGCCTACCCTACCCCTGGGAAGTGGCCTTTCCAGCTCCCCCTCCCTGGCTCCCACCACCCTCCAAACGAAGGTTTTCTATTTAAAGGCGTCTCCATGTGGAGACAGATAGGAGGGAACAGAATGCTAGGGAATATCCCCAGAGGTTTCCTGAACCCTTTCTCCCAGGAAGAAAAGAGGCAGCTGGGCAGTGGCTGACCCACAGTGACACAGGAGGCCAGTGATACCCCCCACTCCAACTTTTCTTGGGGGCACATCTGCTCCTCTTAACAGGATTGCACAACATCCACATGTCCTCAGAGATCCACAAGGCCTAGTGGTGTCTGGCAATAGTAGGTGCTTGATAAATGTTTCTTCTCTCACTCATTTTCTTCAGCAACATTTATTGAGTGTCTTCATGTGTCAAGCTCGGGAACTACAATGATAGACATGATTGTGGAGGCCCTGCTTTCAAGGAACATGTGACTCGAGAAAGATGTGAACACATGTAATTGCAAAAGAGGGTCCAATAGTCACTGTAGGCCATGTTAGGGTGGAGAGTTACCTGAGGCTTCCCAGTGTAGGGGAGGAAGATAAGTCCTCTACCCTGTGGGTCCTTCTGGCTGGGCTACAAATTAAAGTCACATGAGCCAGAATGACAGGAGAAAATCAAACAAAGCTTTATAACATGTATACATGGGAGAAACCCAGGAAAGCTGAGTAACTGACCAAAATGGTGGATGCTCTCACCTTAAACGCCATCCTCAGCTAAAGACAGAGGAGGATGTTGGGGTGGGGAGAGGCAGTTATGGGAGATTACCAGAAAAGCACAGTAAACAAGAGTAAGGTTATTATGCAGACTTGAGTCCTTGCCTTCTGCATTGATAAGAGATTCTAGAGATAAGGTCATCCCCTCCTCCTGGTACAGAGAGGGAGACACCTTCACAGATGGAGATGTCCCTTACAAATGTATGTCTCTTACAAAGGATAGCTTCTACTTTTCAGAGCTTCTACCATGTCTGCAGTTTCTTAAAAGTAACCAGCCCAAAATAATCCTTATGCCAAAGAGACACATTTTGGGGTGGCCTTCTAGTCCCCAACACCAGGGAGCCTTGAAGGATCAGGAGGATGTTATCAGGTGTCTACGCAGAGAAAAGACATGGCAGACAAAGGGAGCGGACATTGCCATTCCTCAGGAGCATGGGTGAGCCAGCAATAAGTGATGACCTGAGTGGCCAGACTAAAATATAAATGGGGGAGGCCTGCCTTTCTCATCCCCTCCTCTCTGACCCCTTCATCATTCTTCTCTTGCGAGTGTGGTAGGCACTGGGGACAGACAGGTGGGAAAGATAGAGCTCAGCGGTCTTCCATCTTCTTCCTCTCAGCTCTTCTCTAGACTCCTTTTCTCTTTTCAACCCCACACCTACTAACAAGGGAGAAAGGGCCTGTTAGGGTGAGGCAATTCTATAGCACAATGGAGCTGATAAATGAATGACAAGCAATAGGATACTGGAGTATTTAAGGAAGCCATTTGGTGTAAAACTAATTTGGCCTGAACTTCTTTTTCCAAAAGGGCCTGATGTGGCCGTTGAGCATGCATTGTACATCTGCTTTAAGTATGCAGTATGTCCCAAAGACAAGAACAAAGCCCTTAAAGATAAGGATGTAACTCCCCCCTCATTTGCATTTCCTTAAGGATAGGCATCTAGACTAGGCATCCCTAGACTAGGAATTCACTGTTGGCTTGCTGCACTCACCTTGTGACCACTCACATCAAGACCACCAAGCTGCGGTGTTCACAGAGTTATGGAAATGCTGTATTGGCAAAGCCATCTCATGACTATTGTAAAAGTGACATTCCAATCATGTGTGATACATGCTCTTCGACAGTATATAATCACTCTGCCCACTCCCCCTTCTTTGGAATGCTCCCTTCCTTTGTGAAAGGACTCTCCTGGGCTATATGGTCCTCATATTTGGCTCTTAATAAACTCACCCTAATTTTGATTTACAGATTGGTTATGGATTATTTGCATCAACAGAGCAGAGACTTTGGAGTAAGACTTTCTGAGATCAAATTTAAGCTTTGTACTTACTAGCTGTGTGATCTTAGGAAAATCCTATCTGTACCTCAGTTTCCTAATCTGTAAAATAGAGATAATAGTAGTGCCTACCTCATAAGGTGACTGTGGGAAGGAAATAAAAGATTCAGAACACTTAGAAATAGCACTGGGAAGTGGCTAGGAAGTGCTGCTATCATTACTGGCCCCCCTCTCCTCCTCTCATTCTAGAATTCTGAGTTATGACATCTCAGAGTCTCTGGAGCATCTCTCATCTCAGACTCCGTAGAACCAACTCCCTGAGTCAATAGTTCTCAGATGTTTCTGTGCATCTGTATCACCTGCAGACCTGCTGGCCCAGCCAAGGGGACTCTACTCAGAGATTCTAATTCAGTGCTTCTGGTTTGGGGCCCACAAACTTATAATTTTAATAGCCTTTCCAGGTGTTTCTGATGAACATCAAGGACATGAACTTTGTGGAAGCCAGTGGTTTCCCTGCTCAGGCTTAGGGACTGGACATTATTACTCCTGCCGGATTAACTGGTCTAGATTAACTGAGACTTCATTACCTTAGAGAAGTGGGGGGAGGGATGGGGAGACCTGCATGTGTTTGCATTTTGTTAGCCATCAGAAAGGGACGTGGACAATTTGGTGTGATAGAAAAAGGGTCAGTGCAAATGATGTAGATTTCCATCACGTGTGACTTGAACACCACGACCTCAGCTTGCAGTCCTCTAGCCATGGTGGAACCGGGGAGGGGCTGAGTGTCAGAAGAGACCAGAGAAGCAGAGGCCTCTGAGCCAGATTTCTTTACCACCTTGATAAGACCTGCACCGCCTTCTGGCTCAGGACTTCTGGCCGCCCTCCTTGCCCGTATTCTCCAGCACAGCTCCATGGTTCTCCCTGCTCAACCCAGCAGGCTGCTTCCTAAAACACAGCTGTATCATGCCACCCACCCCACTGCTCAGTGTTACTTGGGTCACAGGACTGCCTTTTTTTTTTTTTAAGACTTTATTTTTTTCCTTTTTTTCTCCAAAGCCCCCCAGTACATAGTTGTATATTCTTCGTTGTGGGTCCTTCTAGTTGTGGCACATGGGACGCTGCCTCAGCGTGGTTTGATGAGCAGTGCCATGTCCACGCCCAGGATTCGAACCAACGAAACACTGGGCCGCCTGCAGTGGAGCGCGCGAACTTAACCACTCGGCCACGGGGCCAGCCCCAGGACTGCCTTTTAAGGCCTTTCATAATCTACTCCTCCTCCCTGATTTAATATAAGACAGTTCTGCTCTTCAAATCAGCTGAGAGTAGCTAGAAACATACAAGCTGAGCACAGAGGGGTTAAAATGAAATGGGAAGTGAGAGAAATGTCCTAGGGGTGGCTGGAAGGACATGATATCAAGGTGATGGGCCTCTGGGGAGATGGCACCAGCCATTGAGCCACTCGTGAAATAAACACAAAATGATGCTGTGGAACAGAACAGCCAGTAAATGGTACCAGTGTCACCACATTCCTCTGTACCAGTCAATCCTGGCACTCGAGACCCAGTGAGGCCTCAGAATGCTTCTCAAGACATTGCCAAGGGGACCAGTCCAATGGACTTGGATTAATGTAGAGATGACATCTAGTGACCATCCCCTTCTAGAAGAACGAGTGAAGCAGTTGAGCTTCTCCCAGCAGTAGACCCAGCCTTACCTAGCTCTGGGGAAGATGCTACAGGCAAAATAGAACCATGAGAGGTGCAGACGTGGGCAGACTGGTTGCTCTTCTTCCTGGGCACACAGCTACCCTACATATTCCAGCCTCCCTTGTGAAATCCCTGGGGCCATGTGAGTGGGTTCCAGCCAAAGGAATGAGGAGAAGCTACGTGCCAGTGTGGGCCTGGCCATGAAGGCTTGAGCACAGTCCTCTGTGATCCTACCCTTCCATCTGTGGAGCCAGAGGCTGAAGATGGTGGAGCCATAGGATGGAAGGAAACTAAATACCAGCCACTGCTTGGAGGAGGGCTGCTTGCCAGTCAAGAAGACCCATTATGGACTTTACGTGAGGAAGAAATAAATTTATATCATATTTTAGCCATATGTATTTTTAGGTTTATTTGTTATAGTAGTCGATATTGTCTTAACTAATATAAGGAATGAGGGTAGAACGTCCAAGCCTGAGAGACCTTGACTAAGAATGAAAGAAGGACAATGCAGCAAGGTCTAGGTTACAGGAGGAAAGTCCTTTCTTGTCCAGGGCTCCAGGAAGAAGAAAAAGAAGAGGACCCAGGAGTGCTGGGGGAGCAGAGTTAGACATAGGCTAGCCCGGAGCAAGGGGGTGGAAGGGAGGGAGAGAAGCAGCGCGTGGAGCGGCTGAGACACAGACCCTGAGAGCGCACAGCAGCCCTTCCCCTCGCTTCTCAGGGCTCCTGACCTGCTCCCTCCTTTTTCCTCTTTGCAGCCTCTCCACCCCACCCTCTTTTTTGGCTCCTGCATTCCTCCCATTTTCTGCCCAGAGGAGAACCATGCCTCTTTTGTGGAGGAGGGCCAGAGAAGACCAAGAAATGCCAGCCCCGAGAAAGAAAGAACTTAAAATGATTCTAATGTAGCTGAGGAGAGGCGCTGCCTTTCACAACAAATGTGAGGCAAATCAGTCACCCTTCACGGCTGGTTCTCAGAGGAGGGAATTTGTGCTCTGAGGCTAGGAGTCTCAGCTGAGATTTTCATGCATTTCAAGGTGGAGAAAACTTTTTTAGTTAAAAACTGTCTTAGTGTTGATCCAAAGGGAAATTGAGCCAAGTGAGCTACAAAGTAATTTTTGACCTTGGGGAAGTGGAAGGCAAAACCCAGCCAGCCCGGAGGCCTGGAGGGAGGGCTGAGAGGGTCATTGTGTGCCTGCAGGTTCTGTTCACTCGGATAAGATGGTGTTTAAAGGTAGTGTTTACCAAGCTGTGGCCTCTGAGGGAGCATAACGGTTTCCAGAAGGGGTAGGGGGGTCTTTGTGGTATGCACGGCAGAAAACCTCTGACTTCTTCAGGGCCTTCCATGAAGGAGAGCTTCAAAGAGTCTAGGCTCTGGAGCTCCCTCGAATACAAACGAATGGTATATTTTCTTCATAGAAGTGCTCTGACCTTGGAAGCAATAGTTGAGGCAAGAAGAAGTAGAAAAAACAAGAACAATTTCCTTGAAGAGAATTCTGTAATATATTGTCAGGTCCAGAACTGCCTGAGAATGAGTAGCAGCTGTGTAATACAGAGGGAAAAGCACGAGCCCCAGAGTCCCAGAGTTGTGAAAAGGTCTTTATTTCACCCGCTTTTAGGAGTAATAATTTTTCTGGTTACTCGATTGCAAGTTGAGAGGTTTTTTCCTCAGTGTGATTCCACTGACTCTGGCCTCCGTCGTCCGCTGGGAAGTCCACGGTCAGTCTGAAGGCCCCGCCTTGGCAGGTGAGCTCTCTTTTCTCTCTCGCTGCCTGTAAGATCTTCTCTTTGAGTCTATTCTTCAGATTCTTGGAAACGTGTGTAGGTATGAATGCCTTTTCTGCTTGGTACATGTTGTATTTCTCTACGTGCAGATTCATGTCTTTCTTCAGTTTTGGAAGAATTCTCTTCAAATATTATCCCTCCTCCATTCACTTTCTTCTCTCTTCTGGGATTCTGATTAGATGTTTATTCAATTTTTTCATTCTATTCTCCGTTATTGCTGAATGCCTTTTCATATTTTCTTATTTTCTCTCTTTGTTCTGTATTTACACTTTGCTAATTTGTTCAGATTTCTCTTCTAGTTTATTAATTCTCTCTTCAGCTGTGTCCAATTTTCTGTTAATCTCTTTATGGGGTTTTAAAATGGAACCTTTATTTCACCTATGAAATATCTATTTGTTTCTTTCTCAAATATGCCTGTTGATTTCTGGTAATCTCTAGTTCTCTGCTCATATTTGTCATTCCATTTTCAAATTTCTTTAAGCTTTTTATATATCATGACTTTATATTCTGTCTTTGATCATTCAAATACCTGATGCCCTGTGGGAAGGCAGGAGGCTAGATCTGTTGTGGTAGTTTATTTCCTGCGTGTTTGGTGATTTGATTGTGAGCTCATATTTGCTTGATTTTAATTTCTGAAAAAGCTGGAGAACTACAATGAAGATGTTTTCCTCGGTGAGAATTTGCATTTGCTTCTGCCCAAAACTAGGGTCACTCCCAACCAGGGACCACTTTATACCCCAGCGAGTCCTTGGTTTAAACTCAGAGCCTTGGGTTCAGCCCCCCTGCTTTGTCAATGGCTCAAAGCTTAGTCTCCTAAAGGCAGCCCTGAGTGCAGCATCTGTCCTCTGGGCAACACACACCTTTTACTTACGCTTACCATTCACAGTACGGGTTTTAGTTTATGGTTTTTAAGGCCTTTTTTGGTCCTTCTAGAGTTATTTACCGTGAGTCTGGCATTGAAATAACAATTGTGTTTTGTGTGGGATCGAGTGGTTTTATAGCAAAAGCCTTCAGAATTTCTAGTCCATCAAACTGCTGAAATATGAAGTCAAGATCTAAATTTGTACCATCTCTGACGTGTTCTAGCTGTATGATCCGGGTAGGGAACTTAATATTTTGAGTCTCAATTTGACTGTCTCTGAAATGGCATTTAAGACGACCTGCGTGTGGTTCTCACCCACTTTCCCACTGCCACACATTGCACGTTGTAACGGGCGATGTTCACGTGAATGACACACTAAATTTTTATAATACGTAAAACAATTTTGCAGGGAAGTAATGCACTATGATAATCTGTATTTGCTACAACTATTAATGTGTCTGAGATGTAGTTACTACAGGCACAGATAAGATCTCATGTTATGTGAAATTTGCCTTTACTAATTTTTTCCCCCACCCAAAATGGCATTTTGGAACACAAATCAACAGACTTATTGTGGAATAACCTTGATTCTCTTTGAATTCTAACACAATGTAAAAATCATAAATAATTTTAAAACTGGTGTTCCAAGGAGGCCTTTAGCTTGCAAGGAGCTCACTCAAGCTGCTTTAGGGCAAACGTGGGCTGGTGGTTGTTCTGAAAGCAGGAGGCCATTAGGATTCGGCCGCTTCCTCCCCGCTCCCCCGGTGTCTTCACTTCTCTCTCTGTGTCTTCTTTTCCTTATAGCCTCAGTTCACTCCCAGTTTCTGCTCCCTCATAACCTCATCTTGCACATGACCTCCTGGCCTTTCCCTTCGCTCTATATCATAATCTTTCCATCTCAACTTCCTCCTTCCAGTAGTTCCCAGCTCAGATTCCTGAAAGCAACCATCTCAGTTAATCTTGTCAACCAGGGCTGGCCAGGCTGTGAACTGGCTGCCGTTGGGTCACCCTGCCCTGATTAACTGTATCTGAGGAGACAGAATCACAAAGTTACAGGGGCTGTGGCAGGGCAATTTCCTTAGAAGTCCTTGGCATAGCAGACTTTTACTTAAGACACACTTTACAGTTCTAGAGGGAATGAGAGAGCAAGGTGTTACACCAATGTGTCAAGACACTGTAATTGAGAACTGCTGGTGATTGTGACAAACAAGGAGCTCAGCAGCTGTCAACACACCAGGTGCTCAATAAGTGTTAGTTCCCTTCCTGCCAGAAGCTTCCCAACCCCAAATCCATGAGGACAGCTGGTGTCCTGAGGCTCCCCTCCAGCTTTGGGTCTTCACGGAATGAGCACACGCATCTGAAAGTACTCCCGGCAGTTGGGGAGCCTCAAAGTCTGCCCATTTCAGCCCTAACCCCATGTACGTCAGCAGTAAGAAGCAGCACTGACTCCTCTGAAGGGACACGGAGCTTGGAGCTGAGTTGGCAGGACCAGGATAGCCTAAAGGCTCACAGCATGGACTCTGAAGCCATGCCACTGGGTGTCATTTACTAGCTATATGACCTTGGCCAAATATCTTTACTTCTTTGTGTCTCATTTTCCTCATATGTGAAATAAGAGTAATAATTCTCCTCCCACAGTTATGGTAGAGATTAAATGAGTTGATCCACGCAAAGCCCTCAATCCATGCCATCACAACAGATGCTCAATAAGCATAAGTTACCGTATTGTTAAAACTCCCAGAGGTCGTCCTGCTGATCATATGCCCATCTGTGATCCTCCTTCTAATTCACCTCGGAGAGCTATGAGTCTCCTCTTAGGATTACCTGGAAGAGACTGCACAAGCACTTCAGAAAGTCCTTATATCTCATGGCCCATAAAGTAGAAGAGACATTTTCCCGTGGTTCTAACCTCATTCTGCTACAACACAATCTCCTGTCTTCTTTGTGTTTCCTTGTCCTCAAAAGTAAGAAGGGTGTGGCCATCTGGCCCCTCACCCATGTGACAAATGGATCCACAGCTAGAGACAAGCTCCTTCCTTTGAATGGTGGCAAGAGCGCCAAGATGTTCTCGAGGCAGATGGCGCAGCTGGAGAGAAGCAAGGGAAGCCTGGTACATCCACACTGCTCCTTCAGGGGCCCTGCCTCCCACCTTCCCTCACAACCTGCCCTCCACAGAACTTTTAGCTTCAACTGAATGATGACATCCTGTCCCTGGATGAAACCGACAATGCTTATCATCGCAGAAAAATGCAAATATTTGGTATTAATGGAAAATTTTTTCCATTACACATAGGGAGAACATAGGGAGTCTTTAAAAAGAAATGTTTAGATTTTTTTTTTTTTTTTTTGAGGAAGGTTAGCCCTAAGCTAACTACTGTCCATCATCCTCTTTTTGCTGAGGAAGGCTGGCTCTGAGCTAACATCTGTGTCCATCTTCCTCTACTTTATACGTGGGACGCCTGCCACAGAATGGCATGCCAAGCGGTGCCGTGTCCGCACCCAGGATCTGAAATGGCGAACCCCAGTCCGCCAAAGCGGAACATGCAAACCCTTGCGCCACCAGGCCAGCCCCTAGGTATTTATATTCTTTTTTTTTGAGGTAGATTAGCCCTGAGCTAACATCTGCTGCCAATCCTCCTCTTTTTGCTGAGGAAGCCTGGCCCTGAGCTAACATTGTGCCCATCTTCCTCTACTTTATATGTGGGATGGCTACCACAGCATGGCGTGCCAAGCAGTGCCATGTCCACACCCGGGATCCAAACTGGCAAACCCCGGGCCGCCGAGAAGCAGAACGTGCGAACTTAACCGCTGTGCCACCGGGGCAGACCCCTAGGTATATTTTTTTAAAAAAACCTTTCTTCAAAATGTTTTAGTTCCTGTATGTTTAGAAGATGATGACATTCTCCAAGCCTTTCAACCAGGTTTGTGAAAACCACTAGGCTCATTCCGCACACACACAGTCACATCAGCATATGCAAAGGCGCGGACAGAGGAACACACACGGCTCCACACACTTGGATTCTGTATGCACTCAAACACACAGCATCAACAAAATGGTACTCACATGTGCCTGTCTACACACACACACATGCACAGGTACCTGCAAGCATTCCGGTTCACAACAGATGGCTGCACTATACCCTAACACACATATATGAACAAATAGAAACTAGTAAATAGAGCCACTGCTGTAGTTTCACTGGCATATGTAACATGGAGTGCATGCACACAGCACATCTTTAGTGTGGCCTATTCACCATCAGGTTTGGAGGTAGGAAAGAAAATTGCATACTTTCAGGGACGCTCAGAAATCTAGCTAAATTCCTAAACCTGCAAAGTTCCTTGTCTCCTCCTTCTGTCCTTGGCCCTCAAGTGAAATGACTGAGTGTGGCGTAGAATTGGGGCTGTAGGGTTTTTCCAACTCGGGACAGTGGATGCTTGAACGGAGGCCCTTGGAAGAGTCCCATGAGTCTAAGCGGTGTCCACTATGAAAAGAGAAAAAACAACTCCACCACTGGGAATGAAAATCCAAAACCCAGCAAGTTTATCCTGTCCTAGATCCAAGGAACGACCAGGTGCTGATTAATTCCCGGGGGAAGGGGGAGAGCAACGCCAGCACAGACTGAGGCCTGTTGTGGGAGAGAGACGGGAGGGCAAGAGGGAGGAAAGTCTGAATCTATAAGCTTTCTTTGTATACAAACCAGACTCAGAAGTTTTCTTTATTTCAGCTGGAACTCACCTCGCAGCGGCCCTGTTTACTCACCTACCAGCTGCCTTCCTTAGAACCAGTTTTGTTCCTGTTCAGAAGGAAACCAGGCAGAGTTGGGAAAATATTTCCTCAGCCAGCTCCGCAGCCCCACTGTCTGGCGGAGGCCATCTGGCCGGGATGCACTCCGAGGGAGTAAACGCAGAATTGCCCTCTCCCCGCACGACGGGGCAGAGAAGACGGCAGGTCCCAAGACGGGCTGCTACTGTGCTGATTCTAACTCATCTCCGGAAGTCCCCAGAGTCCAGCAGTGTGCTGGTGATGTTTCACCACCGGCTCCCTGGGAGGGTGGAGGTGGGTGTTGATCTCCATGGACAATTTGGAACTACCAAAAGTGAACTCACGGAACACGGAGTTAGCAAGAGATGCACAGTAGCACTCCACTGTGCAAGATTTCTACCATACGGATATCATAGATGTACATGACCCCAAGAGCATAGATAAGAAAATGCAGTAAAATAATTAGCAAGCGATGAGTTTTGAGTATTTCCTGCCTTTGTTTGTAATGTGATGTAATTGTGAGTTTATATAATTTAATTTCAAATGGTGTATGCCTTTAACAACCAGCTCACCACAACCCAGAAAACTGAGCAGTCAGTTCTTGTGAGCCGGTGTGGGCTGGCTCCGAGCACCGCTGCTGGATCCTCTCTTTTACTCAGAGTCAGAGAATAAATGCATTGCTGTTAAAATCGCTCCCATTAGAAGCCAAGGCCACATCACCAAGGAAGGTTTACGGTAGGCTCCATTTCCTTAAGGAGATTCTGTCTTCAGAAGGTAGAACAGACACCTGCTTGGAAAAGAACAGAGACTGGAAAACACCAGCTGTTTTGGGTTCTTTTGGCTCTGCCACCACGTGGACTTGACCAGTGTCTCGATACACAGGTCAGGAGCTCCCGCCTTGCCCAGCCAGCCCCTAAGTGCATGTACTTCAGCTTACTTAACCAGAGTTTGACAACTTTTAGTTTTATTCCCTTAAGGCCCTTGTGCTCTAAGGCTAGTGCTCTGGCTGGAGTTTTGTGGCATCGTCTGCATCTCGGGACTTTGCCATTTTAGCTCGTGGGTCCTGGAGGGGGTGTGGCTGTATGCCTGTCCTGCTATTTCCTGGACCCGCTCAGAGGAGACGGAATACTGCTTGTCTCCCAAAACTCTCCCGTGGGGACATTCGTACGTGAAGGAGAGGGCATTTCACCCAGCTGGGGTCAAGGGGTCTGCGTGTCCACTCTAGCCTCTTATCTTCTGAAAAGTTACTGAGCTTTATCCAGAGTGCACAGGTCCAGAGCAAAAAAGAGTGTAGGGACTGAAACTTGGGGAGAAAAGTCCTACGAGTGGGGCTGCAGGGCCAAGAATTGAGGTAGATTTCCAGCTCCAGCAGTTTCTAAAGGAGGTACACAACATGGCAGGCATGGGAGGGTCAGATAACAGACAGTGGGAGGCCTCTTAAGGGTTTAAAAGGTGGAGAGGTGGGAGTGGGCGGTGTTGATAATTTGTGTCTTCCATTTCAGGGTTGTCTGTGACGGCCGCCTATGGACACACTCAGTCCCCTAATTCTTCAAACTCATCAGGACCTTTGATACGTTGGACCTGAAGTCTAGTGTCCGTCACCCCCGCCCCCATCCTGCCTTCACTTCTCTCCTCACCCAGAGCAGATTCTAGGGCCCTTCAGCGTAATCACGCCTCGTGCATGTCCCTGTCTTCCTCCGACACACTCACTCAGTCAAACCCTAACCTTAGGTAGACCCAGCACTCCATTCCCAAGCAAGCACACATGGCCAGAGGAAAACCACAGCTGCCTGGACTGGTCTTCGCCTAAATGCAAGATGACTCATCTCTAACGAGCCTCAGTGCTGCCCAGAAACCCAGCTGCACTTCCCTAGTCAGTTCCCCGCTATCCCCAGCTATGTGGATGAACAGCTCCTGCTCCTATCCAGGCAGGTCCCTCCCCTGAAACACTGCGTTGATCTCATCTTCTGTCTACCCTCAACCTTCGGTCCTACAATTGTCCTCTCTGTCTCTTAAAACATCCTTTTCTTCTCTACTGGATCAAAACTCTAAATTTCTTATACCATTAAGGCTTCTCTCTCTCTCAGCCCCTGCCTGCTTCAGGTCAGAAGCTGCAGGGGCAGGAGGGATGGTGATAAGCTT
This sequence comes from Equus przewalskii, assembly GCF_037783145.1. Lineage (NCBI taxonomy): Eukaryota > Metazoa > Chordata > Mammalia > Perissodactyla > Equidae > Equus > Equus przewalskii. The sequence continues at coordinate 147,645 of NW_027228758.1, forward strand.
ACCCTCTATTTCCCCACCTGGCCTGTCTCCTCATCCTCCCCTCCCTCATTAGGCTGCCCCATGTCCCCCAAGGCTGCTGCTCAGGAAGAGGGAGGAGATCCAAGGAGGAGGAAAGATCGTACTTGATTGGTACCGCTGTAGGATAGTGCTGGTGTCTTCTGGCTTGGTGGATGTTTAAAGCTGCCTTTCTTCTCTTGGGTCTTACACATGTTTCTTGGTGCTGCCCCTGTGGGGATCCTCTGATGGCAGCTTCCTTGGTACAGACTATGCCCTTCCTCTGGTCACCCATTCACCACTCCTCCCCTAGCTCCTGGTGTCCCTTGGTCCACACCACACAGACTTGCTGGGACCCCAAGCATCCTCCAAGCAGTCTTCATGGGCAGGACACCTTTATGGAGCCCCAGGATGCCACCCCTGTGGCAGGCTCCTGTCAGCATTTTGCTCCTACCGCCATGAGAGTCCAGCTACTTCCCAACACAGCTCCCCACTCTGCTACACCAAGGCCCTAGCCACAGTCTCTTGTCTTCAAGACCTTTACAGGCCTGAGTCCAGCACCGGTCTGTCTGCTATATTCCCCAGGCGGCCCCTTAAAGCCCTCACTTGGTTTGCTGTGAACGGCGAGCCTCTCCTCCACAACTTTCTCCATAAAACTCAAGTCCCATCCCCCCTTCAATCTCAACCGTATAACGCCCTCAAAGTGGCTGATGTGCTTAGAGTTGCCACCGGTTGTGAGAGACGTCCTTCACAAGTCCCGCACAGATGATTCAGCACCTCACTCTGGAATGTGGGGTCTCTCAGCACCTATTGCTTTGTGCTAAGCCTTTGGGCTCTCAGTCAAAACTGAGGGAGAAAGAATTGTATTTTAGCATCTCGTTACGTACATCCATTTCTATCCATAAGTAAATAATGTGGATTATATAAAGCTCATGGGTTGAGAAAGAAAAGACAACAAGAAGGAAGTAGTGAAAGTAATTGTAAAGTCACTGAGTCCATCGAGGCTGCTGTAACAGAACGCCGTAGACTGGGCAGGACTTTATTCTCTCACAGTGCTGGAGGCTGGAAGTTCAAGGTCTAGGTGCTGGCAGATGCACTGTCTGGCGAGAGCCCACTTCCTGCTTCATGGACAGCCGCCTTCTCGCTGTGTCCTCCCGTGGCCGAAGGGCAATGGACCTCTCTGGGGTCTCTGACAAGGACACTAGTCCTATTCACAAGGGCTCAACCCTTATGACATAACCCCAGAGGCCCTGCCTCCTAACACCACTGCATTGTGCGGTGGGATTTCAACATATGAATTGGGGGAATGCAAACATTCAGTCTACAGCAGTCGTTTCCATGGTCGAGCACCAGAGCAAAGGACCATGAACACCCTCCAATCTCCGTTTCTCCCAACATGTGGCCACTCATCTCTTCCTGGGTTCCCGTGTACATGCAACGCATTTCTTGAGGCAACTTGAATGAGCCTCTTTTTCTTGCCTCCAAAAACCCAGCCAGAGAACCCTCTAAAACTGGATTTGCTTCTCACCAAACACTTCTCTGTAGGACTGCTTCCCCAGACACCCCTGATTCCATCTCGCCCAGCCCTGCCCTCCAAAGCTAGGCCCAAGGACAGCTGGGGCGGCTTCAAACAGGGCCACTAAAGCCTGAAGCCAGCAACAACACAGCGGCTCTCAGGGCTCCAGCAGGGCTGGTCAGAACCTCTTTGCCTAATATTTGCTGATCACTTCATAGGAAACCGCTGTTTGTAACAACAGCAAGACAGGGGCAGGAAACTTGCAGTGGACGATGAGGCCAGGGCAGCCTGGAGACCTTCCTCAGAGGCAGAACCGAGTTCTTTCTCGGAACAGGCTGTGGCTTCCCCTGTAGGCCAGAAAGTGCTTCTCCTTCCTCAGACTCTTTTCTACGTTTTGTATCGCCTCCTTTTCCTCTTTTTGGTGGCACTGCCCCTGCGTCTACTCCATGCTCTTGAGGAACTTTTATCTTCTTTTTCTCCTCCTGGTGGGTGGCATTCTGCAGGATGTCCGCTCCTGCCCGTGTCCGCCTTTCTGTTCTGGTTTTTTTACTAAGGATGCATCCTTTTGTTGTCTTTCCCTTCTCGTGTCCTGTTCCCTTGAAGATCTTAGTTTTTATTTGCCTTTACTTATTCATGTTGTTTACTTTTTTATACATAATTTTAATGTTTCCTTGTAAATATTTAATTATTTTTACTTTTAAAAAAGATTCTTACTTTTCTAGTTTAAAAAATATTAAGATTTTTTTCTGTTTTATCATTTTTAAACTCCTGTTCCTGGCTTAAAAAGTTAATTTTAATTTCCTTCTCTTCCTCTGGTTTGAAGTTGATACTTAGTTTTGTGAGTTGTTTCTATCATAGCCAGCAGGGAGAGTGGGTCCAGGAGTGATGGCAGTAGGACGAGGCCACGCGGCACCAGGGGGTGACGGGGCCCCTCCCCTGTCCTCTGAGCTGCTTTGCAGGCTCCCTCCAAGCCCCCTGAGGCCTCAGGTCCCTCCATACCAGCCACGGTCTGGCTTTGGGGCGCTCTCGCTGGCATCTTCAGTGGGCCAGCTTTCTTCTTCATACGGTCACTGTGGTGCTGTAGCACCCAGATGCTTCACACCAGGCACCCGCCCATGGTCTGGGCAGGGGAAGGAGGCAGAGCAGAGCCAGTGTGAGGGAAGCACGGGTGAATTCTCCGCACTCTTCTGTTGAGGTTTCGTTGGCCGGAACTGCGCATCCACAGCTCCGCGGGAGTCTGGCCAGTGAGAATAATACAGAACTCTTTAAGTCAAGACCTTTAATTTTTCTTTTTGTCTTGCGAATCTCAAATTTACAGAGAAGTTGCAAGAACAATACCAAACACTTTGTTTCCTGAACCACTGAGAGTAAGTTGCCAACTGGTGCCCCAGCGCCCTGAATATTTAATGTGTGTTTCCTACAAACAAGGACATTCTCCCACATGTTGCACAGCCACAGCCCAGCCCGGACGTCAGGAAATTGATGCTGGTGAGGTCCCACCTTTAGTCTCCAGACCCCATTAGTGTTTGCCCTCTGTCTTGAGAACCTCCCTTACAGCAACGGCCCCGGGCTTGGAGTCATGCGCTGCACTTAATGGCAATGTCTCCTTAGTCTCTTCCATCTGGACCAATTCCTCAGTTTTTCCTTGACTTTCAAGTGTGTCAACTTTTTTTTTTTTTGATGCTGAGGAAGATTCACCCTGAGCTAACATCCGCTGCCAATCTTCCTCTTTTCTTATGTGAGCCCCCACCACAGCACGGCCAGTGACAGACGAGTGGTGTAGGTCCGTGCCCAGGAACCAAACTCTGGCCACTGAAGCAGAGTGCGCTGAATTTAACCACTAAGCCACCAGGGCTGGCCCGCTGTGTATCAACTTTTGAAGACTCTAGACGAGTTATTTCGTCACTGTCCCTTGCGGGTTTCTTTGCTTCCTCCTGCTTAGATCAGGTCATGCACCTTTGGCAGGAATGTCACAGGACAGACTGTGTTCTGCTCACTGCACCCTGTCAGGTGAGGCTCAGGTTCACTCTGTCATTGCCAAGGAGACTCTGACTTCCCATGGCACACTGCCCCTTACATGGGACCTTTACTTGCCCTGTCTAGACTGATGCTGCCCTCCTCCTCTTCAGGAACGCCTTCCCACACCCGTCCCCTGGACTCCAACACTTTTTTGGGTTAGGGTTAGATGGATACCCTTCTCACCCTGTCGGATGCTGATTCCCCACCTCAGTGTCCCCCTACCCGTGTGGGCAGCTTACTGTTCTACTTGGGCTCTGACACCGCAGGCCAGCCCCTGCCACACACAATGTGACACCCTCCTCACCCTGCTGGGCTCCGACACCCTACACCAGGCTGCCCCTCTCCATGGAGGCCAACCTTGCTCTGCCTTATCTTAACAGCCTCAGGACTGAACTGTTCAGGAAGGGCAAGGAACAAGGCTGCTTTTAAAAATCTTTACATAGTTACTCAGATTTTTTTAAGATACAATGCTAACTAATGCTCGTGGTGCTTGCTAAGTGCTAGGCATTGTCCTAAACCCTGTACACTGAACCCACACCTCTATAGGAGTTTGTATAATTATAACCTCTAGTTCATAGATGAGGAAACTGAGGCACAGAGAGTGACTTGTCCAGGGTCACACAGCTTGTAAGTGATAGAACCGGGACTCAGGTGTCTCGATTCTAGAGTCCATGCTATTAACCACTCTGCTGTACCTCATGCTGCAAACAGAGCTCGTCAGATCCAATTAAGCTCCACAGTGAACTGCCCTTGATTTCCTTCCCTTCCCGGTGATTCCCAGAGAAAACACCACAGTCATTTGGTGTAAGGTATTTCTATGCATGTATCTGTACTTTCACTATGCATTTAGTATTCCTTTACATGCTTTTAAATTTTATAAATATTATGCTTACTGTATTAATCTTGCAAATTTCTTTTCTTCTCCATATCATGATTTTGAGATGTATGCATATTGCAATGTGTAGCTTTAGTTCATTCCTTGAAATTGCTGTATAGTATATTTTATGAATATACTACAACTTATCCATTTTTCTGTTGATGGGCATTTAGGTTCTTTACAATTTTTCACTATTAAAAATATTGCTGAAATAAACATTTTGGGCTTTTTTATGCAATTGTACAAGTGTCTTTAGAATATGTGCCTAACAATGGAATAAGCTACGTGTGCCTTCGACTTTGCCAAATAATTTTTCCAAAGTGGTTTTAGCAGTTTACGTTCCAACTAGGGGCAAATGAGCTCACTTTTTTTCATTTCATTGCCAGTGTCTGATGTTGTCCGACTTTTACATTTTTCCAGTCTGATGGGTGTAAATGTTCTCATTAATTTCCTAATTTATATGTCCCTGATTACTCCTGAAGTTGAGAATATTTGCACAAAAGTACAGAATTTGGGGTTTTCTCTTTGGTGAACTATCTGTTCACATCATTTGCCTGTTGGGTTTATAGTTTTCTTACTGATTCTGAGGAGGTGTTTTAATATGACGTGGGTATAAACGCTTTCTTCAGTTCTATATGTTATAAATAATTTCTCCTGTTGTACAGCTTGTTTTTCCATTTAATATATGGCATTTATGTTGTACAGAAGATTATAATTTTCAGGTAATCAAATTGATTACTCTTTCCTTTTATGGTTTACATTTTCTGTGTTGTTTAAAAATGTCTTCCCCACACAAAAAGCATAAAGATATATCCGTATTTTCCTTTAAAAGTTTTAAAGTTTTGTTCTTGAAACATCAAGGTATCTACTCCACCTGCAATTTACTTTTGTGAACGTTCTGAGGTAAAGAGCCAGGTCTGTGTTTTCCTGTGAATGCCGGTCATCTCCGCGTCCTTTGTTTGGACGTCTGTCTCTTCCCCGTTGATCGCGAACACCCTCTCTTTTATTTACCAAGTTCCCACAAGCGTGGGTCTCTGTCTGGGTTCTCTAACTATTCCACTGGACTGTTTGTCTCTCTTGTACAAAGACCACACTGTCTTAACTATGGTAGTTTTTAAAAACAAATCCTTGTATCTGTTAGGACAAGATTCCCTCCTTCTGTCATGGCTGAACTTGGCTCTTTGCTTCTCCATAACAATTTTATAATTGGCTTGTCAAGTTTTTGTGTGTTAGCTTTTTTACTTTATTGAGGTATAATTGTACAAAAACTGCACGTTTTTAATGTGTACAATTTAGTGAGTTTTGACATATGTGTATACCCATAAAGGCATCGGCACAATCAAATAAATGACTATACCTGTGGCAGACAGACTCTGAGACAGCCCCTGATTGTCCCTGCCTTCTGGTAACCATGCTTCCGTGTATTCCTGCTCTGGTCTGAATGTCTGTATCCCCCTAAAATTTGTATGTTGAGATCCTAAACCCCAATGTGATGCTATTAGGATGTGATTAGGTCAAGAGGGCAGAGCTCTCATGAAGGAGACTAGTCCCCTTATAAAAGAGACCCCAGAGAGCTAGCTCACCCCTTCAACCATCTCCTTCCTATTGGTTTCGTCTTCCCATTTCCTTCAGCCACGTGAGGACACAGCAAGACGCTGCAGGCTATGAACCAAAAAGTAGGTCCCCGCCAGCCACCAGACAGAACCTGCCAGCTCCATGAGCTTGGGCTCCAGCACTGTGAGAGATAAATGGCTGTTGTTTTTGAGCCTCCCAGTCTATGGTATTTTGTTATAGCGTCCCGAATAGACTGGGACAATCCCCTTGTGTGGGCAGGACCTGTGACGTTTCTAACAAATAGAATACAGCAAAGATGATGGGATGTCCCTTCTGTGATTATGATACAACCTTATGGTTGTAATTTCCATCTTGCTAGCAGACTCTCTCCCTTTCTGGCTTTGATGAAGCAGGCTACCATGCTGTGAGCTGCCCAATGGGGATGTCCACATAGCAGGAACTGAGCCTCCAGCCAATAGCCAGTAAGAAAGTGAGGCCCTCAGTCCAGCAACCCCCAAGGAACGGAACCAGCCAACAGCCACGTGCTCTTGGAAGCAGATCACTCCCCGGTCCAGCCTTGAGCTGAGACGGCAGCCCCAGCCCCACCCTGACTACAGCTTTGTGAGAGACCCTGAGACAGAGGACCCGGGTGAGCCACGCCTGTATTCCTGACCCATGGAAACGGTGAGGTGATAAATGTGTGTTATTTTAAGCTGCTAAATTTTTTGTAACCTGTTATGCAACAATTAAAAACTAATACAGTATCCAGCACTCCCCAAAGTCCCCTTGTGCCTCTTGGCACTCCATCCCATCCTTCTTGCCTGACTCCGTCTCCAGGCAACCACTTGTCTGCTTTCTGTCACTAGAATCTAAGTTTCATTTCCTAGGATTTTATGTAAATGGAATCAAACAATATTTGCTCTTTTTTGTTTAGTTTCTTTCACTGAAGATAATCTTGAGATTCGCCCGTGTTGATGCATCAATAGTTTGTTTCTTTTTACTGCTGAGTAGTGTTCCATTATTTGGACATATCTCAATTTGTTCATCCATTCACTTCTTGATGGATATTTGGGTTGTTTCCAGTTTGGGGCTTGTACTAGTTTTCTTGTTGCTGCTGTAACAAATTACCATAAACTTAGTGGCCTAAAACAATGCAAAATTATTCTTTTACTGGGAGTCAGAAGTCCAAAATAAGTGTTAAACACTGAAATCAGAGCATCAGCAGAGCTTGTTCCTTCTCCAGGGAGCGTCTGCTCCTTGCCTCTCCTCGCTACTAGAGGCTACTGCTGTGTGCTCATCACGCCAGCGCCTTGCATCTGTGGCCTCATCTCCTGATACCGACTCCTCCTGCCTCTTATAAGGAACCTGTGATTATGTGAGGACCGTATAATCCAGGATCATCTCCCCATCTCAAGTGCCTTAACTTACTCACACTGGCAAAATCCCTTTTGCCGTAGAAGGTAACATTCACAGATCCCAAGCATCAGGACATGGACATCTTTGGGGACCATTTTTTTCAGCCTGCCACAAACCTATTGCAAATAAAGCAGCTCTAAATATTTATGTTCAAGTCTTTGCGTGGACACACACTTTCATTTCTTTTAGGTAAAGATTGAAGCGTGGAATGTCTGGGTCATATGGCAGGTTTACGTTTAACTATCTAAGAAACTGACAAACTTTTCCAAAGTGGTTGAATCACTTTCTGTATCTGCCACCAGTGTATGAAAGTTCCATTTGCTTCAAATCCTCAACACTACTTAACACGTTAAATCTTTTAAATTACATCCATTCTAGAGGGTATGTAGTTGTATCTCTTTGTGGTTTTAGTTTTCATTTATCTAATGACTGATGATATTGAGCATCTTCTTACGTGCTTATTTGCTATCCATATGTTATCTTTGGTGAAGCATCTCTTCAAATCTTTGTCTATCTTTTAATTGGATTATCTGTCTTATTATTCAATTTTAAGAGGTGTTTTTGCTCTCTAGATATAAGTTCTTTGCTTGATATATGTTTTGCAAGTGTTTCCTCCTAGTCTGTGGTTTGTCTTCTTATTTTTGTAGCAGTGTCCTTTGGAACAGCAACGTTTTTGTGGTAGGGAGAATAACGGCCTTCCAAAGATGTCCACATCCTAACCCTGTGATCTGTGAATATATTGCCTTACATGGAATAAAGTTTGCAGATTAAATTAGGGCGACTAATCTGCTGACTTTAAAATAGGGAGATAATTCTGGATTATCTCGGTGGGCCCAATGTATCCACAAGAGTCCTGAAGTGGAGGAAGCAGCCAGAAGAGATCAGAGAGATGCCATGTGAAAGGACTCCACTCAGTATTGTTGACTTTGAAGATGGAGGAAAGGGCACGACCAGGGAATGTGGGAAGTCTAGAGACTGGAAAAGGCTGGGGAACAAATCTCCCCCTAGAGCCTCCAGAAAGGAGCTGGGCCCTGCCCACATGTTGACGTTCAGCCCAGTGAGACCTGTGTCACACTTCTGACCTACATGACAAATCTGTGTTTTTGTAAGCCACTAAACTTGTGGTAATTTGTCACAACAGCAATAGGTAGCTAATAGAATTTGAATTCTGTATACAGTGTGAGGTGGTTTTTTGTTTTGTTTAATTTGTTGTTGTTTTGTTTTGTTTTTGCAAATGATTATTTAGTTGTTCCAGTACAATTTATTGAAAATTTTATTTTTCCCCATTGAATTGCCTGTGTACCCTTTTTGAAAATCAATTGGCCGTGTATGTGTGAGTCTATTTCTGGGCTCAGTTCTGTTCTATTGATTCAAACGCCTGTCTTTATGCCAACACCATACTGTCTTGATTAATGTAGCTTTATAATATATCTTGAACTTAGATAGTATAAATCTTCCAATTTTTTCTTTTTTTCCAAAACTATTCTGGCTATTCTAGATCTTTTCCATTTCCATATAAACTTCTGCAAAAAGCCTGCTGGGACTTTGATTAGAATCATGACTCTAGATCACTTTGGGAAGAACTGACAACAATATTGGCTCTTCCAATCTATTGTGATATTATAATTCATTTCTTATTACAAATATTTGGTTCTCCTCCCCTTTTCTGGTACAAAGCTCCTATAACCCTTGGAATTTCCTAAGCAATGAGAGTGACAAAGATGTCTTTTGTTGTGTTAATTAAGTGACTTTGGGACCCCTACCTGAGGATGGGGCTGGTTGCCAGGAGAACAAACTAAGTGATTAGAGGTTTGGAACGCAGAGTCCCTCCACCTGCCTTCTGGGGAAGGAGAGGGGTTGGAGATTGAGTTTAATCACCCATGGGCAATGATTTAATCAACCGTGACGAGGGAATGAAGCCTCTGGAAAACCCCAAAAGGGCGGGTCTGGAGGGCTTCCTGGTTGGTGAACACGTGGAGATTTCCGCTTGTGGAGAGTGGTGTGCTCCGAGAGGGCGTGGACGCTCGGTGCTCTCTCCCCATACCTTGCCCTGTGTATCGCTTCCATCTGGGCCTTCCTGAATTATAACCTTTTATAACAAACCCATAATCTAGTGAGTAAGTGAGTTTCCTGAGTTCTGTAAGCTGCTCTAGCAAAGTTTTTTTTATTTTTAAGATTTTATTTTTCCTTTTTCTCCCCAATGCCCCCCGGTACATAGCTGTGTGCTTTTAGTTGTGGGTCCTTCTAGTTGTGGCATGTGGGACGCCGCCTCAGCATGGCCTGATGAGAAGCACCATGTCTGCACCCGGGATCCGAACTGGTGAAACCCTGGGCCACCGAAGCAGAGCGCGTGAACTTAACCACTCGGCCACGGGGCCGCCCGAGCTCTAGCAAACTAACCAAATCCAAACAGGGAGTTGTGGGAACCTCTGATTTATAGCCAGTCAGAAGTACAAGTAACAACCTGGATTTGCGATTGGTATCCTAAGTTGGAGAGGGTCATTTGAATCTCTAATCTATGGCCAGTCTGTCAAAACAATAGGTGACAACCACGGTTCACAACTGGCATCTCAAGTGGTAGGGGGGAGAGTCCTGTGGGACTGAGGCATTAACCTGTGGAATCTGATGTTATCTCCAGATGGATAGTGTCAGAATTGAGATGCCGTGTAGAACACCCAACTGGTATCTGAGAATTGCTTGCTGTCGGTGTGGGGAGCCCCCACCCCACAGTGAAATTGGGTCCTAGAACCCCAAATATCCATTAATAGGTATATTTCTCCATTTCTTTGGGCCCTGTTTTTAGTTCTCTAAGCCATGTTTTGTAGTGTTGAGTTTAAAGGTCTTACACATATTTTGTCTAATTTATCCCTAGTTCATATTTTTATGCTATTATAAATGGTAATTTTAAAATTTCAACTTCTAATTGCTTGATGCTAATATATAGAAATATACTTGGTTTCACCTTGTATCGTGCAATCTTGCTAAACTCATTCCAAAATTCTAGTAGCCTTTTTTGTAGATTCCCTCGGATATTTCTACACAGAATATCATGTCATTTTAGAAGGGAGTTTTACTTCTTTCTTTCCAATCTATGTTTCATCTCTTTTTCTTTTCTCTTTGCATTGACTAGCACCAAACTGTTGAATTTATTGCCATAAAGTCATTCATAATATTCCCTTATCAACACATTGATATCTGTAGGATCTGTAGTGCTGTCCTCTCCCTCACTGTTGACATTGGTAATTTGTGTCTTCTCTGTTATTTTCCTCATCAATCCAGCTAGAGAGTTATCAACTTTATTGATCTTTTCCAAGAATTGGCTTTACTCCAATGATTTTTCTTTATTGTGTTTTGGTTTTGTGTTTGTTTTCTGCTCTTATCTTTATTTCCTTTCTTCTGCTTTGGGTTTAATTTGTCTTTTTCCATAATTCCTTAAGGTGGAAGTTGATATCATTTGATATTGTAAATCTGTATACCTTTCTAATATTAGTGTGTAATACTATAAATTTTCCTCTAAACATTGCTTTAGCTACACTCCACATATTTTTATATGTCGTGTTTTCATTTCTATCCTGATCAAAGTACTTTTTAATTTCCTTTGTGAATTTTTCTTTGACGTAGTGGTTTTTAGAAGTGTATTGCTTAATTTCCAAATACTTGGAGATTTTTCCAATATTTTTCTATTCCTAATATCTAATTTAATTTCTTTGTGGCCAGAGAACATATTTTGTATGATGTGAATCATTTGGAGTTTATTGTGACTTGCTTGGCCTAGATTGTCTATCTTGGTAAATGTTCCACGGGCCCTGGAAAATGCTGTGTATTCTGCTGTTACAAGACAGAGTGTTTTCAAAATGTTAGTTAGGTCCAGCTGGTTAATAGGCTTGTTCAATTCTACTATATTCTTGCTATGTTCTGTCTATTTGTTCTTGTTTTTTTTTATTGGCACCTGAGCTAACAACTGTTGCCAATCTATTTTTTTATATTCTGCTTTATCTCCTCAAATCCCCCCAGTACATAGTTGTATATTTTAGTTGTGGGTCCTTCTAGCTGTGTCATGTGGGACGCCACCTCAACATGGCCTGACAAGCAGTGCCATGTCTGCGCCCAGGATCCGAACCAGCAAAACCCTGGGCTGCTGCAGTGGAGTGTGAGAATTTAACCACTTGGCCACGGGGCCGGCCCCTGCTTGTTCTATCAATTATTGAAATGGCAGTGTTGAAATCTCCAGCTATAATTGTGGACTCATCTATTTCTCCTTGTGTTTCTATCAGTTTTTCTTTCACGTATTTTAAAGCTCTAATATTAGGTGTATAAATATCTTAGGATTAATGTGTCTTCTTGAGAAATTGACCTCTTTATCACTATGAAATGATCCTCTTTTTTCCTGGTGTTATTTCTTGTTCTGAAATCTACTCTGTCTGATATTGGTATAGTCACTAAGCTTTCCTTTGATTAATATTAACACAATATATCATTTCCATCCTTTTATTTTTAATCTGTCTTTGCCTTTTTATTTAACTTAAAGACGGAAAATAATTGTTTTTTAATGCAATCTGTCAATCTCTGCATTTTGATCAGAGTGTTGAGACTAGTTGTTTAATGTGGCTGATGACGTGGTTGAGCTTAAATCTATCACCTTGCTGTTTATGTTCTATTTGTCTCATCTTTTCTTCATTTTCCTCATCCTTTTTTTTCTGTCTTCTTGTTGGTTAATTATTTTTATGATTCTTCTTTATCCATTTTGTTAGCTTACTAGCTATACGTCTTTGCATTGTGCCTTTTGACTGTTGCCTTAGAGTTAATAACTTATACAGTCTACCTTCGAGTAATATTTTACCACTCATGTTAAATGTAAGATTCTTAGGGGCCGGCCCCATGGCTGAGTGGTTAAGTTCACTCACTCCAATTTGGCGACCCAGGGTTTCACCAGTCTGGATCCTGGGTGTGGGCGTCGCACTGCTCATCAGGCCATGCTGAGGCGGCGTCCCACATAGCACAACCAGAGGGAACTACAACTAGAATACACAACTATGTACAGGGGGGCCTTGGGGAGAAGAAGAAGAAGAAAAAAGAAGATTGGCAACAGATGTTAGCTCAGGTGCCAATCTTGAAATATATATATATATATAAGATTTTTACAAAGTATATTTGCATTTCTTCTCTCCCAATTTTGGTGCTATTGTTGTCATACATTTTACTTCTATGTATGCTGTAAACCTTATAATACATCATTATAATTTTTGCATTAGCCAGTAGATTATTCTTTAAAGATATTTTTAAATTATTTAAATTTTGTTATATGGAACAACAAAAGACCTCAAATAGCCAAAGCAATCCTGAGAAAAAAGAAAAAAGCTGGAGATATCACAAGCCCTGACTTCAAAATATACTACAAAGCTGTAGTAATCAAAATAGTATGGTGGGGCTGGCCTTGTAGAGAAGTGGTTAAGTTCACACACTCTGCTTCAGGGGCCGGGGGTTTTGCTGGTTCAGATCCTGGGTGCAGACATGGCACTGCTCATCAGGCCACGCTGAGGTGGCATCCTACATAGCACAACCAGAGGCACTCACAACTAGAATCTACAACTATGTACTGGAGGCTTTGGGGAAAAGAAGAAGGAAAAAAGAAAAAAACAGCAACAGCAGCCTGATACTGGCAGAAAAACACACACAGATCAATGGAACAGAACTGAGAGCCCGGAAATAAAACCACACATCTACGGACAGCTAATCTTTGACAAAGGAGCTAAAAATACACAATAGAGAAAAGATCTTAAGTCTCTCCAATAAACGGTGTTGGGAAAACTGGACAGTCATGTGCAAAAGAATGGAAGTAGACCATTATCTTACACCATACACAAAAACTAACTGAAAATAGATTAAAGACTTGAATGTAAGACCTGAAACCATAAAACTCCTACAAGAAAATATAGGCAGTACACTCTTTGACATCAGCCTTAGCAGCATCTGTTTTGAATACCATGTCTACTCAGGCAAGGGAAACAAAAGAAAAAATAAGCAAATGGGACTTCATCAGACTAAAAAGCTTCTGCAAGGCAAAGGAAACCAGGAACAAAATGAAAAGACAACCCACCAGCTGGGAGAAAGTATTTGCAAATCATACATCCGACAAGGGATTAATCTCCAAAATATATAAACTCACACAACTCAACAACAACAAAAACAACCCCTGGGGCTGGCCCGGTTGTGTAGTGGTTTAATTCACATGCTCTGCTTCGGCAGCCCAGGGTACATTGGTTCAGATCTCAGGCATGGACCTAGCATCACTCATTAGGCCACACTGAGGTGGCATCCCACATAATTTTCCTCTATTTAGAGGAAGATTGGCAACAGATGCTAGCTCAGGGCCAATCTTCCTCATAAAAAGAAAACAGGCACATGAAAAGATGTTCAACATCACTAATTAACAGGGAAATGCAAATCAAAACTACAATGAGATATCGCCTTACACTCGTCAGAATGGCTATAATAAGACAAGAAATAACAAATGTTGAGAGGATGTAGAGAAAAGCGAGCCCTCATACACTTTGGCGAGAATGCACCTGGTGCAACCACTATGGAAAACAGTATGGAGATTCCTTAAAAAATTAAGAATAGAACTACCATATGATCCAGCTATTCCACTACTGGGTGTTTATCCAAAGAACACAAAGTCAACAATTCAAACAGATTTATGCATCGCCATGCTTGCTGCGCATTATTCTCAACAGCCAAGTCATGGAAGGAACCCAAGGGCCCATCAGTGTGTGAATGGATAAAGAAGATGTGGTATATACACACAATATACAATATCAGCCATAAAAAAAGACAAAGTCATGTCATTTGCTACAACAAGGATGGACTTTGAGGGTAGTATGCTAAGTGAAATAAGCCAGAAGGAGGAAGACAAACACCATATGATCTCACTCATATGTGGAAGATAAACAAACACACGGATAAGGCGAACAGATTAGAGGTTACCAGAGGGGAAGGGGGTGAGGGGAGGGCAAAAGGGGTAAAGGGGCACATGTGTATGGTGATGGATAAAAACCAGACTATTGGTGGTGAACATGAGGTAGTCTACACAGAAACTGATATAATAATGTACACTGAAATTTACACAGTGTTATAGGCCAATATGACCTCAATAAAATAATTTTTAAAAATAAAATACACATTAAATGTACAGGTAATACCTGTCAGTATAGTATTACTGGAGAAATTGTCTTACAAAAAGAATTTTACAAGACAGTAATGTTTCAGGATACGTAGACATAGAAAAATACCAAGGAAGTTGCACATCCTGACAACAGCCTTGATTTCTCTGAAATGTTTGCTTATGAGGAATTTTAAGTTTTCTCATCCAAATTTACTGTATTTAAAAAATCATATTTGGGGCTGGCCCGGTGGCATAGTGGTTCAGTTCCCATGCCCCGCATCAGCGGCCCAGGGTTCGTGGGTTCGGATCCCAGACGTGGGCCTAGCCCTGCTTGTGAAGTCACACTGTTGCAGCGTCCCACATGGAAATAGAGGAAGACTGGCACAGATGTTAGCCCAGTGACCATCATCCTCAAGCAAAAAGAGGAATATCGACAACAATTGTTAGCTCAGGGCCAGTTTTTCTCACACACACACACACACAAAACATATTTTACTCTTTAAAAGAAAAAATATATATAAATTTTATATTTACCCACATGTTTACCATTTCCAGTCATTTCTTTTATTCTTTCATGTAGATCCAGATTTCCATCTGGTACCATTTTCCTTTTGCACAGAGAATTTCCTTGGGGCTTGCCCCGTGGCCGAGTGGTTAAGTTCACACGCTCTGCTTCGGCGGCCCAGGGCTTCACTGGTTCAGATCCTGGGCGCGGATGTGGCACCACTCATCAAGCCATGCTGAGGTGCCGTCCCACATGGCACAAACAGAGGCACTCACAACTAGAATATACAACTATGTACTGGGGAGGTTTGGGGAGAAGAAGAAGAAGAAGGAAAAAAAAAGATTGACAACAGTTATTAGCTCAGGCTCCAATCTTTAAAAAAAAATAATAATTTCCTTTTTTTCCTTTGATAAGAAATGTTAATTTCTTATACTGCCAGTCTACTGGCGAGTTTCTGTCTTTGCTTTAAGACTTCCTCTTTATCACTAGTTTTTGGCAATTTAATTATATGTCTTGATGTAGTTTTCTTCATATTTCTTTGGCTCAGGGTTCATTGAGCTTCACAGAACTGTAGATCTACAAAATTGTAAATCTCAAATTCAGAAAATTTGCTTTCTTCAAATTCAGATAATTTTTAGTCATTATTTCTTTAAATACGTTTTCTTCTCCTCTTTTCTGGGACTCTCGTTACATGAATATTATGCAGGTTGATGTCCCTCAGTTCACTGATGCTCTGTTCATAGTTTTTCAGACTTTCATAGTTCTATTTCTAATTATTTCTATCGCTATGTCTTCAAGTTTACTAATCTTTTCCTCTATGGTGTCTGACATGCTGTCAATCTCATCTAGCATATTTTTCATCTATAGAATTTGATTAGGTATTTTTTATGGCCTCCATATCTCTCCTTATCAAGTACCTGTATTCTTCTACATTCTTGAACACATGGAGTGTACTTATCATCACTGTTTTAATGTTCTGGTCCACTTAGTTCTATCATGTGTGTCATTTCTGAGTCTGTTTCAGTCTATTTATTTTCTTTTCATTAAAGGTTATATTTTCCTGCCTCTTTGTGTGCCTGGTATGTTTTTTGCCCTTATTTTTTAAATTGAAGTGTAATTGACCTATAATATTATATCTGTTTCAAGCATACAATGTAGTGACTCAATATTTGTAGATATTGCAAAATGTTCACCACAATAAGTCTATTTAACATTCATCACCATACATAGTAGCAAAATTTTTTCTTTGTGATGAGAACTTTTAAGATCAACTGTCAGTAATTGTCAAATATTCAATACATGCTATTGTCGCCATGGTGTACATTACATCCCCAGGACTTATTTATTTATTTTACAAATCAATCATCAGTGAATCCTGTCAGCTATACCTCAAGTTCAATCCTTCTTCACCACCTCTACCAGTACCACTCTAGTCTAAGCCACCACCAGATCTTCCAATAATTTCTTATCTCACACAGAGGAGATTCAAAAGTCTTTGTCATGGCTCACAAGGCCATTCATGACCAGACACTCCTGCTAATTCTCTGACTTCATCTCCTACTCTCCCACCCTCACTCTGATTCCACCACCCTGACCCCTCGCACACCCACTCCTTGTTCACTTGCACTTGCTATTTCTTCTTTCTGGAGCACTGTTCCCCTTGGCTTCTCCCTCTCTTCACTTGGGTCTGTGCTCAGATGTCACCTTATCAAAGAGATTCTATCACCTGTCTTGATTTAGTCATCTTTAAACATTTATAACCACTGGCCATGTTATTGATTAATTAATTATCTGTTTCAGCCCTACTTCCCACCCCCACTAGAATGTACCATGACTGAGAACTACTGCCACCAGCCAGATAATAAAATTATTTAAAAAATAATAACAGTAGCAGAGGAGAGTGACCAGCTGGATCCAATGCATTAGAGAAGTCCACACTGGTGAGTACTGAAAATTGTCTATTATAGTAGGCAATTGGGAGGACTGGCAACCTTGAGGGCAGTTTTTCCAGTTTGTTGGGTGGAGACACCAGATCGCAGTGGGTTGAGCACTTCTTCTCCCTTACAATCTCCTGATTCTTCCCTCAAAGAGCTCCTTATTCTTTGCAACTGTCAATCCTTGTAGTTACACAGTCACACTTATGTGCTAAACATTCCCCATGTGTCCTTGTCGGTCACTGCCTTGCAGCAGGGCACAGTCTGATGGAGGAGGGCTCAGGGAGCTCCGAATCAGATGGGGTATATATGTAGAAATAATCATCATTATAATCATCAAATCAAATCAAAATAATAATCATTGAAAAACAGCAAAAGTAAGAAAGCAAAGCAGGAATTCACCTAATGCGCAATAAATGCTTGCTAAAGGGGTGCCAGGGAGGAGGCAGACACAGGGAAGGAAGGCAGAACGCCCTCTGTGGCTCTGCAGCACAGGACTGACTGGGATGCGACATTCATAATGCATAGCCCATCAACCCTGGAGTGCCCGGCGCTCTGACCCCTGTGGAAACCGCCCTCCTCTCTGACAGCTGAGCCCGTCTCGGTGGACGCCTAGGGCAGGAAGGTTTCTGTGCGAGACGGACTCTGGTGCCCTGCAGCCAGGATGATGGATGAGGAGGCAAGAGCTGCTCAGGGCAGCTGAGGGCCATGGGGCCGAGCAGAAATAAATATATGGCAGCAAACACAGTTCCATGTGTAGAGTGCTGAAGGCAGAAGGACAGAACTCTGGGAGCACCAAGCACATAAAGGGTGGCTCACCAAGGGGAGTGCACGAAGAAAGCAGAGAAAGGCTTTCAGTGAAAAGTGGAGAAAACGAGAAGTGTGATGCGTCATGGAAGCCAAGACAGAGGACAGCTTCGCCGTGAGAGGGGACACCAACTGTGACTCCCGAATGTTCCGGAGAGGTCCCTGCCATAAGACCTGGGAAAACCTCCTCTGGACTTGATCATTAGGAGGCCCCTGGAGAGGTTGGGGAGAGCAGTCCCAGTGGAGAGGAAGAGGCAGAAACCAGGTTTCAATGGGCTGGGCAGCAAGTGGAAAGTGAGGAAGGGGTACAAGGCTAGTGGGGTTGCAGATTAGCAAACAAGAATATAGGATGTCCAGTTAAATTTGCATTCATCTGACACTTGAATTTCAGGTAAACAATAGTTTTTTTTTTATTAAGTTCATAATAGTTTACACTGGGGCCGGCCCAGTGGTACAGCAGTTAAGTTCACACGTTCCGCTTCGGTGGCCCGGGGTTCACCAGTCCGGATCCCAGGTGCGGACATGGCACTGCTTGGCAGGCCATGCTGTGGTAGGCGTCCAACATATAAAGTAGAGGAAGATGGGCATGGACGTTAGCTCAGGGCCCGTCTTCCTCAGCAAAAAGAGGAGGATTGGCAGATGTTAGCTCAGGGCTAATCTTCCTCAGAAAAAAACAAAACAAAACATAATAGTTTACATTATTGTGAAATTTCAGGTGTACATTATTTCTTGTCTGTCAGCACATAAGTGCTCCCCTTCAGCCCCTGTGCCCAACCCCCACCACCTTCCCCTGATGTGAGGCCACAAGCCCAGCTCGGCTAGGGCGGTGGGGTATCGTGCCGAGAGACCAAAGAAACGACCCGGAGACTGCAAACGAGACATATAGGTTTATTGGGTCCTACTTACGGGAGCGTGTCCAGTGGCGGCCGGGTGGACGGAAATGTGCACCCACAACCACCCCCCAAGAGAAGCTTCCTTAAGTAGGCAGAGGAACAAAGGCTGCATGCTTGCCAACGGGCTGTCCTCGGTGCGACCAGCATTCCCAGAACAGGAGCTCACACGGAGGGGCTTTGTGTCCCTGTAAGACACGCTGTTCTTCTCGTGGGATGAAGGAGGATCCTGGCCAGCCAGGCCCAGATCGTTACAAATCCCGGTAGTTGGGCTGCATGCCCAGCAGGGAGCCAGAAGGTCACATGGTTGCAATGGGCCTGGGGGCTTTTGAGGAGCAAGCAAGGCCCAGGCCCTATACCTGGTAACCACCGAACTATTCTCTTTGTCCATGTGTTTGTTTATCTTCCACATATGAGTGAAATCATCTGGTGTTTGTCTTTCTCAGACTGGCTTATTTCGCTTAGCACAATTCCCTCCAGTCCATCCATGTTGTTGCAAATGGGATGATTTTGTCTTTTTTTATGGCTGAGTAGCATTCCATTGTATATATACAGCACATCTGCTTTATCCAATCATCAGTCAGTGGGCACTTGGGTTGCTTCCAGGTCTTGGCTATTGTGAAAAGCAGTGCAATGAACATGGGGTGCATATGTTACTGTGGATTGCTGATTTCAAGTTGTCTGGGTAGATACCCAGTAGTGGGATGGCTGGGTCATATGGTATTTTTATTTCTAGTTTTTTGAGGAAGCTCCACACTGTTTTCCATAGTGGCTGCACCAGTTTGCATTCCCACCAGCAGTGTATGAGGGTTCCCTTTTCTCCACAGCCTCTCTAACATTTGTTATTTTTGGTCTTAGTGATTATAGCCATTTTAACAGGTGTAAGGTGGTATCTTAGTGTAGTTTTGATTTGTATTTCCATGATGATTAGTGATGTTGAACATCTTTTCATGTGCTTATTGGCCATCTGTATATCTTCTTTGGAAAAATGTTCATATCTTCTACCCACTTTTTGATCAGGCTGTTTGTTTTTTTTATTGTTGTGAGTTCCTTATACATTATTGAGATTAACCCCTTGTTGGGTATACGATTTGCAAATATTTTTTCTCAATTGGTATGTTGTCTTTTTGTTTTGATCCGAGTTTCTTTTGCCTTGCAGAAGCTCTTAAGTCTGATGAAGTCCCACTTGTTTATTTTTTCTTTTGTTTCCCTTGTCTGAGAAGACATGGTATTCGAAAAGAACCTTTTAAATTCGATGTCAAAGAGTGTACTGCCTATATTCTCTTCCAGGAGTTTTATGGTTTCAGGACTTATCTTCAAGTCTTTGATCCATTTTGAGTTTATTTTTGCGTATGGCATGGGATAATGGTCTACTTTCATTCTTTTGCATGTGGCTGTCCAGATTTCCCAACACTATTTATTAAAGAGACTATCTTTTCTCCATTGTATATTCTTGGCACCTTTGTCAGAGATTAGCTGTCCGTAGATGAGAGGCTTTATTTCTGGGCTTTCAGTTCTGTTCCATTGGTCTGTGTGCCTGTTTTTGTACCAGTACCATGCTGTTTTGATTACTATGGATTTGTAGTACATTTTGAAGTCAGGGATTGTGATGCCTCCAGCTTTGTTCTTTCATCTCAGGATTGCTCTAGCAATTTGAGATCTTTTGTTGCCCCATATGAATTTTAGGATTCTTTGTTCTATTTCCATGAAGAACGTCATTGGGATTCTGACTGGGATTGCGTTGAATCTGTAGGTTGCTTTGGGTAGTATGAACATTTTAACTATGTTTATTTTTCCAATCCATGTGCATGGAATCTCTTTCTATTTCTTTATGTCATCATCTATTTCTTTCAATAATGTCTTATTGTTTTCATTGTATAAGTCCTTCACCTCCTTGATTAAATTTATTCCTATATATTTTGTTCTTTTTGTTGTGATTGTAAATGGAATTATATTCTTGAGTTCTCTGTCTGTAAGTTCCCTATTAGAGTATAGAAATGCAACTGATTTTTGTAAGTTGACTTTGTACCCTGCCACTTTGCTGTAGTTGTTGATTATCTCTAATAGTTTTCTGATGGATTCCTTCAGGTTTTCTATATCTAAGATCATGTTGCCTGCAAACAGCAAGAGTTTCACTTCTTCACTCCCTATTTGGATTCCTTTTATTCCTTTCTCTTGCCTAATTTCTCTGGCCAAAACCTCCAGTACTGTATGTTGAATAAGAGTGATGATAGTGGGCATCCTTGTCTTGTCCCTGTTCTCAGAGGGATGGCATTCAGTTTTTCCCCATTGAGTTTATGCTGGCTGTGGTTTTGTCATATATGCCCTTTATTATGTTGAGGTAATTCCCTTCTATCCCCATTTTGTTTTTTGTTTTTGTTTATTTATTTTATTTTATTTATTTATTTTTTTAATTGCAGTGACATTGGATTATAACATATAGCTTTCGGATGTACATCATAATATATCTCGAATTCTGCGTAGATTACATCATGTTCACCACCCAAAAACTAATTATCGTCCATCCCCTCACGTGTGAGCCTAATCACCCCTTTTGCGCTCCTCCTTTCCCCCATGGTAACCACCAATCCAATCTCCAATGCTATGTGTTTGTTTGTCATTATTTTTATCTTCCACTTATGAGTGAGATCATAGGGTATTTGACTTTCTCTCTCTGACTTATTTCACTCAGCATAATACCCTCAAGGTCCATCCATGTTGTCATAAATGGCCGGATTTCTCCATTTCTTATGGCTGAATAGTATTCCATCATGTATAAATACCACATCTTTATCCATTCATCCCTTGATGGGCACCTAGGTTGCTTCCAAGTCTTGGCTATTGTGTATAATGCTGCGATGAACATAGTTCTTTGGATAAATACCCAGCAGTGGGATAGCTGGATCATATGGTAGATCTATTCTTAATTTTCTGAGCATACTCCATACTGCTTTCCATAGTGGCTGCACCAGTTTGCGCTGCCACCAGCAGTGTACAAGGGTTCCCTTCTCTCCACATCCTCTCCAACACTTGTTGTTTCCTGTTTTGTTAATTATAGCCATTCTGACCGGAGTGAGGTGACACCTCATTGTAGTTTTGATTTGCATTTCCCTAATAGCTAATTATATTGAGCATCTTTTCATATGCCTGTTGGCCATCTGTATATCTTCTTTGGAGAAATCTCTGTTCAGATCCTTTGCCCATTTTTTAATTGGGTTGTTGGTTTTTTCGTTGTTGAGCTGTATGAGTTCTTTACATATTTTGGAAATTAACCCCTTATCTGATATATGGTTTGCAAATATCTTCTCCCAATTGTTAGGTTGTCTTTTCATTTTGTTGATGGTTTCCTTTGCTGTGCAGAAGCTTTTTAGTTTGATGTAGTCCCATTTGTTCATTTTTTCTTTTGTTTCCCTTGCCCGGTCAGACGTGGTACTTGAAAATATGCTGCTAAGACCAATGTCAAAGAGCGTACTGCCTATGTTTTCTTCTAAAAGTTTCATGGTTTCAGGTCTTACATCCAAGTCTTTAATCCATTTTGAGTTTATTTTTGTGCATGGTGTAAGGGAACAGTCTACTTTCATTCTTTTGCGTGTGGCTGTCCAGTTTTCCCAACACCATTTATTGAAGAGACTCTCCTTTCTCCACTGTATGCTCTTAGCTCCCTTGTTGAATATTAGTTGTCCATAAACGTGTGGGTTTATTTCTGGGCTCTCGATTCTGTTCCATTGATTTGTGTGTCTGTTTTTGTGCCGGTACCATGCTGTTTTGGTTACTATGGCTTTGTAGTATATTTTGAAATCAGGGAGTGTGATACCTCCAGCTTTGTTCTTTTGTTCTCAGGAATCCTTTGGCTACTCGGGGTCTTTTGTTGTTCCATAAAGATTTTAGGATTCTTTGTTCTATTTCTGTGAAAAATGTTGTTGGAACTTTGATAAGATTGTGTTGAATCTATAGATTGTTTTAGGAACTATGGGCATTTTAACAATGTTAATTCTTCCAATCCAAGAGCATGGAATATCTTTCCATTTCTTTGTGTCTTCAGTTTCTTTCAACAATGTTCTATAGCTTTTGGTATACAGATCTTTCACCTCTTTGGTTGAGTTTATTCCTAGGTATTTTATTCTTTTTGTTGCAATTGTAAATGGGATTGTATTCTTAATTTCTCTTTCTGCTACTTCATTGTTAGTGTACAGAAACGCAACAGATTTTTGTACGTTGATTTTGTATCTCGCGACTTGACTGTAGTCCTTTATTGTTTCTAAAAGTTTTTTAGTGGATTCTTTAGGGTTTTCTAGGTATAAAATCATGTTGTCTGCAAAGAATGACAGTTTCACTTCTTCTTTTCCAATGTGGATCCCTTTTATTTCCTTTTCTTGCCTGATTGCTCTGGCTAGGACTTCCAATACTATGTTAAATAAGAGTGGTGACAGTGGGCATCCTTGTCTGGTTCCTGTTCTTAGAGGGATAGCTTTCAGTTTTTCTCCATTGAGAATGATATTTGCTGTGGGTTGTCATATATGGCCTTTATTATGTTGAGGTATTTTCCTTCTATATCTATTATATTTAGAGTTTTTATCATAAATGGATGCTGTATCTTGTCAAATGCTTTCTCTGCATCTGTTGAGATGATCATGTGATTTGTATTCTTCATTTTGTTAATGTGGTGTATCACGTTGATAGATTTGTGGATGTTGAACCATCCCTGCATCCCTGAAATGAAAGCCATTTGATCATGATGTATGATCTTTTTAATGCATTGTTGTATTCGATTTGCTAGTATTTTGTTGAGGATTTTTGCATCGATGTTCATCAGTGATATTGGCCTGTAATTTTCTTTTTTTGTGTTGCCCTTGTCTGGTTTCTGTATGAGGATAACATTGGCTTCGTAGAATGAGTTAGTAAGCCTTCCTTCCTCTTCAATTTTTTGGAAGAATTTGTGAAGGATAGGTATTCAGTCTTATTTGAATGTTTGGTAGAATTCACCAGGGAAGCCATCTGGTCCTGGACTTTCATTTTTTGGGAGGTTTTTGATCGCCATTTTGATCTCCTTATTGGTGATTGGTCTATTCAAATTTTCTACTTATTCTTGGTCCAGTTTTGGAAGGTTGTATGTTTCTAAGAATTTATCCATTTCTTCTAGATTATCCAGTTTGTTGGCGTATAGCTTTTCATATTATTCTCTTATTATCTTTTGTATTTCTGAGGTGTCCGTTGTAATCTCTCCTCTTTCATTTCTTATTTTATTTGAACATTCTCTCTTTCTTTCTTGGTGAGTCTAGCTAAGGATTTGCCAATTTTGTTTATCTTTTCAAAGAACTAGCTCGTGGTTTCATTAATTTTTTCTGTTGTTTTTTTAGTCTCTCTATCATTTATTTCTGCTCTGATTTTTACTATTTCCTTCCTTCTGCTGATTTTGGGCTGTTTGTTGTTCTTTTTTCCAGTACCTTTAGATGTGCTTTTAGATTGTCTATTTGGGATTTTTCTTCTTTATTGAGGTAGGCCTGAATTGCTATAAACTTCCCTCTTAGAACCGCTTTTGCTGTATCCCACATATTTTGGCATGTCGTATTTTCATTTTCATTTGTCACCAGGAATTTTTTGATTTCTCCTTTGGTTTCTCCATTGACCCAATCATTGTTCAGTAGCATTTTGTTTAATCTCCACATTTTTGTGTCTTTTCTGGTTTTCTTCCTGTAGTTGATTTCTAGTTTCATACCTTTATTGTCAGAAAAGATGCATGGTATTATTTCTATCTTCTTAAATTTATTGAGACTTGTTTTGTGGCCTAATCTGTGATCAATCCTGAAGAATGTTCCATGTGCCTTTGAAAAGAATGTGTATTCTGTGGCTTTTGGATGGAATGTTCTATTTGTATCTACTAAGTCCATCTGGTCTAATGTGTCCTTTAAGGCCAGTGTTTCCTTATTGATCTGTTTGGATGATCTATCCATTGGTGTAAGTGGAGTGTTAAAGTCCCTACTATTATTGTGTTACTGTCTATTTCTCCTTTTACGTCTGTTAATAATTGCTTTACATATTTAGGTGCTCCTATGTTGGGTGTGCAGATATTTACAAGTGTTATATTTTCTTGTTGGATTGTTCCCTTTATCATTAAGTAGTGCCCGTCTTTGTCTCTTGTCACAGTTTTTGTTTTAAAGTCTATTTTGTCTGATATAAGTATTGCTACTCCAGCTTTCTTTTCTTTGCCATTTGCATGGAATATCTTTTTCCATCCTTTCACTTTCAGTTTGTGCGTGTCTTCAGGTCTGAAGTGTGTCTCTTGTATGCAGCATATACATGGATCTTGTTTTTTATCCAATTGGCCACCCTATGGCATTTGATTGGAGCTTTTAGTCCAGTGACATTTAAAGTAGCTATTGATAAATATGTATTTATTGCCATTTTGTTACTTTTTTTTCTGGGTGTTCTAGTACGTCTCTGTTCCTTTCTTTTTCTCTTGCTCTCTTCTCTTGTAGTTTGATGGCTGTCTTTAGTAATATGTTTAATTTCTTTTGTCTTACTTTTTTTCTTGCTTATTATAGGTTTCTGATTTGTGATTACCATGAGGATCCTATTTAATGTTTTATGTATATAACAGTCTATATCGAGTTGATAGACTCTTTAGCTTGACCTCTTTCTAAAAGCTCTACTTTTTCGCTCCCCTCTTCCCACATTTTATGTTTTTCAAATCATATACAGTCTCTTGTTTAGTGTGTTATCATTGAAACAGGTGATTTTGGTACATTTGTCTTTTAACCTTCATATTATCTTCACAGGTAGTTGATCTGCTACCTTTACTATATTTTTACCTTACAAGTGATTTTATTGCCTGGTTTTTTGTTGTTGTTTTGTGGGGTTTTTTGATAATTTCTTTTTATCTCTATTTGTGGTCATTGCTTTTCCACTTAAATAAGTCCCTTCAGCATTTCTTGTAGAACTGGTTTCTTGGTGATAAACTCCTTTAATTTTTGCTTATCTGGGAAGCTCTTTATCTCTCCTTCCATTATGAATGACAACCTTGATGGATAGAGTATTCTCGCTTGTAGGTTTTTTCGTTTTAGCACTTTAAATATGTCGCGCCATTCTCTTCTCGCCTGTAGGGTCTTGGCTGAGAAGTCTGCTGATAGCCTGAGGAGCTTCCCTTTGTATTTCACTTGTGGCCTTGCTCTTGCTGCTTTTAGGATTCTCTCTTTATCTTTAATTTTGGACATTTTAATTATAATATGTCTTGGTGTGGACCTCTTTGGGCGTCTCCGTGCTTCCTGAACTGGGATGTCTGCTTCCTTCTTCAGGTTAGGAAAATTTTCATCTATTATTTCTTCAAATAAATTTTCTGCCCCTTTGTCTCTCTCTTCTCCTTCTGGGAACCTATAATCCAAATGTCAGCACGCTTGATATTGTCCCAGAGTTCCCTTAGACTGTTCTCATTCTGTCTAATTCTTTTTTCTTTTTTCTGTTCTGCTTGGGTGATTTCCTCTAGTCTTTCATCTAGCTCGCCGATCTCTTCTTCTGCTTCCTCTGCTCTGATATTGAGTCCCTCTAGTGAATTTCTCATTTCCAGTATTGTATTCTTCATTTCTGATTGGTTTTTTCTTTATATCTTCCAGTTCTTTGCTGATGTGCTCACTGTGTTCATCCAGTCTTCTCCCCATATCTCTGAGCATCCTCAAGATATTTTGTTTGAACTCTTTGTCGAGTAGATCACTTGTTTCTGTTTCATCTAGTCCTTTTTCTGGGGTTTGTACTGTTCCCTAGCTTGGAAGGTATTCCTTTGTCTCCTCCTTATGCCTCTTTCTCTGTGCTTATTTCTATGTATTAGGTGAGTCAGCTATGTCTCCTGATCTTGGAGAAGTGGCCTTATGTATGAGATGCCTTGTGAGGCCCAGGAGTGTGCTTCCGTCTTGTCACCAGTCCAGAAGATCCAGGAGTGACCCCTTTGTGGGCTACTTGTGTCTTCTGCTGTGGCAGGGTTGCTCCCACTGTCGGAACCAAGGGAGTCTAGTCTTTCCTTCCCTGGCCAGCTGTTTCTAAATCTGGTTTAGGAAGCCTCAGCACCATTGGCTACAAAGTCTATCAGCACATTCCTGTTGCAGTTTTCCTCTTAATTGGGTTGGTACCCAGTGTAGCTGGTCGCTAGGCTCAGGGGCTTACAGTTGTGATAGGCTTCAGGCCTACAAGGCTGTTGACAGTTCTCTTAGGAGTGCAGCTGAGTGGGGCTGGCTCTAGGCACAGGAGCACTCAGTTGTTTCAGGCTTTGGAAGTGGGGCTGATCCTTTTTATGGCTATGGGTGAAGCACAGGTCTTCTGCTGCTGATAAGCCTCACCCCCCACAGGACGACACACACCATCAACACTGTCCTGGTCTGTGCACAATTCTCAACCCCCTGGAGTGTACCCTGACACCACACTGCAGAGGCCCCCACCTCTCCACCAAGGCCCCCCACAGTTCACCTGGTCCTCATACAGGCCCTGGCCCACAGAGGCAGACACCCTTCCCTGCCTGTAGAGGATCAAGGTACCCAGTCAATGCAGGCTGAAAAGTAGCCTGAGGGCTTGCTGTTAGGTGGGGCCGGTCCCTAGGGTGGCTTACCTGCCTTGGCTGAACTGAATTAAATCTGTGATCTAGTGGGCGTGGCAGACCCCTGGGCTAACAGGCCAAGGGATGAACCTCAATGGTACCCACGAGGTCTGTGTCAGAATGCTTGGCCCTCACTAATGTCTCAGTCTCCAGAGAAGTCCCCCTCTCACCAAGATGCCCCCAGAACCCACCAGGTGAGTCTTGTTTCACCAAAGGACTGTCAGCCTTCTCTCTGGTGATTTTCGGTTGCTGCAATGAGTGAGTTTGTGTGTGGGCCCTTTAAGACCCAGGTCTTTTTGGGTTTCAGCCAATAGCTTTTCTGGGGGTATCTTCACTGCAGTTAATAGCCAGCAAACCAGACAGTAAGACCCCCGTCTCAGCTGGGCTGAGTCTGAAGGATGCTTATAGCAGTATCAGCCTCCATCCGGACCTCACTCCTCCAGGGAGAGCTGTGTACCTTAGGGCGGCTCCTGCCTGGCCAGCTGAGAAGCTCTGCTACTCCCAAAGCTGGCTTTTTTCCTCTCCATCAGGAATTTCTGCCTCTTCTGCCTTAGTCAGGACTGTCCCTGTTGTGGGGGTTCTTTTTACCCAGTTTACAGTTTCCAATCCGGGATAATTTTTCCAAAAATAGTTGTAACCTGGTTGTGTTCATGGGAGAAGATGAGTTCAGAGTCTGCTTACGCCACCATCTTGACAAGATCTCCCTATTTTGTTAAGAGTTTTTATCATATGGCTGCTGGATCTTATCAAATGCTTTCTCTGCATCTATTGAGATGATCATGTGGTTTTTATCCCTCATTTTGTTAATGTGGTGTATCATATTGATTGATTTGCAGATGTCGAACCATCCCTGTGTCCCTGGAATAAATCCCACTTGATCATGATGTATGATCTTTTTGATGTGTTGCTCTATTTGGGTTGCCAGTATTTGGTTGAGGATTTTTGTGTCTATGTTCATCAGTGATATTGGCCTGTAGTTCTCCTTTTTTGTGTTGTCCTTGTCAGGCTTTGGTATCAGGGTGATGTTGACCTTGTAGAATGTGTTAGGAAGCGTTCCATCTTCCCTGATTTTTTGGCATAGCTTGAGAAGGATATGTATTAAATCCTCTCTGAAAGTTTAGTAGAATTCTCCTGGGAAGCCATCTGGTCTTTGGCTTTTATTTTTGGGGATGTTTTTGATTTCTGTTTCAATCTCTTTACTTTTGATTGGTCTGTTCAGATTATCTATTTCTTCTTCATTCAGCTTTGGGAGGTTGTAAGAGTCTAAGAATTTATCCATTTGTTCTAGATTGTCCATTTTATTGGCATATAGCTTTTTGTAGTATTCTCTGATAATCCTTTATATTTCTGGGGTATCCTTTGTTATTTCTCTT
Source organism: Equus przewalskii (assembly GCF_037783145.1). NCBI lineage: Eukaryota > Metazoa > Chordata > Mammalia > Perissodactyla > Equidae > Equus > Equus przewalskii. Next base: position 176,270 of record NW_027228758.1, read on the forward strand.
ATTTCATTTCTAATTTTATTTATCTGAGCTTTCTCTCTTTTTTTCTTTGTAAGTCTTGCTAGAGGTTTGTCAATTTTGCTCATCTTCTCAAAGAACCAGCTCTTTCTTTCATTGATGCTTTCCAATGCCTTTTTTGTTTCAATTGCATTTATTTCTGCTCTGATTTTTATTATTTCTCTCCTTCTGCTGACTTTGGGCTTTGTTTGTTCTCTTTTTCTAATTCAGTTAGGTGTAGTTTGAGATTGCTTATTTGGGATTTTTCTTATTTGTTAAGGTGAGCCTGTATTGCAATGAATTTCCCTCTTAGTACCACTTTTCTGAATCACATATGAGTTGGTATGGTATGTTTTCATTTTCATTAGTCTCCAGGTATTTTTTGATTTCTCCTTTAATTTCTTCACTGATCCATGAGTTGTTCAATAGCATGTTGTTTAGTCTCCACATCTTTGTCCCTTTCTCAGCTTTTTTCTTGTAATTAATTTCTAGCTTCATAGCATTGTGACTGGAAAAGATGCTTGTTGATTTTCTGTCTGGATGATCTATCCATTGATGTGAGTGGAGTGTTGAGGTCCCCCACTATTATTTTGTTGTTATTAATATCTCCTTTTAGGTTTGTTAATAGTTGCTTTATGGACTTTGGTGCTCCTGTATTGGGTGCATAGACATTTATAAGTGCTGTCTTCTTGGTGGAGTGTCCCTTTGATCATTATATACTGCCCCTCTTTGTCTCTCTTTGCCTGTCTTATCTTGAAGTCTACTTTGTCTGATGTAAGTGTTGCAACACCTGCTTTCTTTTGTTTGCCATTAGCTTGGAGTATTGTCTTCCATCTCTTCACTCTCACCCTGTGTTTGTCGTTGGAGCTGAGATGGGTTTCCTGGAGGCAGCATATTGTTGGGTCTTGTTGTTTAATCCATCTTGCCACTCTGTGTCTTTTTATTGGAGAATTCAATCTATTTACATTTAGGGTGATTATCGATATATCAGAGCTTAGTGCTGCCATTTTATCACTTATTTTCCAATTCTCCTGCATTGCCTTTGCTGCTCATCCTGTGCGTTTCAGTCTACCAATTGAGTTATGTAGTTTTTTGTGTTGTTTTTCTTTGTTTTCTCCTTATTTATTACTTGTGTCTCTGTTCTGCTTTTTTGTGTAGTGGTTACCATGACGTTTGTATTCAAACTCTCGTAGATAAGACAGCCTGTTTTCTGATGGCCTCTTATTCCTTAGTCTAAACTGCATCAGTCCCTCTCCTCTTCCCCTCCTGAGTTGTTTTTCTCACGTCTTATTCCATCTTATGTTGTGAGTTTGTGGTTAAAATGACAAGATCATCTTTGTTTTTGGTGTTTTCCTTCCCTTTCAGATAAACAACAGTTTTTAAAACATAAGTATGTTCTATTTATTCACTGTTGATCTGAAATTCAAATTTAACTGGGCATCCTGTGTTTTATGTGGCAATCCTAACAGGGTGGCATGTGGCCTTCTCTCTCAAGTGACACAGCTCAGAAGGAAAGATGAGTACTAGGTTCAGAGCTGGAAGCCTGTCCAGGTCAATGGAAAGTGGTGTCTGGGGTAGAATATTGTCTGAGCATGGAGAGGAGAAGACAATGCTCCCTGATGCCTGTCTGTAAGCTGAAGGGGAAAAGCCCCCAGTGAGAGAGGCTAAAGGCACAGTTAGGGGAATAATTCATTATTTAAACTATGGGCCTCTAGTCAGGACCAGAAATCATTTCCTTGGACCCACTCATAAAGAACAGACAGTCCCTCCCCAACTATACATCCCACAAAAACCTCAGAAAACACAAATTTCCAATTTTAATTTGCCAGTGGATTGATCCTACTTTGAAACTGTGGCACTATGGATTTAACAATGGCTCTCACCAGCAAAACTTTTTTCTTTTGCTCTTTTTCTTGATGTTCTAATGGACCACCAGAGCTGCAAACATGTTTCTAAAAAGAGCAATCCAGTGTTCCAACTTCATTTGTTAAAAGCCCATCACCAGAGCAAACCATTTGTAAAAGCTGGATTTCATCACCAGTTCAGGCCACGGGCCTGGGTCTTTTAAAGCAAATGACTCAGATGAGTGCCTCCTTTCTCCTTCTCCGGGTTTAATCTTACTGTGAATGGTGAAGGTGTCAAAGCCTCTTCTGCAGATGAGAGAATGATGTCATCAAAGTCATCACATGACATATTCAACAGCTGGTTTTCTTCCTCATTCCATCCAATTCCAGGGTCACATCTGGTTTGAAAAACTGGAAGACTGATGTCCTTTTGTTTATTTTTGTTCCTTTTCCTCTGATTCCTTAGATTCCTGCCAGACTGGTAGCCTTCATCTGTCTTTTGTTTCTGTGTTTGTGTGACAGAAAGAAAGAAAAGGTTTTTCTCCCTTTTTACAATTACTAGCCCTAAGTCTGTTTTCTTTTAGTTCATTTTGGGTATAGTTCAATCCACCAAATTAGTTCTTGGCCGGGTTTTAGGCATGTAGACCCCACAGCAGAAGCTGCACGGTGGCCTCCACTGCCTTTCTTCAGTGTGTCCCTGGCTGCTAACTGCTTGGATATTAGCAAACGTCCCTCCTTCTGAGGGACTCTAAGACTTTTGGTGTGGGAAAAAACTTACAACATAGGGCTGCAGAAATTTCTTTTTTCCCAAATTGCCTGTTCTATAGCAGCTTCAAAACAAGAGTTCCCCAGCTTTGTGTTAAGGAAAGCACCAAAGGACTGCCCCAGTGCTGCTGGTCCTGTTTCTGATTGGCTCCAGGCTGCCACAGGATCCGTAGATGTGGAGGATGATGGTCTGAACAGATAGCCTCCAGATAATCCACAATTCTGCCTTTTGGTCCTCTCCCTTAGTACGCAGGTTAGAGCTTGCCTTCTTTGGTACTTGGCACACAGGATTTGGCAGGGGAGGTTACATTTGGGACTGATCTCAAATAAATTATTCCACCCAGTGAATGAGTAATTTAAGCCTCTTTCTGTGGTGCCTATCCCAAGAGTGGACCAGAGCAGACAGGCCTGGAGCTAACACTGGGACCAGGACAGCACAGGACAGGAGAGTTTCTTTATGGATCAAAATGTTTTCAGTCTCAGACAGGCCCTCTGGGTGACTGCTGTCCTGGTTGGCTGACCCGGGAGCCAGGGTGGCATGGCCCAATACCTGGGAGGACATCCTCCAGAACATGCGGCCTGAATCACTTCACCTGGAGTTTGAAGGTCTTAGACTATTTAAACCTAAAAGGACTTTGACATCCCTGTAATCCAGGGGCTCCCAGACTTTTAACTTTATGGCCTATTACAACTTGGGAGGAAAGAACATAAAAAATTAAAAATTGTCAACTTTTATTTTGCCGATTACTGGCCTTTTTTTTTTTTCATGAAGAAGGCTGGCCCTGAGCTAACATCTGTGCCAATCTTCCTCTATTTTGTAAGTAAGATGCCCCACAGCATGGTTTGATGAGTGGTGTGTAGGTCTGTGCCCAGGATCCAAACCTGTGAACCCTGGGCTGCTAAAGCAGAGCACACGAACTTAACCACTATGCCACTGGGCCAGCCCTATTTTGCCAACTGAGCAACTAAAATACTCAGAAAAGGACACTTCAACATAAAAAATATGAAAGACTTAATCTCTTACTCGTAATGTAAAGAATATATCCCAATCTTTTCCTAGAAAGTTAGGGTTAAACCTACACCAACCTTACACAGATATATTAAAACATGTATGTGTGTACTCGTGTGCACCAATATCCACACACATTCATCATCATCCTCTGTCTTTCCTTATCACAAGGGCAGGTACAGTGTATTGACTTAGTATGTGGACTCTGGGGCTGGAATACCTGAGTTCAAATCCAGGCTCCACCACTTATCTGAGGAACCTCAGATAAGTTACTCAACTCCTCTGAGCCTTGATTTTATCATCTATTAAGTGAAGGTAATAATAATAGTGCACACTTTTCCAGAGTAGTTATGAGGATTAAGTGAGTTAATATGTGAAAGGCACTTAGCACAGAGGAAACCCCCATAAATGATGGCCATTATTATGATGTTGCCCCGGACCAGTGAGGTCTTCCTAATCTGGGCTCTGGGAGCCACCTTTTCCTCTCCAGATGAGGAAAACTAAGTCCAGAGCAGGCATGACTTGTCCAGCTAAGGTCTATGGCCAGTTAGTGACCAGAACTAGAGTAGAACCCAGGTCCCCTCACCAGGTCTGATATATCTCTGAAGTCACCTTGAAAAAAGTGAATTTGTCCAGTGGCTGGGGGTCAGGCACAGATCCGTTGGCAGGTGTCCTGGTGCCTGGGGAGCAGCACTCTCGTGGGGCACAATGACCAACTTGGGGCCACAAACAACCAGGAAGTCTGGCCTGCTCTCCTTTCTCTTTCCTCCAACCCCAGAAGAAATGAAAACAAGAGTAGGTTGCAGCCCGGGCGTGGGAGTCCCCCAGGGCGAGGGAGTGCCCCAGGGCGTGGGAGTAGGTGTGCAGCGGCAGCAGTTGGCAGTTTTTCCTCCTCTGCCTTTGGTCCAGCCACAGAACACCTGCCGAGCCTCCTGGGTCCTGCTGCTCATGACACTGCCCATGGCCCCCTGGGCGCAGAGCCTGCACGTCCTGCCCTTCCAGTCACCAATCACCAGAGACACAGGGCTGCAATAACGCCCCAACCCTCTGACTTGTTTTTGCTGCTGTGGTTTGGGGGCTATCTCCCATTTCCTAAGCAGATATCGCCTTGGCGAGGGCCGTTGGATCAGGCGGGATTGCATTCAGCAGCCAGAAGCAGACCCACATCACTGTGGCGGCTGTCTGATTTCACGCAGCAGGAAACCAGACTGTCCCAGGCAGGCTCCTTCGCTCTTCCTCTCCACCAACCTTCACACAGGACTCTCATCCTTATGAATGCCTCCTGATCACAGGCTCCAGGCAGGAAGAAGAGAAAAGAAATGACCAAAGGAAGGGGCGGGTCTACACAAGAAAATCAAACTTTCCCACAGACCCTCTAGCAGCTCCTTGCAGATGCCTCATTGGTCAGAGCGGTGTCACACAGCTGCTTCTAGCTGCAAGGGAGGCCAGGAAATGTCCTATTGTGTCCAGGCAACAAATTGTGGTTTTACTAATAAGGAAGGAGTGAACTGACACTGCGTAAGCAGCATTATGTGTCAGGGAAGTGTAACGAGAATAAAATCAAGTCTTTGCTTCTCTTCCAAAGCCTGCTGCAGTAGGGCCACATTGGAAGGAAGCATTGGTCCAGCTCCAGAAGCCTGACGTCTGTGCAGGTCTTCGCAGAGACCCTGGCACACATGTGCAGTGCATCGCCCAGCACACAGCACCCAGCTGACCGTTTTTTACAAGCCTCTATACTTTCCTCTGCCTCCTCTCAACAGCTGCTCCAATCTCCCTCGCTTGAAAAGCAAAATAAAACAGACAAAGCAGAAAGAGACCACCCCACTGCCTGAGCCACTCCTCCCTACACCCTCTCGCCTTTTGACTCCTCTTCTGTTTCCATATTTTCCCTCCTCCTGCTCCATGCCCTTTCTTGTGAAAATCGATTTGGTCTCTGGGCTTTTATGAGCCTGGGCCTCCACCTATCACACCCATAAGCACAACAGAGGCTGCAAACAAAGGATCAGGGAGATTAGTTAAGGCCCGAGGATTAGACTTTGATATTTCCCCTCTACCCAGGTTGTGAGCGAGCCAGTGTAAGTCCAGCACAGCGTGTTCAACACCTGCAGGGCCTGTCGGGGTCAGTCACCCCTCTCCCCAGCCACGGAGACCTGCCTTTCCCTCCCCCCGCGGCCTCCTGCTCTCCTTGCTCTCAGTTTTAGTCTGAGTTGTCCCTCCCCTCTTTGATACCCATCCTAGTACCTTCAGCCACATACTTTCCATCTGCTCTTTCCAAGGCCCACTTAAGACCAAGTCTCTGAGCAGGCTCTTTCAGCTAACTTCGCTTGGCTCCAAGCCAGCCTGTCCACCATGCTCCTCTGATAAGAAAGCCCCTGGTTTATGTTATTTTTATTTGACTTGGTATTCAACTTTTGCATCACATGTCTGTTTTCTTCATAACTGTTCTGTCTCCACCGTTAGGCTGAGAGAAACCTGAGGGTAGGGGCAGGGTCTCCATCAACCGCTTGGGACAAGGTTACTCATTTTTTTTGTTTTTGCTTTTCAGCTGGTATGTTTTGGGCACCTTCCATGTGTCAGACTCTGAGGTAGGTGCCAAGGATATAAGGCAGACCCAGTCCCTGGCCTCCCACAGGACCTGCCTCTCGTGGCCCTGTTCTTGCCCCAGGACAGCACTCTGTCTATCGGGACGAGTGACCACTGTGTTGATGAAGATGAGGAAGGGATTGGGATTCAACCCCCACACTGAGCCCCATCTCTATGTTCCTGGACTCCAAGTTCATACCACTTCAGTGGCTGCTGTGAAAAATTCCCGGGCCTCCTCCCGGTGCCCCAGCATCTGAGGTTACTGTTGGCTGGACCTGCCCGCGGGGCCGCCAGGGCCCAAAGGAGTTGTTATTCCAAATGAGGGCAGTCAGCTGAATTTCCAAATCAAAGATTTTTCCACTTCAATTTTTCTCCTTTCCTCTTTTGTCTAAATTTGTTCATTTCATGGGAAAGGGATGGGGCAGTTCTCCTTCTAAGGGTTAAAGACTTTATGAGGAATGCCTGGGGGGATGGGCAGGGCTCAGGCAAAACCCTTCTCCTGTTAGGAGGGAAAGAGGAGGAAGTCAGTGGGAGGGATGATGAAAAGCCGAGCTTTTTCTCCTCCCTCCCCTGCTCTCCAATCCACTCCTGCATGCGTCTCTTTCCCTTCTTTTATCCTCCTCTCATCCTCTCCTCTACCTTTCTGTTCCCTCCTCCCCCTCTCCTTCCTCTTCATTCATTCATTCGCGCATGCATTCTTTCAGCAGGCATTGCTTTAGCAGCTACTATGTGTCAGACCCTGTGCTGCAAGCTAAGAACACAGGGACACTCAATGAAGGCTCAAGGCTCTCACAGTCCAGGGCTCGTGGAGGGTGGGCACTCAGATGGCAGGCCAGGGTGAGGAGTGACAGTTGGCAAAGAGAGTTAACTGGTAAGTCTCCAAAACCATTCAGAGGCCCAGGCAGTACATCTAAAGCATGGGAAACTCCGGGATTGAGGAGACAAGGCTTAGAGAACTTCTGCTGGGTGTCTGGTGCAGCCTGGCTCATAACCCTCTCCTGTCCTACCCTGGGGGAGGCATCTCAGTGGGAAGGGCATGGACTATGTGAGCAGGCTGCCCCTGTTCAAACCCCAGGTCTACCAATTTCCGTATGATCATAAACAGGCCCCTAATATTTTTATGACTATTATTAATTTATTTTAAAAACTTTATTTTTTAGAGCAGTTTTAGATTCACAGTAAAATTGAGCAAGAAGTGCAGAGTTCCGCTGTACCCTGCCCCCACACGTGCACAGGCGCCGCACTGTCATCCATCACATCCGTACGCACAGTATCCCCCACCAGATGGTACATCTGTTCCATCAGTGAACCTACGCTGACACATTATACCCAAAGTCCACCTTCGGGTTCTCTCTGGGTGGTGCCTGTTCTGCAGGTTCTGATGAAGGTATGATGACACGTGTCCACCATCACAGTATCATGCAGAATAGCTTCACTGTTCTAAAAATCCATGGGCTCCACCTTCATTTAATCTTTTTATCCTCAGTTTCTTCTTCTTTGAAATGGGGGAAATACCAGCTCGTGGGGTGATCATGAGGATACAACGAGGTCATCACGTACACGGGTGCTTTGCCTTAGGTGTGCGTTATTGTTGGACTATCTCATGAAAGGCCAAGAGCCCCCCACAGTGGCCCCTGATTGTAGCACAGGCTATCGGAGGACTGGGAGAGCCAGGTGGGGGGGGTGAGCTTTCTCCAGAGCAGCAAGGAGACGTTGCCTCATCAGGTTTGGTTGGTCGGCTACTTGGGAAGCAGCGGTGGAAGGAGGATAAGGAGGTCCACGGGATTCCAAAGGGACTCTGGACTGCCCCCTGCTCCTAAAGTAACCCATCCAACTTTATTGAGGCACCGCTCTGGCTGCTCTTGGCAGGGGCTCAGAGAGCCCAAGTGAGTCACTTCCACGTGGCCAATGTGGGGAGTGAAGGAGGGAGGGCTGAGGAGGGCCTATGCCTGGGCTGGGCCACGCTGGCTTGGAGAAGTTGTTCCTAAAATTCGCTGGCAGAAAGTGGGCTGCTGTGGGCTCTTAACCTGCCATGCAAATCGACAAGTAAACAGTCTCCAATGAGAATCCCAGATGCCCTGTTCATTCCAGAGACCCAGACACTCACTGTGGGCTCCAGGTGGGGGCCAGCTTGAGAGAGCCCTGTGCACAAGCCAAAGCAGGGCTGCGGTCTCCCCCACCGCCAGTATCCAGACAGTGATCTTGCCCAGGAGACCTCATTCTCCTCCTGCACCCAGACAGACAGTGACCACACAGGGAAAAGGAGCCCTGGCAGTACAGAGGGCACAAATGTATCACCCCTCATTCAGGGTGAAAAAAACTCATTCTGGGGTCTGCTTGGATGGTCTAGACAGAGCAAATTAATGGGTCACGGAGCTGGAGACATGGGTGGGTCATGTGGTAGGCTTGTATGGGTACCCACAGTCTCTGCCTCAGTAGGGTCTGTCACCAGGCAGGGACACAGCCAGGTTTGAGGGGATGCCACGCACTTGCTGTATATACGCTCGGAATTTATTGCGGTGAGGAGGGGTAGGGAAGGAGAGGATGGAATGCAGCACATCTGGTGACCTGATTTTTATTTTCCTGCTCTTGGTTAAGGGCCTTGGCTCTTCTTAGTGTTGGAGGAAGGAGTCAGAGAAATGGGGAAGGGGCACGAGAAGGAAAGATGGGAGCAGGGACCGCATGTTACTTGGCAGGGCTCAGATCCTGGGAAAGCCTCTACTCCTCAAGGTGTGGGAAGGGACTCAGTTTCCCTCTATGAAGACTCAGTGAGGAAGAAAAGTATGATCACATGAACATTTAGCAGCATCTCCAACAAAGATACAATGTGTAATAATATCCCTACACAAAAGCAGAAGAAGCACATGAACACCCACACCTTTAAGTATGGGTGCAAATGCAGCCAGCAACTATACAGACACGGAAACCTCCCCCTTCTTACACACATACTGCCACTGAGACACCACAGACGAGACCAGAGGTAGTCACACTCTTCTGAAGATCAAGGGAAATATGCCTTGAACCATCGTCGCTGCCTGGATTTTGCAAAGTCTAATGCCCATCTCAAGTTTTCTGCAGACTTCCAGAAGGCACTCCTGCTTCTGGTGAATCATTCAGTCCAGGGTCCTCTGGCCATTCCTCATGACTGTCCCTGTTCCACGGGCAGGGCATCCTCCATGCAGAGGAGAACATGGCAGAAACACTCGCAAGGCTTCTGTGATGTGGCAAACTTGGGAAGATTTGGAGAAATGAAGAAATTTACATTATAGCAATGCAAACAGCTTAGTTAAATAATAGACATTTCTGTTCCTATTTTTAACAATCCGTTGGTCATTTTTACAACTCAGGATCCAGACTCTCCATGTTATGCAGCAAACTTCTTACCCTTCTTCTCTGTTGTCTTCTTCTCAGGGGCAAAGCCCAAATTCCTCTCATTTTCTTAGATGGAGCAATTCAGCTCTCTCCCACCTCTGTCCCCAAACTTGGCTCCTGAACCCCCTTAGCATAGCCAAAAATTCACGGGAAAATCTGAAAATAGCCCCTGTGCCTTGCTAATTAAGGTTCTAAAACAGAGGCCATCTGCCTCCCCCATTTTCCTCTGCTGGGGGTAGTTTATATTTTTCTAGTTATACACAAATATGCAACTGCATACTGAGACACAGAAACACAGAACCATCTATCCATTTCCCCAAGTAGACAGAGAATGAACTTATCTATGCCATGCTCAGGCTGGTGAGCTGAACCTAAAACTGTGCCTCCCCCCACTTCCCATGTCCCACTTTTAGGGCTCCTGCCACCATGGACATATTAATTTAGAAAGCCAGCATCATTGAGATGCCAAGCACTATATGCCAAACACTCTCCCTGGGGTGAATGAAACAAAGCCCAGAACTCAAGGAGCTCAAGTCACAGGTGGAGTGGCAGGTAAGCAAACACATGATCAGGACATAAGGAGATTAAGCTGGAACCCAGGGGACATGCAATTTAGCCAGCTTGGGGGTGGAGGTGTGAGGAAGGTGTGCAGGATGAGTAAAAGCTCATCACTTAAAGAGGGGTTGTCACTGGGGGCCAAACCAAGCCATCATTCATCCTTCATTCATTCACTTTTTTGTGCTTGTGTGAGGAAGAGTGGCCCTGAGTTAACATCTGTGACCATCTTCCTCTATGTTGTATGTGGGACGCCACCACAGCATGGCTTGATGAGTGGTGCTAGGTCTGTGCCCAGGATCTGAAACTGTGAACCCCAGGCCACCAAAGCTGAGTATGCAAACTCAACCGCTGTGCCACCAGGCAGGCCCCTCATTGACTATTTTTTAGTTCTATGCTAAGCAATGACTAAGACAGACAGACTACTTGGTAATAAAAACTGTAGGCTTTAACAAATATGTGAGTGTTCTGGAAGGGGAAGCTGAGTCAGGTAAACCTCTCTAAAGAGGTGACACTTAGGCTGAGGCCCAAAAGAAGAATAAAAGTTAACTAGATGAAAGAGAGTGGGCACACATTCAGGAGGAGGAAGGGACATGTTTGAACCTAAAAGCAAGAAAGAGTTTGATGCTTGTGAGAAATACTTAGCAGTCCAGCATCGTTGATGCTGAGAACTGCAGAGGAGAGTGGCATGAGATGAGGCTGGGGAAGTAGGCAGGATCCAGACATATTAAGGAATTCCTCCAACGCACGCACTTCCTCCTGAGACAGTAGAGTGCAGAGTTAGGGGAACTTTAAGAAAGAAGAGCCTGGACTTGGACTCTCTGAGTAGGATTCAACCCTATGAGATTAAAGAGCTTTGGGGAGAAAGCGGATCTGACCAGCATGTGGCTGAGTCTGGGAGTCCCTCTGCATCCAGTGACCTTGGCCTGGGAGATATGGTCTAGAAAAAGTACAAGTGTACACTGTAGCCCAGTGTCACATGCAGGTGTGGGATTCTCCTCCCTTAGAGACGCCCCTGCACAGCCGGTGCAAGGATTTGGATCAACAAGGATGCCAGGCAGCATCAGACAGGGATGTATCAGTCGAATGTGACCAGCTTACAAACGAGACACCATGCAACAATGGTGGCACAAAGGGAGGCCCTGATGGTAGCCTGGCATATCCTCAAACTCTCCCTTCTCTTGGCATCTGAAGGCAGATTGACTCCTTGAACTGAGCAGCCACTGTGATCCTTAGGCCCAAAAGGGATATAGATTGGAGACCAAGTGGTGAGTGTGAATAATAATAAGAGGCAGGTCCTTATTTTTACTCCAAGCTAGTGAACTTGGTCATATAAGTTACACTAACCTAAAGGATGGGAAACCATCAAAAGCATTTAGGCAAGAAAATGTCAAGATCAGAGATATGTTTTAAAACATTACTTTGAACACTGTGTGAGGAAGGGATTAAAGGCGAGAAAGAGAGCAAAGCCAGAGAGATGAATTAGGAGGTTATGTTAGTTAGAAATGCTTTCAGCTTCAAGTAAGAGAATACCCAACATACCTTAAACCCTGTAGCAACATTTATGGTTTACCAACAGGAAATCGGGAAACAATGCCTCCTCAGGAACAGTTTGGGAGCTCTGTGATTTCATTAAAAACCCGAGCTTTCTCCATCCTTCTCCATCACCATCTTCCATGTGTTGGCTTTTTCTTCTCTCCTGTCGTCTCCTGGTTGCAAGATGGCTGCCTTAGCTTTCAGACACAATAATCTGATTCAAGGCAGGAGGAAGGGGGAAGGGACAGCGATAGCTACCATCTGTTCCATTTCTCTAGAAAGCAAAACTTTCCCAAAAGCCCATCACAGATGTCTTTTTACATCTCATTGGTCAGAACCAGGTCACATTGCCCCTCTAACTGCAAGGAAGGCTAGAAATTTGATCAGGCTTCTTCATTATGATTCAGTACCTGGAGCTGGACACATTGTTGCCTGGAGCAAAACTGGAGTTCTGATAGCCAGGTAAAAAGAGAAATGACTTTGGGGTAGGAAATCAACAGTGATGGTCACAGAGGCCAGGGAAGATGGCCCTGACTAAGATGCTGGCATTGGACACAGAGATATTTAAGAGGTGGAAGTTACAGAACTTGGTGATGGGATGTGAGGAATGAAGGAGGGGAAGGAGAAAAGGATGATTTCCAGGTTTGAGCTTGGGCAGCCAACAGATTGTGATGTCATCTACTACAACAGAAAATATGAAGAAGAAACACAGGTGTGAGGAAGATGAAAAGTCCACTTTTAAACATTGTGAGTTTGCAGTGTCTGCATATATTCACGTATTAACACCATGTATGCAGTTGGATATATTGCTCTGGAGCTCAGCAGAGAGGTCCAGGCTGTAGATATGGCCTTAGTCATTGGGAGCCAGGCAGTGGATGGGTTTATTAGACAGGATACTTTGGGTTGCACAGAAAGGAATATAAATTGAACAAGGTTAAGAAGAGAAAAAGAACATTTTTGGCTCACACAGCAGGAGCTGCATGGGATGGGGCTAAATTTTGGCCTAAGAGCATCTGGTACTCAAATTTGGAGGTTGACTTTTTCTCTTCCCCCCAGCTTCCACTTTTCTTTATCCTTTATAAGATCACAAACCACTCCTGGGTACATTATTTCATTGTATCCTCATGATTAGCCTTTGAAGCTGGTATATTATTGTCTCCATTTTAAATATGAAAGAGCAGTGGGCCAGCCCCGTGCCATAGGGGTTAAGTTTGTGCGCTCTGCTTCGGTGGCCCCAGGTTTGCAGGTTCAGATCCCAGGCATGGACCTACACACCACTCATCAAGACATGTTGTGGCAGCGTCCCACAAACAAAAATAGAGGGAGACCGGCACAGATGTTAGCCCAGCAACAATCTTCCTCAAACAAAAAGAGGAAGATTGGCAACAGATGTTAGCTCAGGGCCAATGTTCCTTGCCAAAAAAAAAAAAAAGAGAGAGAGAGAGAGAGAGAAGGAAAGAAAAGCCTGAAAGATTAAGTGGCCTGTCTTCACTCAAGAGAGGCACAGAATTTGAATTTGGTCTGCAGGGGACATGAATCCCTGACTCTCGGAGCTCCTGGATCCCCAGCTATGCTCAGAAAGGGCCTTTCAGTGAAGCTTGAATTGTTTTCCTTGCTGTCACGTACACCAGCATGACTGATGACTGTCTTTCTCTTGCAGCAACTCACTGAAGGTCAGCAAGAACTGACCAACACAACTCAATATCCCAACGTTTTTCTACCAAGTCCCCTAGATTGCTGCCCTGATGTTGTTTAACGTTTTACCATGGGAACGCTTTGAGCACGTCTAAATACTGAATAAGATCCAGGAGAGTAGCAAAGATTGGAGATACAGGAAACAGAGGGCTGAAGGTGGCAGGGCATGGGCTCCATGTCACCAGTGGAAAGATGGACCTCCCACAGTCGCCTTCCATTGTAGCGGGAGGCAGGGGAAGGATGGGCAAGGTGCAGGGGGATTGTACATGTCTGTGTTGGCTCACTCCATTCCTTTTCAACCCCGTTCTACACTACCTTCCTCTGTTATAGAAGCTGGAAAGGAAAATGCTCAAATTTCCAGCATCCCTTGCAGCTTGGGGTGTCCATGGGATGAGTTCTAGTCAATGAGAATATCAGAAATCCCAGAGGAGGTCTTCCCTTCCTGAATAAAAGGGTAAAGCAGTGAGATTTTCCATTCTCTCATTTTTGTTTCCTCTTTTCTTCTTGCCTGAACATTGGTTTTGATGCCCAGAGATCCAGCAGTTATCTTGCAACCATGAGGAGAATGGCCACACACTAAGGAGGATGGAACAGGAAGGTAGAAAGAACCCGGTACCTTGATGCCCTTGAGCAGCTGCACCTGCCCTGGCGTGCCTACCCTCAGACTTCCTGTTGCATTGGAAGAAAGGAAGGGAGGGAGGGAGGAAGGAAGAAAACAACTGTCTCAGTTAAGCTATGGCCTGTAAGGGTTCTGTTACTCGTAAGCAGGAGCCTGGCTTGTGCACCCCCGGGGCCTGCGGGGCCTCCCTTCCTTCCCAGGTGCCCTCCCCTGACAGCTGTGGGTATCAGCCTCCTGTCGAAGTTTGGCACGAAAGCAGGTTTTGCGTTAGAAGTCTCAGAGGAGCCTCTTTTTGGGAAGGAGTAGTGAAGACAAGAGAGAACAGAGAGACACACGGAGTAGCAGAAGGAGCAGCTGGCTGGGGTTGATTGATCTGGTCCTGGCCCTCAGCCTGCCACTAACCAGCTCTGTGACCTCTCTGGGCCTCAGTCTACAGAACAAAGGATTTGAGCTGGAGCAGTGTTTCTCAACTTCATAACCATCAAAAAGAAGGACCTCGTATTTCTTTTAAGATTTTTCTCTGCCAAACTGCATTTATCAAATAATTCATATTTCCATGAGAATACTGTGTTGATACAATTCCGGCCAAAAGCAAAGAAAAATAACTTTTTAATTTAGCCTTGTTAGTCTTACCATAGGATGAAACTTCCATTAGTTCTTTGGAAAAATTGGAAATGTTTCTCGGGTCCACATGATTATCTTGAGGACTTGTTGTGCCCTAGGGCTTTCCTACAAGAGTGCTGGCCTAGGAGTTCACTGGGGTCCAGTTCTGCTTTCCGTGATGCCGGAGCCTGTGCCCCTTAGGAGCCAGTGGAGGTGCATTTTCCCTCCTGCCCCCAGGCCCAGTGCCAATTCCCAGTGCCAGGAGCTCGCTTCCCTCGTGAAAAACAAGCCTGTCGGAATGGCACCTTCCTGCTGACCTGAGGGCACCTCATTCACCCTCCTGCCTGCTATCCCTCCTCACAGGCCCTTTCCCCCATCCCACCTCCCCCCCATCCCAGGAGGGAGTTGTCTCACCTAAGCCTTCATCTCCATGAGCCTGCTCTGCGGCCTTCTGACCTGAGAGACCTGGAGACGCTTTCAGCCAGTCAGAGGAGGAAGCCTGGTCATCTCCCTCAGGCAGCTCCATCGCCTGGTGAAGAGGGAAGGGCAGAGGCTCCCAACCCAGCTGATAAATGCTGTCACAGAGGGTCCAATCTGCTGCTGGAGCCCTGAACGGTCAGCTCTGCTTGGAAGTGCGAAAGGTCAGAGAGAGGAGGGAAGATCTGAGTCAGGGCCTGAAGGATGAAGGGAGAAGCCTTTGAAGACCAGAGCCCCAGGAAGGTCAGCTGGGCTGGGAAGGGCAGGGCTTCATGCTGGTTAGCAACTCATTTGCCTGATAACTTTATTTAAGGCCTCTCTCCCTCCTTCTTCCATCCTCCCACCAATATTTATTGAGCATCTTTTTTGTGCCAGTACCATGTTAGGTGATAGAAATAAATTCATATTCATATTTCATATCACAGGGCGTGCACTGTCCTGAAGGAGCTCACAGATTAGTGGAGAGAGAAACATGGAGAACTTGTAGCCTCTGGTCCTGCATTAGGGGAAGCACCTTCAAGGAGACACACCCTAGACTCCAGAGCAGCAGCTGACAACCCCTGATGACACCAGGCAGCGTGCCACCAAACCACAGAGCAGCCTCAATAGGTCCTAGCCCCAGGCCCCTCTTATATCTGACGTTTGCCCCGTCTTGGTTGAAGAGCAGCCCTGAGTCTTCTGTCCGCTCTGGAAGCTGTGGAATTTTCCCGCCTGGAGGCTGGAGACTGGAGCAGGTGACCTCTTATGCTCCACGCATCTGTAGTGGGAGGAGGGCTCTGAGGAAGCCTCTGAGCCTGCCCTTCCGTTCAGGCGGCAGCGTGCAGGGCAGAGGGGGAGGAGCCTCCCGAGAACAGGCTACATCTGCTCTCCTAATCCTGCTCCTGAGAAGGCGTGACAGGACAGTCCCCCCTCAGGGCCTCGCTGCCCTGCCACAGTCCAGGCCTGGACAGAGGATGAGGACTGTGTGCATCACAAAGCAATCCTCAGAGGTGCTACAGTCCTGGGATATCCTGGAGGAGAGAGACCAGTGCATTATACAAATATAAAGGGTTTATCTTTTTCTTCTTCTCTATCCTCTGTTTCAGCCCTTCTCCTGCCCCGCCCATGCTCTCCAAGCCAAACCAGCAAATTGGCAGAGAAAACTAACCAAGATCTATTTGAGGAATGGGAAACTTGGGAAAGAAGATGCTTCTAGAATTTCTTCCCCATGCTCTAGTCTGGGCAGGTTGCTCCCGGGAGGGTTGGGCTGTGGGTTGCCACTGTTAGAATCTAATAGGAGCTGCCTTCCTCTCGCTCCCGGCCCTGCCTAGTTATTTGCAAGCCTGCTTGTTAGGGAAATTCAATTCCCCCTGGAACCCACCACCTGGAAAAACACCTCGCAGCACACATAGTGAACAACGAGTGCATTAACGGGGGAGGAGGAGACGGTGGCAGGCACTGGACCAAGGCGCCATCAGTTCTGGAGGCTAGTGAAGTCTTCCAGCTGAACCGAAGCATGTTGTTGTGCCTGGCCGGGAGGACAGCCGCACTCGCCTGGCGTCTGAATGTGCCCCTCCACTCCCCGCTCTCCAGAGTCCGGGGGCACCGTGGAATGAATGCGCCATTGCTTCACCAGGCTTCCAGGTTTGGCTCTCTTTGCAGGCCTTTGCTAAGTGCCAGGGTCGCCTTCAAGTTCAGCTCCCTCCGTGAACAGAGCCCAGTAGGTGCTTGGAGAGCAGGGGGAGAAGGATGAGAACTCCCAGGATACACAGGCTCTGTCCGGGGAGCTCTCAGCCTGATGGAGACACACCTGCCCTCAGGAAGTGAAGGCAGAGAGAGTCCCACAGGAGGGAGGCTCTGTATTGCACGCAGTCGAGCATGAACATCAAAGCCATCCCCGTCTGCTGTGAGGAGACCACCTCCAAGGTGAGGACAGGGACTTTGGACAGGGTCAGAGGAGCAGAAGAGTAGGGCAGAGCACAAACCCCCCAGGCAGTGTGGAAGAGGCTGCTCTGCCCAGCAGAGAAAACAGTATGTGGGAGGGAGGCTGGTAGACCCAGGGGCCCCTGTGGAAGCAAGAGAAGAAAGACGGCTTTATGCAGCTGCACCTCTCTGTCCCTCCGGCCCGCGTTCTTCTCTGGCCGAGATCAGGGAATGTGATCGAGTGGTTTGGAAAGAGGTAAGAACCTAACATAGTGGGGCCTTTGGAGTGAGATCTGAACTGTGGCCCGAGCCCTAGCCCTGTGTCACTGGCCAGCCCACTAAGTGACATTGAACAAGTCCCTCTGACCCTACGTCTCAAAACCCAAAGCCAGGGCTGGACTTGAGGGCAGGGAGCCAGGATGGCTGTGCCGGATCCGCCTCAGGTGAGGCAGCGTTAAGCTGTATCCCCAGCTCCAGCTCAGCCGCAACCCGGCCCTGCTCCACCTCCCAAGACCAGGCCGCTCCCCGGGGGGTGAGGGGGCAAAGGCATTCTCCGTGGATGCCTTGGGAGCCACAGAAATGAACCGAGCACGCATCACAGGACCTTCCCCTCATCAAAGGAAAAGGAAACCGACAGGCTGGCGCCACCGACTGCGTCTAACAAAATGAGATTTAACAGGGATAAATGTCCGGCCCTGAACTTGAGTTTAAAAATCCAAGGGCAGGAACATGGAATGATGGAAGCAGGGCTTCAAACTGGCTTGTATAGGAAAGCTTTTAGGATTTTAGGGGATGATAATCTTACTGTGACACAAGCTGCTGGCGGAAATGAACGTTCGCCCTTCGGATGTATGAATGGTAATGTTTACGGTGTGCTCAGCACAGTCCTCAAAACAACCTTGGGGTAGGAACCACTCTATTATCCCCATTTTGCAGAAGAGGAAATGGAGACAAGAGAGATTTAGGAAATTTACTCAAGAACTCATAGCTAGTCAGTGGTGGAGCCTGGATTAATCTGGATCCAGACCCTGAGCGCTCCAAGACGGAAGTGTGGGACTTAGGACAAGGAAGCGACAGTCATTCTCCACTCTGCGCTAGAAAGGACCTATTTTCAGAAGTCTTCCATTTTTTTCTATGACCATCACCCCAAGTCTTCAGTAGGGGTAAAATGAGCACATTCAAAACAGGGTGTTTAGGCACATTGAAGAAAGGAGCGTTTGGGAACATCACATTCTCCATCTTCTTCTACCCAGGGGCTCCAGCCACAGCCGGGGGCAGTCATCGCTGATACCACCCTCAAATCCATCCCCCCAGATCCACCTGTCACTGGCCCCTCGAGTCACAGCGAGCTTAACAACCCGAAATCCTAGCAGCTTTCCCACACGTGCCATTTCTAAGCCCGGCACTTCCTGTAAAACACACCTCAGCTGGACGCAGGTCTCTCCATCCATGGCACTTCTCCAATCTAAGGTTCCAGCACCTCTCCCTTGATCACTGCAGACCCTTCTAACTACCCTCTTCTCTACTTCCTCACCACCACGCCGCTGTCCACACCACAGCCACAGGGGGCTCTGACACCCAACATGGGACCGTGCCGCTGTGCCACTTAGAGCCCTTCCCTGTGTCACACTTTACGTGGAATGAGACCCCAGCTCCTAACCCTGGTCCGCCCTCACTCTGCAGCCTCCTCTCTCCCAGCTCCACTCACTGGGTCCAGCCACTCAGCTTTCTTCCGTTTTTGCTACATGCTCCGCCCCTTCTTGCCCCAAGGCTCTCGCACAGGCTGTTCCCTCTGTCAGAATGCTCTTCCCCCTCCAACCACTATTGCTGCTACTCCTCATCCTTCAGGTCTGGGGCTGAATGCCATTTCCTCGTGTAGGTGCTCATAGACTCCAGCCCCTGAGTGGATTTGCCCTGTTATTCTCTGGCATGATATCCCAGTCTTTTCTTCCTCTACAGTGGACCACACACTGCACTACATACACACTGAAATTATGTATTTATTTGTGCATTTACTGTAAATTCCATGAGCAGAGGGACCATTTTATTTTGTTCACACAGCAAACCCAAGGCTGAACACAGAGGCACATGATAAGTGTTCAGTCAATACTTGTTGAACAGGTGAACGGCCCAGAGGAGCAGGGCCAGGAAGCCATGGGCCATCCATGCCTGAGAGAAGGTTGGGAGCCGTGTGGTCCTAGATTTCAGGGCCGGGACTGCTTTGTTTAGCCAACACTCACACGGCACTGACTGTGGACCAGGCACTGCTCTCAGCGCTTTCTAAAGGGTAATCAATTCGTTCTCCTAACAGCCCCATCGTTACCACTGTTTTACAGGTGAGGAAACTAAGGCACAGAAAAGCTGAGTAACTTGCCCAAGGCTCCACGGTCATTAAGGGGTCGAGCCAGATTTTAAACCAGAGTCTGTACTCTCAGGCACCTCCATAAGAGACCAGGATGTGGAAGCTTCTGGGAGTCCTTCTCTGGATCCACAGAAGGCGTGCTCTCTAAGCAGGTAGTCCCATAGGCGGGGCCAACTCCAGAGGCCTGGGGAGCCAGCGCACTGGGAGAGAGTCCAGCATGGGCACAGCTGACTCTGGGACCCCTGGGGCCTCTCTCCCCACTACACCCCATCCAGGGCTGCTGGGGCGAAATGGATTCATGGAAATGAGGGTGCTGGCAATGTTGGAAGATGCTCCCTACACACAAGGCCGTAACTTCCCCAGACTGGCAGGGCTGGGACATCAGTGAGGTCTTCTAGTCGGAACGAAGGTCAGGGGACACAGCCAGGCAGGGAGATGGCTCCTGCTAAATGAGCCCATCACTTTCCTCCCGGCCCTGCCTGCCTGCTCTCCGTGCCTGACCTTTCCCCAACTCTCAGAGGGAGAGGGGAGAGAGGGAGGCTGAGGAGGAGCAGGGAGGCAGCCAGCACAAGAGAAGACAGGCTGCTCTTAAAATAGCAACCCAAAATCCTCTCCTGATTTATGAGGTTTGGTCCAAGCTGGGAGCTTTTGGATCAAACGAAAACTCCTTGGCCCACCCTGCCGCGGCTCAGCACAGGGTTTGTTTTCCAGGCAGATTGCCTCGGCCTGCCCTGGAAATTTTTGGGCAAAGGGGCCAGTACAGCCCAGGGGCAGAGGTCCGGGGCAAGGAGAACCAGTGGGACCCGTTCTGTGGACTGGGCAGAGGCCCAGGGATTTCTGGCATTTTGTCAGAGGAGCCAGGAGGGCAGCCTCAAATCGTACTTCTCCCCATGCAGACAGCTGGGCGGGAAAGCCCGCAGGATCCAGCCTGCAGACCATTTCAGCTGCAGCGTTTCGCTAGCCCCAACCACTCAGGCTGCATGAGGCAGGAGCGGGGCTCACCACCAGAAGTAGGCGCCCAGTGTGACAGAGACAACTGGGTCCGGCGGACAGTCGGGGCGGGCTGTGTATGGGAAACATCTGTAGTTGCCCATCTAAAGACAAAGACAGAGATGGGAGGAGGGAGAGAAAGGGTGGGGGTAACTTCTGAAGCCCTGGGGAAGGATAAATTAGGACACTCACGAAAAAATAAACACAGAGAGTGGAAAAAGGAAGGAGGAAGAAAAAAAGAGCCTTTTGCATCCTCTTGAAGGGCAAAACAGAGAAGATGGCCTCATCCCTAAACCGCAGCAAGAAGTGTTGGGTTAGACCTGAGGAAGATGGGAGGCCCTACCTACTTTGTATCCACTGGCATGAGGCACAGCGCGAGATGCGTCCTTAGCAGTTTGGGGGAGGATGGGGTGCTCTGGAGGGGTGGGCAGGATGGGCCCTGGATAAATGCAGGGAAGAGGGCCTGAAGATCTCCAGAGGCCCTTCTAAGTAGACTACGTGATTTTCTAAGAGCCAGGGAAAAGACAGAGAAGAAAGAACCGGGAGGAAGCGGGACAGAACTGACCTTTATCCAGGGTCACTGGATCGGCACCGTGTTAGGGCCCTGCCCACGATGTTATCTCGCTTAGAATTCGATCACTGGCCCTGGGCAGGTCTCTCCTTCACAAGAGAATAATTCAAGAGCTGTCCAAGGCCAAAGGGCAATTAATTAAGCAGAATCAGAATTTGAACTCAGATCTGACACAGGCGCCCATGATCTTTCCCCAGGCTACTTCCTGGGGAGGCTCAGAGGAGGGAGCCAGCCAGGGACAGGGGAGAGAACGTGGACCTCCAACACCAAGGACAAACGTCTGCGTCTGCGAGAGATGACTTGTGACCCCGGACAAGTAATCTCTGTATCCTAGTCTCGGCTTCCCATCCTGAGGGTGAGGGCCCGCGCTGGCTGCTCTCTGAAGCCTTTTCCCCTCCAAGCATACAATGTTGAGTTGGGAACCTGCTTCCCTCCTATGCCGAGGCCTTCGTGTTCCTACGTTCTATTTTGGGCCTTCTCTCTAGGGGGTCCCCCTTCCTGCAGCCCGCTAAGGATTGAGGGCAGAGCCTGGAATTATGACAACACCTTCTCTAAGTGGATGTGATCAATTAATTAACCAATAAATAAACAATTATTTATTAACTCTACCACGTGCCTGGCTTGGTGCTTAACTGACCATACAAAGAATGAGACTTGATCTCCAGCCCCAAGGAGCTTACCTGCTAATGCGATGTCCACACCCATCAAGGACGTTTGCTGAATGTGAGCAGAAATTGCTAACGCGTTATGGAGAAGCTTTGTCAGCCATGCCCACAGCAGCCCAGCCCTTCCACTTCGGGACAAGGAAGAAAGATCTCTGTGAGCCGAGGTCGAGGGTGTTTGGGACCTCACGATCTGTGTTGACGGCTACACTCTGGCCCCTCGGATGCTGGCTGCCTCTGACATTGGAGCCCTCATTCCTGAGGTCACAGTTAGTCGTCTCTGACCTCAGTTGGCAGCCTCTGGGAGAAGCTAGTGCACCTTTAATATGGCCAGTGGACAGTGAGGAGTGTGAGCATGGGGCAAGCATGGAGCAGTGTGGCCACATGTAGAGAGGGCTGACGAACCTGGCTGCAGGGGGCAAACCATGGAGGTCTCATGTAGAGGAGGAGGGGATGAGAATGTTCACAGGCCTGGAGGAGAGGAGGCGGGTCTTGTTCCAGGGACTGCAAATAAGAACTTGAGTGACCTGGAGAGTAGAGGACCAGAGAGTTGTAGTAAGAGACAGCAGCGAAGCAGTGGGCAAAGCCAGCTCAGAAGGGACTTGGAAATGACGCTAGTGGGCCTGGCCTTTACCCTGAGAGTCACAGAGGAGCTCTTCCTCCTGCCCTTGTCCAGATTAGCCTTTCTGTGACCAGTCCTCTTTCCTGCCTTTCTTTATAAGGCTCCCAACTGCTTAAGACAAATCCCCTTCTGCTTGGCCTGGTCAAATCCTGCCCACCTTCTAAGACCCTGTTCAGATTCCCTTTCCTCCCGGAAGCCTTCTTGGGCCACCTCATTTCATTCATTCATTCATTCAAAAATGTGCCTTAAGTTCCTTTAGTGGGCCAGCCACCATGCTAGGCACTGGCCGTGAACAAGCAGATATGGTTCCTACCCTCATGCAGGATAGAGTGCAATGGCTTAGAAGCCTCAGAGATCTCTCCTCTTTTGATCTCCTCGAGATGCCCGGCCAATGAGGCTGTCAAGGATCCCTCCATAAGCTCAGTCCCTTCCCTCCTGGACAGATAGTTCCTTGTGGCTGGCACAGTGCCAGGCACTTGGGGGTGCTCAGCCCATATTCTAAAGATGTCTGGCTTTCCCACAACACAAAACAAATGGAAAGTCCTCCTGGCTGACACCTGCCCCTTTCACTACTCCACCAATTCTAGCCCAGCTCCTCTGCAGAGAAGAGACATGGAAGCTCCAGCTGAACCTGGGGCCCCAGGACGCAGAAAGAGAACGGAGAAAGCAGCAACTGGTGGGGAGGAAATGCCTGGGCTGGGCTGGATGCCAGCCCCAGTGCCTCGGGCCAAGTCTCTGCGCTCTGGAATGTGACAAGGGCTTGCCAGGGCATCTTGAAGAGGCTCCTCCCCAAGCCACTCCTCACCCTGGACAGAGCCACGCTGGCGGCTCCTCCTGGGCCCTCCTTGCAGTGCACTGGTGCCCCGCGGCGGACAGAAAGCAGGCCCTGATCTCATGCCCTCCACAGAGTGTGTGCCCCACTGATGGAGAGGCTGAGAAGCCCGCACGTCCGTGTGCTGCTTCCACACTTGGATGGGGGAGCCCTGGGCACGGCCCCTGTGCTTTCTCCACCCTGACCTCAGACAGCTGGCCTGGGCTTTCGGGTTTTTGCCTGACAGTGTGGCACTCTCAGTTCAGGTTAGGCTGACCCCCGCCCCAGTGTTGTCGTCCTCCAAACCGGGCACAGACCCACCCCCTGCTGGTGGGCATGTCCCAAAGCAATCTTAAGGACAGAAACTAGCTCTTCTGAGGTTAGTCTAAATGCCCACATATGGGGGCTGGGCCATGCTCTGTGATCCTCCCACCTTCGGGCGCGGGGGACATGGGGAGTGGTCATGCTGACAGACACCAACGCTTCTGCCCCCCTGCAGTTCACCATCTCCAGAGACCATCCTCTGCTCTGGGCACAGGATGAAGGGCAGAGTCAGAGGGGATGGCAACTGAGAACCATTGAGGCTGGCGGGGGAGGCGAGGTGGAAGGCTGGAGGAGGATGGAGTTCTCCTGGGGCTGAGAGCGTGCCCTGGAATGCTGCGTAATGTAGGAGCATCAAGTTTTAAATCTTAATTAATAACAGGCTGTGTGCAACTGCTGGAAAGAGACGGGTGTTAACCCTCCAGAAGCCACTGGATAGTCCTAATCCTATGGCTCATCTCTGGGCTCTGTGCTGGCCCCTCACCTCCCAGAGTGTGAGCCTCCTGAAGGGCCATTGCCACCGTCCTATCAAGGAGGCTGAGCGGAGCTAGCAAGAGAAATGCTACAAGGAAGTAGACAGGGCCAGGGAGCAGTAACCAGGTCTGGAAGACGTCCGGAGGAAACAGGGCTAGAGATAAGGAGGAAAGAGCAGGAGGGCAGCTGGAGAGATCGAGGTGTAAGGAAGAGTCAGATCAGCTGCGGGAAAATGAGCAGGGACTGAGTTTATCCGCCAGAGGGAAGGAACGCTGAGCACCCCTGAGATGTGAGTGCTGGGGGCTGCGTCCGGGGCTTTTAGACACGTTTCATTTAAGCCTCCTTGCAGCAAGGGCCTGACCTCTTTTACAGGAGACTGAAACTTATGTACGGAGTTTAAGTAACTCTCTTAGTCCCGTGGCTGGGGTGGTGCAGTGGGGCTTTGGATCCAGGCCTACCGGACTCCCAGTGGGCTCCCCATCACTCTCAGCAGTTCACCCGAGAAAGAAGGTGTGGCTGGATGGGAGCAGACAAGAGGGCTGGAACTCCAGAATCCTAAAAACTGAGGACTGAAATCCAGGGATCCGGCACTCTGACTCTGCTTCCAGGAGGAATTAGATTTCAGCCAGAGCAACGTCCCATCTTAATTAGGCAGCCAATTCATTTCGATGGGACGAACCAACCAACCTGCTTTCTTCCCTCTCTGCCTCTCTCCCTCCCTCTCTTCCTGCCTGCCTGCCTGCCTGCCTTCTTGTCTCCCTCCCTCCCTTCCTTTTTTCCTTCCTTCTTTCCCTCCTTTCCTCGCTCCTGACATGATTTATGGAGCAATTATCACCTGTCAGGTGTGGTATTAAGTCTGAGGAGCAAACATGAATAAAAACCAGCCCTTGCCTTTGCAAAAATCACAATGCCTTGGGGAATTCCAGGAAATAGAGGCAACTCTTTACACAAACACTCCTGCTCTCAGTACAGTCTTCTCCTCCCTGTCATGACTTTTGAGTTCCTCATCAGGTCCAGCAAACTGCTGCTTCCCGCTCCAGCCCCAGCTCCCTCTGCTTTGAGAGAGAGACAGAGGGTCAAGCTCCTGCCGGCCCCTCCTGTCCCTCAGCTGCTCCAGGGGCTACAGCCAGAGTGGTCAGTGACACCACAAACAAACAGGCCTCTGAAAGCCTTTGAGCTCCTCGCACACAGCTGGACACAGCTGGGGCAGCCCAAAGTCTCCAGGTCATAAGTCACGCTGACTTCCAAGCCCGGAAGTCAAATAACGGTTCCCTGGCTTCCAGCCTCTTCCCCTCACAACCACAGACCCAACTGTCTCCTACACATGGAACCACTCACCACACCCCATTCCTCTCTGCTGTGAGGTCACAGTGCAACAGACAGCCGTCACCCACAGGGTCTACTCAAAGTGGCTGCCATCAAATAAACTCAGTCTGGCAACAAAAAAAAATTTCCAAATGACTTATTTGTGTGCATTCTTAAATACTGTGAAGAGCATGAAGTAGATCAGAATAATACTTCTTAAAATCCTGTTTTTCCTCTCCCATTTCTTTCTTTCTTTTTTTCTTTTGTAAGGAAGATTCACCCTGAGCTAACATCCATTGCCAATCTTCCTTTTTTTTTTCTTTTTTTTGCTTTAGGAAGATTTGCCCTGAGCTAACATCTGTGCCAATCCTCCTCCACTTTGTATGTGGGACACCTCCACAGCATGGCTGAAGAGTGGAGTAGGTCCGTGCCCGGGATCCGAACCCCTGAACCCAGGCCACCAAAGCAGAGCATGCTGAACTTTAACCACTGAGCCACTGGGCCGGCCCCCTCTCCCATTTATTTCTCTGCATACCAAGTCTGATCTTGCACCTCTCCTTTCCAAAATTCCTACCTCCCAAACTCCTCTTCCAGCTCTAACCACACACTCCCTCTTCTTCTCTCCCCTTTCCTCCTGATCTGGTAACACAAAAGCCCCAAATACGCAGTCTGGCAAGGTCAGACCCTCCCTTGAGAGAGGAGGGGAAGAGACGATGGGTAAAGCCCCCTTTCTGACGCAGGGGAGGGGCAAAGGCTGGACGCATCCGTGCACCAGTCACATTTCCCCCCACAGTAGCCGTCAGCGCAGACAGCCCTTCCTGACCTCACCAAGCCCCAGCGGGACAGAACGATTTCCAAAAAGAGCGACAAAGTGATCTAAATATTATGTTCCAATTCCAAGCGACAATGGGCTACCATTAGTCAATTATCCCAATTTTGAGTAGGGAAAATATGGTCACCATATGTCTGGCCCACCCTTCCTCTTAGCAGCCCTGGTATCTCCTGACTGTGTTAAATACTTTCTATATTGCAATAGACGGAATGTCCACGTCCCGCTAAAATTCATATGTTGAAATCTGAACCCCCAACATGATGGTGTTTGGACGTGAGGCATTTGGGAGGTGAGTAGGTTATGAGGGCAGAGCCCTGGTGCATGGGATTAGTGCCCTTATAACAGAGACCCAGGGAGCTCCCTTGCCCCTTCTGCAATGAGGACACAGTGAGAAGACAATGAACCAGGAAATGAGCTCTTACCAAACACCAAATCTGCCAGTAACTTGATCTTGGAGTTCTCAGCCTCCAGAAACGTGAGAAATAAATTTCTGTTGTTTCTAAGCACCCAGTCTGTGGTATTCTGTCACAGCAGCCCCAATGGACTGAAACACAGATTGCTGTTGATTCCATTAGCATCTGCTTGCTCACCTAGAGACTGTGGACTCCTTAAGGTCCCAGAAGGGGTTTCTTCTTATTCTATCCTAAGCCTCACACACGGGTCAACAATAGTTACCCACTGCTGCATCGTCTCAAATATTAGTGACTTAGAACAACAATAATCATTTATTACCTCTCACTGTTTCTAAGCATCAGGGATCTGGAAGAGGCTTGGCGGGTAATTCTGGCTCTCATAAAGCTGTGGTCAAATGTGAGCCAAGGCTGCAGTATCTGGAGGCTTGGTTGGGACTGGAGGATCCACTTCCTATCCACATGGCTGGCAAGTTGGTGCTGGCTGTTGCGGGGCGGGCTTGTTTCTTCCTCAAGCGTACCTTTCCATGGGGCCTGGGCTTCCTTGCAACGTGGTGGCTGGGTTCCAAAGGTGAGCATCTTGAGATAGTGAGAGCCAGACAGAAGTGAATCCTTTTGTATGACCTAAGCTTTGGAAGTCACAGGGTATCACTTCCGTTGTGCTCTATTGGTCAGGGCAATCCCCAGTCCCCCCAATTCAAGGGGGAGGAAACGTAGACCCCACTCTCTGTGGGAGGAGTTCCAGTCACGTTGTAGGAAGAGCTGGTGGGATGGGGTCAACACAGAGGCAGGGCCCCTGGAAAACAGGCTGCCACAACATCTCTGGGCCTTGCCAACCCAGAACAAATGGTCACTGGTGAATTTGGTGTTCACTGGCACCCGGAACTGAAACTGCCATGTCACAGGGTGCCAGAGATAAAGAGGAAAATAAATTCGCAGCCCTAATTCTTTAACTCTTCCTGTATCCACACCCTTTGCCATGAAACCTTCAAGCACCTTCCCCGCCCTGACTTGCCCCGACCAGATGACTTCCCTCGGCCCACAGGTGTTAGCAGATGTAAGTTGAGCAGAGGCTTTAAAAGGTACTTGCACATTATTCCCGGGGCCACTGCACTTCTGCCTTTGACGTAAAAACAACCCTGGGCTAACCCGTTGGAGGAAACGAGATGCTCGAAAAGGAGCCGGTTTGCCTCAGTTGCCCCAGTGAAAGAGAGCCTCCCACTAACCTAGGAGCAAGTCCAGGGGGAGGAGAAGAACGGCCCAGCACCCTGCGAGTGTGTGAGCTGAAGGAATGCTACGGTTTTAAGCCTCTAAATTTGGGGGTTGGTCAGTTATGCTGCATTTTTGAGGCAATAAATAACTGATATAGCCCTGTGCTCATGCCATCACAGAAAGAATCTCATGAGCTGGGAGTCTGTGTTCCAGGTCTGGCTCAGTGTCTGTGGTAGACAGAATAATGGACCCCCCAAGACATCCAGGCCTAGTCCCCAGAACCTGTGAAGATGTGACCTTACCTGGCACAGGGACACTGCAGATGGGATTAAGTTAAGGATCTTGAGATGGAGAGATGATCCCGATTATCGAAGTGGGCCCAATGGAATCACAAGGGTCCTTGTGAGCAGGAGGCGAGAGGGCCAATGTCAGCGAGGAGGAGAGATGGTGTGATGACCGAGCAGAGGTTGGAGTGTGTGCTCTGAAGACGGAGCATGGGGCCACAGCTGTGGAGCACAGGCAGCCTCTAGAAGCCACAAGAGGCAAGGAACGGATTCTGCTCTGGAGCCGCCTGAAGCCACCAGCCCTGCTGACACCTTGATTTCCGCCTGTAAGACATTTCAGACTTCTGGTCTCCAGAACTGGAAGAGGAGAAATTTGTTTATTTAAGCAATAAACTTGTGGCAATTTGTTATGACAGCAATAGGAGACTAACAGTTTCTAACAACTATCCGACCTGGAAGCAGTCAGGTGCCACTCGGCTCATTTCCTCCTCTGGCAGGTGGGGGTGTGTGGTAGATAAAGATGGTCACAAATCTTCGCTGCTGCACCTTTTGAGACCTGAGTCGGTCTTAATGGCTTGCTTGCCTAGTACAATGTGGCAGAAGTGATGTTCTGGAACTTTCAAGTCATGTAATAAGTAAGCTTGCAGCTTCCTCCCAGCTCCCTCAGAACATACTTAGGGATCCCAGCAGCCACCCCTGTTTGAAGCCAGGCCTGTCTCCTAGGCAGGTGGTTGGTCTTGCTCAATCTTTCACCAAAATATCTACCCCCTAGAGATTCCTGAACCACCCTCCCTCACTCCCCCCCACGGCAAGTCCCTTCAGACTCTTTGGGGAGGAATAAAACTTTGGGCAAGTTCCCGCTGACAGACTGGACAGGGAGCCCCACTTTCCACTGGGGCAGGGCTGGGCTCTCCTCCTCTTTCTTTCGTTTCTTCCATTGGCTTCTGGAGACAGGGCAGCCTCGGCAGCTCCCCATGGAGCTGTCATCTCAGGCTCCGTCCCCCCCTGCCATTTCCCTGGAAGACACTGGGTTGGGCCCGGGCTTTGGTGGGGCTGGACAGGGCAGGGAGCATGCCTCCACAGAAGGCCTGGGAGTCAGAGAGCTTGGAACTGGAGCTGGGACAAGGGAGGAGGAGGCAAGCTCCCCCCTTTCTTTAGAGGAAGCTGTTAGTGCATTCCATACCTCCCAACTCATTTACTCCAACTGCCCTTTGCCACAAGCTTTTTGCAGCCATGACCTCCAAGTCTGTATTTGCCGAACACGGGGACAGCATCACTGTCTTCTACAATGGAAACTTCAACCTCCCCTAAGATGCCATCTGCGGTTTTAAAATAGATTCTTCACTGCCCCTCTTTTCATGCACTAGTCTCGTTCTCTCCCAGCTTTAAAGTGATGCATTCCCCTAGGAAACGGCAGAGTCTAGCAGTTAAGACTGTAGCTCTGGAGTCAGATGGACCTGGTCTAAATCTCAACCTGCCTCTTAGCAGATGTACGGCCTTAGGTGAGCTCCTTCATCCTGTCAGACTGGGCTTTCTCTTCTGAAGGATGGAGCTAATAATTGTCCCTACCTCACAGGGCTGCTGGAGGAATTAAATAAGTCAGACCATATCACTGGCCTGGCACAGCAAGTGCTGGAAAACATCCGGTGTTGCTTAGACTCACACTGCGTGGTTAGCTCTGTCGTCACACGCTGACTTTCTCCTGGGCTCTTTATCTGGGAGACAAGAAGCTGGGGAGACGGGGAAACAGGGCTGGACAGCCTTGACCCAGGGCACTTCTGTTCTCCACTCCCACTCGGGGGCGGGAGGAGGGACACGACGCTAGTGAGTTCAGAAATGTTCCTAAATTTGATAAGAGACCCTGGGACAGAGGTTAGCTCGTCGTCTTCTCTGTTCTGCCCATTTCTCTGCTCTAGTGACAGAAACTGCTCTTCCAGCCTCAACCTCTTACCTCACAAGGCAGGAGAAAATTCTTCAAGGAAGGCTTAAAGAGAAAAGCTGCCTTTAAAGGAGTGGGGCACCATTTAAAGACTTGAGAGAGCAAAAATGTATGCCTGTGTGGGTGTGGGTGTGGGTGTGGGTGCATTTGAAAGTGGAAGACATTTGAAAAGTACAAAACTCTGTGATGGCATGAACCAAGCAAGCCGCCTGCCTCCGCACAGTCTCACCTGCCTCCACACGGTCTCACCTGCCTCCACACGGTCTCACCTGCCTCCACACAGTCTCACCTGCCTCCGCACAGTCTGAGCTGCCTCCACACCACCTCACCTGCCTCCACACGGTCTCACCTGCCTCCACACAGTCTGATCTGCCTCCACACGGTCTCACCTGCCTCCACACCACCTCACCTGCCTCCACACCACCTCACCTGCCTCCACACGGTCTCACCTGCCTCCACATGGTCTCACCTGCCTCCACACAGTCTGATCTGCCTGCACACGTCTCACCTGCCTCCACACGGTCTCATCTGCCTCCACACAGTCTCACCTGCCTCCACACAGTCTCACCTGCCTCCACACGGTCTCACCTGCCTCCACACGGTCTCACCTGCCTCCACACGGTCTCACCTGCCTCCACACCACCTCACCTGCCTCCACACAGTCTGATCTGCCTCCACACGGTCTCACCTGCCTCCACATGGTCTCACCTGCCTCCACATGGTCTCACCTGCCTCCACACAGTCTGATCTGCCTCCACACCACCTCACCTGCCTCCACACCACCTCACCTGCCTCCACACCACCTCACCTGCCTCTGCATGGTCTCACCTGCCTCCACACAGTCTGACCTGACTCCTACCACCGAGGGCCAGTTATGTCCCCCATTTCCCCTAGGGACATGAGGCAGTACTGTTTGGTCCAGACGATCTAAAATTGCTCCTTGAGAGGCTGGTCCAGTGGTGTAGAGGTTAAATTCACGTGTTCTGCTTCGGCAGCCTGGGGTTCGTGGGTTCAGATCCTGGGCACAGACCTACACACAGCTCAACAAGCCATTCTGCGGCAGCATCCCACATACAAAGTAGAGGAAGATTGGCAACAGATGTTACCTGAGGGCCAGGCTTCCTCACAAAAGTAATTAATTAATTAATTAAAATGTTCCCTGATGTCTACAGAAATCCCCTCTCCTGTAGCCAGCCAAACCCCTTTCTCCTTTGAGATGTCAAGATAGTGAGCGGGCAATCAGGGGTCCCCCTGTTTCTCAGCAAGGAGTCTTTCCAAGTCCTGTTTGAAGCCCACCCCAGTGGGAGGCCCCTGTCAGCAGAAGGTTCCATGGCTCCACCTCACAAACGCCAGGGCGGGTACAGGGCGCTCCAGGACGCCCTTCAGAGGAGGGCGTGAGGCGGCTGCTCCAGACACCAGGGCGGCAGGGACGTTACATACCCAAAGGTCAGCGGAGCCTGCGTCTGGAGCCTCCTCTGGGCTCCTTCACCAGCAGCCACCAAAACACCGCGTTCGTGACCCATTACACCAGTGAGGTGGCGACAGCTAGGAAGTTGCAAAATATTTTCCATCCCCAGCCCCTGTTCTGGTAAATTCACTCTTCATTGCTAAATTCTTCCAGCTTTTCCATAGTTGCCTGAGATGAATGAATGACTAGATTCAAGAGGGTTTTTTTTTTCTGTGAAATATTTGGAAAATGACTGCTAGCACTACAATAACCCTCTTTTTCCTGTTTGGTTTTTTCTTTTTGAGGGAGTGGGGTTGGAATAATTTTTTCTTCTTCTTTTTTATTTAAAAAAAAATTTTTTTTAAAGATTGGCACCTGAGCTAACATCTGTTGCCAATCTTCTTTTTTTCCCTTCTTCTCCCCAAAATCCCCCAGTACATAGTTGTATATTTTAGTCGTGGGTCCGTCTAGTTGTGGCATGTGGGATGCCACTCAGCATGGCCTGATGAGTGGTGTCATGTCCGTGCCCAGGATCTGAACCAGCAAAACCCTGGGCCGCCGAAGCAGAGCACGTGAACTTAACCACTCAGCCACGGGGCCGGCCCCTCTTCTTTTAAAAGGCATCTAAAACCTCAGATTTGTAGTACAGTGACCACCTGTCTTATATTTTCTCAGAAAGTCCCAGTTTTTTAAAAGTCAATTTGTTAAATCTATACATAAGTATGATTTTAATTTTATAATCTTTGTTCACAAACTTATGTGTACAAGAAGTGTGACTTTCTCTTATTTTCTTTATTTTCTTTAATTTCTTTTTTTTTTAAAGATTGGCACCTGAGCTAACATCTGTTGCCAATCTTTTTTGTTCTTCCTCTTCTCCCCAAAGTCCCGCAGTACATAGTTGTATATTCTAGTTGTAGATCCTTGTGGTTGTGCTATGTGGGACGCCACCTCAGCATGGCCTGATGAGGGGTGCCATGTCTGCGTCCAGGATCCACATCGAAGTCGGTAAAACCCTGGGCCGCCGAAGTGGAGCGCGCCAACTTAACCACTCGGCCACGGGGCCGGCCCCATTTTCTTTAATTTCTATTTCAACTTTTCATTCAGTTGGGCTGGCAGAATCTTCAGGAACAACACCCTTCCCCAGGGGGTGTCTAGCGTTGGGGCAGAGCAGCCCAGATCTGGTTCTAATGCTGCCTGTGTGCAGAGGCCTCCTCTGAGACCTCTGCTGCCCTGGTCTCAGTGGGTGGCCTCTCAGGGTGTGGGTTAGCCCTTTGTCCCGCCCCGTGGTCCCTTAAGGGTGATGGCTCTCTGTTACTTCTCTGACTCTCCTGGATGATTCTGCAGCTCCACCCTGTGCTGGAGCAAACAGGAGATTCCATGTGGCCCTTACCTGCCTAGATGTTCCACGCAGTGTTTCTTGTCTGCAGCCTTGTTGCCTCCTGGAGCTGCCCCAGGATGGAAGGCCCGGATCCCCTGCTCTTGGATCCCTCCTATCTCCCTGGTATCTCACCCTCCCTGGGGCTCCGCCTGGTCACCGAGTGAAGAGATGGGTGCAGGGCCGGCTTCTCCAAAGCTCGTCAATGTCTATGTTCTCTTGTCCCCCGCAGTGCCGTCCATCTGGGTTTTAGGAAGTGTGACTCTGGACAGGGGCCAGGGAACCTTATATTTCTCTCCTAAATCTTTTGCCTAATCTAAGTTATCTTGTCAAGGGGGAGAGTGACTTTGCTCTGCTCATGCGACGCTGCCCCAGGGCAGTGAGCAGAGGACGGCCTGGCTTTGGAGGACGGGCAGAAGAGGAGGTAACAACAGGGGACAGAGGTAATAGTGCTCTGAGTTTTCCTGCCGGCCTGAAGACTCACAGCCTTTCCACACAGTGACCGCATGTCCAGTATTTTCTACAGCGGTCCCCATTCGAGCAAAGTTATTCTTTAAAAGGAGGTCCTTTGTTTACTCTGTAACTAAATTTGTTTAAATGCATCCTTCGCAGGGCTTTTCACAGAGACTTGCTAATGAGCACAAGTCAGGAGGGGCTGGGAGGACCCTGAGGGCATTGCTCTGAATCCCTCCAGAGAAAGGGGGGTGTCCCTGAACACTCCCGGCTCCTGAGGGACAGTGAACGTGCTCCCTGCCCCCCAAGCCTGCCAGGGCAGCCGCCCCTCACCCAGACAGCTGTGGAGTCCTACACTCTTCCAGGACTCTTTCCAGAATGATCTCAAGAGCCGATGGCACCTGAACGTGGAGTCACGGTGACTCTTCCACTCCCGTCATTTTGTCCTTACCCCCAAGGGTAGCATCCCTGACTTTCCTCCTCGGTTGTCAGTGGTTTATGATCCGGGTCTGCTTTACCTGGTGAGGTGTTCTTAAAGCTGTAAAGTAGCAGTGTAGATGTTAGGGCTGTCCCAGCGTTGTTTTCCAGGAAGTGATATACCAAGAGCTTAAAAGGGTCCTGAACTCTAGACTGAGCCTGTACACGCAAGTTCCCCCACCTCACTGTGCCTCAGCTTCCTCATCCATAAAACGGGGCTAATGGTAGCGCCTACCTCCCCGGGCCGGTGTGAGGACTGGACGAGTCAGTGCGTGTAAAGGGCTTAGAACAGTGTCTGCCACACAAGCAGGAACTCATAACCCGATCCTCTCCTTAAATAAATCGATGATCGTCACACGATTTCATGTGACTCTCACAACACTGGAAAGTGGGTAGATAGCTCCTCTTCCCAGAAGAGGAGACCAGGCTCAAAGAGGTGAAGGGACTGGCCTCAGGCAACAGCTAATAAGCGAGCACAGGATTACTCAGAGCTGGGCTTCTGAGCCGCACAGACGCAGCCTGTGGAAGCCCTGAGCTCTGGCGTCCCTCCGTCCCTCTGTCCCCCTCCTCTGGCGTTCCTGCGGCCTCCCCTCACATTCCTGAAGCCTCCCAGCAATGGTCTGCATTTCCACCCAAAACCCACCATGGGCTGGGCGATCGGTGACCCCTCGCCACACTCCTGCCTTTCTGGTCTCGGGCAAGGAGCCCTGCAGGAGCCACAGGGCGTTCGACTGGCAGCTCTGCTAGGCGCTGTGGGCGGGCAGGAGCCACGGCCCTGGGCTGGCTCTCCTGGGCCCAGCCTGCACAGAATCCTGTAGATTACCTCCTGGCATCAATCCGCCAGGCTTTGCTGACACAGCCTCAGGGCCCAGTACAGTGGAGCCTTGTCAGAGGGGAACGCCACAGACCCCAGGACTCTGCCCCTGAGACAGCCTGATAGACCAGACGTGGCAGGAAGGAGGCTGGGGAGGGATCCCTGGGCACTGCGGACAGGGAGCGCTTGAGGAGCTTGCTCTGCCTGGGAGCTGGCTGTTATCTGAGAGGCAGCATGATGTGTGTGGCGTATTTGGGTGCGACCCTCAGCCAGGGCCGCCTGCACAGAGACCACAACAGCCCTCACGGAGGGAGCTGGACGGCCCTGCACAGCCGCGGCCTCGGGGCTCAGAGCTCTCTCCCTTCTCTCCATCCCAGTGGGAAGTGCAGCTGTTCCGAGGTCCCGCTCCTGACCTTGCCCTTGGGCAGACACACACAACCAAAGACACAGCCCGGGACTGCGGGGGCGGGTGGGGCCTGCTGATTGTTGCCAGGTGGGAGTGCAGCCCCAGGATTGAGAGATCTTCTGATTTTTCCAGAGAAGCTGGAAATCTGGATTTTTAAAATGTGAAATTTCTCATTTTTTAATGTTGGCAATTAATTTAATTTATTTTAAAATGTCTAGTGGGCTAAATAAAACACATTCTTGGGCTAGACTTGACTCCAGGCTGCCAGTCTGCAGACTTGGGCCCACACATTACCTCTCATGCCAGCTAGGAGGCCTGCCCTCCTCAACTGAAATAAGACATTCAAATATCCCCGGGTGGGTCACCACAGGGAGTGGATGGGGAATTCTTTGTTGGGTGCCTACACGTCAGACTTAGTTTGGGGTATGGGACGTAAGTCGACAAAAACAGACAAAACCCCAGCTTCATGGAGCTTATACTCTAACTGAAGAGACATACCATACAGATAAATTTGAAAAATTTGTAGCGTGTTAGTAATAACTACTAAGGGGAAAAAGAAAGCAGAAAAGTCGTTTGAGAAGTTTTGTGCAGGGGCCGGCCCCGAGGCCGAGTGGTTAAGTTTGCACACTCGACTTCGATGGCATCTTTGGTTCATCTAGGGAGTTAAAGAGTTAACGCTTAGATTTAATTTCCACCATCAAAAGCACAGTCACATTTCCAGCCCATCCTTGTTTTACTGTCTGCCCCTTCTCAGTGTCCTGCACATTGCTTAGGACTGTCTTGTCAACCACAGGGGTGTTTTCTCCAATTTCAACACAGCTTCCAGGGTGGTAGATGGACAAAGCCTTGAGGAGAGAGCAGCACCCTGCTGATCTCTGGTGCTAATTGAAAAGATGTTTGTGTAGTTACGCCATCTTTCCTGTCAGCGATCCTTCCACATATAAAATGAAAACAAGTTCGCCGGTTCGGATCCTGGGCGCGGACCTAGCGCCACTTGTCAGGCCACCCTGGGGTGGTGTCCCACATAGCAGAACTAGAAGGACCTACAACTATGTGCTGGGGCTTTGGGGAGAAAAACAAAAAAAGAAGGAGAAGTTTTGTGCAGGTATTTCAATTTTAGAGAGGGTGGCCAGAGACCACCTCACTGAAAAGGTGAAAGATGATAAGGAGGAGAGGAGGGAGGGAGCATGCAGACACACCCGTAGGAAGAACACAGAAGGAGGGAGCAGCAAGTACAAAGGCCCTGAGGCCCAAGGACAGCACTAGAGTGGCTGAGAGGGAAGGGAGCAGGAGTGACGGGAAGAGGGTGCGCATGGGAGGACTGGAATGCAGGGAGCTCAGAGGCTGAGGAGGGGAGGCCAGAATGCCTAGGGCCTTGGGTCTTACTCTGAGTGAGACTGGAAGCCATTAGAGTGACAGGATCACGCCGGCTGCTGAGTGGAGACCAGACTGAAGAGAAGCTGAAAGACCCTTTAAGAAGCGACTGCGATAATCTGGGGGAGGAGATGATGGTGGCTGGGCCCGGGGGGTGGCTTTGAAAGTAGTGACAAGTGATCAGATTCTGGACGTATTTTGTAGGTAAACCCAGTGGTGTGCCTGGTAAAGGTTTAACAACTAGCTCTTGGGTGGGGGTGGGGAGCTGATTTCCATGGTGTAAAATATTCCTAATATGGCTGATTACCAGCTACCAAAAGGATTTCAACTGGCTCGCAAGACTTCTAAAAGTTTTACAACTGGCTCTTGCTCGCCAGGCTGAGCCAGCTTCACACACACACTGCCACAGACCTCACATGACCCTGCTAAGGAACCGGGTGTGAGAGGTGAGGGGACAGAGAGAACTCGGACATCTGGGCAACTGATGAGATGCAGTTGCCATTTATTTAGATGCAGAAGAAGATGACG
Source organism: Equus przewalskii (assembly GCF_037783145.1). Lineage (NCBI taxonomy): Eukaryota > Metazoa > Chordata > Mammalia > Perissodactyla > Equidae > Equus > Equus przewalskii. Next base: position 212,893 of record NW_027228758.1, read on the forward strand.
GGATTAAGTTCGAGGCAATATCAGAGTTCGCAGTTGGGACAGTGTAAATCTAAGACACCATGATGTCGTTTACTTTTAGGCCTCTCAGGGCATTACTAGGACTGTTTTCTGCAGTCAATGTTCATTTAGGTTTACTCATGTACTTGCCACTGCACTTGCTCTGCGCTCTGTCTTGCCTCTCACACCTTCCCTCTGGGGTCATTTTGCTTCTGCCTAAAGAGTGGAATTTCCTTTAGTGAGAATCAACTGGTAGCACCCTTCATTTTTTGTTTGTTTTTTAAGTTATTTTTATCACCTGAAAGTGTCTATATTTCACCCTCATTCTTAAAATGTATTTTCTCTGAGAAAAGAATTCTAGGTGGGCGGTTATTTTAGCATATTGAAAAAAAATTTTTAAGGTAATCTGTCTTTAATATTTTTCTTTGTGTTTTGATTTACCATAGTTTTAAACTGCTGTGTCTGGCTGTGGATGCTTGTTTCTCCTGCTTGTGATTAATTTGCCTTCTGGAATTTGTGAGCTGTTATCTCTCATCAGCTCAGAAGTTGTCAACTGTTACCTGTTTATCTATTGGCTCTGACGCAGTGTCTCCTCTGTGTTTCTGGGACTCCCCTTGGACTTATGTTGGCTCTTCGCACTCTGTCCTCTACGGCTCTTAAGTTTTCTTTTATAGTTTCCATGTTTTTGTTCCTCTGTGCTAAGTTTTAGATAATTACTTCTATCTTCTAGTTCACGAATTTTCTCCAGTTGCATCTTTGGAGATTTTATTTTCATTAATTGAATTATTACTTCTAGAAGTTGAATTTGGCCTTTTTCCAAATGTAAATCAATTGTTACAATTTCTTATTAACTATAAACATTTTCAAGTACGTCTTTTATTTCTCTAAACATAGTAATCATGATTGTTTTGTAGTTTGTGTCTGATAAATACAAAATCTGCAGCTTTTGCTGTTTGGTTTCCCTTGTCTGTCGTATCTGTAGGTTCTTGCTCATGGTCTCTGTTTCCTGGCATATTTGGTTATTTTTTGTTTGCTGCTCATCATACTTGAAAAGCCATTTGAGACATGGGGGATGAGAGTGCCTTCCTCCAGAGAAATGTTTTCATTTTTTGTTTTGTTCTGTTTTTTGCTTTTGCCAAGCACTTGTAGGCAGTACTGATCTGGAAACACTTTAAACCAAGTTCAAGCTATTAAGGTTGCCAGAAGGACACACTGATGAGAACTGTCGAATTGTTACCAGTTGGTTTAATCTCAGTTTGGCTTTACCCTCAGAGCATAGTCCTTTGGGGTCCTTGCTTGTGGAGGAGAATACCTCTCCACCTTTTCAAGCCCTGAGCTTCAGCTTCGCTTCAGGACGCGTCCCCCTTGCCCTTGCAGGCACCAAGAGTTCAAATTTACTGGGATCAGCGAACACCCTCAGGGCAAACTTTCAGTCTCTGACTCTGGGGTTTCCTTATTTTCCCCTCAATTCAGCCTGGTTGTTTCATTCTGCTTTACTGACTCTCGTGTTAGCTCTTGTTTTTTAGGGAAAATGTTTTAGTATCCTCTCTGTCCATTTTACTTGTTTTCAGCGGTGGTGTTGGTCCAAGCAGCCTCGTCCAGTGTTAGGGGAGACTGGGGTTCCCGCTGAATGGTTCGGGGTAGAGGAGGACATGACGGAGTTCTCAGGGTGATGGACAGATTTTAAATCTGATCGGGGTGGTGGCTATGTGAGTCTGTACATTTGTCAAAGTTCATCAAACTGTGCACTTAAAAGAGGTACATTTTACTTTATGCAAATTACAACTAAACAAAAAGTTGAATTAAAAAGTAAGAAAAAAAATACCTCTTCCTCCTGGGGAAGAATGGACTATAGAGAACAGGAGGCCCTGCCCGGGACCCTTGATGGAGTAAAAACAGGGCCCAGCCCAGCCATCAGAGGGGCTAGAGCCTGACTCCAGGTGGAGGTGAAAGCCCCTCGCCTATAAATGCAGTGTTAACGAGCTGGTACGATTGTTAGATGGATCAGTCTGTAGCACGTGGGGTGGAGTTGTTTATCAGACTAAATCCAGAGCTAAACGGAAATGGGTCTGAGGACCGAGAGATGGTGGGATGACCCCAGAGATGTGTCTTAGAGAAAACAGCCTTGTTTGACGAGAAGAGAAGGGCCCAGGGTGGCTTGACCCTGGTGCCCTTGTGGGCAGAACTTGATGGAAGGGCAGGTAGGTAGAGAGACAAGAGGCGAAGACAGTGACAGGTTCGGGGAGGGGGTGGCATGGCCTGGAGAACAGAGCAGGTCCCTGTGCTCCTGACGGGGCATTGCCAGGTGCAGAGAGGTGCCTCTAAGCACAGGGCAGGAGCTCTCCAAGGGCGGGAAAGGTGCCAACCCCACTCTTGCTGGACCCAGCAGAGGCCTGGGGACAGAGCTGTGCTTCTGGGTCTGGTCTTCCCCACTAACTTGGCTCTCTGCCCCATTTTTTTTTTTTTAATTTTTTTAAAAGATTTTATTTTTTTCCTTTTTCTCCCCAAAGCCCCCCGGCACATAGCTGTATTATATTCTTCTTTGTGGGTCCTTCTAGTTGTGGCATGTGGGACGCTGCCTCAGCGTGGTTTGATGAGCAGTGCCATGTCCGAGTCCAGGATTCGAACCAACGAAACCCTGGGCCGCCTGCAGCGGAGCACGCCAACTTAACCACTCGGCCACGGGGCCAGCCACTGGCTCTCTGCCCCTTTTGTAAGATCTTGGAGACCCCTGGCCATGGGGCCATGAAGGAGTGTAAGACACAGACCCTCTATCAGTGCTAGCTGTGTGGCTTTTAACAAGTTATTTAATCTGAATGTCAGTTTCCTTATATTTAAAGTGGGGATAAAAATTAAAATGAGGCAATAAGTTAAGGTTCTGAATATATTGCCTGTCACATGGTAGCCATTTAATGCATGAAAATTATTATTATTATCATTATTATTATTTTTATTAGGGAGACAAGATTAATACAAGGGAAACAAATGAGAGGTCAGCTTAGGACAGGATATCATGAAGGTTATTTTCAGGTGGTGCAGCCCAGCCCAGCCTGCAGGCTGGGAGGTGGGGCCGAAGTGCACTCCTCACGTGCGGCTCCTGGCTGTGTCTCCGGGCTTCAATGTCCTCCTCATTCATGGCACCACCACCATGTGTGACGCGCTTAGATTGACTTACGTGTTTATTTTATCTTTTCCCAGCTCTATTAAGGTACGATTGACAAATAAAAGTGGTACGTGTTTAGGTTGTACAATGTCATTTTTTAAGTTGTTTGTTTTCTGTACCTCCCACTGGACTGAGCCCTCCGGGGGGCAGGCCCCACGTCTGCTTGTCCACAGCTGCGTCCTCAAAGCCCAGCGTGGTGCCAGCACGTGGTCCGTGCTCGAGGAACTTTTGTTGGACAGATGCCAGGCCTGTGCAGGCAGCTGGGGTGCACCGTGAGCCCTCATAGAGCTTTTAGTCGCAAGGAGAAGCCAGAGTAATTGGAGTTATTCCTCTGAAGGCAGTTTCCAGATCGCTGTGAGAGCAGAAGGTATAGGGCAAGGGGTCTGAGATGACAGGGACAGGGCAGTGGAGGAAAATGACAGGGCTGGCACAGGAGCCCTGACAGGAAGACAGGTTTCGGGGTTGGGGGGAAGCAAGAGAAAGGGCCCAACGCTGGGCTTCGAAGCGGGAGTGGGGCCAGGAGGTGGGGGTGAAGCACCCGAGAGCGAGGCTGGCAAGTGGGTGGCATGGCCTTCAAGCCACCTCCACTGCCACCCAGCTCTGAGCCACAGGGACTGCGTGGAGTCGGGACGCCCAGGCAGCTGGACTGCAGGCCCAGGAGTCCTGGCCGACTGCAGGGCGGAGGCGCCTGTAGCCATGTGAGGGCCTGATGGAGAGAGGCGGCCAGGATGACTTCATCCGGAGGCAATGTGTCGGCTGGTGATTTCACACCCCCTCCCCAGAGGCTGGAGGAGAGAGGGAGAGGACGGAGCAGGGAGGGAGAGGGAGGGAGAGAGGATGAAGAGTGGGCGAGAGGGAGGGAGGGAAGGTAGGAAAAGGGGAAGGTTGGGGTGGGAGGGCAGAAAAGGGTCTCCCGTCAGCAAGAATCCATGTGACAGCCTCGCGGACCAAATCACCCAGCCTGCTCCTCAGCGGGAGGGGGCCGGGCACAAACGGGGCTCTGGAGGGACCCCCCTGCCCCGTCCTTCCCTTCCTCCTTCTGCCCGCTCTTCCTCATCCCCCTCTCTTCCTCTCTGCAGAGCACACAGGAGGGAGGGTGGCTGCCTGCCCAGAGCTGCTGCGTCCAGGACTGATGAGTAATGCTAACACACAACAGCGCTAACAACAACACGCCATCTACCCAGCACCTGTCTCCAAGGGGCCCAGAGCTATCCACAAACCCAAACGCCACTGAAGGCAGAGGGGGCTTCTCTCCTCCAGAAAGGATCGGAATATAAGAAAGGAGCTCGAATTCCAGCATGAGAGAGGCAAGGTAGACTGCAGGAAGAACTTCCCAACAAGGTCATTTCGGCCTAAAGGGCTAGGCTAATGAAGATCAGGGGAAAGGTGGGATGGAGCCTTCCTTTCTGGGGTCTCTAGTGCAAGCAGAGCCCCCACTGCCCTGGGCTGCCTTCCCCCGACTCCCCACACCACTGTGCTAACTCCACAGCCTCCCCTCCAGTCCTGGCCCACGGACCAGACAGACAGGACTGCCAGCCACCTTCCAAAACATGTTTTGCCTTTTTGCCTTCATTCTGTGGCTTGGCTCAACCAGGCCTGAAAATTCCCCACACCTGGGGTGGGCCAAAATGGGACACTCCGTCGCTAGCATCACTGTTTCCAGCCTGAAAGCCTTGCTCTGTCCTCAGCGCAGCTCATGGGATGGGACAGCAGGCCCTGAGGCCCTAAAGCTAGCAAGGGGCAGCTTCCAGGGCCGCATGGGAGAGGGGCAGCAAGAGGCTGTAGTGGAGCATCCGGGGTCTTGCTGCACAGCTCCTGGGCCCACCCCCAGCGTGCCTCCCAACACAGGACGTCCAGATGGCCTTCAGGACCCTGCTGGGGTGGCCACATGAGCTCACTGCAGAGAGGGGCCTGGGTCAAAGGGGCAGCATTTGTGCCCAGGAAATTACTCCCCAGCTCGCAGCCCTCAGCCCAGAGCTCGCTTGGCCAAATCCTCTGTTGCTGGACACCAAGGCCAGCAGAAACACTACGAAGGAAACACAGTGTCTCCTGGCGAGGACACTTCACAGCAATGCTGTGGATCCTTCCACAACGCTGTTTCATGAGCCACAACCATAAAAAGTATTTATCCTTTACCGCATATCCTTGGGGTCAAACAGACAGTTGTTATGGGTCTTGGTGCCTGGATTGTCCTATCTATGTGTATATTGCCTGTTTTAGACTGTGTGTCAGGTCTCAGAGGAGAAGACAAGTCCCTTTGCTTGTTCCATGGAGCACTTCGATTAGGCCCCAGGCCCCTGCACCCTCCCTGGGCACTGACTGGGGAGGCAGAACTGGGAGGAAGCCCAGCCCGGCCCCTCTTCCCCACACCATCAGCCGGGAGAGTCCCTTTTCATACTGCCCTTAAGAAATGCCATCTTGGTGGGGAGACACAGCCTCTGTGTGAGGAGACATTCCACCTGGTAGACTAAGGACAGAGCCACAGCGTATGAAGGGTGGATGTTGCAGACCCAAGAACAAGCTGTAGGCAAGTGGATGTGAGCAGAAGGCGGGGGCGGGTAGGAGCGAGGCCTCCAGGGCTGGCTCAGGTGGGCCGCCTTCCCGGGGAAGCAGTGCTTTGACACAATGTCCAGGGCAGGATGGTGGCTCCCTTCTCTGGAGAAGCAGGCCTGGGCGGGGATGGGGCTGGGCGTGACAGTTATAAAAGGGTGTCTCTCTCTCCCTCTCCCTGATTCAGCCTACTTCCCTGTGTCACCAGCCCTGGGTAGCGAGTGGGAGTTCATGTGCACATTGCTTATGACATCTCAGAGCAGCACCTCTGAATCTGGCAGGCTGAGAAAGGAGAAAACTGGGGGCCAGGAACATTCATGGCTTCAGTCTTTGCCTCTGGCTGGTCTTTTCCCTTTGGTGGGCGGAGTCAGGAGGCTCACAGACTCAGAGGGGAGCTGGGAGTGGGCAGGCACGTGGCTCAGCCCCTGAGCCCTGTGATCTGGCTATGAGGAAGGCCAGAGCTGTGCAAGGGAGGTAGAAGGAGGGGCCCAGGAGGCAGAGAGGGAGATGGGGCACCACTCCCCGAGCTGCAGGCCAGCCAGTCATTTTTCTAGACTGGGCAAGCAGAGCAGAATAAAGGAGACGTTTAAAACGCAGGCTAAGGCTTATGGGGGCATGAGAGGAGTGGGCAAGCATCAGTGTCACCCACTGGGAAGAGAGAAGACAGCTCTGTCATTTCAGTAAAAAGCCATAGACCAGGCCTCAGGAGACCAGCATCTGACTCAGCCTGATACCAGGAGTCGCGTGCACAGGAACCAGGTCACATCATGTTTTATTAACTAACACCCCCCCACACACACACACACACATACACACTCAGTGTGGGTCACCGTTCACTCTGCAAGCAATATGAGTACAGCGTGGGCAGCGTGGAACCTGGATCACATCCTAGCCGCAACAGTAGTGACTGTACAATACTCTGTAAAGTGGGGATGGTAAGACCAGCACCTACTCCTGGGGCGTTAGGAGGAATTAAATGAGCTAATGCAGAGTACACACACGGCACCTCGTGAGCGCTCAGGGAGCGTTAGCCATTCTGATCCGTATTACTTATCTGCCAAGTCCTTTGCCAGGATCTGGGCTCTGCTTGGGAGACCCTCCATCAGGCAGAGGAGGTAGATGGGGACTGAGCAGTTCCGAGCTGTGGCCTGGGGGCAGAGGCCCGAGCAAGCGCACTCTGCCTGTGGAATGAGGGAGAGCTTCACCCAGGAGGTCACGCACGTTCGACTGTGGCCTCGCTGGGTGAAGAGTGTGCCCCAGATGGAGACTAACAGAAGAAGGGCGTCTGAACCTGGATTGGGCAGAAGCCGAGAGACAGGAAAATATGATCTCAGGAATCTTTTCTATAGGAACACGGAAGGAAGTGACAACGGCAGGAAAGTGGGTCAGGTGGCAGGGCCTTGAGTGTCCCGCTAAGGCATTTGAATTTTGTTCTGTAAACAACTGAGAGACATTGTGGTATTATAAGCAAGGGAGTTAGACGATCAAGTTTGTATCTTGGGAAATAATGCACTTAGTGGGTCATGGAAAATAGATTAGAAAGTAAGAAGGCTGCAGAATCACACACACACAGAGGAGGACTTTGCGATGACGGGCAAACACAGCAGAGGAGAAACTCTTCTGGTGCTTCTGGGTCTGCAGTCAGAGTGCACCAAGGCCAGGGCGCGGGAGGCTGAACACCGGGCGGCATTGCTGTGTGGGGCCCCGGGGCTCCAGGACAGGCCCCAAGAACCTAGTAGACCAGGCAGAGAGCAGAACAGCAGAGGGCAGGGAAGTGGCTCAGGTCCTGGGTTGGACACACACTGTGGGATGGCTAGAGCGCCTGGACAGAGTGATCATGGCTACCCAGGCGCTGAAGAGGAGAGCACTGACAGGGAGCATCCTAGAGGATGTAACCCTGGGGAAGGAGCGCCTTCTAGAGAGAAGGAGCAGTGAGCGAAGACGTGGAGATGTGCAGTAGCTTGGAGGATTCTGGTTGCTGTGAGTCAGTTCCATGGTGGGGGTTTAGAGTTTGAGAAAGGGTGCTGGAGAGGTAAGCAGGGGTCAGAGCACAGAGCTTGGCCTACATTCTGTAGGCTTATAATTCTCAGCTGAAGGTGTGGATGCAAATTGCTCACAGTGCACAGTGACAGGCTTAAAAATACAGATCTACTTGAATCAGCATCTCTAAGGGTGGGCTCTCAGGCATTTTTAAGAGCTCTCAGCTCTTAAATGTCACCTGCACCACGTGCTAAGAACCACGGTCGTGGGGACAGGCAGCCCCTGAAAGGTGACCTGGTCAGATCCACATCTTAGAAGGAGGCAGGTAGAGGGTGGAGGGAAGTGGGAGGGGCGAGGCAGGGAGACCCATGAAAAAGCTACAGTAGTGTTTCAGTGCCTGGCAGGAAAGAGGGAGGAAGCCACAAAAGCCATTAAGGAAACAGCTGACAGAACATGGGGAGTCCATCTGGGGGATGGAAGAGGAGTTGAGAGTAACTATTTTAGGGAGGAGAAACTGAGGCCCAGGTCAGTGGTTCTCATTGTTTTCACGTGTGAGGATTTCTTTTCAACATCAAAAGAAAAAATGAGATGATTGTTAAATTTGCATGAACAGAAAGTACCTCATGACACCGAGCTAAAGAGGACTGTAAAGAATTTGCATTTTATTCGTCACTACAGCGTAAATTTACACAAACAAGAGCATTGGAGGCAGAATGACCGGGGTTCAAATCTTATCTCTGCCATTACTAGCTGTGTGACCTTGGGCCACAGTCTCTCACCTGTAAAATGGGTCTTATAGCAGGCCTGCCTCGTGCAGTTGCATGAGGGCTAAAGAGTCGTCCGAGTAGACAGCTTAGAAGAATACTTGCCACATAGGAAGCCTCGATAAGCTTAGGCCATTACTCTTACCCTTATTCAGTTTAAAGGCTATGCTTGGTGCACATGTGGATGTGAGGACCCCCAAGGTCATGTGTGGTGGTCCCTGGCAGGGCTGCCTTGCCCTGCCCTCCTAGACCTTGCTTCATGGGGCATAACTGATCACACATGTCCACACGTCATCATCACATGGCTGCAGCGTGGCTGTGACTATGTGAGGCAGCGCCATGACCCAACAGTCTGCTGCACGGAGCAGGGTGACATCGGTGGCTCATTCCGAATTATACCTAGAGCCTGGATATTAGATCCAGGTGCTGTGACTTGCAAAAGGCTATTTTTACAACATACAATTAAGTTAGACTGGAGTCCTAGGATGATGTGATTGGAGGGCTGAGGAGGCACCCCAGAACCTAGGAGGAGCGCATCTGGGAAGGCAGACTGCCGTCACCACTCACCTGAGCCTGGCTTCTGCAGCACCTGAGGAGCTCCACACGCCATGCTGACGAGCAGCCCCAGGCTAGTGTGGCCTTCCTCTGGTCGGCAGGAGCAGACCAGTTGCACACTCCCCACCGCAGGGCAGGCAGGAAATGGGAGCAGCCTACAAGATCTCTGGCTTCACTTCCCACAAGGCTGAGTTCTTAGGGGTTTCTGGGCATAGACACAGTGTTCCGGCCGGAAGCAAGAAGACAAGGTTGCTTCCTCCCCCAGAGAAGAAACAGCCCCTAGCTGGGCCAGGTCAGGGAAGAGTGCAGGGTTCTGGGGGCCGGTGCTTCTGGCAGAGTGTCAGGCAGCCGGCACGTCTCCAGAGGGGACATGACCATGCTGCAGAAAGTTTTTGTCCCCTGCACACAGCCTGGGAAGTGTTAGAGAGCTGCTTGGCCAGAGGGGCCCCACGGGACGGAAGGTGAACCCTGCAGCACCCAGATGGAACGTTAACTGGGAGTGTGTGCTGCCCACCCCACAGACCCTCTCCCCAGCCAGGCCCCGGCACCGCCTCAGCTGCTATACAACCCCAAAGGAGGGACACCAAGAAGGAGGGAGATGGAGTTTTCCACTGCCCCAGTGAAATGAGTGCTCAGACTCAGATTTTAAGTTGCAGAGATGGACTGAGTTGATGGACTGCAGTTGGTGCCTGCCACACACAGATAAGAAAACTGATGACCAGCACGGGCAAACAAGTAGCCCAAGGCCACCAAGGCAGCACGGACAGGAGGCAGAGGTGGAACTGGACCCACGTCGGGGAGAATCCAAGCCCAGAACTGCCCACCTCAACAATGGTGGGGTGGGGGCGAACGTCAGGGAGGCCTGGTCCAGTAAAGGGGGCGGAGAAGGACAGAGAGCCTCCCGGAGCACCACGGAGTGGTCGTCCCCACACACTGCTCACATCCGAGCGCACAGCTGCGGCACGGTCAGCAGTGTGTGCGGCGCGGGACAGAAGCAAGTGGTACGCTGACTGTCTCCTGGGGGACACTGGGAGATGGGGAGACAGACAGGGGAAGAACACTGTTCCCCGTGCAATCCTTTGTACATTTTGGATGTGGAATCAAGAGAATGTATTACCTACTCGTATTAAAAAAATAATATTTTTTTAAAAATAGAGTGACAAAGAATCTCCTTGTTCAACCTTCTTAAATGTGGTAAAACAGACTCCTACTGAGCACCCAGGGTGTGCCAGGCCCCTGGGGGTGCTGTGGGCTCCACACGATGGACAGGACACCGCCTCCACCCACTAGGAGCCCACTCACCCCAGGCCATCCAGGCCTCCCAGGCTGGGCAGTGGGATAAGCGACCACAGGACTCCCGCAGCTTCTCCAGCTGCCCTGGGCTGTGAGCCTCGACTGGTGATGGGGAGGGCCTGTCTAGGGCCAGCCCCTGTGGGCCTCAGATGGCCACAGGGCAGGCTGAGCCTAAACTGCTCTGCTGTCTGGCAGAGTGGAGTCAGGACAGGTCGCCTCGCTGCTCTCCTTCTGTGGAGAGGACCCTGCACAATCACCCCCTTTCTTCTCTTGCCTGAAGCACTCACTGCGTGTAACTAAGCAGCGCTAATGGGTGGGTCAAATAAGCAGGGAGCCCCCAAGACGGATTTCAACCTGGGTGGGAAGTGTGCGCAGGTACAGACTCTGGACCCCTGGCTGCGGTCCACCACACTGGAGGGCCGCCCCCTGCCCGGCTGCCCTCCCTGCACGCTTCCGCCCCACACCCTGCCCCTCCCCATCCCGCGCCAGCCCCCAGCCCGGCTGCCCTCCCTGCACGCTTCCGCCCCACACCCTGCCCCTCCCCATCCCGCGCCAGCCCCCAGCTCCCACAGGCGCAGCCGCAGCACTCCCGGCAGCGGCCTTCCCACCACTGTCCCAGCTTCGCTCATGTTATCCTGACCCTACGAGTGTCCTCTGCACAGATCAGGAAGGGACAAACAGCTCGCCTTGGGGTGAAGCGACACCCATAGTGCCCCTAAGAGTCTCAGAGGAGGAGCTCTCTCTGGAGGAGTCCAGGGTCTGGCTGTATGAAACCAGTGAGTCACAAAATGCTCTCCCAGCCAGCGCTTCCACCGCTCCTCGTGTGACCCTGGGTGTACCCAGGGCAGGAGAAGGGGCAGAGTTGTCACCTTCCAAGTACCAATGAGGAAACCAAGACAGAAGATTGCTTGGGACCTGCTTTCCAGGCGGCTGGAGGGGAGCAGAGCTGAGACTGGAAGCCAGGGGTCTTGACTCCAAATTCAGGCTCTCTTCACACTCTCGCTGGGAGGGAGCTCAGAGGCCACTTAGTACAATCTGGCATTTCCAAATGATGGACTGAGGCCAGAGAGGGAGAGGGCCAGCTCCAAGGTCACACAGCATGCAAGAGGCAAAGGCAGGTCTCAAGAACCCAGCCCCCATCCCCCACTCCCGCAGCCCTTGTGGCCTGTGTCACATGGATAAGAAAGGCAGGTTGGCTGAGATGACCTGACACCTCTTCCTTATTAGCGTCCCCAATTTGTCCCACCTCACTTCATTTCTCAGCTGTCGCCCCTAGATGAGTGTTGTGACTTCAGATGTCTTCAAGGACAGGTGGGTACGTAACTGAGTGAGGTGATCTAGGCCCTCGACTCTAGGACAAGATGGCAGAGAGGATGACGATCATATTGAACTGGGAAGTGCCTTCTCTGCCTAAAGCCTTCAGATCAATTTTTAAAAAAATTAATGCTTTAAAATCTATCAATGGAGTTTGTGGGAGTGGGGGGCACGGATGAACAAGATTGGCCGTGAGCTGGTAACTGTTGAAGTTGGATGTTGGGTACATGAGGTTACTAATACTATTCTGAGTAAATGTGTACGTTTTAAATTTTCCGCAGTGAAAAGGTTTTTTTATTAATGTGCTATCAGAAAACATATTGGGTCCTCAAGTCATGTTAAATCCACAGGCCACCAAGTAGAAAACTCTACTCTCGGCACTCCTGACCATCCCCTAGCACAGCCCAGGCCGCGGGGGAGGCCAGGGAGGGGAACAGGCAGAGCAGCTCACGAAGGGCTTGGAGCTGCATCCTCGGTGCCCAAGAGCACAGACGCTGGGATTTGGATGGATCCCCTAAAAGTGGATGCAAGTCCCACCTCCTGCACCGTGTCCAGCCCCTCCCACCCCCACTCCCTGCCTGTCCTCCCTGCGCCTCGTCGTACCTTGCTCGCCTTTCTTGAGCTCTGCTCACCACCCGCCACACCCAGGGAAACAAGCAAACCTCGGTCCGATGCTCTCAGTCTGTAGAAGGGGACATATTCCATCTGGGTGACAAATAAAATGCGTGAGTGGCCTGGCACATCCAGGGTTAACACGAATCTAGAAGGTGGCTGACTCCCAGCAAGACCTCACCGGCAGGGTGTGCAAGGCATAAGTTTTGGGCGCACAGGGGTGAGGAAAGAAGGTGCGGCTTTTCCTTTTTCTTCGCTGTCTCTTAGGCTGACTACCACTCACCATAACCCTCTTCTAAACCCTAACGTCTTCCCAGTTTATAAAATGATGCGTGCAGTCTTCCCAGCCCCGTGAGCTGGGCATTACCTCCAGTTCACAGATAAGGAAACTGAAGTGCACATGGTCAGGTAACCTGCCCGAGATCACACAGCTCGCACGGGGCCAAGCCTGCGGCTGCCGACCCACTTTGGCGTTCTTTCCTCCACTGCGGACTTGGGGATAAGGGAGGGAGCTTCCATCACTGGGCTCTCAGCTCTCCACGGCCACGATGACAGAAAAGGTAACTGTTGCCGAGTTTCCTAAGCAGTCAGCTGGGGTGGCAGGAGCTTCTGTAGGCGGCCACCTCACTGCAAGCGTGCTGCGGTTTTGTAATCGAGGAAAATTGTCGGAGGTGATAGTCTTCCATGGGTCTTCTGCATGAAGGGGACAGGGGACATGTGGATTTCCTCGTGTACTCTGTGTGATGATCCCCAAATCTCTCCTAAGTGTGACAAGTATGGAGAAGCGGAAAGAAGACACTGACATTGTACACGGGAGCTGGGACAGTGACTTCAGGTCTTACACCAAATCTTAATCCTACCTTCCTTTTGCTGTGTGACCCCAGGCCAGACTTTTCCCTCTCTGGCCCTCAGAACATCTGTCCAGCAGCCAAACCAAGGCTATCTCCTGTGTCAGTTCACTGCACAGTGAGACTCCACTCCCTCGGCAACCTCCTAGGCTTAGGGAAGGGTTGTCACTGCTCAGAGGAACATCCCACACCCTCCCAGGTTTGGGAATCTGACACCCGACTGTGACGGGCATCAGAAGCAAGGTCATCATTAAGGGGAGGAACAGAATGGCCATCCAGCTCTGGCCTGCACAGAGGCTGCTTTTCATGCTTTTTTCCCTGTTAATTTAGCTTGTTTTTCAAACAATCCCCCCCTCCCCAGAAGCAGCAGCAGCAGCAACAGAAGGAAACGTTATTAAAGTGAGTCCACTAGTGGGCACGGTGTGCACATGGAGTCTAGAGAGGTCTGGCTGCCAAATAAAGACTTCATTGTTGTCATGCCTCCTTTCCCAACTCCCCCCCCCCTCCCTTCCCTCCCTCCCTACAATCTGCCCGTCCCTCCCTCTAACCTAACCTCCCCACCCCAGAAAAGTCAGGCAAACACAATCACGCAAGCACCACTGGGAGCTCAGAACTTCTGGCTGGCTCTCTGCTGCCACAGCTCCACGAAGGCGTGGAAGGAAAAGCAGGGAGCCTTGCCGTCTAACCCGAGCTGAGAGGAGAGGCAGGTGTGTGCAGGTAAGCCCCGTCGGGAGATGGGCGGGAAGACTCTTTGCTCCAGCAAGTTTCCTGCTCCGTTCACCCTAGGTTTCCGATCTGGTCTCTATCTTCTCCTTCCTTCCTTCCACCTTTTTCTGCTTCCCAAGGAGCTCAAACCAGCCTTCCGCGCTCCTTCCACAACCCCTTCCTTCCCTCTCTTCGTCACCCTGTCCCCACGCATCTGCTTGCTGCGGAGTGAAACCTTCTCGGTGCAGAAGTCTGCTGTAGCACAGACATTACACTACCACGGTGTCTCTCCAGATCAGCTGTTCCCATAGAGACTGGACTCCACAACCCATTTCTCTGCACCTTTCACACACTGTCACACACTGTCACAGGCACACACACACGTCCCACAGAGGCTGCACTTTCACTACACACACACACAAATACACAATATGAAGGCATCCGGTCTATTCGCCTCCACTCTCTGACTGCATCTGACATGCAGAGCTACAGCACACAGTGACCGGATACCAGCAGACACACACACACATACACACACACTGCGTCTTCTCTCACGCCTCCGCAGCTGTGAGAGCAAAGAGAAAGTGCGTCTTCCCCCTGCGATGGCAGAGCCAAAAGAAAGCCATGTGTCCCGGGTCCAGGCCAAGTAGGGAGGAGACGGACGAAGGCAGGGACTGGAGGATTTCTTAATTCTTTAGAACTTAATTGGGTAGGAGGGAGGAAAAAGTGGCTTTCCAATCCGCATAGTATCTTCTCAGTAGCTTGAATTTCTCATTGATCCAAACCACTTGGCCTTTGAAAAGAAAGAAGAAAGCAACCCAGCTTCCAAGGAGATCCTAATTCACAGCTATGGGGGCCATTCACTTATTTTTTCTGCAGGCAGTCAGAAAATATTTCTCTCTAAGGCCATTTTGAAATTATCCCAGGTTGGCAAGGAGTCCCCTTAATCAGTCAGGGAGGGGAAAATTACAGCGGGTCACTGACTGGAGCTTGTACCCAGAATGAGGACCCTGCCCTCGGGTCAAGCTGAAGGGAAAGGCACCCCACTGCTTTGAGAGAATGTCAACAATACCTTAACATCCACTGAGCACTCACTTTATACACATTTACTCATTTAATCCTCAAAACAATCTGATAAGGGGCCAGCCCAGTGATGAAGCAGTTAAGTTGACATATTCTGCTTCGGCAGCCTGGGGTTCGCTGGTTCAGATCCCGGATGTGGACCTACACACTGTTTGGCAAGCCATGCTGTGGTAGGCGTCCCACATAGAAAGTAGAGGAAGATGGGCATAGATGTTAGCTCAGGGCCAGTCTTCCTCAGCAAAAAGAGGAGGATTGGTGGCAGATGTTAGCTCAGGGCTAATCTTCCTCAAAAAAAAAAAAAAGGAAAAGAAAAACAATCTGATAAGAAGGTGTTAGCATGCCCATTTTACAGATGAGGAAACCAAAGCTCAGTGGAGGTAAGAGATTTGCAAAAAAAAGCACCCAGCTAAGCAGCAGAGGATTTGCAGGTGGGGACCCAGGTCTACAAGCACCCAAAGCATCAGACAGACTCTTCTGGGCTTCCTTCAGGAGGTGGAGATGCTGGGGGAGGAGGCAGAAGGAAGGCGACGGCGAGGCAGCAGGCTGTCCGAGGAGCAGAGCCATCTCATCCTCGTTTCTTCCCCAGTCCCTCGGGATGGAAAACTTGCTCTCCTGGACTAGCGGCCTGAGGCCAAAAAACTTCATTCTGTTTACGCTTCGCCTTGTGGTAGATGCTGGAGAGACAGATGGCCCTCCGTGATGGTGTTCTATTTATTTTTAGCACTCTTTGATTTGCATCGCATTCTAAAGCCGCTTAGCACACTTTCTTCTGCCAACAGCAGGGCGAGGATGTCGGGCTAGAGAAGCTTTTGTTAGCCCCATTTTACAGGTAAGGAAACAAGGCTGAGAAAAGGGTCATGTCACTAGGTCGTAGTGGCTGGGCTCAGAGCTCTGGCCCCCGTCTGGTAGGCGCCATGATGTTCTCCCCCAGCGCCCCAGCCAGGCTCACCCTCACACTGACTTCACCCCCAGGACCGGGGCTGAATGCACCACGCCCCTATCTCAGCTCTTCCGTTGCCTCAGGACCAGACAAGCCCTACTTGGGGGCTTTGAAAGAGTCTCGGGCAGCCTGGGTGGGCTGGCCTGCTCCTCTGCTAACAACTGAGTAGAGACCACCTGACTCTCCTGGCTTCCACTCCCTCTGGGCTTCAGGAGGAGAGAAAGGGAGTAGGATGTCTTTCAGAAGTCTACGTTTATTTTATTTTTTTGGTGAGGAAGATTGGCCCTGAGCTACTATCTGTGCCAATCTGCCTCTATTTTGTATGTGGGATGCTACCACAGCATGGCTTGATGAGCACTGTGTAGGTCCACACCCAGGATCCAAACCCACGAACCCCAGGCCATGAAAACGGAGCACATGAACATAACCACTACACCACCAGCCAGCCCCTCCAAGTCTGAGTTTAGAACAGAAAGGAGGGAACAAAGAAAGAAGGTCATCCCAATGTCCCCATTCTCCACAGCAGGGTCACAGGCTGGGTTGCGCCATGAAGGCTTAGAGGTGACAACTAGACAGGAAATCCAATAAGAAAGAAGAATGTCAGTAGGGAGTGTGGAGTAACCCTTCAACTCAGGGAGACACACCCAAACTCACTCCCAGCCCCACCCCAATCGCAGACTCTGCATACAAAGCCAGTTACCCCTAAACTCGCCCTAATGGCTTGACAAACCCATGTGGACCTCAACCCAGCCCTGCCCTGAGCCTAAACGATGCATCAGTCCTGGGTGTTCAGATCTTAAATAAATGAATTCTTGAGCTAGATGGGGACAAGGGCTATCTCACCTTAAAAAGCACAATCTCTCTGGAAAATCTGCTCTTGTATAAGCAAGTAAATGAATAAACGAAACCCCTGTCATTTGTGGAGACTTTATGCTTATAACATGACTTCACGTGTGTGATCTCACCTGGTCCTCACACAGACAAGGAGCCTGAGGCCTGGAGAGGGGTCAGAGCCAGGATTCAAGCTTAGATCTCTAACACTTGGAACTGAAATCTGAACTTCAAACTCTCTCAGGAAATGTTATTAAACGGAGAGAGAGAATTTGGGTTGAGCAAAGCAGTTGTGTTTTCCTCCACGAGCAGCAGCTTTTCGAGAGGCAGTGCTGGTGAGCAGGGCTGCAGGAGGTTGGTGGTGGGTGGTGGTCATTGACTGAGCAGTGAGCACAGCCCAGCAGACAGCTGGGAGTTGGGGAGATGCTTGCAAAGGCATAAGAAATTCAAAAATCACACACACTTATGATCCACCCCAAGGGAGCTTATGACTGGATAGAAGGTTCTGGAAGGTAAGAGCATAACAAAATGTGACTTTGATCTTTGATGGGGGGTACTATGACTCCCCCTGGAGTCACACAGACTCTGGTTTCAGACACTTAGGACATCAGGGCACACTGCCAGAGTAATGGCTGCCCAGGCAGGACTTCCCCTCCACACAGTCAAGCTCCAGCAGGAAGGGGCGTTGCCCGATGAGAAAGACTTAGAAATGAACGCCGTTTCCTCAAGAAAGAAGCATGGGCACAAGCAAGCACACACAAAGAATGGTTCAGCTGCAGGGCTAGGAGCGGGGCATTGAGCAGATCCAATTTCTCCATGGAACAGGCCCAGGGAGCTTTTCCCCAGGAACCTCCTATTGGCTCTGAGAGGAGCTTGGCCAGCCCCCAGGGGTGTGGAATGTGAAAGGGTCAGAAGGACTGGTGGGAAGAGAAGAGACCTTCCCAAAGGGTCTGGTGCAGGAGATGGGCTGAGGAAGGCCTGTGTTCACGGGGGATGGAAGGAGCAGGAGGCTGGCCTGCAGGTGGAGCTGCGACTGACCTGCAAATCTGTCACTTCTGACGGCGGGGACCAGGGTTGCCCAGGCCTGGAGCCACCAAGAAATGCCCTGGAGCGAAGGCCAGCTGCCTGAGTCACTGTGCCTTATGGAGCCAGCTTTTGATGGAAGCTCTGGACAAGCTTTACTTGCTTAACTCGAGGCCCAGCACCTGGTAGGTGCTTTTGGCGACGAAAGCAATGAAGGGAAATAGGGAGCCCCAGCCAGTGCTGGGGTGCCTCCCTGGGGAAGGGCTTCTCACAGCAGGAGACATTCCTTGCTGATTTTCAGGCTTATGGGTGATCAGAAAGCAAAGAAATGCCAAAACAAAAAAATTCAGGGTCACAAAAATTGGGGCTTTTAAAAATGTTTGTTTTTAGCATACTAACGCTTTAAATGCCCCCTTAAAATGACTGTGCAACATGACTGTGCAATAGCACGTTAGAGGACTTGTATTAATTCCTAGTTCACCAGTGACAAGTGGTGTGGGCCCGCACAGGACTCCAGTTTGGTCTCACAATGAGCGTCATCTCTGTTCAGCCCTTCAGGTGCCTCCCCAAGACTGTTCTACCCTCAACCCGAGATAGAGCCCGGAGTCTAACCACAAGGTCCTGCGTGACAGGAGGCCAGGGTGGGGCCCTGGAGAGGCTGCCTGGCGAGACCACCTCAGAGGGAGGTGGAGAACAGCAAAGGCTGCAGGACACTCTCCTCCGGCCTCCTCCTCGACTGCACTCCCGCCTGGCCCCCTCCCTCCCTCATGTCCTATATAAGGGCACACGCGTGCACACAGGACCTGTGGACATGAGTTTGCTCACGTGTATGACACCAGGAGAGGAGTGGGGTATGTGCCAGAGTACGCAGGCTGGGTGTCAAGGGTGTGCGTGAAAGGCTTGGGGAGGCGCCCTCCGCCTCTCTGGGGCTCGGCTCTGCCCTCTGTCCTGTTTCTTGTCACACTCGGCTCCTCCCGAGCATCTGACCCAGGGCAAAGCAACTGATGGGGGGGCTTCGCTCGTCTTCCTTTGATCAAAGCCAGCAAGGAGTCAGCACTGGGTCACACAAGGGAGGGGGTCTAAGCTGAATCAGGCTCAAAGGAAAAAGAGCAGGAGGCCCAGAACAGAGGTGGTGATGGCAGGGTCCAGATGCAGCTGGGGACACACTCCAGCCCGGTCTACCTCAGAGAACCCCAACAAACCTGCATCCCCGATGTGTCCCAGACCCCAGGAGGGGGAGAGGTGGGCCACCATAAATGTGAAGCAGCAACGAGCAAGGCCGGCGGGAGCAAGGTGGGAACAGGCACACTGGCAGGAGACCAGAGGGGTGTCATAGCGATGCAGGCCCTGGGGAGGGGAAGGCACAGGAAACCCCGTCCCTGGACCCTCTCCAGGCAGGCCGGGGAAGGAAGACTGTGAGAGCTGCCACTTGCTGTCTACAGCCCTGGTCTATTGCTGTTCCCCCAACTTAATTCAACTCAAGCCACATGGCCCTATCTGAGGGGGCATCAGGGCCAGTGGGAAGGGGACTCCCAAAACATCCTTCAGCAACCCGCTCTGCGGTGTCACCAAGGCTGGCAGGAAGCTCTCAACATCCCACCTCGACACCACCAACACCAGTGGCCGTGGGGAGCACAATACCAAGTCAGAAGAATGTGTGGTTTCCCCACAGCTTTCCACCCCTTCGCTGTTTATTTTTCCTTGAGCCTCCACATCTGGGGAGAAATTCTTGGTGTGTCTCCTTTTGGCAAAGACCGGCATTCTCTGAGCTGAGCACAGGGGTGGGGGTGAGCAGGGGTGCGTGCAGGGGTCTGCAGCTCTCTCCTTCCCTCCACGGATCTCCACAAGCCCTACTCTGGAAGGCAGGAGGCCTGGGTTTTTGTCTTGCGGCTGCAGCTAAATCACTTCCTGGCCTTGGCAGCCACTGCTTCCCTCCACGCCTCAATTTTTATAAACAGTAGAGTCTGGATCTGATTGGTGAATTTCAAACCATTTTTAGCAATGCAACTTTCTTTTCAAATGAATGCTTTGGCTAAACCTCAATATGTATAACAGATTAAAAAAACACAGAGCTGCTCAGGTTGGCACAGGAGTGGGTTGGGGGTGCCCCAGGGTCATCCCTTCGGTCTCCGTCCCCCAAGGGGGCTCCAGAGAAGTGGGGGCACAGTTTGAAACCATTCGGTTATGGGATCTCTAAGGACTCTCCCAGACGTGCCCCCCAGGACTCTGTGGTTCATATGTCCTGACATCCCTCTTATAAGCAGTGGATGATTTTCTCATGCTACAAATGGGCAGACTGGGGGCCAGAGACGTGAATGCTCTTCTCTAGCAAGCCCTAGGACTCCTGGTCCACAGCCCAACATGCTTTCTGCCAGGATGGCTCGCCCTCTCCAGAGCAGGCTCCACTCACTGAGGTTAGGCCTCTGGGCAGGAGATCCAGACCCTCAAGCCCTTGTTACTTTCTCACCTGCTGGATGCAGGCAAACAAGGTGGTGCTTCCCCAGGCCCTCCCACACTCCCCAGAGCCCATCCGGACCCACTCTAGCTGCAGAGACAGGGCCTCGATCACTGAGGCCCAGCAGGCTAATCACCTCCTGGGTCTCCTCCTTGCAGGTGCGGCACCTGGACCATGAGGCCGTCCCTCTGCTGGCTCCTCCCACTTCTCCTCCTCCTGGCCTCTGTGGCCCAAGGCCAGCCAACAAGACGACCAAGGCCCAGGCCCAGGCCCAGGCCCAGACCCCGGCCCACACCCAGCTTTCCTCTGCCCCATGAGCCGTTGGAGCCTACAGACCTGCCTCCTCCCCTCCCACCGGGCCCTCCATCAGTCTTTCCTGACTGTCCCCGGGAGTGCTATTGCCCTGCTGATTTCCCATCTGCCCTCTACTGTGATAGCCGCAACCTTCGAAAGGTCCCTGTCATCCCGTCTCGAATCCATTACCTCTATCTCCAGAACAACTTTATAACTGAGCTCCCAGTAGAGGCCTTCAAGAACGCCTCAGGCCTCAGGTGGGTCAATCTGGACAACAACCGAATTCGCAAGATAGACCAGAAGGTGCTGGAGAAACTACCCAGCCTGGTGTTCCTCTACATGGAGAAGAACCAGCTCGAAGAGGTGCCCTCGGCGCTGCCGCGGAACCTGGAACAGCTGAGGCTGAGCCAGAACAGGATCTCCAGGATCCCACCGGGCGTCTTCAGCAAGCTGGAGAACTTGCTGCTCTTGGATCTCCAACACAACAAGCTGAGTGATGGGGTCTTCAAGCCTGACACCTTCCAGGGCCTCAAGAACCTCATGCAGCTCAACCTGGCCCACAACATCCTGAGAAAGATGCCACCCAAGGTCCCCACAGCCATTCACCAGCTCTACCTGGACAGCAACAACATCGAGACCATCCCTAATGGATACTTCAAGGGCTTCCCCAACCTTGCCTTCATTCGCCTTAACTACAACAAGCTGTCAGACAAGGGACTCCCCAAGAACTCCTTTAACATCTCCAACCTGCTGGTGCTCCACCTGTCCCACAACAGGATCAGCAACGTGCCGGCCATCAGCAACAGACTGGAGCACCTTTACCTCAACAACAACAGCATTGAAAGTGAGTGGGGGTGGGGCGGGCGGGCCGCAGGGAGGGAGGCGGGAGACCGCCGCTGCCTCAGTGCTTTCTCAGGGGCCTCAGGGCAGGGTGGTGCCCCAAAGACCCAACTTGGCAGTGGACTTCAAGTCTCGGCCTTCCACTTACTACCTGTGTGACCTTGAACAGATATTTGATGTTTCCTCATCTGTAAAATGAGAATGGTAGTAATACCTTCCGTGGCAAAGTTGATATGAGGATTTAATTGTTTGATATGGATAAAATGCCCAGAATCCCACGCTTGGAGGGTAATAGGGTTTCTTCTTCCATCCCTTCTCATGAGTCCCAGCATCTTTGCCTTCCAGATCTATGGGGAGGGTAGACACGGGACAGAGTCCTGGACATTCTCCTCAAAGCAGAACAGTGACATGTAAATACAGCTCTGAGATGTCCTGGGCCTGCCCGCTGCAGAAGCTGGCAGCTGTGAGAGGAAGCTTCTTCCCCAGGCTGAGCCTAGGTTTTGAAGTGTCTGGGAAAGGTACGCACAGAGAGACAGCCATGTGCTCAGGGTGAGCAACTGGTAAAAATGGGGCAGCCAGAAAAACACGTCTGTATACCAGTGCTTTCTGAGTCTATCTGGAAGGCTGGAATATTTAGCCACACAAGACAGTATATTTAAGGCAGAATTTGCCTAAGCCACGTTTACAAGGTCCTAGGCTTGGGGTATAAATTGCAATCCAGAAAAAGAAGCTGCAAATTGCAGTTTTCCTTCAATCAAAAATGTCAGGTCTGAGCAGAGCACCAGCAGAAAGTTTGAAAAACGAGAGACTATTATCTGCTCTGTGAGCAAAATGAGGCTACATCCTGATACACACGGAAAGCAGCAGTGTAGGATGAGGCAGCCAAGCGGGAAGAGAAGCAACCCTAAAGTCATAGTAGGAACCCTTAGCTTCCAAGCCAAAGGATGAGGGAGACTGTCGAATTTCTACAATCTCGAAACAAATGGATGGCAGAAGCTTGTTCAGTCATCTGGGATAATTACACAAAGCTGGGGAGGGTCTTTCTAAATCTTACAGGAAACAAATTCAGGAAAAGGGAAAACTGCCTAACTTTACCCTGCAGATAGTAAACTGATGGAACACATTACCCCCAGGAAGCTGGATAGGCCGAAAATAGAGGCAGAAATGGTACCTTGATTAATAAGTGGCTGACAGGTCTCTCAGGATTTGTGGAAGAATCGGCTGCGGGACATGCAGCCTTCTGAGGTTGAAGACAGAACATCACAGCCTGTGCACACGGGCCCACCCCAGCCAGCCCTCCCGTGGGCCTGACAGACAGCAGGGCTGAGTGGGTCCACAGTCAGTGCCACGATGCTGTTCTTAGCAGTGGTCGTGATGCTGCCACCCATGCTGTCCTTACATTTGCAAAATGCCCTCACCAACATTCTCTCATCTGATGACGAGGTGCCAAGCTCACCATTTCCCAGATTTGGGAACTGAGCATCAGGGTGGTAAGGGGACAGTCGAAAGTCACAGAGGCCATAAGAAGAAAATCCACCTATGGCAGGGCTCTTTCTGCCGCACCAGTGATGAAGAGAGAAGAAGACAAATAAGAACAACAGCCAGGCCAAGCCCACGGACAGCCAGAGAGCAAAGGTTAGGGAGAGCAAAACATCCACTTAGAAGATGACATACCCACGCCATCCAACAAGAGGTGAGGGAGAAAATGGAATCTCACTTTCTTTTTTTTTTTTTAAGGTTAACACCTGAGCTAACATCTGTTGCCAATCTTCTTTTTTTCTTTTTTCTCTTCTTCTTCTCCCCAAGCCCCCCCACCACCCAGCACATAGTTGTATATTTTCAGTTGTGGATCCTTCCAGTTGTGGCATGTGGGGTGCTGCCTCAGCGTGGCCCGACGAGCAGTGCCGTGTCCGCGCCCAGGATCCAAACCAGTGAAACCCTGGTCCACCAAAGCGGAGCACACGAACTAAACCCCTCGGCCAGAGGGCTGGCCCCTGAGTCTCATTTCCCATTTGAAACCTGCCACAACTTGTCCACAACCTACCTTTCCGGCTTCCTCTCCCTAGAATCAGTAATCACTTCAGAATCAAGAGGCTCGTCAGCCACCAGACCCCCGAGCTGTCCCCAGGCCCCACTTCTTCTTCCTGTCATCCCTATTGCAGCCCAGGTAACCAGCTTCTGTCCACTCTCATGCTTCACATCCAGGTCACAGGAAAACCTCCAGAATAATTCTCACATCCACCTGCTGGCTTCACCCCATTGTTTCTCCACTCCATAGCCAGATTCATCTTTCTACAGCATAAACCTGATCATAGGACCCTTCCAGATTTAACACCCCAGGACGTCATGGTTCATACATCCTACCATCCCTCTCATAATGCAGTCCTGCTCAATGCCATTCCTCAGAGTGGAGAGCAAAGCCCCGGTCCCTAGTGGAATATTTGAAAGCCTACCATAATTTTTGGCTACAACTTACCTTTCCAGTTTATGCTCCCTAGCACATCACACTTCACTATTTACTACTCCCAGATTCCGCCATGAGCTTTATGGCCTCCATAACTTCATTCAAACGGTCCCTCTACCAGAACACCAGCCTCCACGGTGCCACCTGTTATACTCCTACCTATCTTTGAAGGTCCAGCTCAAAGTTCACTTCCTCCACGACTCTTCAGAGTGAATTTCCAATAACCATTGTTGATCAGTTCCGACTTAATTCATTTTACAAACAAGTAAAGCGAGCCCGGAAGTTAAAGTCGACTCATCCACGGCCACACATTCCCAGAGTCAGCCAGTTCCAGAGAGGAGAACGCAAGTCCTGACTCTCAGTCGTCCACCCCTTCTCTTTCCTGTCTTTGCCTCCAGCCCTGTCCGTCCTGACTCCCCCACCCCACCTACCCTGCTGACTTCTCCCCTTCTTTCCCCATAGAAATCAACGGGACCCAGATCTGCCCCAACAACCTAGTCGCTTTCCACGACTTCTCCTCGGACCTGGAGAACGTGCCACACCTCCGCTACCTGCGGCTGGACGGGAACTACCTGAAGCCGCCCATCCCGCTGGACCTCATGATGTGCTTCCGCCTGCTGCAGTCCGTGGTCATCTAGGCCTGTCTGCCCCTGGAGCGCCTCGGACTGCACTGGAATGCTGGTGGCCCAGGCGTCTGTGCCCACCATTCGTTTTCTCTCTCTCCCGTTCTTGCTCCCAGCTAACCCTTGCTTTACCCCACCTTCCTGAGGCAGAAACAAGCCACATACTCTGCTGCACCTGCAGTTTCTAGAGCCAGACTTCCAAGGCCTTGACTTGGTCCACTCAGCTTAAAGACACCCACTGCACAACCAAACTTCTGGCCCCAGAAGCACAGATGCGTGCCTAAAGATGTCATATCCCATTTTCTCTCCTCCTTCCCCCACCACACCTGGGTAGGTCTGGGCCATGGACTGACATCTGGATCTTGGTCCTGGCTGAAGCAAGCAGAGATGGTCAGGGGCAGCCAGAGGTGAGGTTTGGAAACGCCTGCTGGAGGGTCCGCCATCATGGGCAGCTCTGGCCCTAAAAGGCCGAGAAACCCAGGGCCCCTTGGCCAAGGATCCCACCTTTGAAAACTGCTGCTTGATGGCTCTCTGCCAGCCCGTGTTCTCCAGAGAGGAAGTACCAGGGAACGGCCCCGGGAGGGTGGAGGGTCGGGGTTCCTGCAAGGGCCTGCATTTGGCCACCTCTTCACAGGGATGAGCTGGGGCCCTCCTTCTCCAGGGCGAACACAGCACCCGCCCTCCGGGCTGGGCCTCCCTATCCCAAGAGAGAGGGCAGGGAAGGGCAGTCAAGGAGAGGAAGGCTCGAGGAGCCAGGAGTCGACCTGTGGGAGAGGAGCAGGAGTCAGAGCCCAGGAGGCCCGCATGGGTACAGACGGGTCCTGCAGCCCCCTTGGCCACTCAGGACAAGAGGCCTGATGCCCTGGGGAACAGTGTCTGCAGTGGAGGGTACAGAGCCACCAGCCCCGCCCCACCATCTACTTCTCTGTCAGTGTGGATGGCCCAATCCTTTCCACCCCCCAGGAGTGCTTCCTGAGAAACTGCTGGAGAAGGGGCGGAGCCCCTGGAAATCTCCCAGAAGCCTCTTCCATGTGTGCAAATTGGCCTCCCCTCTCCGACAGACACATCAGCGACACCTGGTGGCTGGTGCAGGTCACAGCTGGCTCCTGTCGTCACCTCTCTGGTGTGGCCTGGGCTCCAACTTGAAGAGCCGTGGGTGACGTGCGTGGTCTCTCTCCTCTGGAGTCTAAAGGGCACAGAGCACAGAGACCCTGAGGCGGGGGCTGACTCCCACCCTGAGTGAGCACCGGGGGGAACCTTCGGGAACCCAGATGACAGTGCAGTTTGTTCCCATTTGCTGTGACCTTGCCAGTCCCTCCTGCTCTCGCTCCCACATCTGTGCACTGAGGAAGGGGTAAAAGGCCCCTCCGAGGCCCCTCCAGCGCTCACGTCCCAGTCCAAGGCCCCACCCTTTAGACTATGCTCTAATGCAGGACAAGTCCTAAATATTACCCCTTCCCTTGCAGGAATTTATTCCCTGTACAGACTACCCTCCCAACTCCCGCCCCAGCCCAGGTGAGCCATTTGGCAGGCCTCCAGGTGGAGCCTGGGCCCCACAGGGCTGACTCATCTTCCCCACCCCCTCAACTGTCTCCAGGGGATGCTGCCCCCCCTCAGCCCCTGAGTGTCTACGTTGGTGAGGCTGAGGGAGGATGTTCTAGAAATGAGTAGGATGCAGTGCCCACCCTCAAGTTAGGTTGAGAAAAGCTCCAGAGATTTTTAAGAAATTGGATTAAGCTAGGTCTCTAAGTTCAAGAAATTCCCACTATAGTCTTTCTCACCTTTCTCCTTTGCTAATTTATAGAAAACGGACCGATTTCACCACAGCCCCCCTCCCTATGCTCCCATACAACTGCCTCATTCTTCCCAGCCGTAGCTGGTTTCTCCAAGGCTCCTGCTTAAAGTCAATATATTATCGTGGCTGTAGGCAACCCGGTGCTCTGGCCTGGATAAGCCCCCTACTGCGCCTTATTCACACCTTGCAACCTCAGCCCCTTGATGAGGCCCTGAGTGGAGCACAGCTCCTGTGGTTCCCGGGGGGGTCATTCCCCTGCAAACCTGAACTGCTTTGTTTCAGGAGCAACACAGTCACCCCCATCTTGTGGCCCCGTCTAAAACGTGTCCGCTCCCTGCACTGCTCCTGCGGCTACAAGCTGGAAAGGCGTCAAGTTAAATTGGCTTTACAGAAACATCCCCCACAATGTGCTGATTTCCCTCGGGTTTACGGAAGCCCCCTCCTCCGTACACAACTTCATGCTCTCAGTGCTGTTTTGTGTACTCTGTACATAGATCTATTCTTTCTTGAAGACCATGTTAACTTTGTGAAACATCTTTCACATTCCAACAGGCTTCACAGCAGAGGAAATAAAGTAATATGAAAAATATCCTGCTTGAACTTGACAATGGGAACAGGTCAACAATACCTTAAAGCCATCTCGCCACTCCTCTTCCCCTGCCTCCCACCTCTTACTTGCTCTGAGAAGATGAGTGGAGAAAGGATGCTATTCTTTTTTTTTTTTTTTTTTTAACAGGAGAAAATTAAAGCTTTATAACATGTATACATGGGAGAGGCCCAGGCAAACTGAGAAACTCACCAAAATGGCAGAATTTCACCCCTTAAATACCACCCTCAGCTAAAGACAAAGGAGGATGTTGAGCGTGGGGGAGTCAGTTGTGGAAGATCACCAGAAAAGCACAGTAAACAAGAGTAAGGCTATCATGCAGATTTAAGTCCTTGCCTTCTGCATTAAGAGTTTCAAGAGATGAGGTCATCCCCCTTTTTCCTAGTACAGAGGGAGAAACATTTACAGAAGGAGATTTCCTTTACAAATGTAAATGTCTCTTAACGAAGGGTAACTTCCGCTTCTCAGAGTTTCTCTCCTGTCTGCAGTTTTTTTTTAAGTAACCAGCCCAAAATAATCCTCATGCCAAAGAGACATATCTTATCTTGGGGTGGCCAATTCCAGTCCCCCACAGTCCTGCCTTTGAAACTTTTAAGTTTCACAGTTCTTTGAAACTTTAAGAAATTTCATAGTCCAGAAGCTGAGTGGCAGATTGTTGCATCCCACTGAACACATTTCTTAGTCCTGATAATAGATCAGTCCAGTTAAATTCATTTTAGAAGGCAGTGATGCAGGTTGGCTCCCAAAGTGAGGCCTATATTGTGGAAGCAAACAATCAGGTGTTTAATAAGAAGTATTTCTATGAAAATAAAAATAAAAACAAGGTTAATGGGTGGAGCAAATTATAAACGAGCTACTGAGCCCAGGGGGTAGCCAGTCAAGAAGATCTCTAGATGTCAGAGTTGAAGCATCTTTTGCAGCTTAAGATGTCTCTGATGATGTCATCAGGCATTCGGGTATCTTTCAGAGTGGCTTACAGCTTACACAGCCTCACACATGAATCTCTCTTAAGTTTGTATCAAGTTGTTAAGCTTCAGTTTGCAAGTCTTCAGGAAAAAGGTCAGGTTCAGTTCTCAATGATTCAGGTGAGATTGCTGGAATCTCTGTAAACAAGGTACCAGGTCAATATTTCCAAGTGGCTTTATTCCACAAAGTCCAATCTTTGTTCCTGAAAAGCTGTCTTGTCATATCTGAGCCTGTGTGTTTCTCTCCAATGTGATAGTCCAGTCAAAGCAAAGTGTTTCCAAATTCTGGAGGGATCAGGTAGGGAGAAAAATATAAATGTTTCAGTTCTGCTCACAAAGGTATAATTTCACCAAGTTGTCATCAGTTCGTATGGTCCTGTGTAATCGATTCTTTTTGGTCTTAATCTTCTTTAGCAGTTTTACGGGGTCATCAGTTTCTCCATTAGACTTCTCTAATTTTGTAGCCAGTTCAGTTTTATAATCAGAAAGCATATCAGAAACCTGCATTCCAGAGTGAGTGTCAGAGTTCTTTCCATGAATCTCTCAGAAGACAAGACATATTTACAAAAGCAAAAGCATCAAAGGAAAACAATAACTGTCTGTAAATGACAAAAGATTTAATGACAATTCACAAGGAAATTTGGTTATTTCTGTGGTATACAACACCTTAAAATAATAACTAGAATTATGGCTGACAACGAGGACTAATCAGAATTTTAGGAATATTATAAATTTCAAAACATTTATATCAATAACATTTACACACATAATACCACCTAAGAAACTTTATCATTACTTATCTGACAATGCTTCCCATGTAATTTAACAGACCAAATAAACCTAATTAGTTTAGAATCTTTCTCCTTATAGGAAGAGAGAGCAAATTTCTCTGAGAAGTCCCAGGGGCCCTCTGAAAATCCCTAGAGAAATTCTCTTTCTTCATCCAGGTCAAAAGAAAGCCGTTATTCAGGACTTGAATATTTTTTGAGGGAGAAGCTTGTCAAAAATACCAAAAGGCAGGGCCAGCCCAGTGGCACAGCAATTAAGTTCACATGTTCAGCTTCTTGGCAGCCTGGGGTTCGCTGGTCCGGATCGCAGGTGCAGACATGGCACCGCTTGGCAAAAGCCATGCTGTAGTAGGCGCCCCACACATAAAGTAGAGGAAGACGGGCGTGCATGTTAGCTCAGGGCCACTCTTCCTCAGCAAAAAGAGGAGTATTGGCAGTAGTTAGCTCAGGGCTAGTCTCTTGCTGCCTCTCATCAGGGGTCCAGGATCTCTTGGCTGCAGCAGTCCAGGAGTGAGCAGTGTCCAACCAGTGAAATTTTATCCCATCCAAGTCACCAAACTGTAGGGGAGGAAGACATTTCCTCTACATGTTCTGGGTCCTCCTGGCTGGACAACAAATTAAATTCACATGAGACAGAATAACAGGAGAAAATTAAACAAAGCTTTATAACATATACACATGGGAGAGGCTCAGGCAAACTGAGAAACTCCAAGGATGCTATTCTTAAGAAACTCTAAGAAAACAATCCTAAAGTCTTTTGTCCATGAATTTCCCCCAAACTAACAACCCTCATGAAAAATAATTCCTAAAGTCAGACCAGAATTCTGACAGCTACATTTGAAGCCCAAAGCCCTGGATTCTTTCAACCTACAGATACAAATTGCTGAGGGAACCCAAATGCTCTGCACCGAGCCAGACATGGAAAGACACAAAACAGTCACCAACCCTCACCCAGGAAAGCTTGCACACTAGTGGAGGAGACAGTGTAAGAATCACAAACAGTAGAGAGCTGTATCAAGGTGGAGAACAAAGGGCTACGTCATCTGGAGTGATCTACTGGCCATGCAGGTGTTCACAGAGGAGCGAGCACCGGGTGCCCAGAAGCACTCTTCAGATTCCAGAGTGGGCTGTGGTCCTCCTGGCGCACAGCATCTTCTTCAGGATAGAAGCCGCCAGATGATGCCCTCCCCCTCCCCCTCCTAAACACCTGTTTCAGTTCAATTCAGCAGGGTTTCGGTGGACACCCCCTAGGTGCAATGCTGCCAGCTAAGAATGCAAGGATAGGTAATATACCCCACGCCCTTGAGGAATTCACAGCTTGGTAAAGGGGAAAATCCATGAATTAATAATTGCATGTCTTGAGTATCTATAACAACGCTGTGTAAAAGAGCGTGGTGCAGAGGCCTCTACCTCTGTGTGGGAGAAACCAGAAAGGTTCCTATCATTTGAGCTGGATCTTAAGGGTTAAGTCAGATTTTGCCAAGTGGGAGAAGTGGGGGAAGCACATAACCCGGAGGGGAAACAGCATGAGCCCAAAGGCAGCAAGGCGTGGAGTTTGCCCTGCAGGGCGTGTGTGTGTCTGAGAAGGGGCGAGGGCCGTGTTCCTGTCATGGAGCTATGTGGCTACAAGCCCTCAGCAGGCAATATATTCCTGTTGTTCAAAAAGCAGGAGATTCCTGAAATTTCCACGGCCCCCATCTCCCTGCCCAAGAAAGGGGCAGCAACAGGGTCAGCTGGCCAGACTTCTGTCCCCCCACCTGCCACCTCCGTTCCATCAGCACGCCTCGTGCTTCTCCTAATGAGAGGTTCGGATTAGAACGCGCCCCCGCCGTCCCTCTTCCAGGCTTTCCGGGGGCTGAGGCCCCGCAGCAACAGCAGGAGGGCCAGACGGTTCCCACACAGGCCACCGGCACGCGTCCCAGGGACCCTCCCCGAAATCCACAGGACACAGCGTGTGACGGCGAGCTCTTGCAGCGAGGGTCGCAGCTGCCAGACGGTGGAGGACGTGAAGCCCCGTCAGGAGCTGCTGGGGGGCGGGGGGCGCATGCGCGGTAGCGCGCTGACTCCGCGTGCGGCCCGCAAAGCTGCAAGAGTGAATGGGGAGCCAATCGCAGGGTAGGGGGCGCGGTGGCAGTGCTGGGAGAGCGGGAGGGCTGGCGCGGGTGTCACCGAGGAAGCGAGAAGCGGGGAAGGAGTCGGGCGGGCGGCAGGGGAACGAATGAACAGTCTCTCCTGCGTCCTGGCAGGGAATGAATGGGGTGGGGTGAAGGGGGAAACGCGCCCCTGGCTGCGGGGGCGCAGGGCCTCTGGCTGCGGAGCCCAGGCTATAGAGAGAGTGAGGGAGGACAGCCGCCAAATGCGCCATCTGCTCCCTGCGCACCCTCAGCTCCTGGCTCTCTCTCCCTCCACCCAGCAGAGCCCTGTGGTGTCTCTCCCCGGATGGGGGCTGCCCGGGCGCAGGAACATGGGTTGCTCTGTGACCGGGTTCTTGGGCTGGGGGAAGCCCCCTTCACATCAGCTGATGCCCAAAAACACTGCAGGCCAAGCATTGCCCCTTGGGCCAAGTTGCTAGATGTGCCCCTTCACCT
Organism: Equus przewalskii; assembly: GCF_037783145.1. Lineage (NCBI taxonomy): Eukaryota > Metazoa > Chordata > Mammalia > Perissodactyla > Equidae > Equus > Equus przewalskii. The sequence goes on from NW_027228758.1 coordinate 243,970, forward strand.
GCTGTGCCTGGCAGAGATGAGTTCTGCGCAGGCCAGCTGTTTTGAGGCCAAAACTCGGAAGGGGGGCGGAAATGAGGTGAAGAACGAACAAAGGAGGGCTCCCTGGTCTGAGAGTCAGGAAATCCAGGACCTGGCCCTGGCTCTGTGTGACCTTGAGCAAGTAAGTCACCTCCCCTCACTGGGCCCCGGTTTCCCCATCCGTGCAATAAGGGGTTTGGACTAGACGATGTTTAGGGAACTTGCAGCTAGGGTTCAGCATCCGGTCAGCGGGAGGCAGTAGGGGAAGGAGCATCATTGAAGAGCCTGGGCGCATGTGCAGGCTGGCAGGATCTTGGGGAGACATCTGGGTCCGCACCCCCTCCTTCAGCAAGGACTTACCCTGCAGCAGCCTGAGGCACCAAGGAAAGGAGCATCTCTCCAGATTGGGGAGGGGGTGGGGGGTGTACACTGAGAGGATTCTTCTCTGCCCCCTGAGACCCCAGACAATGCCTTCTGGTGTTTGCGATCAGGAAGTCCTTTCTAGGGCCCAACTGAGCAGGTTTAGAGAATTTCCTGTACCCTCCTCAAGGTCGCCATCAGAGACCTTGAAGTTGGCTTTCAAATGCTACCCCATCCCCCATTCACCTTCTCTTGGAGTCGCCCTCCCTCTGGTGATTCCTGTTCAGTTCTGGTCCCCTGTTGGGGCTCTAGGTGGTGGAGCTGGTCAGCGTACCCGAGCTCAGCCTTTTTTAATATTTGGGCTCCATATAGAGCATCCTCATTCTCTGTCAGGAGAAAGGCAAGCCCCATCTCTCCACATACCCCACTGCCCCCTTCTTTGAGAGTACAGAATCTGCGGGGTGGGGCCCCTGAGGGGATGGGAACTGCCTGCCCCCTCAAAGAGGGTGGCCAGGAGGAGAGAGAGGGAGCAGAGAGAGAGAGAGAGAGAGAGAGGGAGGGATGGGGGGGAGGTGGGGAGGGGTCTGTATAGGAAGTTGGGGGGGAGGTGTGGAGGGAGAGAGAGAGAGAGAATTCCCTCTCATCAAGCAAGGGAACTGGATGGGGGACCCTGCGAGGAAAGAGGAGGGGAAACAGCTGGACGTCAGGGAGGAGAGAAGTCGGATTGGCCGCATGCTTGCCTTGGCCAGCTCCCGCCCTCCCCAGGCACAGTCTGCCAGCCCCACTGCCTGTGCCCTCTCCCTCAGAGTCCCCACCTCTCTGGAAGCTGTGAGGCTCATCTGGAACCCGAGGAGTACACAGGGTAAGGTTCAAGGGTGGCTGCGTTAGGCCCGTGGGTATGCAAGTGCCGGAAAAGAGTGTGGGCTGGGTGCCGATTGGGTGGGAGAGAGGACACTTCAGGCCTCTGGGCCAGAGAAACTGGGGGAGGCTTGGGGGGTGGGGGTGGCAGCAAACTCTGTCTTAGGACTTTTTTTTTTTGAGGAAGATTTGCTCTGAGTTAATATCTGCTACAAAGCACCCCCCCCCCTTTTTTTTGGTGAGGAAGATTGTCGCTGAGTTAACACCTGTCCCCATCTTCCTCTGCTTTGTATGTGGGATTCCTCCACAGCATAGGTTGATAAGTGACGTGTAGATCTGCGCCCGGGATCCGAACCCGCAGACCCCAGGCCACTGGAGCAGAGCTTGCAAATCCAACCACTGTGCCACCTGGCCGGCCCCTGTCTTAGGACTTTTTTCAAAGACTTTTTTAACATTATCTAATTTGGTTTGGAGTGAAGCATGGGAAGTAAGATGAAGAGATACCTCTTGCTACTGCTAGGAGCTTACCTCTTGCCCAGCTAAAATAAAGAAAGGGGGAGAATCTACTAGAAACTTGTGCAGCTGGCTTGGGGAGGGCTGCATTATCAAAAATGCACTAGATACCTGACACCCACACCGCGCATGTTCTTGACCCATCTGTGCATATGTGGGTGAACTTACACGCGCATCACACGTGTACATAATCTCCTGTGCACACACACAGGTGTACATACATATCTAAGGAACTTTCTGGGTGTGTATACACTCCCCCAACCACTCCCAAAGAGCTCTTTTGTTTCTGTGATCATTTGTTTCTAAAAAGCTGCATTTATAAATGTATTTTATAAGCTAGCATTCTTTTTTACAGTGTGTGTCCATTTTTAAGCCCATGTCCCCTAAGTGGTTGGGGCATTCCTGGACCTGGGCGTGCCCTATTCAATTCTGTACCCCCAAAGACAAATCCAATGCCTGGAGCATAATAGACACCCTGTAAATGTTTGTTGATCAAATCCGTGGATGAATGGATAATCTTTTTAAAACTATAGGACTCCTTGATGTTGAAGTGTCTCTAAATCCTGTGTAGTGACTAACGGTTGTACTCTGGTATGTGATTGTGTCAGAGAGAACAGCCTGATAAATGCATGAGCGTGTGCCTAGTTAGCGGGGAGGTGTGCAGACAAGGGGACGTGCACGAGCGTGTCTGTGCTGAGTAGAGTCTGTGCCGGCTGCACTTGCCTGTGTGAGTGAACATCTGAGTGTGGTGAGCATGTTATGGGGGAGCAAAATTAGCCACCCCGAAATGTGTCTCTTTGCCTTGATAGAACAAAAGGCTCTGAAAGAAGCTTTGACCGCCCCCCCCCCCCCCCGCAACTGCCTGAAAGAATTCAGGGTAGAAGCCCTGGCCCAGGACAGGCCGTCACCGTGGAAATCTCTGGATGTGGTAGTCTGGGAGGACCCTTGCGAAGCCCACTCTCGTCAAAGTTCTGTCTACCAAACAGTTGCTTTTCCATGTCCATGTACCGCCTTCCTCCCCTTTGAAGCCCCAAACCACTACCCCAACGTCTGCCTTTGTCTTTAGCGGAAGGTGATACTTAAGGTGGCAGCTGTGGCCATTCTGGCGAGCAGCTCAGCTTTCCTGAGTCTCTCCCATGCATACATGTTATAACGCTTTGTTTGATTTTCTCTTGTTATTCTGTCTCATGTCAATTTAATTTGTAGCCTGGCCAGAAGGACCCAGAGGGGAGAGGAAGTGTCTTCCTCCCCTGCAGTGTAAAGGGACTCCACGGAGTCGGGGTGGGAGTCCCCTAGACACAGCGCAGCTCTCCAGAGCCTGCACGTGTATGAAGATGCTGCGTGTGTGAGGAAGAGCGTGAGAGTCTGCACTTGTGGGGTGGGAAGTGGGCAAGTGTGTGAGCCACTCCCACAAAGCTCCAGAGACCCCTGCCCCTCAGACGGCTGCCCCCTCTCCTGCCTACCGCCCAGGGCTGGAGGCCCAGGTGACTCACCCCATTCTCACCCCAAGCTTCCCTCCCCAGGACCCCCATGAAGCTCTCAGCTTTCCTGAGCCTGCTGGCCCTGGTGCTGCAGGAAGCGGGGACGACTTCTCTCCCAGGGAAGGAGAGGAAGAGGAGAGAGGACCAGAAGCACAAGGACCACAGTTCCCGCACAGCTCTGCGTCTGGAGAACTACGTCCCGAGCCTGGACAGCTACGATGAGGTCATTGACCTGAGCCACCATGAGCCCACAGACCACAGGGACCAGCTCCCCGAGGTGAGGGGCACACAGCAGACCAGCTGCATTCCCTCCAAGAAACTGGGAGCCCGAGGCCTGGCCCCTCTCCCTTGCTCCATGATGCAGGTGTCTCAAGCCTGCAACTCTTTCTCCAGGAGGTGGAAATTCCTGTCCCTCCATAGCAACTTGTTACTTAGATGATAGTAAGAAAGAGGACAACAAAACTTCAATTTCTTTGTCCGTTTGTAGAAAACTTGGTGGGACTTCCCTTAGAAATCATCTATCACCCCTCCCCGCCTCGCCTTCAAGTAAGACCATAAGCCGCATTTCTTTGGGACATCAGCAGTGTCCTCATATTCTCCCTAGAAAAAAGAAATGCCACCACCTCCTATCTTTTCTTAGACTGTCTTCAGTCCGAAGTTCTTCCTCAGCCCTTGCTGGCCTTGGCGGGAGCTGATCAGAAGCCAAGCCGGTGTGCTGTGTGAGCTTGGTCAGTGCGGGGCGAGAGCAAGAGCTCCAGCCTAGGAAATCTGGAGCCGGGGGCTCTGGCTCAGCCACCAGCTTGGCCACCAGCGGGCTCCGTGACTCCAGTCCGTCTGCTCTCTAGGCCTCAGTTTCCTCATCCACGTAATGAGACGTCAGACCAGATGCTCTCTGAAAAGGTGTCTTTCTTGCTCACTCCTTCTGCTGTCCTTCCCTCCTTCACAGTGACTCTTGGCAAGTTTGAACTTGGTCACTGAGGTTCCCAGAGCCCAAAGTTAACTTCCCCTCAGGCAAAATTGGCTTCCTGTGTGCTATGTCTCCAGGTTAAAGGGACCAGCCTGCCTCCTCCAACCAGCGTCAGTTCCACTCAGAGCCTTTTCGCTCCAAGAACACCCTCTTCGAACCTGACAATGACCAGACCTACTCCACTGACCAGGCCCACTACACTGGGCCTGCTGGGGTCCCCGACCAGCCACGGTAAGTTTATAGTCACAGGTCTCAACATCCATAGGCGATAGGCTACGCAGACATGACCCTGCACCACAGGTACCAGGGGGCAGAGGGTCAGGGCTAGCCCTTACCAGCAGGGAGAGGATGGAAAACAGCCACAATAAAAACAGAAGAAAAAAAATCCAAGAGAGAGGCTGGCTGTCCCAGATGCTTTTGCTCGAATGCACACACTGGATAGGAGACAGAAATGCGGGGATTCTGCTCTGCCTGGCAAAGCCACCCTACCTTAATTAATAGCATCACTGGGGGAGCAGGTTGATGGTAATTAGATTAGAGACAATTAAAAGCCTGCAGAGAAGAATAAATAACTTTGTGGCTGTCACATGGCACAGGGGCAAATGGAGCAGTCATACTGCTCTCCAGCTCTCAGCTCCCTCCTTAGCAGCTCTTCCCCGTCCTGAGGCTGGGACGCCGTCCTCCCTTGCCGTGAGCACTGGCCCTCTGCTGAGGCGGCAGAACGGAGGCCGAGGAGGGGTGCCGTTCGTCCCAGAGTCGCCTGCTTTCAGTCCCTGTTCTCCTCTGGAGACATTTGCCCTGGGCACATCTAGGGCTCTGGGGCATCTAGAGAAGACGTTTCAGTAGGAATCTGTGACCTCACAGAGCGGCAGAGTCCCAGGCTCAGAGAGACCAGAAAGGGCCTCATCTTGGTCTGCCACTCAAGGCTTTGGGATAAGAAAGGCGCTGGGGCCCTCTCTGCTCCATCTACACTGTCTGGTCACTGCTGGCAAAGAGGAGCTGCCTCTTAATCCTCGGGCAATGTCACTGCTTCACAGAGTCCCCCTTTGAGTGGGAGTGGCCGTGGTCTCCCATCATCTCTGGCCCTTGGAATGGCAGGTGATGGAAACCTCCTGCACTGTTCGGCTCTGTGAGCCGCTACAGTCTTCTCATCTTCTCAGCTTTGTAAACTCAGTCTGAGCTCGATGGCCTGGCCCACGTCTCGTGACCGCTAGTCATGGACCGAGAACAGACGAGGGCTGTTTCCCAATAGAAAGCTGGGGTGCTGATACTGTAAGAAGGGGAAATGGATTCTGGACAGGCGTTGGCCACTCCACCTTGGCTCTGTTATGCTTCTTGGAGCCACACAGAACGTGTTAACTCCTCACCCACAAGGCAGCCAGCAGGCTCAGCAGCCATTGGCCATTCCAACTTAATTGTGGCTTTGTTTCATCTTCACTGTATTTTTGGGGACCAGAAAGGAGCCCTGTGGAAAAGAGACCGAAGGACTTGCCGGAAACACCCCCATAGGTCCAGGAGACCCCGCACAGAGCCAGGGTCTGATGCCAGTGCTCCTGGACTGGGACTGAGGAATCACCGAGGTGGATCCGCTTCTCCTAATTGAGGCCGAGTGCCAGGCGGGGCGCAGCCACCAGCACTGCCTGGTGCACTGTGACAGTCAGTTCTGGGCGGCAACCAAAAAGGACACAGACGGCCGTGGCTCAGACACTTCCTGGGGCAAAGTCCATCGGTCCCAGAAGCTGAAGGGAGTCTGACTGGGGGGTCTCCCTTTGTTCTCTCTTCCACTGGGACCAGGCCTGCCTACCTGTCTGGTTTGTGTGTGCCTTGGTTCCTCCGTGTACTGTGACGATGCTGACCTGCAAAACATCCCCCCTCTTCCCAAGACAACCGCCTACCTGTACGCCCGCTTCAACCGCATCAGCCACATCCGGGCCGGAGACTTCAAAGGGCTGAGTACGTAATGCCCTGGCAGAAGAGGACGGCAGGCCCGGCAGAGGGAAGCCCCCGGGGTCCTCTCCTTCCCTACCCGGCACATGAACAGTCCCCAGGGACGGGGTCCCACCTGTGTTAGTCTTTCCCTCTTAGCTTTCAGTCTTTCCAGCCAACAAAGGGAAACAGCCCCAAGACTCTAATTCTTTCCTTTGAAGATTTCAGATGGCAGCAGTGCCCTCTGCCCATTTGTTCTCCTAAAAGCTCTGGGAAGGGGAAGATATGATCAAGCCTCCATTTTCAGTATGTTCCGGCATGTCTAGCTCTGTGCCCTCCTGGCCTCTGGACAGGCCATGCTAACTCGACTCTCCATGGCACTGACGCTGTTGACATGGCCTGTGTTTGCTGGTTTGCTTTGCTGCTTTGGGACTTATACCGTGCCTGCCATGGGAGACCTGGGCTCGAATCCAGGTTCTGCCACTAATAACCACAGCCTTCAAGGCCTCCGTGTCCTTTGGCGTAAACTAATGGTGGAAGGGGGCGGGGGGTAGACCAGGGATTCCTGGGCCTCTTGGGTCTTGCCCTGGAAAGGTTTCTTCCAAACCGATCCAAGGTGGGCAGCCGCCATGCAGGACAGAACTCCAGGGGAAAGACTGCAGAATCAAGGGCTTTTTCAGAGAGTCCTGGTGTATCTGTTCTCTCTTCAGGTTTGGACCTGGTGCAGGTGGAGCGCTGGCTAGCGTTCCCTACCTGAGAGGGTAGAGCAGGTCCGGGCAGCTCTGGCAGGGGCAGGGGAAGATGGTGTGTGCGTTCTCTCCTGCATCCCTTAGCAAAACTGAAGAGGATCGACCTATCTAGCAATTTCATCTCCTCCATCGATGACGATGCCCTCCGCCTGCTGCCTGATCTAAAGGATCTCATCCTCCCAGAGAACCAGCTGGCAGCTCTGCCTGTGCTGCCCACTGGGATCGAGGTCCTGGACGTCCGCCTGAATCGGCTCCGGAGCTCAGGGATACAGCCTGAAGCCTTCAAGGTGAGTCAGGGCCTTCAGTCCACCGCTGCCACCTGCCACCTACGCCCACGGCCACACACACACACAAGCCTTGCCCTCCTAGGATATCCCTGCTCCAACCCTGGTCTGGGGTATGAAAATCAAACCCTGTTTCTTCGTCTATTTCTTAGAGGTTCTTTTTGTTGCAATAAACTGATTCTTACTGAAGAAAAGGTGTTTGACCGCGTGCCATCCCAGGCACCTCCGTGGAAGGGAACTCGGCCTCATGGGCCTCTTACTGGGGGTGGGGGTGGGGCTGGGGCTGTCAGCGACCAGGCCACTGCTCTCCGTCTTGCTCTGGGGCACACGGTCTCTTGGCTCCTTTCCGTGCGCCTGCTCGTTCACCTCTCTGCACACCAGCATCTGCTGCCCTAAACCTCTGACTAACGTGTGACTGACTGCAGTGGTGCCGGCTCCTGCCCTAACTCCCTGGACCCTTTTCTTTCAAAACCACCTCTAACTAACTGATCATTGTCTTTCTACGAGCAAATTCTCAAGAGAGACAATCTGACTGGTCACTGGCTGGCAGTTTTCATGGGAAGGGGTAACATGTGACACAAATATGCCCCTTGCAGCTGCCCACTCAACAGGGCCAGGAGGAGCCCCAGGCAATTGCAGTGAAGAAATGGAGCATGGACCAGATTGGCACTCAGGCTCAGTCAGCCTCATGTGTGCCTGTGGCTCTCCTTCTGCTGGTCTGGATGTTTCCAGAACGTGCTCTGCACAGCTGCTCCAGGTTTAGCATCTGGAGGCTTCTCATTTGGGGAAACCCCTTCTGATAGCAGAGAAGTTGAGGTGGGGCTGAGATGCCCCCTTGTCCTCCCTTGCAGCCCAGCCCGCTCCTCGCCCACTCCTCATCAGCAGCCGACGGGCTCCTTCGCACTCCCCCAGCTGCCGCACCTCCAGCTGCAGCTTCCCTTCTGCATCCAGTTAGCGCCTGTGCGCTCCTGAGAGACGGGGTGTCCCCCACAGCACCAGCACAGAGCCTGGCCCACAGCTGAGTCTCAGGGGTCACGTCAGCCACCCCTCCCTGCCAGGGCCCGACAGCCTTCTTTCTCCTCCCCAGGCGCTGGAGAGGCTGCGGTTCCTCTACCTGGCCGACAACCTGCTGGAGTCCATCCCCGGGCCCCTGCCCCTGAGCCTGCGCTCGCTGCACCTGCAGGTGAGCGGCCTCCGCAAGAGCAAGGGGGCGCGCAGAGCCCAGAGCCCAGAGGGCAGAGGGCTGAGAGCAGGAGCACCTCGGGCAGCGGCGGGGTCTCCTCACAGAGAGCTCACTGGAGACGCGGGTCACAGGTCTCGTCCAGGTCGTAGTCCACAGCCTCAGTGTGACTTCCTCCCTCTTTCTCTTTGAAGCACCTCCCCTCCCTCCACGGCCTTGCCCCAGCTCACCCAACTGCTTGTCCCTTCTCTCCTTGCCCTCTGTCTCTCCTCTTCCCTTCAGCCCTGTTCATCCCCCCCAGCCCGCCCCGCATCCACCCTCCGTGACCTCTCCTCTCCTCGCCATTGTTGTTTGGCCTTCGTCTCATGTACCTCGGTTTCTCCAGCTGCAAAAGGGGAGCAGAGCTGGTGGGGATAGCTGATGGAGGCTGGCTCTCCGGCAGAGGCTCAGCTGTCAGAGTGTTCTTTCCAGAATAATAGGATAGAGACCATGCAAAGAGACGCCTTCTGCGACCCAGAGGAGCATAAATACACCCGAAGGCGGCTGGAAGACATCCGCCTGGACGGCAACCCCATCAACCTGGGCCTCTTCCCCAGTGCCTACTTCTGCCTGCCTCGGCTCCCCACAGGCCGCTTTGCCTAGCTCAGCCTCCCTCTCCGTCCAGGTCAGAGCCCTTGGGGAGCACAAGGACACAGGCCTCCGGGCTGTAGGGTCCAGTCTCCCATCTCTAAACAGGGGTCTTTCATCCAGGTGCTGATCAGCCTCGTGATCTAGTTGCAAAAATCACTCCCTCAAACGCACACTGAAATGTCCGGTAGCCAAATGTGCATCCCATGCCTCTTCCCTCCCACCTGTGGCTCCTGGCTCAGAGGGTGGTGTTGCCTGCAGCAAAGCTCTTCCCCGTGTTCCCCATCCCTCCTACCCACACAGAATGCCAGGGAAGCCACGGAAGAGGAAGAGGAGGAGGAAGAGGAGGAGGAGGAAAGGGGAGAAGCAGTGGGGTGCTGGAGCCAGCTCTTTCTACGAGACTTGCAAGAACCGATTATTAAATTTTCCAGAATTTTGCAAGCCAGTTAAACACAGCCATTGTTAAAAATTAAATTATATAAACATGCAATTAAATATGTTGAAAACAAAACAAATAAATACTCAAACTCATCACTTCGCAATTATTTTCCTATTAACCGTGCTCTTGAACGTGTTTACGTCCGTGGGATCTGTGTGGTAAATACAGTGACATGCTCCTGTCTTCCCAGCTCCCTTCGCAGTGAACATTGTCGTTTGAAATCAGCCACGTTGGGAGTAGTTATTCCATGGAAATTGGAAAATGCTACACGTTGGGGTTTTTTTTGTTTTGCTTTTTTTTTTGGAAAGCTGGTTGTCAAGCATTTGCTGGCACCACTGAGGAAAAAGAACATCTATTTAACTAGCCCTCCCTCTCCCCCAGGCGTCCGCACTGGGGTAGGGTGGGTTTCTCCTCTTCCTAGGCCAGGGCTGCTTGTTGGACGTGGAAGGAGCCATTCGTAAGGATGGAGAACTGATGCAAATACCAGCCTAGATGCCCTCCTGTGGCGCTCACCTCTCGGGCTCACTGGGCAGCCTCCAAGCACGGCTCCGCCTGCCCGTTCCTGGCTGCAGGGGTTCCATCCTCCCAGGCTCCCTTCCATGTTCAACCACCAGAGGGCAGCAGAGCAGCTCCTCACCTGCAACCTTTTTGGGTCCTGACTAGGCCTGCTGTGCTGGGAGGGTGGGAAAAAGGGCAACTGTGGTCCAGCCGACTTGCTCCTTGAATTATAAAGGGAAGGGAGATGGCAGCCGTAGGGAGGAAGGCATTTCCTCTCCCCTCTAGGTCTTTCTGGCCAGGCTACACATTAAATTGTCGTGAGACAGGATATCAAGAGAAAATCAAACAAAGCTTTATACATGCATACGTGGGAGAGACTCAGGCAAACTGAGCAACTCACTCAAATGGTGGAGGATCTGGTCTTAAATACCATCTTCAGCTAAAGACAAAGGAGGATGTTGGGGGTGGGGAGAGTCATTTACGGATTATGCAGATCAAGTCCCTGCCCTCTGCATTGATGAGAGTTTCTAGAGATGAGGTCATCCCCTCCTCCTGGTACAGAGAGGGAGACACCTTTACAGATGGAGATGTCCCTTACAATGTAAATGTCTCTCACAAAGGGTAAATTCTACTTTTAAGGGTTTCTCTTATGTCTGCAGTTTTTAAAAGTAACCAGCCCAAAATAATCCTCATGCCAAACAGACACATTTTGGGGTGGCCAATTCTGATCCCCCCCACACCCTTCTCTTCTTTTTTTTTGAGGAAGATTAGCCCTGAGCTAACATCTGCCGCCAATCCTCCTCTTTTTTCTGAGGAAGATTGGCCCTGAGCTAACATCCGCGCCCATCTTCCTCTATTTTATACATGGGATGCCTGCCACAGCATGGCTTGATGAGCGGTGCCATGTCCACACCCGGGATCTGAACCAGTGAACCCCAGGCCGCCGAAGCAGAATGTGCAAACTTAACCGCTGTGCCACGGCGCCGGCCCCCTTTCTCTTCTTATAAGGAGCTGTTGGGCAGGGGGATGTAATAGATGGGTGTTTGGCACAAGATGGCGACTGAGGCATAGAAGGGTGAGAGGCAGACAGTTCATTTCCTCATTCAGCAAGGACTTCACTGCCTGCCAGGGGCAGCGATAAGATGGTATGCAACACACATACTCCTTTTCCTCAGAGAGCTGAGAGTCAGGTGCAAAAGACACACGTTAAAAAAATCACACAGGGGGGCCGGCCCCGTGGCCAAGTGGTTAAGTGTGTGCACTCCACTTCAGCAGCCCAGGGTTTTGCCGGTTCGGATCCTGGGCGCAGACATGGCACTGCTCATCAGATCACACTGAGGCGGTGTCCCACATGGCACAGCCAGAAGGACCCACAACGAGAATACACAACTGTGTACTAGGGGGCTTTGGGGAGAAGAATAAAAAAAGTCACGTAAATGACCAGGCTAGCTCATAACAAATGCTATAAAAGGAATGCACAGAACACTGTGAGAGCTTACAGGAGGGGCACAGTCTAAGGGTCTGGGAGACCTTGAAGAATAAATGTCTAAGCTGAAACCTGAAGGAGGAGCAGTTAGCCAGGCATTCAGTTGCCAAGGCAACCACCCACGGTTCCAGGTGGTCCCAATTCTGGATGGAGGGTGTGTTCTGTGGCTACGTGGAAGGGAACCCACTCCCCCGCCTCGCCAGCCTCTGTCCAGCGCTCTCCCTGCTCCGTGGATCCTCAGGACAGTCCTGTGAGCGGAGGGTCAGCGATTGTTAGTCACGTTCTTCAGATGAAGAAATGGGGAACTAGAGAAGACGCAGCACTACCCCAGCTCACAAGGCTGGCTGCAGCTCAGACTAAGACTAGACACACACAGATGGGAGTCTTGGAGGTGGTGAGAGCAGTGCCCCCGTCTCTCCGGAGATCTGAGACTTCCGGCACATCTGGCCCCAGGGAGAGCTGGTAAGGCCCTGAGCCGACAGCCCCTTGCCTCTCAGTGCAGTAGAATTTCAGGGCAGTGACGTCCTGGCCCCTCCCTCCCTCTTCTCATCTTCCACGGAGCTTATCACAGCAGGAGCATTCTCTGTCCCTCACCAGCCATCCTGTCCCCTCCCAGACCATCCTTGTCCACGTCCTGCTTCACTGGATGACCAGCAGGCCTAGGCACACAGCATCTGAGAGCCTCAAGATGCCCAGCTGAAGAAACCCTGGCTGGAAATAATCCAATGAAAAAAACAGAAGGGAGATTTTCCAGAATGGGAGCTCCTGGGTGCTAGAAGCCCCACCACACCCACATGCCCCAAGGTTAACGTGCTGAGTACAGAAAGTCATCGGGCCCCTGCCCCGTTGTGGGAGAAGGAGACGACAAGTCCTGGAATTTCCAGACTCTGTAATGGAAGCTGTTATATACATGAGTTCGTTAATCCCAACCATAGCCGTTGGTGGCAGGGGGGCTTATCTCCATACTGCAGGTGAGGACACAAGCTTCGGAAAGGGAAGTGGCCCAGAGTCACACAGCCAGTAAGTGGCAGAGCCAGGATTCAAACCCAGGTGGCTTTGAGCATGGGGCCAAAGTCCTGCTCTGCCAGCAGCTTCAGTGTAGGCGCTGCATTGAGCCCCCTCAGAGGAGGCAGGTTCCACAAGGTTTCTTCCCTGGGGCCACGGCTGCTGCCATGGGCAGGATTCCCCCAGGGCCTGCTGCCTCTGCAGCTGTCTCCTAACTAAGCCCCCATCTTTGGCTAGGGAAGCCCGAGAAATAGAAAGAATGCCCTCGTGGGCCGTCTCCCTGAAGAAATTCTAAACAGTGCGTCATCCCTCGGCCCCTCCTGTGATCCGGGGGCGGGGGGGGGGGGGGGAGGGGAGGGCGGGGCGGGGGAGGGCGGTGCGGGCGGGAGAAGTCCCAGATGGCTCCCAGCTGTTACATCTTGACACGAGGAGCAGGGCTCCCACCCCACCTTGGCGACCTTGGCAAGTGCCCTTGCTCTTGGGCGACTCTCTGATGGCCGTCTTGCCAGCCCTGTAGGAAGGAGCACCTCCCCCTCTGCAGCCCCATCTCCTTCTGGAGGGTCTAGCTCCAGGCAGGCTGCCCTGACCTGTTCTGTGAGTGTCCTGAGAGGAGGCAGGGGAAGAGGCCAGAGCGAGTTTGCAGTGACTGGCTCCGCCCGCCCATCCTCAACTCCACGGCAAGGGGCAAGGCCGGGTGAGGAGGCAGCAGAATGGCGGCTGGGAGGGCCTGGAGATGAATCCACTTCAGCAGCCAGGGGTGTTTCCTTGCCCTGGCCTTGCCGGGACTTCCTTCCTGCTTCCTTTTCCCTTTAGTCTCCTCCCTGAATAACAATCTCTGATGCTCACGCTGTGAATTTGCACTGTACACAGCCCTTTTACATCTGGAGTCTAATTCACACTCCCGACAGCCGTGAGGAAGGAATGATGAGCCCTATTACACACAGGAGATGAGAGGTGGAATGTTCTGTTCAAGAGAAAGATGACTGAACATATAGAAAAACAAGCCTGGGGGAGGAACGGAAAGCCATCATTTTGGGGGAGTTCCTGCAGGAGAAATGGGAAATCCCATCCCCAGCTTCTGGAGCATTGGATTAGTGTCCCTCCCCTCCCCGTTTGTCCAGCCCCCAGAGCTCTTTAAAAAGCAGGGAGCAGGGAGAATTCTCCAGGCCTGAGTCCTGAGTCAGGGCCTGTATCCTGGGCAGCGCAAGGTAATGAGGTAACCGTGGCTTCTGTGGATCTCAGCTCAGGAAAGCCCCAGGACTCAAGGACACTCTGCCCCCCAGTTCTGCCCCCGCCCTGCAGGCACCCGCATGCCTGCCCCTCCGGTGTCTGCTTCCTTTGCTTCCAGCCAGAAGGAGGGAAGCAGACAGACAGGAGGTGGGCACACTCTGCCCCGCCCCCTCCGCTGTCTGGATCTCTCTCAGCTTTCTCCTTCCTCCTCGCCAGCCCCTCCCCGCTCCCCCTCACTAGACACCAGCTCAATTTTCCCTCTCCTCTCTCTCAAGGTCATCTCTCAGGCTGGGCCAGCTTCACAATCCCTAGCAGCCACCACCTCGCCTTCTCACACGCCTCCCTCCCATGGTTGTCACCAGCTTTGGTGAGGGTCTCCATATGGAGCGGGTGCTGGCTTCTTTCCCCACTGCTCTCATGTCTCCCTTCCCCTCCAGGAGTCACACAGTAGCCAAGGGACCACCTCCTTCCTGCCTCATTGCAATAAAATCCCCAACCTCGGGCCTCCTCCTTGTCTTCAAACCAGAGTGGCCAACCCATGGCCCTGAAGAGGCACATGCACACCCTCCTGCACGTGCACACAGAACACGCACCCCTGCTCTCCCCATCCCCCTTTGCAATCCCTCTATCTCCTTCCCCAGGTCCCCTCTGCACTCCAGGCACCAGAGCAAACAGCTTTAGCCTTCTCCTGGCACCACTGGTCCAGCCCTGTCTTCTGGAATTCTTGTATCTGGTGTGTGTCTAACACACGGTTCCTACACAGGAGGAAGTGCAAGGGTTTTACGCTGTGACCACCTGCAAAGGGACCTCAGTGCAAGGGAGTGAGCACTGGAAAGAGAGTCCAGAGCCCCAGTCCTGACCTGGTGTGTGACATATACCAGCACCCTACTGTGTCCCCTTGAAGCTCCCTCAGCCCAATTCTGTTGCTCGAAGCATGTCAAGCCCAAGAGGCGTGGTGTCTGTCCCCATCCCCTCCCATTTCTAGTCTAAGAACAAAGACCAGACGCTCCCCAACTATCCCGCACCGCACAGACCAACATAGAGACAGAGATTCCTAGTGGTGAAGAAGACAAAGGGAGGCAAGGACGGAGAGTGCAGATGCACAGAACCCCTGAGTCTCCCAAGTCAAGGTTTCTGACCCCAAATCACCCTGACCGGAAAGCTGGCCTAGCTGCAGGCCTTCCTGGGCCCCTCTCTGGTCCCTGCAGAAACGGCACAAAGAAAGCTCTCCTCCCTCTCGAGCCCAGGAAGCTGGGGCAGGGACACCTACCCTGACATCTTGACACAAGACGCAACAGCTCTCAAGTCACGTTTACCCCTCCAGAGGATTAGTGACATGCAATCTCAGGAGAGGCGCTCCCCTCCCCAGGGGCCCTGCGTCCCGGAACCAGCTCCTGGAGCCCAGCGCCTGAGCAGAAGCAGTGCCTTTCTTAGAGATCTAAGGAATCCCCTAGGAGCCACGTCCTGGGAGACAGGCAGGTTTGAGCCTTGGGGACAGGCAATGGCAGGTGAGCCTCTGGGGGAGGGGCGGTGGGGAAGGGGGTGGGCAGAGGAGAGGTAGGACACTGGCAGTGCATGAGGGCCTTGGCTCTGGGTAGCCCTGAAAAATGCCGGGCCAGAAAGATGCAAACAGCCCCCACCCTGGGAATGCTCTGCGAAGGAGGAAGGTGTTGAGCAGTTACACAGATGTTTCAAGCTAAAGCTCCCTGCAGAGGAGGAAAAAATGTTGTCTTCAGGGATCCAAGTCTTCCAGATGGTCTCCATGCTTGGGTTAAAATTGCCTTGCCAGTGTAGATGCTACCCCTTTGAACAAGTCAGTCTGAAAATAGGGCCCTTCTGAAAGTCAGCAGATCGGGCCATCATCCCTGCACAGATTATGGGAGGTAGAGAAAGATGTGAAACTGGCAGAATTCAGTATTCCAAAGGCCCCAAGATTCCTCCATCCTTCAGTCCAAGCCCCTGCGTCCAGGCAGGCCTGTGCCCAGTGCAGACGGTGGTCTCCCCTGCTTCTAAGTAAGACCCTGAGGTCCAGGCTGCAGAGAACCACTGAGCCACCATTTGCAGGACACTGTGCAGGACCTTAGGCTGGCCCTCGGCACTGCACACGTTATCACCTTTAATCCCCACAGTAGCTCGATGAGGGGGGCACTGCCCCAATTGTAAAGAAGAACTCAGAGACGTTATATTCTTTGTCCAAGGCCACACAGCAAGAGGCAGAATGGAAATTCAAACTCAGCCTGACTGCAAAGCACCCCTCCCCGACAAGCCCTGTGGGATTGGTGCTGGGTGTCTGACACCCTGCTAAACCCCCTCACACTCCCCACAAGAGCGTGCACAAGGAATACATTCCATAAACACCGGGCCTGGCAGCTCCATGCGTGGGGGAGGCAGACCTGCTGCAGAAATCTGACCAGAAATGGCCCCTTTCTGCCCCCACCTGGTTTTCTCCTCAGCCTTTCCAGACTAGACCTCCCTTCCCACACCCCTCGCTTCCTATCTATTGTCTCTGAGCCCAGTGTCTTGGCTCCTGAGCTCCTATTCACCGATTTCTTTCCGATTCTTCACCCCGACTACAATAGGCTCCTTCCCACTTGTTGGTAAACAGAATCACAGCAAGCCCGAGGGGAGTGTTCCAGGCCAGGGTCAGGCGCCCCGTGAGCCCCTCTCGGGCTACAGTCTCTTCCTAAGGGGCACGGGAACTCCTGGAGAAAAGGTCTCCTGCTTTCCTGTCACCCCCATTCTTGCACACTGCAGCTTGGGAGCCAGGGGACACGCACCAAATGCACTGCCTCTCTCCTTCTCTGGAGCCCGGGACGGCTCCCTCCCCTCCCCCCCGGACCACAAGCACATGAGTGGGAAGTGCATGTGTTGTTTGCTGCCATCACCAAACAAGTTCCTACCACCCCACTCCCAGGGAGCGGTCTGGGGTGGGGAGGGGGCTGTGTGGTGCTTTCCAAGTGACCCCTAGGACAGCCTGCGAAGACAAGACACAGTAGCAAACAAGGCAGAGACGTCAACACATCAACCCACCCGCCCCCAGAGAAGGAAGAGGACTCACCCAACCCAAGCAGAGCAGCAGCCACAGCTCCTCCGCCACAGAGGCTGATGGCCACCCTTAAGTCTTGACCGGGGAGAGCCCTAGTCGTGCATGCATCCTGAGCCTCAGTTTTCTGAGCAGGGCAGAAGAGGAAGACCCCATCTACAAAGAGATGCACAGAGACGGCCCCAGGCCCTGCCTCAGCCTCCCCATCTCCTGAATCCTTCACTGCTTCTTTAAACAGCAAATCTTTAACTGCCGCACACCAGGGACGTCATAATAAAGACAGACAGACAAAGTCCCTGTTCTCAGTGGGAGAGACAGGCACTCATGGAATAAACAATAACAGATAAATAATGTGATTAGACAGATGCTAGAAGACAACAAAACGAAAGTGATGTGGCAGACCAGTGGAGGCCAGCGACACAAGAAAAGGTAGTCAAGGAAGGCCCCTCGGAGGCGGTGATGGCTGTGCTGCGACCTGCATAATGAGAAGGCTGTGCAAACGTGAGGGGAACCCTTTCCAGGCAGAGGGAACAGGAGCAAAGCCCCTGAGCCCAAACCAGCATGGCGAGTTCGAGCAGTGAGGAGGCGGCATGGGCAGTCAGGGCAGGGATGGGGGGGGTGGGGCCCGGGAGACAGTGGGCCTGAACGTGAGGGTCTGGTAGGATTCTATTGTAAGTGCAATGGATCCTTCTCCAAGAACTCACATACCCTAACCCGCTTGTCTCCTTGTTAGTCATGCTAAAAACACGAGGAAGGAGGGAAGGAGGTATGATTCACAAACAGGAGAGTGACAGTAGCCAGAGCCAGTGCTCAGCCACCAGGCCTGGGGCCAGTGAGGGGGAGGCGGGGACTGGAGGAAGGAGAGACAGCAGGAGCCAGGCAGGGGCTGAGGGTTGAAAGCAAGACAGCCTACAGGCCTGGAGGGACACGAGCAGCTCCCAGGAGCTATGGGACTTTGAGGAGAGGAGGACAGAGTATTTTAAGTTTGGTTGGGCTTCATGCAGTGGAATTTCCCCTGGTTACCCCTTAAGAAGAGTTTGCATTAAGAGCTTCAGTGTGTCTCAAAGTTTTCGAGTCTGATGGCAGTTCTCAGGAATATGGCTCCAGCTTGAGGTGTGCCTTGCAGTGGAAGCAGATGGGCTGTGTTTTATTTGAGTTACAGGAGAGCAGAGGCCCCTGTTCTTAATGCAGCGTTGAGAGTGGAAAGCAGGTGAGCTGGGCCGCTGCTCACACTCACCTGGTTCGGCCTCGAGCAAGCTCCTTCTCTTCTCTGCTCCTTGCCTCTGGCCAGGAGAGGATTGGATTCCACATCTCCAAGGTGCAGGTGGGGACTCCAAGATGCCACATGTTCTTTTGTTTTCTTAACAGGGAGGATATTCAGAGATGTGAGAAGATGGGGCTTGGAAACCAGCTGCTGATCCTCAGAGCACGCCAGCGCACTGGCGTCCCCCAGACGACATCCAGGTGATGAGGATCAAGACTCCCCAGGGAGAGAAGCCCAAGGCGTCCTGCCTACATGGCATCTATGTCATCCTCCAGGCAGTCTAGGATGTCCTGACCTAATCCGACCTGATTTGTATCCAAAGTTATAGGACCATCCGATAACCAACCCCAGCTGCACAGATACCATTTCAACAACTTTTCTCACTTGACCTTTCCTTTGTCTTGTAAAGAAATAACTCACATGCCTATGCCTTATAAATAAGCTCTACTCTCAACCCATTGCAGCTCTTCAGGCCCACAGGTCCTGTCCCCATGCCTGCAGGTCTCACTGCCCACGGGTCCTGTCCCCATGCCTGCAGGTCTCACTGCCCACGGGTCCTGTCCCCACACCTGCAGCTCTCACTGCCCACCACTCCTGTCCCCATGCTATTCTCTGAATAAAGGAGCACTACTACCAGACCTTGAGAGTCCAAGAAATTTTTCTTTTGACTCCCCACCTTGCAAAGCCCGCATCACAGGGAGGGGTTGCCTGACCACCGTGCAGGCTGCTCTGCTCTGCTCTGCTTATCGCCAAGGGAGGCCAGATATAGGGGCATCCCACTCAGTCCCCGACATCCAACACTGCTCAGGCCCAGCCGCCTCCAAGGAAATGCCCCTCCCTCAGGGACGGGGACTCCCAGAAGCTTCCATAAGCTGCCATCTTTCGATGCCAGGGGTGGACTTGGTGCTGATGCAGCAAGGTAGAGAAAGGGACTCAGTGACCATGTAAACCCCTCCCAAGGAAGAAGTCTGTGACCTCGATGGGTGAAATATGCCCCTGGAGAGCAGAGGAGCCCTCTCCCCTTCTGAGATGACCTGGGCAGAGCTAAGATCTCAGTCCCTCTCTCCTTCTTACCCCAAACCCTGGCCATTCCTCTCCCTCCTCCCCCTCCTCCCCCTCCTCCCCCTCCTCCCCCTCCTCTCTTCCTCTCCCTCCTCTCCCTCCTCCCCCTCCTCCCCCTCCTCTCCCTCCCCTCCTCTCCCTCCTCTCCCTCCTCTCCCTCCTCCCCCTCCTCTCTTCCTCTCCCTCCTCCCCCTCCTCCCCCTCCTCCCCTCTCCTCTCTTCCTCTCCCTCCTCCCCTCTTCCTCTCCCTCCTCTCCCTCCTCTCTTCCTCTCCCTCCTCTCTCTCCTCTCTCTCCTCTCCCTCCTCCCCCTCCTCTCTTCCTCTCCCTCCTCTCCCTCCTCTCTTCCTCTCCCTCCTCTCTTCCTCTCTTCCTCTCCCTCCTCCCCCTCCTCTCTTCCTCTCCCTCCTCTCCCTCCTCTCCCTCCTCCCCCTCCTCCCCCTCCTCTCCCTCCTCTCCCTCCTCCCCCTCCTCCCCCTCCTCTCTTCCTCTCCCTCCTCTCCCTCCTCTCTTCCTCTCCCTCCTCTCCCTCCTCTCCCTCCTCTCTTCCTCTCCCTCCTCTCTTCCTCTCTTCCTCTCCCTCCTCTCCTTCCCTCTAACTCTGCTGCAGGACCCTGGGGATACCTTCTTCAACAGGCTGCCTGCTTTCTCATGCACAGTAAATGCTTCCCCATGGATTCTGCTGAGCTTTCCAGCACATTAGTAATCAGCACGCATTCCAAGAGCCTCTCCTCCCCTCCTGTCTCCTCCTGTCTCTTTCCTCCCTTCTCTCTCTCCCTCCCCTCCCCTCCACCTCAACCCTCCACCACTGATCTTCTTCTCCTGCCTCCTCCCCACCCATCAGGGCCACTGCCACCTCCTGGGAGGCTGAGAGGGTTTATGGTCAAATCAGCCTTCATCATAAAGAAAACCTGTGTCTTTCCATCTCATGGAGAAGGTGCTCTCAGGAGCAGCGACAGAAAGGGTGTTTGTATGTTCAAAGCTCCACCCTCCACACACCCCCCACTCCCCCCACTCCCCACTCCCCCCACTCCCCACCCCCCTCTGAATCTGGCACTCTCTTCTCATTTTCTTCAAACACCGCTCCTCTGACCTGCCTCTCAGCCCCCCATCCTCTTACCCCTCACCTGTGAGCCTTTGCCTGCCGGACCCACCCATTCCTAATCATCCCTTCACTCAGTTCATTTCACTCAGTCGGGAACTCGGAGTCCTTCATTGCTTTGACGTGCCAGGGACTCCGGGTGCTGGGGCTACGAGCCCCCCGGGCGTGGGATGCACGGATGCCTGCGTAAAATGGAGAGGCACCCACAGTGAGAGACCAATGGAGCACACAACCAGCCCAGGTGGGGCAGCCGAGTCGCCGTGGGGGCAGAGGTCAAGGTGGGCCTGCGGAAGGCAAGGTGGAGGCCAGTGGGAGTCCCTGGGACAAAGGGCCGGTGAGAGGCACGCGGGGCCCAGGGCTCGGCCCAACCGCGTGAGCCTGGCGTGAAGGAGAACGTGTGCGGGAGGCTGGGCAGAGCGCCTGGGAGAGGCCATGAAAGGAGCCCTGCCCTTTCCTCACATGGGGATCAGGAGTGGCAGGCTGGCCTCCTGGAAGCTCTGTGACAGGCACTTCTGAAGGGGACAAGCCTGGAGACTGGAGCAGGGAGCTGGGGCCGCGTGAAGGAGAACAAAGACTGAGCTTGGAGTAAGATGGTGGTTGGCTGGGGAAGTGAGAGGAGGCGGCCACGGCTGGCAAAGGGAAGAGCCTGCGACGGTGTCATGGTGTGGGGCTCTCCAGCCGAGTCCCAGAGCAGGTGTGAGACGGGTTACTGAGCACATCTGCATGTGTGCAGTGAGAAAGGCAGAGGGGACAGAGCAAGCACTGCTGGGAAGCACGCCTCCCGGGGAGTGAGCGTGCATGCAGAAGAGAAACCAGAGAGGTGAGAGCAGCAGGAGAGCCCAGCGACCCAGCAGGGAAGGAGGGCCAGAGAGTAAAGCAGAGAGCAGCTGGGCCACGCCTCACTCGGAGCAGAGTATTGCTAACAGCCATTCAACGTGCAGTGACAGCATTGTGAGCAGTCTGGGCACACCCCTGCCTCTCCCTCATCTCGGGGTCTTTCTGGAGGTGAACGGCTCTTCACTCTGCCACCCCATCATCAGCCACAGTGACCACTCGATTTTGAGCAAGTCCAGCCTCTAGCCGGGCTCCAGCAGGTGGAGGAGGCACAGACCTCCTGCTCAAAGAGCTCCAATCTAGTGCTGTGGGGTGTGCACAAAATCCTCATCCATTAAAAAGCAACCAGCAAGGGGGCCGGCCCCATGGCCGAGTGGTTAAGTTCGTGCGCTCCGCCGCGGCAGCCCAGGGTTTCGCCGGTTCAGATCCTGGGAGCGGACATGGCACTGCTCGTCAGGCCATGCTGAGGCGGCATCCCACATGCCACAACTGGAAGGACCCACAACTAAAATATATACAACTATGTACCAGGCGGCTTTGGGGAGAAAAAGGAAAAAATAAAATCTTAAAAAAAAAACAACAACCAGCAACTAACATCAATAAGGAATGCACCTAATGTGTAATAAATGCTTGCTAAAGGGGTGCCAGGGAGGAGGCAGACACGGGAAGGAAGGCAGGATGCCCTCTGTGGCTCTGGAGCACCAGCACTGACTGGGATGTGACACCCATAATGCATAGCCCATCAATCCTGGAGCGCCCGGCGCTCTGACCCCTGTGGAAACCGCCTTCCTCTCTGACAGCTGAGCCCGTCTCGGTGGACGCCTAGGGCAGGAAGGTTTCTGTGCGAGATGGACTCTGGTGCCCTGCAGCCAGGATGATGGATGAGGAGGCAAGAGCTGCTCAGGGCAGCTGAGGGCCATGCGGCCGAGCAGAAAGAAATATGACAGCAAAGTAACTCAGAAACATGAGCGATGCTCAGGGCCTTGATGGGGGCAGCAGGGAGCTGGGTCCCTCTCTCAGCCGGCTCCATTCACCCGTCTGCCTCTCCAACCACGTCCTAAGTTCTGTGACACAAAAGACACAGAGAGGTTGGGGACAGCTGAGAGGGGAAGGGGAAAGATCAAGGGTCCAGAGAGTCACCTCTTCCCTCTCTTCAGGGCCGTGGACTTGGAAAGCTCTTGGGGTGCACTGAGGAGTGGCTCACCCAGCGGCCAAGTCCTGTGCCTCCATGCCCCAGAAACGGGCCCATCCCTGGGTTCTCCTGGCGTAGATTCAGGCTCCCATTCAACCTCACTCATTCAGGCATAGGGAACGCTGGGGCCAGGAGCTGGCAGAGGGAAAGACACCTCTCCTGGGATTCAGTCCAACCAGGACTCCATCCCAGGGACCAAGGTGGATGAGCGCTGCAGCCCATCTCCCCCGGACCTGAACCTGCCAGGTGAGCTGCCTGGCAGGGGGTCAGTGCATAGGTGTGATGGGGGGGCCTCAGCCCACCCTTCCCCAGTCCTTGCATTCCCTTTGTCCAGGCCTCCGGCCTGCACCACATCCCTTCCATGTACACACAGGACAACCGGTTGCCGGCAGTTACTACTCTCCTCCCACTCCCCGTCAGGTGCTGGGTGAGGGGTGAACAAAGAAACAGAAAGTCGTGGGAGCCACTCTTGCCAGCAGCTGCTGTGATAAGACGCTGGGCACTGGGGGAGGGATCCCCGGGTGGGGGCAGCCTACGTGGCTGGTCTCACCTGCCCAGCCGACAGACATTGACTGCATTATCGGTTGGGTGATTGAACGGTCTCTCTTTTCTGGAGGTGAGCATGGAGCAGGAGGGATTACAGAGAGTCTGTGAGCTGAGGTCCCTCACTCCTAAGTTTGGGGGTCGTATCGATGAGTCAAACATGTAGCCTGTCCTGGGGAGTTTCCTCTGGGGGCCATGGCTGTAGACAGCAATGCTCACAGTGTGAGGCCCAGAAGCTGAGGCGGGAGGGTGCCTTGGGCTGAGGTTGGCACCTGGAGGACTCCATAGAGGAAGAGGCTCATGACCCGGCATGGCCCCTGCCTCACTCTCTCAGAGAGCAGCCCATGGAGGCAGTGCCGCAGACACCTGCTTAGGAGGAGCTTCTGCGTGGCAGAGTCAGCCTTGCAGACATTAGCACGCACGCATATCTGTAGAAGGAATAGGCTGTGGACAGGGAGTGTGCTCCTGAAGGTCGGGAGCAGGAAGGTGCTCCTCCTGAGGGGTCTGCCTTGTCAGCTCCCTCTCTTCCACTCCTCTGCCTTCAGGGGCGCCTCTTCTCCCTGACTCCTCCCCATCTCTACCTGGCCCGCCTTCTGACCTCCAGGTAGGCCCCTCTTCAAGTCTGGGACACCCTGGGTCCCTGAGGGGAGGAACAGGGACCTTCTCCTGGGCCTCATGCACCCAGGACACGAGGGGGAAGCTGCTGCCCTGGACGCAGGCAAAATGGCACAGTCTGCTTTCCCAGCCCACCGTCTTCTCCGGGTCCTGGAGCCCCAAGGCAGTGCCCATTTCTCAGAAAGCTCCCGAGGCACCCTGCACTGAAAAGTCCTCCTGGCCCCTCCAGCCGCCCCCCCACTCTCCCCTGCGCCGCCCTCCTCTGTGCCTTGTACCTGAATACTGACTCCTCAGCTGCACCAACTAGGCTCCCTGGGCCTCCAACCTCCAGCAGGGTCAGCTGACGGAGGCCAGACGTGGGAGGAGAGAGACGGTGCAGTCTGCATTTGTTCCCACTTCCTGCGGGCCGCGATTTTGGCACCCCTCTAGGAGGGCAGAGCCCTGGTCAGGTGCCAACCGCAGCCAGAGCCTCTCCAGGTACAGGGACAGGCTCTCCTCCGCAGCCCTGCATG
Source organism: Equus przewalskii (assembly GCF_037783145.1). Classification (NCBI taxonomy): domain Eukaryota; kingdom Metazoa; phylum Chordata; class Mammalia; order Perissodactyla; family Equidae; genus Equus; species Equus przewalskii. Next base: position 267,757 of record NW_027228758.1, read on the forward strand.
GAATTCCACTCTGCCTCACCCATGTCCCTTAACCCTGCCTGGGTGTGTAGTCGTCTCTCTGCGGCCAGATCTCTCTACTCACACGCACTTCGCCCCTGCTCTCCTCGCCAAGCAGGAGAAGACAGCGAGAAAAGACACCTCAGACCGCAGCCCCAGAATGAGGCCCCATGTGGGTGATGCATGAAGGTGAACCTGGGTTTGACCCTTAGTTCTGCCACGAGGTAGGTCATTTTTCTTGTGCTTTACTTTTTTTGTCTGTAAAATGGGGATACTACTCACTCCCAGGGTTGTTATGAGGATTAATGACGTATGCACACACGGTACTTACCATTATTTGGCACACAAAGCTTGACAACAGAAGTGGTTGTCATTGTGCTATATGACAAGCATGATGTGCCCTGAACTCTTCCACTTTGAGCCCCTTTGGGAAGCAGCCAGCAGTCTGGTGACCAAGGCGTGGGGGTGCTCTGGGACCTCGGAGAGCCTGCAGGACACTTCCTGGAGCATGAGTCCCAACCCTCCTCCCCTGAAAGGTGACCTTCCCAAGAGACCTCCACCCTCCCTCTGGTGCCACAGGAACAGCCCAGGAGCAACAGGGGTGATCAACAAAGACCCTTCGTATTGGAATCCAAGCTGGCGAGGGCAGGGTCCCCAGGTTCCTGGAGCAGCACGTGACGCTCACCATCATCCAGGATCATGGTGCTGGCTCCTTTCCTCTCTGTGGTACCAGCTCGCTGTGACTCACTCACCAAGCCTCAGGGTGCGTTAGGAGCACTGAGCCTGTGTGGATCCAGATGCATCATTCCTTGGGAATGGGAAGTGAGAGCTGAGGCCTCAGGTGACACAGATGAAGCCAAGGGGACAGCAGCCCCAGTCAGCTGGGGGGCTGCCAGGTGCTGACTGACTCCCAGGCCTATCACATCCCTGCCACAACCAGATGCTCAAAGGACACAGATTAGCCAGAAAGAGGAAAGGGAAATGGGGAACTAGGACCGATGGACACCCAGTGTGTGCCAGACGCCAGGTTAGGCAGAGCATGCTCACTGTCTCGCTGATGCTCACCTTCACCCAGCTGCTGTCTCCATTTTACAGGTAAGAAAAAGCTAAGGCTCAGAAGAGTGATGGGCTTTGCTGTGTGGCACACAGCTAGTCAGCAGGGTTTCCGTCCTAGCCCTCCACTCACCCAGGCTGCATCCTCGCCAGGAGCACGTTGGACAGCTGGGCGGCTGCATCTGGGGATCCAGGCCCGGAAGTGAGAAGGTCAGTGGGCAGGAGCAGAGGGAAGCTTGGTGGGCTGGGCAGGCTGCTGGGCTGGGGCCTGAACAGCAGAGGCCCTGAGCAGCACCGTGGTGGGGCTGGGAGCTGGGGACGATCAGCACCACAGGTCCCTTGGCTGGGGCTGGGCCCAGGGCTCTGTGCAGTTCTCTGAAAGATGAGGGAAAGTGGCAGAGAAAGGGGCACAAACCCATCAAAAAAAAAACCAGGGCTGACTCCAATGCCAAAAAACACCAGGCCTTGGGGTCTGGGGCTGGGTATGTTATCGGCTACAAACAGAGGTTCCTTACCCACCACACAAGAGGGGCCAAATAAAAGCTAGAACGCCAGGCTTATGGCCAGGAAAGGGTTTTTATTTCAGATGACATCACCCAGGAGACAGGAGTGAGCCCTCAAATGTGCCTCGTTTCATCTCATCTCCCTGAAAGATGGGAGGTGTTAAAGGTTTGTGCGGAGTGTGGCTGCTTGTAGAGAGGTGGGGGAGCCAGTGGCCTTGCTGGTCGGAGCTTTCCCACCAGCCTGCAGTTGGCCTTGGGATGCTGTTTGCAGGGAGGAGGAGGAGATCAGGAATCAGGACATGGCTGCTCCTGTCCCTGGCGGATAGTGGATTCTGGAGCCAGGGAGCCAGGGAGTGAGCAGGGAAAGAGTGCTTTGGTTTTAACCCCGTACATGCTGGGTTTAATGTAGGGGAACTGATATCAGGGCCAGCATCAGGAAGGCGGGCCCCCCGCTGGAGCAGGGGCACTGGACGTGGGCGATCCTGCCCGAATCATGGGAGCCAGCCAGCAGATCTCCCACATGAGCTCAGAGATGACAGCATCGCCTGCCACTCCACCAGGCCGTGAGGCAACTCAGAGAAGACAGGGGCAGGAAGGAGAGCCAGGGAGCTCTCTGCGCACCTCGAAGAGGGGAGGAACCCCCATTCCGGGGTGTGGGGGGCGTCCCAGAGGCACTTATGTCTACTTCCTCCCTCCTGTCTGCTTGGAAAGTAGAGGGGCCCAAGTGTCAACGAGCACTAGAGCTCAGCTCTGTGCCCAGAACAAGCCCTACCACAGGATCTCTAGGACATTTCCAGCACATTCGGCAACAGTGTTTGACAAGAGATTTTCACATATTGAGGAATACGGGGTAACTATTCGAGTTCAAAACTGATTCGGCTTCAACCAGCAAGCCTGACTTACGGCCCATCAAACACACACTGTCCGTCTGCTTATCCATTAAAGTAAAGAAGGCACTCTCCTAGGATAAGAATGCAGACTTCTCCCCGCCCTATTGCTAACAACGCCCTATCGGTAATGCCAGGATTAGTCCCTTTCCTGGCATCACGGTCATGTTGACCTGCTAATTTGCAACTGAACACCTCTTTGAAAATGTATTCTGCATGTATTTAATGTGCCTTCTCTGTTCTAAAAAGATATAAGACTGTACTGAAATGCACGCTTCTCCCGAACGCCTTCTAAGGCCTTCCCGGGTTATAATCCTCACTCCGGCTCAAGTAAAGTCACCTTATATCTTCTATCCGTAGGATAGTTAGTGGTTATTTTGCATCAACATGTTCCCGGGACATTGCCCATCCTGGCCTCTGGGGCACAAGCAGGCCGTTGAGCCAGCCCCCGGAAGGACCCAGAATTCACCAGTGTCAACCGCAAAAGCCTGCAATCATTTTTAACTGTTAACACCTAATCCACTTAACGTTTTCAGTAGACTGAAAAATATTCACATTACACATCCATTTGTTTGTGGGTGCCTGAAATCCGTTTTCATAATGTTTAATATTTTTGATTTATTGAATTTTCACTTGACTTTTATTGGCCATTTCCCTCCTCTGCACTTGCTGCAAGAGCTGCATGTGGCCATGATTTGCACAAACTCAGCCAGGAGACAGGATGGCATCTTAGGTGGTGGAAGAGTGCCAGGTACCAGGCAGCAGCAGGACCCTGGGACCACAAGTGCCCCCAGGCAGTAATGGACAAGGGCTTCACCAACCAGGGTGGCCTTACCCTCAGCACACAGTGGAGGAGAGGACCTGGAGGCACATCAGGAACCAGACCTGAAGACCAGGGCAGGGCCCATGGGCACTCTTCCCAAAAGCACAGAGCCATCACTCAACTCGAGAGCCCCAGCAGGTGGTTCTCACACCACACAGGTTTCCTTCTCCTGGGCTCAAGTGTGTGATGAGCCTAAAGCTCACCAAGGATCCTCAGCGCCTGCACCAGAACAGGATCAAGCCATTCAGGACTGACATCTACAAAGGTCTAGAAGATTCTGCTACTGTTACTTTAACTGATTTGCAACTGTCGAACTATCCTTGCATCCCTGGAATAAATCCCACTTGATCATGGTGCACGATCCTTTTAATGTATTGTTGAATTCAGTTTGCTAACATTTGGTCGAGGGTTTTTGCATTTACATTCATCAGGGATATTGGCCTGTAATTTTCTTTTCTTGTGACATCCTCCTCTGTTTTGGGTCTCAGGTAATACTGGCCTCGTAAAATAGGTTTGGAACCAGGAATAAGAATAGGAATGAACCAGGATCATTTTGCCTGCTGCATGATTATGCCAATCACCAAGACAACAAGTTTGCAACAGAGAACGGGTTTAATTCACAAGGCAGTCAAGTGAGGAGACCAATCTCAAATCTGTCTCCCCTCAAAATGGGGATTCTCGATATTTATGGGATGAGGGAGCAGGGTGGTCTGAAGCGGGGATAGACGATGGGGCATGAGGAAGAGTGAGGCAACTGGTGACATGCGCAAGCGCAGTCAAGCTTCATGGCTCTTCGTAGGATGCATGTTCACAAAACGGCGGTGTTACCACAATCCGAGGGTGGAGTTCTCAGCTCCTTGACGTCAAAGGGTCATTTATTGGTCACGGCAGGCCCAGTCGATGAGCTGGTGGTCTCAACCAGCCTGACCTGGATAAGGAGTCGACTCTCAGCTCCTGAAAAACTTAGGCAACCCACCCCGTTACCATCAGAGGTGTTATTTATAGGGTGGGCTTTAGTCATCAAACTACTTTTACAGAAAACTGAGTATAGTGAAAGCCAGCTGGCCCCCGGTTTCACCACCACCAACCTGTGAAATGGGGTTTTTCTCACCCACAAAGCACAAGATGTGAGTCCCATCCCAGCTCTGCCCATTCCTAGCTGAGTGACCTTGGGCAAGTCACTTTGATTCTCTGAGCTTCAGTTTCCTCTGTAAAATGGGTTAATAAGGTGCCTGGAAAGGTTGAGGTAAGGATTAAAAAGAAACCACCTGGCAAAGCTCCCAAGGACCCTGCCTGACACACAGTGGGGTTTATAAATACTACCTTCCCCCCACCCCCCGCCACCCCGACCCTGAGAAGCCATCAGGGTGTCGTGACCACACCCAGCTGGGCTCCTCCTGCCTTACCCCCATCAGGCTCCTCACTGGCCCTGCTGACACCCAGCACTTTTCAGTTCACCCTCCACACCACCCAGGGGGTGAGGAAGCTGGACGGCCCGGAGGGAGGCACTTGGGTTAGGGGTGTAATGAGCAGAGCCTGTCCCAGCCATGCCCCAGCTGGAAAACACTGCCATCAGCCTCTGTGGAGGGAAGCCCAGGGAGGCGCCATTCCCCTCCCATCCCCCACTTCCCGGCCACCAGACTGAGGAAGGACACTTCTGGGTTAAGTGCTCTGTATGACTCTGGAACCCTGGAGGTCCTGCCTGCCTGGCTGAAAGCTCGTGTGCCCAGCTCTGGCTCCGCCCGGAGGTCCTCAGAGACTTGTGCTGCCAACAATAGCTGCAACCCTGCAGGAAATGCTGTGGCGGAGGGATCAATAAGCTTGGCGGCTGAGCCTCTAACAAGCACAACAGTCACCATTAGGGGGAAGAGTGGGGTGTGAGCAGGGCTGGTAACATAGTGATTATATTAATCTGCCACCATCCTGATCTGCACCTGCCTGCTCTTGGCACGCCCTTGCCCGGAGCCGCCGGGAGGGGCAGGGGCTCCAGCCAAACCAGGCAGCCTGGCTGCACCCTGGCCCCCAGCCCACCTCTTTCACTTCTGTGTCAGTTCCCTGCCTAGATGGGGGAAGGCAAAGGGAATGTCAGGGAGTAGGGGAGGAGGGAGAGCACGTGGCGCTCTCCAGGCTTGGAGAGAAGGTCTGTACAGGCCTGAGTCTAGGGTTTGGTGTTTGACCTTGAAGAATTTCTTGCTCCATGGAGCTAATAATTTATTGCACCTCATTTAATAGAAACTTGCATAGCGCTTTCCATGTGCCAAGTATTACTTTAAGCATTTTACAAATGTAAACTCGTTTAATCCTCATAACCACCCACAAGGTAGATGTTATTATTATCCTCACTTTGCAGCTGAGGAAACTGAGGCACAGAGCCAGTTTAATTTGCTCAAAGTGACTAAACCTTACATGGCAGATCCATGACTTAAACTTAGGTGGCCCAGTTTCAGGGTCTGTACCCTTAACCCCTCCTCTCCGCAGCTCTACAGCCCCCATGCCCAGCTGGAAACACTGCCGGTGACTGGCTCTCTGGAGCACTGAGCTGCCCGAGGTCCTGGCGCCTCCAGGTCCGTCCCAATTATGACATTTACACTCCCCCCTCGCCCACCCGCCTTTATTGTATTTCACCACCAGCCCCCATCCCAGAGTCTGGGATGTTCTGAAAGGTTTCTCCACCAAGCACTGGTGCCTGCATGATGCCTTGGCCTCTAGGAGAGCATGCCCTCATCCCTTCCCCGACCCTGGCTGAGTCGCGAGCTCTGCCCGGGCCCTACACAGGGCTGTGAGGCCACAACACCTATGCAGAAGGCCCCCAGAGCCTTTCTCTGGTGACTTACATGCCTGGCCATCCATGTGTCTCACCAGCTCTGAAAAGCCTCAGACTGAGTGAGCTGGAAGTCACCACCTTCCAGAGGACTTTTCTAGGGATGAGCCAGTACAGAGGGCTCCTTGGAAATGGCCATGCCCACCTCATCCGCCTGGGACCCAGCACCTCGCCAGCAGAGAACCCAGCCCCAACCTGCAGACTCAGGGCGCCTGAGACATTCCAGGTCTGTGATCGCACAAGTGACCAGGCTCCCCTGGAACGGCCACTCCCCCAGTTCAGTTCCATCCCAGGGAGAGCACGGGTCAGGGTCCAGGTCTGCCGTGCTGGCCTCACCGTGTGCCCCGTGCCTGGCCCAGCACCTGGCGCGTATGTATGTGTTCCATGATACGAGCGAACAAATGCAGCAACGAACATTCTCCTTTGTCTCATTCACCATCTCACATTCCAGACTCCAGCTAAGTTCTATTTGGGTTTTAGCAAACAGAATATTTTAAAGTCTTTTTAGTCTTCTTCAATGCATGTTTTTTATTGTGGAAAATATACAAAACATAAAATTTACCCTTTTAACCATTTTTAAGTGTACAGTTCAGTGGCATATACATACATTCACAGTGTTGTACAACCATCACCACCACTCATCTCCAGCATGTTTTTCATCTTCCCAAACTAGCACTCCGTACCCCGTGGGCAGTAACTCCCCACCCCTTCCCCCCACAACCCCAGCACCCACCGCTGTGCCGTCTGTGTCTGTGAATGTGACTGCTCTAGGAGCCTCATACTTGCATAAATTTGAGTAGATGGTTCTGTCACAATTCAGTTAACTATTCTCTTAGGACTGATCATACAGATTGTTTCCAATCTTTCCTTAGTATCAGCAATGCAGCAACAAGTAAATCTGTGCAACAAGCTTTTTTGTGTATATTTAGGATTATTACTTTAGGTTTGATTGTTAGAGTCAAGAAAAAACAACTTAGACATTTTTAGATTTTTGATCCAATTCGGTTCGCTGCCCTGAAGGATTTTAGCAGTTCATATATTGCGTCTAAAGCATTCCCCCAGCAACGTGTAAATGTGCCCATTTCTCTGAATTCCTACCACAGTTGGGTTTTTTAATACATGGCTAATTTGTTAGGCAAAAATATATCCATCACTTGTTAGACTAAAAATACATGTGGCAACTGGGGCTCAGTGGGAAGAGGCTGAGCTGGGAGTCGGGGCTATTTTTGGAGGGTGAGTATAGAGCAAAACGCACCCTGGACTGAAAGGGAACAAATAGCTGCCACCAGGTACAAGCGTCTGGCCCCAGGGGCTGGCAGAGGGAACCGTAGGGGGAGTAAGGAGACCAGCCCCGGGTCCTGGTCGCGCCGTGAGGGCTGGGGACTCAAGGGCAGTGAGAGGGTCATGTGATCTGCTCATAATTGAAGAGACTTTTTTAAAAGTTCCATTTTACAGATAAGAAAACTGAGGATGACAGACAGCTGCTAAATAACTTTTGCAAGATCTTCCAATCCATCAGTGATGACATCAACTGAAGGGTAACAGTGTGAGCGCGTTGAGTAGATGTCTGTATGCGCTCCTTACCTCCCAGATCCCGTGGAGCTGCTCCCCCTGGTCCCAAGGCCAGAGCGCCTGGGTGCACACTCCAGCAGCGTGCTTTCGCAGTCTGACCCCCAGGCCCACCTGCGTGTCCCCATCACTTCTCACCACGCCAGGCCCCCCTTCCAGACAGCATGTAGCTCCCTAAAAGTCTCCCCTCCTCCCCCCATGCTGTTTCCTCCTCTTGGAACACCCTTTCGCATCCCCCGACCCTTTTTGGTTTGTCTAACCCACTTGTAAGGATCACATCAGTCCTGACTCCCAGCACCCCGCTCCCCGCCCACGCCTGGGTTTGGGGGGTCCCTCTCTGTGCTTTAGTGGGGACACGTCTCCATCAGAGCTCTTGTCACACTGTATTGTAATCGCTAGTGTGTCCGTCTCCCCAGCCAGGTGTCTCTAAGATCACAGGCTGTGTTTTTCATCTCCACCTTCCTTTACCTGAGTCTGTACTCCTGGCACATCGTACGTCTCAGTAAGCGTTTGTTGAATGAAACCGTCTCCGCCATTTACCCCCGGAATGGCCCATTCCTGAGGCTGAGGGAGTTCCAGCAAAGGGGAATGAAGCAGGAGGGTGGAAGCCACAGGACCGGGCTCTCCTCCTGGGACAACTCTGAGATCTCCAGGGCCAGCCACGGTTTTCCATTCCCCACACCTTCACCTTGAGGCTCATGGACCTCCTCCTAAGGAACTCTGGGGTGCTGGTGAGGGAGGCACTGTGAAAACACAGAACCTTCAGCCGGGTGGCAAGGCAGTAACTAAATTTCTCTGCTAACAAGCTCATCCCGGAACAGCCTCCCCTCCAGACTGGTCCTCTGGGAATAGAGACCTGGCTGGGTTTTTTCTGGGGCCAGAGCCAGTGGCTGACTGGAAGTGCTGGAGGCACAGGAAGCAGCTGGCACACGGGGGGGGGGGGGGGGGGGGGGGGCGGGCGGGGGGGGGGCAGTCTGGGGCCGGGGAGCTCTCCATGCTGCCCAGCTTGGCAGCTTCTCCAGGGAGGCTATCAGCAAAGGTGCGGGGATGCCAGCCTCCCCTCAGAAATGGCCTGCCCTCCTGCCACACCCAGCGCTCCACACTCACAGGGCCCAGCAGAGCAGAGGAAAAACATTCAAAAAACATTCAAGGGACTTCCTGCTTGGTATCTGGCCATCATCATGGGAAATCAGAACCCTTTGGGAGTTCCTGACTCCTCATTTATTTTATGCTTCATTTTCTGTTACATGGGGATGCAGGGCCCATTGAGAAAGCACCATAATCTTTTCAAGGCTCAGGACCTCCTAAATATGTCACCCTAGCCGTGGCAGGCCCATCCCCGAGGACCGGGAGCCCTAGGTTTTAGGACGGGCAGATCAAGGAAGACTTCCTGAAGGAGGCTGTGAAGACAGGGGTCGAGGTGGCTCTCACTGAGGTCCAGCCCCTGCATCTCTCACCTGGCCTTGGGTGTGGCGCCTAGCCCTTTCTTCGGGCCACCTCCGCCAGCAGGCCTCGGGGGCGGGCAGCGCCCAGGCCGGCAGCCTTGTGGGCTGGGCCACAGTCCTTCATGAGTCGCGTCTCCCAGTTCCCAACATTCCGTCTTGGGAGAAGACAGTTACCAGCGCGGAGGGAGGCGGCCCGGAGGAGGGCGGGGTGGGCCCGGGGAGGACTCGGGGCCGCCGCTGAAGGATTATCAGTCTTTCGGCGGTGGAGTTTAAAGACCAGGATGAAAAATAAAAAAAGTGAAAAACAAAACCAGCAAGCCGATTACTCTAAAGAAGCTTCCCCGAAAGAAAAGGGGAAATCAGTGTTTAATCCGGACTTCGCTGATGAGCAGTTCGGCCGCACACTCGGCGCTCGATCCTGCCCGGCGTCCCGGGAGAGGCCGTGCGGGCGTCCGCGGCCCGGTGCCGAGGGCCTCCCGGGGGAGGCGGCGGCGGCGCGGGAAGACAGGGCAGCGGGCGACCCCCCGCCGGCCTCTGCGTGTCTCTCCCCTCTCCAGCTCGGGGCCGCCCCTCCCTGAGGGCTGAGCAGGAGGCGGCAGCCTCGAAAGCCAGGAGGGAGGGCAGCAGAGCGGACACGGTCCGTTTTCCTGCCTCTGAGCAGAGCCCTGTGCAAGTCCTGCCGCAAACAGCTGCCTGCGCGTACACACGCACGCGCACTCACATCCACCCACACCACCATCATCATAAAGGCCCTAATTTTTTAGAGATGCAAACTGAAGTATCTAGGGATGAAAGATCATCATATCTGTAATCATCTCTAAAATCCTTCAGAAAAGAAAAAAGAAGGAAGATCTGACAACTAGAAGTAGCAAGCAATAGGATATATTGGAGTATATGAGGAAGACATTTGGTGTAAACCTAATTTGGCCTGACTTTGTATTTCCAAAAGGGCATGATGTGGCTGTTGAGCACGCATTGTATATCTGCTTTAAACATTTCCTATGGCAAGAACAAATGCCCTTAAGATAAAGATGCAACTTCCCCCCACATTGGCATTTCCTTAAGGATAAGCATCTTTCCTTAGGCTAGGAACTGATTGCTGCACTCACCTGTGACCACCCAGCTGGAGACAACAGACCTGCCACCCTGCTGTGTTCACCAAGACAGCAGACCTACCTGCTGTTTCCATCAATCGCCCTGCCGACATAGTCTCATGACTACTGTAAAAGGGACATTTCAATCATATGTGAAATATCCTGTTTGGAGGTATATAACTACTCTGTGTACCTCACTTCCTTCAGGAAGAAAGGCCCCGGGCCATGGTCCTCAGATTTCAGCCCAGAATAAACTCTGCCAAATTCTCATTTATAGATTGGTTATGGATTATTTTCATCGACAGATCAAAACGTCTTAGAAGAGAATCGTGACCACTTGGCACAGTTTCTCCTTTTTCATTCCTCAGGCCTTCTTCCTGAAGTCCAGCCTAAACCCACATTGTTGCAAATGAAGCCCTCTGTTCTTGCCCTGGCTGGTGTGGAACCGGCTGCTCCCCTGTGCCCTGCGAGCCCCGGGCGCCTGACAGCTGCGGCCACAGGCCGGAGGAGCAGGTGGGGCTGGAGGAGCAGATGGGACTGGAGGAGCAGGTGGGGCTGGAGGAGCAGGTGGGGCTGGCTGTCCACGCTGCCCGCCCGGTCCGCCACTCAGCCCCTCACAGAAGCCGTGGTGCGTCCGCCCTGCTGAGCTGCTGGGCCTGCGGCGTGTGGGCTGGGACAGGAACAGAGGAAAATAGAGACACATGGTTTTCGGTCCTCTCTGCTGGCATACAGTCTAGACGGGCATCCAGCCGGGGCTCCGGGATCCGAGCGCACCGAGTCAACGGGAAACGGCCTGTGCTGCACCAGTGGGTTAGACAGTGATAAAGTTAATTCATTCATTAAAGTCAACAATATACCACATTCTCTCCCAGCCCTCCAGAGCTTGTTACAATTTTCACCGTTCTTTCATATCTGTTACCTCAGTCGGTTCTTGTTCAGAATACTATGAAATGGTTAGGACTGGAATCATTCGTCCCCATTCTTCAGATGCAGACACTGAGGCCCGGGAAGCTGTGCAAGTGAGCACACAGATTAGTTAGTGGCCATGCTGGACCAGGACCCGGGCCACTCCCCTTGCCACCGTTCTGTCTGCAGTCCTGCCGCCTGTGAGGCCTTCCACACTGGCCACAGCCAGCCGGGTCTCTGAGGGGACAAGCTCTTGGCCGCCCCCTCCAGCTCTCCTCCTGCCTCAGCCAGCAGCAGATCCAGCCAACATCCAATCATTCCACCCTTCTCAGAACTTCTCTGAAAGCTCCCAGAGAGCTGTGGAGGCGCAGCATTTGTGTGGGAGAATACGGTGTGGTGACAGAGTCTGGATTCTGAAGACCTGGCTTCCCAGGCTGGCTGCGCACGGGGCTCACCCGGCGGTTCCGCTGTGAAGCCGCAGGGCGCCTTTTGGCCCCAGTGGTTCCCATGATCTCTCATCCTCCTTCCCAGCCCCCGGAGACTCGGAGACTCGAACTGCCTCCTCTCCCCCTGAAAAGCCGCCACCACACCTCCCTAGGGGTTTGTTCTCCTTCTCTATTCAACAGGATGCTGTCTCCCCAGTTCCTGTGTTCTTGGTGCCTCCAAATACGCAGATATGTGAGTTTCCTTTTAAGAATTTTAGGGCTGACTGCTCAGGGGAATGGATGGGAGATAAAATTATCAAGCAAGGAGAAGTGACAAGGCTTGAAAGTCTGCGGCCTAGTCTTGCCTCTTCTGTATAAAGGTCTCTTCAGAGATGTTAAGAAGAGATAGGGCCCTGCTTGCTTCCGTCCTCTGTATCACCCCAAGTAGCTGCGCGGCTTCTACCACCTTCTGACCGTCGCTATCTTAGCAGAGGCCACGCCAGCTCCTCCCCTGTCATGGTCCCTCTCCTCAGCACTTGGGCCCGAAAAGACAGTTATGGCAGAACAGTTCCTTCCCCTCTGACTGACACCCAGTTCATTATCTCTCTGTCCTAACCAAAAATAATTCTCTCTCACACTCCCACACGAGCTATGTGGCCTTGACCAGGGCCCCTCGCCTCTCTAAGCCACAGGTTCCTCATCCTGAAATGGGGCCAAAAATACCTCCTTCCCAGTGTTGAGATAATGGATTTGAAAGTACCTTATACATTACAAAGGGCAGTTCTATTGTGAGCTATGTATTGTAGCTAAGTTAAAAAAAGGATCAATGCCTCTCATTAATAGCTGTAATTTATTGAGTGCCAACTGGCTGCTGCTTACTATATTAGTGCTTTAAATGCATTATTTCCAATACTCACCAAAACAGGAACGAAGGCATTGACCCTGACAAATAGAAATGGCAAGCAATAGGATGTATTGGAGTATCTGAGGAAGCCGTTTGGTGTAAACCTAATTCAGCCTGACTTTGTTTTTCCAAAAGGGCCTGATGTGGCCGTTGAGCATGCATTGTACATCTGCTTTAAGCATTTACTCTGTCCCCAAGACAAGAACAAAGGCCCTTAAGATAAAGGTGCAACTTCCCCCAACATGGTATTTCCTTAAGGATAAGCATCTCTCCCTAGATTAGGAACAGATTGCTATGTGCACCTTTGACCACCCAGCTCGAGACAACAGACCTGCCACCCTGCTGTGTCCACCGAGACAGCAGACCCACTACCTGCTGTGTCTGTCAGTCGCTGTGCCGACAGGGCAGTCTCGTGACTATTGTAAGATGGACATTGCAATCATATGTGAAACATGCCCTTTCAGGGTATATAACTACTCTGTACACCCGACTTCTTTGGTGCCCTTCATTCTTTCGGGAAAGAAGACCGCAGGCCATGGTCCTCACATTTTGGCTCAGAATAAACTCACTCAAATTTTCATTTATAGATTGGTTATGGATTGGTTTCGTTGACAGTCCTATCTCTGTGATTGTCAAATAGTAGGCATTCATTGAGTGTTTATTGATTAATGATATAATTTGGCTATTCACATGTTTCATTTCCTGCTGTACATCTTCAGAGGCCCAGTATGGGCATGGAAGGGCGGGGATTGAAGAATAGGGCATAAGGCCCTCTGCCATTCTCTACAGAGGGGGCTCTAACTCCAGGAGGGGGACACCTGTGTAGGGAAGGAAGACATCTCCTCTACCCTCTCTGGGTCCTTCTAGCTGGAAAACAAATTAAATTCACATGAGACAGAATAACAGGAGAAAAATTTAAAAAGCTTCATAACATATACACATGGGATAAGCTCAGGCAAACTGAGCAACTCTCCAAAATGGCAGAAGTTCTCATCTCAAATACCACCTTCAGCTAAAGACAAAGGAGGATGTTGGGGGTGGGGGGAGTCACTTATGGGAGATTACCAGAAAAGCACGGTAAACAAGAGTAAGGTTATTATGCAGATTTAAGTCCTTGCCTTCTGCATTGATAGGAGTTTCTAGAGATAAAGTCATGCCCCCTTCTTCCTGGTACAGAGAGGGAGACACCTTTACAGATGGAGATTTCCTTTACAATGTAAATGTCTCTCAAGAAAGGGTAAGTAAATTCTACTTTTCAGAGTTTCTTTCCTGTCTGCAGTTTTTAAAAGTAACCAACCGAAAATAATCCTCACGCCAAAGAGACGTATCTTGGGGTGGCCAATGCCAGTCCCCACACCTGCCTCCTCCCAAAGTTCCAAGAGCACATGCAGCTTCATAATGGGAGAAAACACTGAGAAGAGAGGTTTATTTTGTTTATTAAACTGGCGTCTTGGCAAATTTATAGCAGAAAATGAGTAAATCTGCTTCGTCTTGAGTTTTCATAGTCTGAGAGTTGAATTGATGGTGCCTCGTTGCCTGGCGGGGGTCGGGGAGCGAGGAGATCTGGGCCGTCACCCCACGAGTTAGCCTGGAGCAGTTCGCAGGGCAGACAGGCTCCGGGAGAGGGAGAAGAGGCCCACGGGGATGGGAGCTCAGGAAATAACACCTCCCTTTATCCACCCAAGTGAAAAAAAACAAACAAAGGAGAGAGAGACTCAGGAATGGCAAAGATGGAGATAACAAAAAACTGTTTTAACAAAATATTCAGATGGGCTTCTAATGTCCCCTCCTCCAGTCCTGAATTTACCTCTTGTTAAGAATTACCCAGAATTATCAAAAACTTGGAAATAATGCAGAAAGATGATTGCTTGTTCTCTCAATGTTATGCTGGATGGTTGTCTAACAGCCTCACCAAGATGTACTTAATTTTCCAGGGGAAACAAGTCTTTGCTTGACTTCTCTGACTACGTATTAGGGCCCAGATTCATTAATATTCATTAAAATTCCATGTTAATTCACAGATTTTTGTCTGATAGAGATGCAAATAATTTCTGTTTGATAAAAAGATAACTGCAGGGGCTGCCCCGTGGCTGAGTGGTTAAGTTTGCGTGCTCCGCTGCAGGCAGCCCAGTGTTTCAGTGGTTTGAATCCTGGGCGCGGACATGGCCCTGCTCATCAAACCACGCTGAGGCGGCACCCCACATGCCACAACTAGAAGGACCAACAACGAAGAATATACAGCTATGTACTGGGGGGCTTTGGGGAGAAAAAGGAAAAAAAAATTAATAATAATAAAATCTTTAAAAAAAAAAGACTGCAAAGGCTATAGTTTTATTGCACTGTAGGATATTAGCTAGTTTTGTAAGTTTTGTAATCTAATTTAATAAGCTTATTTCAGCATTCCTTTCCTGACTAACTATATAAACCTCGTCATCAAATACTCTTAAGAACCAGCTGTAACATTTCCTCATTAATGAATTAAACAGATCTTTAACACATATTCATTTAATATTTGTATGGAAGTAACATTTTTAACTTCTTTGAAAATTAGACTCTGACCCACTTCTACCCTCAAGCAGCAGGCTGATCTGAAGAGCCGGAACGCACTGGGCCACGCAGCCCGCAGAGCACACAGAGCAGTTCAGAGTGCAGAGCGCAGGACGGAGTCCAGGAGGGCTCACCACTTATATGCAGCAACTTCTTCAAAATCACTAATGGATTAAGTCGCTGCCTTGTTCCTCAGGTGGACAGAGGGAGGGCTGGGGCAAGACAGCAGAAGTGTTACCCTAGAGAAGTCCTTTCTCGAGGAAACAGGGAGAGTGGAGAATGCGTCCTTACCTAACATAAGGAACAGCCACAGTCCCAGTGGGAAACCAGCCCCTTGGCTGGTGGCCAATGGAGGAAGGCAGGCAGTGGACCTTTCCTGGTGACGTCATTAGGACCACAACTCCAAGGTCATGGCCAACGGCTACTGGGACTCCATTTGCCTACAGTATGAGTCTTCTGTGACCCAGGGCTGGGCAGGGCCCAGGGCACCAGGAGTACTGGAAGTTCAGGAAGGAAACCTGCTCTGGGCTCCCTAACTGTGTGTTACGTTCGTTTCCTTACGGTCCTGGAAACTCTCAATGTAGTCTGGTCCAGCATCCTGGGGAGTCAGCCCAGCCACATGTCAGATGACTGCGGTCTTTCATTCAGACCCAGGATGAGGCTGCATTTCAGCATTAATCAGGGAAGAGGAAGAAAATAACAGTAGAGGCCAGCCTGGGCATACAGCAGTTAAATGCACACGTTCTGCTTTGGTGGCCCCGGGTTCACACCTTTGGATCCCAGGAGTGGACCTATACTGCTTATCAAGCCATGCTGCGGCAGGCGTCCCACGTATGAAGCAGAGGAAGATGGGCACGGATGTTAGCTCAGGGCCAGTCTTCCTTAGCAAAAAAGAGGAGGATTGGTGGCAGATGTTAGCTCAGGGCTAATCTTCCTCAAAGTAAATAAATAAATAAATAAAATTTTAAAAAAAGAAAGAAAATAACATTAATTTGGAAGCTTTCATGCACCAGGTACCAGGTAGATGCTTTTGCATACTTTGTGTCTTGTAACCATCATGACAACTCTGTGAGTGAGAACGTATCTGCTAGAGAGAATAAAACTGAAAGCCTGAGTGACTTGTTCAAGGTGCAGAGCTAATTAATATAGAGACGGAGGCAGAAGCCTACATTCTTAACACCACGCTGCATCGCTCGAGCCAGCAACGCAGCATCTCTGGGTCACAGCCCTGCAGATCCAGGCTGCTGCGCCGAGCCACCAGGAGACCTCAGACAAAGTCCAACCTTATTTCTCTTCATGAGGGTCACCACCTCTGACCTCTCCTACCACTTCCATGGGGAACATAATGTCAAAGGTGGTCCCAGAAGTCCCATCCGTCTCCGTTGCAGTTTCCGTTTGAGTTGTCTTTGCCTCTTGCCCTCAGAGGTGCTCATAAAAGCCAGGGGCAGTCACCAGATAATTAGTGATTGGAGCAGATTGGAGTTAAGATGGTTATTTAAACAACCGTGGTTCAGACTGCATCACTCCTGTGGCAGCCAAGGGGCTTGTGTGACGACTCTGCCTGCTCTTGGCTGACCGGTCCATACCTGGCAAGAAGCCTCTTTTAAGCTGTCTGTCCTCCTCAGCCACATATGTGCAACCACTCCCCAGCCAAGAGCCTGGGAATCCTGCGGTAGCCGTGGAGAGGGTGTGTGCACAGGAACAGTCCGTCCTTTTTCTCCCTCCCTCAACCCCAATTCAGGAGGGGCCAGAAACAGATGCAGGGAGAGAGGCAGGATGAGTAGAGAGAAAAGGTAGACATCACCCAGCCCACTGCTCCTACAGCCCACCTGTAGCAGGCCCAGCCAGGCGCGGGGCTGTAACCTAAGTTGGAAACTTTGATTATTATGTTTATTTCTAAATTGAGGCAGAGTTTGACGATGTAACATGACTAAAAAGACTTATCTTTTTTTTTTTTTTAAGATTTTATTTTATTTTTTCCTTTTTCTCCCCAAAGCCCCCCGGTACATAGATGTATATTTTACTTGTGAGTCCTTCTAGATGTGGCATGTGGGATGCTGCCTCAGCGTGGTTTGATGAGCAGTGCCATGTCCACGCCCAGGATTCGAACTGACGAAACACTGGGCTGCCTGCAGCGGAATGCTCAAACTTAACCACTCGGCCACGGGGCCAGCCCCAAGGCTTATTATCTTAAAAGTGTTATCACTCTTAAGTGATCAGAAAGTCCTGAGACTGTGTGAGTTCTTGTGCAGAAGCAGAGGAGGAAATTTCCCAGCTGAACAAATTTTAAAGGGAAGTGGAGACAAGATAAAGGCCCTTTGTGATTATAGCCCCGGAGTCCGGTGTGTACAACATCCACGTCCCACCTCATGGAGGCAAATGGGATCTGAGTCCTGCTTCTGAGTCTCTGCCTTGATCAGCCCCTGCAAAGACTCCCACCCTGCCCCTGGCCCTGTCGGAGTCCTGGCCTTCCCTTAACGCCGGCCTTTTCCTTGTCCATAGATGTTTGCCGCCCAGGGACTGGGTCGTTTTCATAGCCATCCCTCAAACACACAGCACAGTCCCAGACAGCAAGTAAGCCTGCTGTGGGCTGAATCATTTCCCCCAAAATCCGTACGTTAAAGTCCCGATCCACCTTCCCTCGGAATGTGACTGTTGTTGGAGACGGGCTCTTTAAAGGGGTAATTAAGGTAAAAGGAAGGCATTAGGATGGGCCTTAACCCAATATGACTCGTGTCCTTATAAGAAGAGGACACCAGGACGCAGACGCAGAGGGAAGCCCATGTGAGGACGTGGAGAAGACGGCCATCTACAAGCCACGGAGAGAGCTCTCAGCAGAAACCAACCCCGCTGACACCTTGATCTCAGACTTCCAGCCTCCAGAACTGTGGAAATAAACGTCTGTTCTTGAGCCCCCAGTCTGTGGCACTTTGTTATGGCGGCCGTAGCAGGCCAACACGGCACCCTTCATCGACATTTGCTGACTTGTTTTTGAATAATACAGATTTTAAGTATCATTTTCAATGTCTTCCTAATACTTCATTATATGGACATTTCCTCTTCTTTTTTAACCAGCTCCAGTTGTAGAATGTTTGATTGCTTCCAAATGTTCTCGACTGTAAAGAATGCCTCCGTGAACACTATTGTTCAAACAGCTTTTGGTGTTCTGTTGAATTATTTCCTTAAGCATAAATTTTCATGAGCGAGATTACTTGTCAAAGACATGAGCGTGTTTATGGCTCTCAAGGACTGTGCCAGTCCGCAACAAGATCAGCATTGAGTAAGTACACCCGTTTCCAGAAAGGCTCACCAGACCGGAATTTATCAGTCTTCAGGTGTCCTCGCACCCCCACTGCCAACACAATTTACCTGCCCATGTTCTCAGGTCCTTCTAAATCCTGATGAGCATTGTCTTTCTCCAGGAACCTGTCCTGGTTTATCTTTGATGGGGTTCAGGGCAGGCTGCCCCAAGATGCACCACTCTGGGATGCGGATTATTTTGAGCTAAAGACAATAAAGGCTCAGAAGACTCAGGAAGAACATTTGACCTTCCCCTCAGCTGCCTAAAAGAATTTAATATAGAAGGCCTGTTCCAGGAAGGATCCAACATCACAAGCTAGCTATCGTATAATGTAAGACAAGTGTGATAGAAAGGCACCAAGCAGCCCATTTTGGGCCCAGCGAAACTTGTTTAACAAACATTTGCATTTCCAACTCCATGTGAGCTGCCTTCCTCCCCTCTGAAATCCCAAACCACTACCCCCAACAACCCCCTTTGCCTTTAGCTGAAGACGATACTTACGGTGGCAGCTTTGGCCAGATGGCCAAGTTGCTCAGTCTTCCTGGGTTTCTCGCAGGGATGCTTGTTATTAAACTTTGCCTGATTTTCTCCTGCTAACCTGCCTTTTTAATTATCTGACCAGCCGTAAGCACCTCAGGGAGAGGTGGGGAGGAATTCTCCCTCTTCCCCTCCATCTTGTATGGCTCTGGTCTGCGCCTGCTTTGCCTTTTCTCTCACACTAACCTCTCTGGACTGAGCAAGCCCCCAGGTTGTTAGGCAATTGTGTGCAGTAGAGTAGTGGGGGATGAGAAGCCTTAAGAGGAAGACTCTGAAATTCCTGGATAAGGGTGCCTGGGGTTGAAATATTGAGATGAGATAAGTAAAGTAAAAGAAACTGGTCAGATTGACCTAAACTGGTCAAGCAAGTCATGGTGGTTGCAGAGGCTTTTGAGCATGCTAGGCTAGGAGGTAGGGATGGAGACGGAAGCAGATGGCTCCAAATGACCAGCGTCCAGGCTGCCAATGAGGAGCAATGACAATTGGAGCCTTCCCAGCAGGTGGGGAGCATACAGCAAAGGGTTTGGCACCATGCTAATGAGTTCAGATTTTCACCAGAAAGAGAGAGGGAGCTTTGGAGGACTCAAAGCAGATGATGGTCTGATCAGAGCTGGCTCTCGAGCATCTCCAGTCATGTGAGGGATGAGTCAGCAAGGGGAGATCCTGGAAGCACGGTGATCTATCAGGAGGTTGTTTGTATTCCTCCAGGGGAGAGATACCCAGGGCCTGAACCAAGCTTCCTCAGTGTTTCATGTGTGCTGTTTCCACACTGAATCTGCTGGGTGGGACTCCTGGCGGCCAGGACTGTTTTCTCTCCTTTTCTTTTTGAGGAAGATTAGCCCTGAGCTAACATCTGCCACCAATCCTCCTCTTTTTGCTGAGGAAGATTGGCCCTGAGCTAACACCTGTGCCCATCTTCTTCTATTTTGTATGTGGGACACTGCCACAGCATGGCTTGACGAGCAGTGCATAGGCCCCAGCCCGGGATCCAAACCCCAGTCCACCAAACACAGTGCACGAACTTAACCCCTGTGTCACTGGGCCAACCTCTGTTTTCTCTTCTTTATGTCTCTCCTGAGGTGGTAACACCGTGCTCGGCACATGGTGGGTGTCACCTAAACGTTTGTGAATGTGCACAGTCTTTCCCAGGCCTTGGACTGGGGGTAGGAGTATCCAGGAGGAAGGAGCCACCGTGTCTCGCTCTTCAGGGCACTTTCAGTCAGTGTGAGAGCTCTAGAAACCACAGACCATCATCACTCAAAAGGCCCTCAGAGATCAGCCAGTGAAACCCTTCACTTTACAAACAGGAAATTTGAGGCTGAGGGGAAGAAAGTGACACAAACTAGGATCCAGATCTCCTGGCTCCTGGACAAGGGCAGGAGCCACTTCAAAGCATTCTTCATGGAGGGCACGTGGTCCCCGCTTTGGGGAAACTTCCAGCCAGGCATGGAAGGCCCCACATGGAGCCCGCAGTGAGGGTGCAATGCAGGGCACAGGTGCAGAGCACAGACAGCAGCACTCAGCTGCAGACAAATGCAGCCCCGAGTGTGGAGGGCATGCAGGTGGGCAGTGAGCAGTGACTGAGCAACTGCTGTGAGTCGGGCTCTGTGGTGGCCGCTTCCGCCAGTGGACACGGTTATTCACTTCCATGTAAGAGATGAAGAAACCGCAGCTCAGGCTGACTCAGAGCCCTGACTCAACCAGGGCTGGCCGCCTCCAGAGCCACACTCTCCCAGGGCACCATGCCGCCTCCCCTGAAGAGGCCCAGGATTTGGGGTGGTAGGATTAGGCGTGGCGGCGGAAGACGTTCACATGGTGTGGTGGAAGGAACGTGGAAGTGGGGAGCAAGGGCTCGGGGGTATATCTCAGCTCTGTCCCTGCCACATCGTGGTCATGGGACCTGGGGAAACTATTTAACCCGTCTCAGGCTCAATTTTCTGTAAAATGAGGTTAAATCTGCCCCGCCTACCTAACAGGGTGGTTGAAAGACTCAACCAAGACAATATGTCAGAAATCTGAGAATTGTAAAGAAAGTTCTGAGTCAGCAAGAGGGAGCTGAGACTCGGGGCGTCTCCTGCAGCCTGGGGGCCACAGCATTGCAGAAATGGGGATACTGGTTGCATTGAGGGGAAGCCAATGCTGAGCAGGATTCACATGGAGCCAGGGCTTGTGCTTCTTAGCTCTATTTTTCATGCAGTTAAATATCCCTATAAACTAAAGCATTTGCCAGATGAGCAACTCCATGGGAGCATCTGCTCGTTGTTGTTTGTAGTAAGCCTCTGAAAGCCAGAGCTGGCTTCTCTACCAGAGACAGAGATCATGGCCTGTGCCGGCTCAGCAGTCTCAGAGCACCTGCAAGGAGGGAAATCTATCACATGGGGTATTCGTGGAGAGTCTGGGAGGCTGGACGTAGATTCTGGCTCTGTCGCTAGCTAGCCATGTGATTTGGGAAGTCGTCTTACCTCCTTCAGCCCCAGTGTCCTTATTTGTAAAATGGCAGAACACTAGAAGCCCTCTCATTCAACGGGATTGGGACCAGTGGTAAGCAGGTTATCTGAAAAAGTCAGTTAAAGCAAGAAATCATAAAGAAACAATAAATATTTACTTTAAACATTTAGTTCAACTTAAAATAGCTAAAAGTAGATGTATAGGTGAATATTTCAATGTAAGGCCAGGTCTTTTTGAGTTTGCTGATTGGATTTCAAGATGATTTTCTTGCATGAACCATGCTAACAATGCCTAGTCAATGATTTCTTCAAAATGGAACAAGAGGGGGCCAGCCCAGTGGTGCAGCGGTTAAGTGTGCACATTCCGCTTCTCGGCAGCCCGGGGTTCTCCGGTTTGGATCCCAGGTGCGGACGTGGCACTGCTTGGCAAAAAGCCGTGCTGTGGTGGGCATCCCACATATAAAGCGGAGGAAGATGGGCATGGATGTTAGCTCAGGGCCAGTCTTCCTCAGCAAAAAGAGGAGGATTGGCAGTAGTTAGCTCAGGGCTAGTCTTTCCCCCGCTCCACCCCCCCAAAAAAAAAGAATGCCGGCACTTAGGCCAGCATTCTTTAAACAAACAAACAAAAAAATAGAACAAGAGTTTAAAGACTCTCAAAAAGAAATATGACCATAAAATTATTTTAGATATTTATGACTTTATTGCCAGTATTTTACCATTGTCTCCCCAACCCTTAATTTAACGGCAAATTTTGAGGTACTTACTTCTACAAGTATTTCCAGTCTTTAACCCGGTTGTGTTAGTGAAGGAAATGCTATTTGCTCTAACGATCAAACTCAACAAATGTGTAATAGTTCAAGAGCAATAGAAGTTGATTTCTTATTCACCTAAAGGCCAAACGATCGCTCCTAGTTGGTGGGTGCCTCTCCTCCAAGCAGGATTCAGACGCAGGCTTCTTCATTTTTGGCTCTGCAATCTTCAGTATGTGGCTCCCAAAGTCACTGCTTTGGGATGCATCCAGTGAGAGGCGGGGAAAGAGTGGTGAAGGTGTGCCCGCGCCTCAGCTACCTCAGCCTGGAAGAGCTGCGTATCAGCTCTGCCCACATTCTACTTCTACTGGTGAGAAGTACAAGCATGGCCCCATCCCATGCAGGGGCCTGGGAAACGCGGCTCCGCTATGTGCCCAGGAATGAGAGGAGACAGGTTTGTGAGGGCCAGCCGATCTCTGCCCTGTCACCTATCACAGAAACAGCTCTTTCCACCTTGGCACTCAGATTTCATTGAGTTATGTCAGTGCCAAGAT
Source organism: Equus przewalskii (assembly GCF_037783145.1). NCBI lineage: Eukaryota > Metazoa > Chordata > Mammalia > Perissodactyla > Equidae > Equus > Equus przewalskii. Next base: position 290,319 of record NW_027228758.1, read on the forward strand.
TGAGAAACTCTGATTTATGTAATATGTGACTAAATTACATAATAACAATAATAAGAAAATTACAAGGTCCAATAACAAAAGCTGTGCAACTAGAAGGACCTGCAACTAAAATATACAACTATGTACCAGGGGGACTTGGGGAGATAAAGCAGAAAAAAAAAAAAAAGATTGGCAGCGGTTGTTAGCTCAGGTGCCAATCTTTAAAAAAAAAAACGCAAAAGCTGTGTGATAAGCACAGCTCTACCGATGAAGCGGAAGTCCTCAGGCGTTCTCTCTAGAGAGAGTGGCCAAGTTTGAGCATTTGACGTGCATGGACACCACGCATTGCGGTTTATGGAGGAAACGGAGAACAGCATTTAAGTAGGCGAGTGAGTTGATTTAGTTCAAGTCTACTAAGAGACTTTCACTGTTCCCCCCTCGTAGAGTTGATGGGGGTATTCATGAAATAATGCATGTAGGGTGCGTTCCATCACCTTACATCAGTAGTCAACCTCGGGACAATGGACACTCTGGGCGGGACAATCCTTCGTTGTAGGGCCTCTGCTGTGCACTGCAGGATGTGTAGCAGCATCCCTGGCCTCTACCCACAAATGCCAGTAATAGCCTTCTAGCTGTGGCAACTGAAAATGTCCCCAGACACAGCCAAATGTCTCCCGTGGAGTAAAATCACTCATAGTTGTGACCTATCCTTTTTGTGGTGCCTGGCACTTCCTAGTAACGTATGATATCTGGTTCCCTTCTCTGCATCCCCCACCTCCATACCTTCTACCCAGGATTCCTCCATGTCGGCAATGTGATGATGAGTCCATCAGAGCAACAGCCCTCTTGACTCAAAAGTGGGAAAGGAAAGTTAATAATACATTGAAGTCATCTGGCATTTTACCAGTTTTCTAGTTGCTCATACATGGGTGCTAGAAAATGAGATTGCCTTCTGAGAGTTAAAATAGTAAAACTCATACACAGCGAATGTGGGAATAAACTGAGATGTTTTCTGGAAAGTGTGACTGAAGAGTTTGGAAACATCCTAGACTCTAATCAAAGTAAATTGGGTGTAATTTCAGAAAGATAAAATTGTAATTTTTGAGGGTAAACTTAATCAATTGTACCTTTTTCAAAGAAAGGCTGTGTAACAGAAATAGGGAACGACCTAGTTTCATCTTGGTTTTTTACTCTTGTAAACTGCGAAAGGAAATATCATTCTACCCGTGCATTACTGACGACCCTACATGGATAAGTATTTCTATAGAATGAATTCCTAGAAATTGAATTAAAAGGTAATAGATACACACACTGCCTTCCGAAAGCTTAGTATGAATTCAGATTTCCACTCCCACCAACGATATAAGTGACTGTCCATTTCCCAAAAGCGTGAATTACATATTATTTTGCTTTTTAACTTTAGCCAGTGTGATGAGTATAAATTAGTAAACCAATCTTATTTTAGTTTGCTGGTGAGATGAGTTTCTAAGTCGTTTGTATTCTGTTATAAATTATCTTTTTAAATAATTGTTCTTATTAATTTGTAGGAACTTTTTATATGTAATGAATTGTAACCTATTCTCTGCTCTATATGTTGCAAATATTTTCCTCTAGTCTGCTGATTGTCTTTTGATTTTGTTTATAATGTCTTTCTTCAAAAAGAAGTTTAACATTTCCATACTGTCATATTTGATAATCTTTCCTTTTATGGCTTCTGGTATTTACGGCTTATTTTTTAAAAACTTTCCCTGTTAACAATATTATTTTCTTATACTACTTTTATAATTTGGGGGTTATTTTTCTTATATTTCGATCTTTAGTTCCCTTTAATCTTATTTTTGGAAGTAGTGTGAGGTATAAATCTAATTTTATTTTATTTCCAAATTAATATCTAATCATCCCAAGACCTCATCCCCAATAGTTTGAAATACCACCGTGATGACTTGCTAGATGCCCATGTATATAGAGTTTCTGGACTATTCTCTTGTACTGATTTATTTATCCCAGTGCTAATACCATACTGTGCTAATTACTGAAGCTTTGTGGTACACTGTGACATCCTCTGTCCTTGTTCTCTTTAACTATTCTTGGCTATTGCACATTTTGCCCCCAGATAAACTTTAAAGTCTGGCACTGTGTTTCCCATTGTAACAAATGTTTCGATGTCCTGCTTCCAGAGAATGGCAGTTCACTTCTGGCTGACGCCTGGCAGCTGTCGGCAGGCTAAGACTCCCTGCCGTGTCCATTGGAACCAAGCACAGAGGTGTGTTTTTCAAACAAACCTGGCAGGCTGTCTATCTGTTCTAGGCTGCCTATGGGCTATAAGGCAGAGACAGAAATTTGTTGAGCCAGACTGCGTCCTCAATTCTTTTTTTTTTTTTTTAAGATTTTATTTTTTCCTTTTTCTCCCCAAAGCCCCCCGGTACATAGTTGTGTATTCTTCGTTGTGGGTTCTTCTAGTTGTGGCGTGTGGGACGCTGCCTCAGCATGGTCTGATGAGCAGTGCCATGTCCGCGCCCAGGATTCGAACTAACGAACACGGGCCGCCTGCAGCGGAGTGCGCGAACTTAACCACTCGGCCACGGGGCCAGCCCCTGCGTCCTCAATTCTTGGTCTGCAAGGTTGTTTAGACACAGCCCTGCACTTGGTCTGGGTGACCACTTCTGCAGGGGCTCTGTTGCTTAATGACTACGTGCAACTCTAAGAAACTTTTGTTTCTTACTTACTCTGCTTCTGAGGGAGAAAATGGACTGGGTCTCTTTTCTCACTAGTTCTCAAGTTTGACACCCATTATACACTTGTCCTGGTCAAAGAACTCATTTTACCAGGGAATACATCATGACATTTGTTTACAGGGTATGCAGTGGGAAGCTCTCCGGGGCGGGGGGGGGGCCCAGGTTCCTCGCATCTCACTTACCCACATTTCCAGTTATCTGGATACCTCTCTGTTCTAATCAAGGCATTAACTTGAGCCATAGAAAGGGCATGGCAGAGAATTCACCTGTTGTACTGTAGCAAAAGGAATTAATAATATCTTTTTTATTGTTTTATTGAGGTAACATTGGTTTATAACGTTATATAAATTTCAGGTGTGCATAATTATATTTCAGCCTCTGTGTAGACTGCATCGTGCTAAAATCTAGTTTCAATCCGTCACCATACACATGTGCCCTGTTACCCCTTTCACCCTCCCTCCGCCCCTTCCCCTTTGGTAACCACTAATCTGTTCTCGGTATCTGTGTGTTTGTTTATCGTCCACATACGAGTGAAATCATATGGCATTTGTCTTTCTCTCTCTGCCTCATTTCGCTTGGCATAATACCTTCAAGCTCCATCCATGTCGTCACAAATGGCACAAGTTCATCTTTTTGTATGACTGATAGTATTCCACTGTATGTATGTACCACATTCTCTTTGTCCACTCATCCATTGATGGACACTTGGGTTGCTTCCAAGTCTTGGCTATTGTGAATAATGCTGCAGTGAACATAGGAGTGCATATATCTTTTCGAATTAGTGTTTTCATCTTCTTTGGATAAATACCCAAAGTGGAATCGATTATTTATACTTTTAATTTTTTGAGAAATCTGCATACTATTTTCCATAGTGGCTGCACCAGTTTACATTCCCACTAGCGCTGTACCAGCTTCCCTTTTCTCCACATCCTCTCCAACACTTATTTCTTGTCTTTTTAATAATAGCCATTCTGATGGGTGTGAGGTGATACCACGTTACAGTTTTGATTTGCATTTTTCTAATAATCAGCGATGTTGAATGTCTTTTCATGTGCCTGTTGGCCATCTGTTTATCTTCTTTGGAAAAATGTCTGTTCATATCCTCTGCCCATTTTTTAATTGGGTTGCTCAATTTTTGTTGTTGAGTTGTATGAGTTCTTTATATATTTTGGAAATTGACTCCTTATCAAGTATATGGTTTGCAAATATCTTCTCCCAATTGTTAGGTTATCTTTTCATTTTGTTGATGGTTTCCTTTGCTGTACAGAAGCTTTTTAGTTTGATGTAGTCCCATTTGTTTATTTTTTCTTTTGTTTCTCTTGCCCAAGGAGACATGATCTTCAAAAAGACACGCTTGGGCCAGCCTGGTGGTGTAGTGGTTAAGTGCACACGCTTCAGCGGCCCAGGGTTCATCAGTTCAGATCCCGGTTGCAGACCTATGCACTGCTTGTCAAGCCATGCTGTGGCAGGCGTCCCACATAAAATAGAGGAAGATGGTCACAGATGTTAGCTCAGGGCCAGTCTTCCTCAGCAAAAACAGGAGAATTGGCAGCAGATGTTAGCTCACAGCTAATTTTCCTCAAGAAAAAAAAAAAGATAGTGCTAAGGGGCCAGCCCCATGGTCAAGTGGTTAAGTTCATGCATTCCATTTCAGCGGCCCAGGATTCACCAGTTCGGATCCTGGGCAGGGACCTACACACCAAGCCATGCTGTGGAGGCATCCCACGTAGAAGGACTAGAATGACCTGCAGCAAGGATCTATAACTATGTACAGGGGCTTCGTGGAGAAAAAAAAAAAGAGGAAGATTGACAACAGATGTTAGCTCAGGGCCAATCTTCCTCCAAACAAAAAAAAAAGAGAGATACTACTAAGACATGTCCAAGAGTGTGCTGCCTTATGTCTTCTTCTACCAGTTTTATGGTTTCAGGTCTAACATTCAAGTCTTTAATCCATTTTGAGTTAGTTCTTGTGGATGGTGTAAGATAATGGTCTGCTTTCATTCTTTTGCATGTGGCTGTCCAGTTTTCCCAACACCATTTATTGAAGAGACTTCCTTTTCTCCATTGCATGTTCTGGGCACCTTTGTCGCAGATTATCTGTCCATAGACATGTGGTTTTATTTCGCAGCTCTCAATTCCATTCCACTGATCTGTGTTTCTGATTTTGTGCCAGTACCATGCTGTTTCGACTACTACAGCTTTGTAGTATATTTTGAATTCAGGGAGTGTGACACCTCCAGATCTGTTGTTTATTCTCAGGATTGTGTTGGCCATTCGGGGTCTTTTGTTGTTCCATATAAATTTTAGGATGCTCTGTTCTATTTCTGTGAAGAATGTCACTGGAATTCTGATTGGGATTGCATGAATCTGTAGATTGCTTTAGGTAATATAGACATTTTAGCTGTTTATCCTTCCAATCCATGAGCACAAATTATCTTTCCATTTCTTCATGTCATCTTCAGTTTCTTTTAACATGTCTTATGGTTGTCAGTGGACAGGTCTTCCACCTCCTTGGTTAAATTTATTCCTAGGTATTTTATTCTTTTTGTTGTGACTGTAAATGAGATTGTATTCCTGACTTCTTTTTCTGCTGGTTCCTGTATAGAAATGCAACTGATTTTCATATGTTCGTTTTGTACCCTACAACCTTATTGTATTCATTAGTTATTTCTAATAGTTTTTTGGTGGATTCTTCAGCATTTTCTATAAATAGCAGCATGTCATCCATAAATAGTGAGAGTTCCTTCTTCCTTTCCAATTTGGATGACTTTTATTTCTTTTTCTTGCCTAATTATTCCAGCTAGAATTTCCAATAATATATTGAATAAGAGTCGTGAAAGTGGGCATCGTTGTCTTGTTCCTGTTCTTAGAGGAATAGCTTTTAGTTTTTCACCATTGAGTGTGATGTTGGCTGTGGGTTTGTCATATATGGCCTTTATTATATTGAGGTACTTTCCTTTTATACCCATTTTACTGAGAGTTCTTATCATAAATAGATGTTCAATCTTGTCAAATTCTTTCCCTGCATCTATTGAGATAATCATGTGATTTTTATTCTTCGTTTTGTTAATATGATGTTTCACATTGTTGATTTGCAGATGTTGAACCATCCCTGCATGCTTGGAATAAATCCCACTTGATCATGGTGTACAATCCTTTTAATGTACTGTTGTATTCATTTTGCTAATATTTTGTTAAAGATTTTTGCATCTATGTTCATTAGCAGTATTGGCCTGTAATATTCCTGTTTTTGTGTTGTCCTTGTCTGGTTTTGGTATCAGGGTGATGTTGGCTTTGTAGAATGAATTAGGAAGCATCCCCTCCTCTTCAATTTTTTGGAAGAGTTTGAGAAGGATGGGTATTAAGTCTTCTTTGAATGTTTGGTAGAATTCACCAGAGAAGTCATCTGGTCCTGGACTTTTATTTTTTGGGGGAGGTTTTTGATGACTGTTTCAACCTCTTTACTCCTAATTGGTCTTTTCAGATTCTCTTTGTCTTCTTGATTCATTTTTGGGAGGTTGTATGATTCTAAGGATTTATCCATTTCTTCTAGATTATCCAATTTGTTGGTATGTAACTTTTCATAGTATTCTCTTATAATCCTTTGTATTTTTGTGGTATCTGTGGTATCTCTTTTAGTTCTGATTTTATTTATTTGAGCCTTTTCTCTTTTTTTCTTACTGAGTCTGGCTACGGGTGTATCAATTTTATTTATCTTTTCAAAGAAACAGCTCTTAGTTTCATTGATTCTTTCTATTATTGGGGTTTTTCCGGGGTTTTTTTGTTTGGTTTTTTTTGTTTTATTTGCTGAGGGAAATTTGCCCTGAGCTAACATCTGCTGCCAATCTTCCTCCATTTGTATGTGAGCTGCCACCACAGAATGGCCACTGACAGATGAGTGGTGTAGGTCCATGCCCAGGAACTGAACCCAGGCCACCAAAGTGGAGCACACCGAACTTAACCACTAGGCCACCAGGGATGGCCCTTTTCTATTGTTTTTTAGTCTCTATTTCATTTACTTCAGGCCTGATTTCTATTATTTCCTTCCTTCTACTGACTTTGGGCTTTATTGTTCTTTTTCTAGTTCTTTTAGGTATAGTGGTTAGATGTTTGATATTTTTCTTGTTTCTTCAGGTAGGCCTGTAGTGTTATAAACTCCCCTCCCCCTTAGTGCTGCTTTTGCTGTGTTCCATAAGTTTTGGTATATTGTGTTTTCACTTTCATTTGTCTCCAGGTATTTTTTTAATTTCTCCTTTGATTTCTTCATTGATTCAATAATTGTTCAGTAGCACGTTATTTAGTCTCCATGTATTTGTGACTTTTCCAGTTTTCTTCTTGTAGTTGATTTTTAGTTTCATACCATTGTGGTCAGAGAAGATGCATGATATGATTTCAATCATCTTAAATTTGCTGAGCCTTGCTTTGTTTCCCAACGTATGGTCTATCTTTCAGAATATTCCATGTGCACTTGAGAAGAATGCATATTCCACTCCTTTTGGATGGAACATTCTATATATATCTATTAAGTCCATCTGGTCTAGTGTTTTATTTAAGGCCTTTGTTTCCTTGTTGACTTTCTGTCTGGATGATCTGTCCATCTATGTAAGTTGGGTGTTATAATCCCCTACTATTATTGTGTTGCTGTCAATTTCTCCCTTTAGGTCTGTTAATAGTTGCTTTATATACTTTTGTGCTCCTATGTTAGGTGCATATATATTAATAAGTGTTACGTCTTCTTGTTGGAATGTCCCTTTTATCATTATTTATCATCTTTGTCTCTTGTTGCCTTTTTTTCTTTCTTGAAGTCTGCTTTGTCTGATATGAGTACGGCAATGCCCGCTTTCTTTTGATTGCCATTTGCTTGGAGTATTGTCTTCCAGCCCTTCACTCTGAGCTTATATTTGTCTTTAGAGCTGAGATGGGTCTCCTGGAGGCAGGATATTGTTGTGTGTTGTTTCTTATCCATCCAGCCACTCTGTGTCTTTTGATCGGAGAATTCAATCCATTTACTTTTAGAGTGATTATTGATAGATGGGGACTTAGTGCCATTTTAACTTTTGTTTTCTGGTTGTTCTATATTCCATTGTTTCTTTTTCCTTGTATTTCTGTCTGCAATTTCAGCTTGGTGATTTTCTGTTGTTTTTCTCAGTTTTCTCTTTATTTGTGATTTGTGACTCTGCTGTGTTTTTTTTATATTGTGGTTACCACAAAGTTTGTATAAAAGATCTCATAGGGGCTGGTCCAGTGGTGCAGTGGTTAAGTTCGCACATTCCACTTTGGTGGCCCAGGGTTCACCAGTTTGAATCCCGGGTGCAGACATGGCACCATTTGGCAAGCCATGCTGTGGCAGGCGTCCCACATATAAAGTCAAGGAAGTTGGGCACGGATGTTAGCTCAGGGCCAGCCTTCCTCAGCAAAAAGAGGAGGATTGGCAGCAGATGTTAGGTCAGGGCTAATCCTCCTAAAAAAGAGAGAGAGACAGACAGAGACAGAGATCTGATAGAGGAGATAGTCCTTCTTCTGCTGATAGCCTCCTATCTCCATTAATCTATGCAGGTTCCATCCTTTTCCTCTTCCCCTTCTATGTTTTTGTTATCACGAATTATCCTTTTTTGTGTTGTGAATTTGTGACCAAATTGAAATGTTTATAGTTATTTTTGCTGATTTCTTTCCCTTTGGCCTTTATGTTATAATTGTTTACTAACTTATTCTGATATAGAGTTGCAGTTTTCTGATTCTGTCTATTTATCACTTTGCTCAAAGCTCTGTAAACCTTCGTCTTTTTGCTTCAGGCAGGCAGGCTCCCTCCTCTCCACATTTCTTGGAAGGCAGGTCTGTGGCCATGAACTCCCTCAGCTTCTGTTTGTCTGGGAAACCTTTTACTTCTCCTTCATACCTGAAGGAGAACTTCACTGGATAGAGTATTCTTGGTGATAGTTTCTCTGTTTTAATATTTTGAATATATCATTCCATTCTCTCCTAGCCTGTAGAGTTTCTGCTGAGAAATCTGCTGATAGCTAATGAGGGTTCCTTTGTAAGTGATTTTCTTCTCTCTGGCCACCCTTAATATTCTTTCCTTGTCATTGGCTTTTGACAGTGTTAGTATAATATGCCTTGGAGAAGATCTTTTTGTGTTGAGATAATTAGGAGTTCTAATAGCTTCATGTACTTGTATATCCAGTTCTTTCCCTAGGTTTGGGAAGGTCTCAGCTATATTTCTTTAAATAAGCTCTCTGCTCCTTTCTCCCTCTCTTCTCCTTCTAGGATACCTGTTATCCTTATGTTGCTTTTCCTAATTAAGTCAGATATTTCTCATAGAATTTCTTCATTTTTTCAAAATCGTAGTTCTCTCTCCTCTCCCACTTGAATCATTTCTAGATTTTTACATTTGAGCTCACTAATTCTCTTTTCCATATGGTCTGCTCTATTTTCAATGCTTTTTACTTTATTTTCATCTCATTCATTGTGTTATTCATCTCCAGAATTTCTGTTTGGTTTTTTTGTTTTAGAGTTTCAATCTCTTTGGTAAAGTACCCCTTCTGTTCCTTAATTTTATTCCTGATCTCATTGACCTGTCTTTCTGAGTTTTCTTGTAACTTGTTGAGTTTCTTCATGACACCTATTTTGAATTCTCTGTCAGATTGTAATCTGTGACTTCAAGTTTGGTTTCTGAAAAGTTGTCACTTTCTTTTGGTTCTTCCATGTTACTGGGGTTCCTCATGGTGCTTGATGAGTTGATCCTCTGCTGGTGCATTTGCGGTAGCAGTCACTTTTCTTATTTGGATATCACCCTGGTGACTTTGTTTCTGAGCTGCTTCTGGTTGTATTTGAGAGCCTGCACTTACCACACTCCACTGCCTCTGCCTGAGGCATCATCAGTGCCCTCCTTGTGCCCCTTGTGGCTCTGAGGTTGCTGGGCTTGCTGCTTATGGTGTTGCTGCAGTCTCAGGTGTCACCCCCAGGGTCACTAGGCTGTGAGCACTTCTGCTGGTTCCAGGGTTGCCTGGGTCTCACGCTCCCCACTGGCTATCCATGGTCTTGGGTGCTGCTGTCCCATGCACCACCTGCATTGCTGCTCCTGGGTTGTCTTGGGGTGCTACTGCCCTGTGCACCATCTGCACTGCTGCTGCTGGGTTGTCTGTGGGTGCTGCCGCACTGCTGCCAGGGGAACTGGATTCACAGGTATCACTGTTGCTGCTGGGGCCCGGGTTCTTGTATGCAGCCCCTGCTGCTGGTAGAGCCAGTGTCAGGGGTACTACCACTGGGGCTGGGTCTCATAGGTTCTGCTGTGGCTCCTGAAGCGTTGGGTTGCAGGTTCCACCTGCCACTGTTCGGGGGAGGAGCAGGGGCTAAGCTGTGAGTGTTGTTGCTGCTCCTATACACTCTGGTCACTGACACATGCAGTTGCACTTTTTGAAACCCTGGGTCAGGGCACCCCGTCCCAGCTAGGAAAATCTGTTTTGGATGCTGTCTCCTGTGCCAGAAAGACTAGCACCATCTCAGATGTATAGATACACCTCTCAGGGTTCTGGTGTGCTGTGCAGGGAGTCCTTTGTTGGTCAATGGATGTCTGACTGGTTGTAACTTAGTGGGGAGAGCCAAAGAGAATAACTCACTCCACCATCATTCTGATGTCACTCTCTGACCTGACTTTCTTTACACATGATACAAACATCTCTCACCTTGAAGACCCCAATAAGTCACTAAGCCAGGGAAAGTTCATGATTTCTTCTTTATGGAGAATGTGTATACCCTTGGAAAGCCACGCCAATGTTTTCTTGATATAGCCCCTGGTAGTTCAGAACATCTGATGCTGGCAGAACAGAAAGGGTATCCCACAACTGGATTAACTACAAAACTGCCTTATGTGCTTTCAGCTGTACAGCCTAGACAGGTGTTTGTCCCTGTCTTGCCATGTTCTGTGCAAGGCTGAGAGAGAGAACCTACACAGTCAGTTAGTGCAATGTTTTGCTGCAGTGCAGTTCCCCAAAGCTTTGACTTCAGTGAGCTAGACCATGTCTAAGTTCCAAGAGGCTGAGGGTAACAGTACTAAAGGCCAGTGGTCACCTGTCCTGAAAGGAAGGGATCTCTACATCCCTGTTCCACCTCAGCAGGAACCCAGATCCCACCTCAACTCCACAGACCATTCCATATTTTCTCTGTTGGCCTACTGATTACAAATCACCTTCCTTGCACTATTTTATGTCTTAGTGAAGCAAAGCTCCCAAAGTGTGGTGCCGTGAATGGCACAGCATGATTGTACCACAGTCCAGGATCCTGCCACGCAGGTATTAGTGTTTCCTATTTGCAGAGGAAATGTTTGGAAGCACTGTAGTAAAGAATCATTTGAGAGCCAGCCCTGACGGCCTAGTGGTTATAGTTTAGCAGCCTCTGCTTTGTGGCCCAGGTTCAGTTCCCAGGCACAGAATCATACCACTTGTCTGTCAGTAGCCATGCTGTGGCAGTGGCTCACACAGCGGAAACAGAAGAATGTACAACTATAGACAACTATGTACTGGGGCTTTAAGGGGGAAAAAGGAGGAAGATTGGCAACAGAGGTTAGCTTATGGCAAATCTTCCCCTGCAAAAAAATAAAAAGAATCATTTGATTAGAAGTAATAAAATTCACTCAAATTTGCAAAAAAGAGAGATTTATTAAAAGACCATGGAGATGTTTCATTAAACTAAGAACAGGAAATACTGGGCCTCAAAGAGGATGGGCACTGGTGACGTTCTCTCTCCCCCAATCCTGCTCCCCAATAGACCTTCTCTGCTCCATTTGCTTATTAAACCAAACATGGCTGCCTCAGACCCGCATTCATATAACTTCCTAATTCTAGAAAGTGTGGGGTCTTTGAGCCACCCATTTCAAAATCCTGAGAGACAATTTAATTGAGCCAGCATGAGTCAGGTGGCCTCTCCAGCCATGCTTGGTACAAATGCAATGACAACAGTCATGGGTTTGACACACACCCCCCCCCCCCCCAGGTCTCTGTTGGGGCTCTGAAAGGAGACAGAAGGGGTTGGACAGATCTGGGTGGACTGACATACTGACCCACTTATCTGCCATGAAGCCTTAGGAACCTACAAGGCTAAGACCCCTCCTGGGCCTCGGTCAACTCACTAGAGTGAAGGCTCCTTCATGAATATGTGGGTGGAGAATCATTGACCTTCCTGAGGGGTGCCTCCAGGAATGCCCAAAAGGTGTGTTCAGTGTTTAAAACTCCAGCCATCCTAATTGTGTCAATGAAGAGTGGAAAGGGGACAATGACAGTCATCTTAGAAACCCTCTGCTGGAGGCAGAGTAAGAATTGAGCGGGTAGTGTCTTGATGGCATCAGTCTTCGAATATCCAGTAATTTGAGTATTTCCATTAGAAAGAATTTGTTGAAATACCTTTTGATTTGTCCTTATTCTCTGGATCTACTCTTTCCATGGAGTGCAACCCTGACATTCATGGACAGGGTCAGGTATTTTTCATGCAAGGAGTGGAAAATGCCTGGATCCCTTTCAAAGAAATTGCTACAATAAAGTGGTGGGGGAACTCCAGGAGCTGAGGTCGCCACAACACCGAGTGGGGACAACAGAGTGAATCATCATAGAGAACAATCCGTTCTCCCAGGAAGGCGTGTATCCCAGGTTGCTGCCATCACAATCAACTGAGCTGCTTGTTAAAATGTAGACCCTGGTCTGGCCCCAGATCCACCCAGTCAGAGGCCCTGGGTTGGGGCAGGCCGTGTGCATTTTAACAAGCTCCCTGGGCAGGCTGGTGTGCACTAACGTCTAGGAACGTCTGTCCCAGAACCTGAAGCTAGAGCTCCTTGGAATGAGCTGACTTGCACCAACACTCAGGGTCTCTTTGAGAATGAGATGAAAACAATGGCAGCTCTTCCCAGAAGCACGTACATGAATATCTACACGGGAAAGGTGCACTCGGTCACACGGGCCTCACTGGTCCCTACAGCTCTTCTGCAAACCCAGGTTAAGACTCCCCCATACTGGAGAAGATAATGACCCTGAAATGTTTTCAGGGAAGAGGAAGAGGGTAACACAAACTACTGAAGGAAGTGGGTCCGGGAAAGGAGCCAGTTACACAAAGTCATGAGGTTTCTGCAGTCAGAAAGGTTTTGGTCCCAACCGTGGTGACCACTTATTAGCTATGTGACATCAATCAAGTTAATCTCCCTAGGACTCAGTTTCTTCATCTAGGACTCAGCTTCTTCATCTGTCAAATGGTAAAAATAATTTCTCTTAAAAGGATTGTAAAGAATTTTAGAAGAGATGCTATATCTGAAGCACTTAGCATAATAATTGTCACATAGTTGATGATAAAGAAGTGATATCTATTTTATCTGGGGGTCAATAGGTCAGTAAACAATCAGGCTCCCTTCTTAGGAATAAAGACGAGAAGGCACGTACCTAGAAGTCCCCAGCAGGAATACGTTCCTGGAGAGGAGATTGCTGCGAGGGAGCGCTTGTGCCAATCACAGCTGCTCTCTCCACCCTGCACAGGCAGCAAGCAACACTTCCCTGGAGGGGGCTTTCCTCACCATTGACGCAAAAATCAGAATGCAGATGCGATGAGCAGGGAAGAGACAAAGAGGGTGGTAAGGAAATGTGATAGGAACGCAGAACCAAAGAGAATAGCACAGATGTGGGGAGAGTCCACATCTCTAGAAGGTTAGAGCTGAAAGGGACCTCAGGGATCAGCTGACAAACCCGTTATTAACCAAACCTCTGATGAGCCTTTTTTTCTACATCCCTTTACATTTTGCCAAAGATAATATTCACTTTAATGTTGCAAAGCCTTAGTTTGCTTTTTGTGTTTCCTGTCTCCATAATTGAATGTTAGGCCGTCCTTTTGTATAAGCAAATTGGTCTCACAAAAAGAGCATTAAAAAGTGAGAAAATACAAACAAATTCTCTCAGCTCTGAAATTCTCCTACAACTCAAATGGTTGACACAAATAATTTAGGGGTGATGGAATTACTCAAGTGCACAGGGGGACAGCACTCATCCATGCCCTGGCAGGGAGAAGGAACCGTCTCCCTGCACAGCTGGAAGACAGGGGCCTCCGCTCTGCAGGGAGGGTTCGCTGGCCCCTCTTCCCAGACAGCTGGCACTGGTGCTGGGGACCGACTCCTCTTGCGCGAAAGTCTCGTGGGGAGAGGCAGGGGTTGTGCTTCCAGGTGCCCCGCCTCTGCTGTAACCTGCAACCTTTGAACTTCTGGAAACTAAATTCCAGGCTTTTGAGGGTACTGAGCCAGGGTAGTGAGGCTGGAAGGGCCACAGCCCAGGTAGGACATGCTGTAATAGCATGGACACCTGAGCGCTTGGGCCCCATACAGCTGATCCTGACGGCACGCCTGCATATGCCTGTAGGGACCCTTCCCGATGCCTCTCTGCTGTCAGGAACTGTCCAGCATGGACCAGAAGAGCCAGGCCATCTTCCCAGGGCGTCTTTAGGAGGGCCATCCAGAACTTGCTCCTATTCCATCCTCGTCTGTCTAGAAAGGATGGAAACAACTGCAGGACGCAAGGAGGCTGGCTTTGAAGCCAGATTGCTTCAGCAGCCACAGTCCTTACATGAAGGCTCATTTTTCTCCTCCCTGGACGAGAGCACACAACCCAACACAGCCTGCCTCATCCAGGCCAGCCTTGTGGGGGTGGGGGGAGGACAGGGTCTAAATTCCAGGGCTTTTCAGTGAACTACTGAGAAAGGTTGTTGGTGTCATTATCTTTCTCTCAAGAAATGAAATCTGTCAAGCGTGCATTATGCTGCTGATCTCCAAGTCCACAGAGTCATTTACTAGTTTCTTTAAAGCATGACTGAGCTCCCACTCTCTGCCAGGTGCCAGATGAGATGCTGGGGAGGCCAAGACACGTAAGACATGGCCCCTGCTCCCATCTCAGCATCTTGGGAAGACAGAAACTTAACAGCTTACTCTAATACAACAAAGTAAGTGTTGCAACTTGTATTAATTTGGTTTCAACTCAGGCAAAAAAGAACTTAATGGTTTGGAGAATCTAATAGTTTGTAGAATCTAAGAAAAATCAAACACCACAACACAGCAAAGGCAGGGAAGCCTCCAGAACAACTGGGAACAGATTCGAACACTCGGAACTGTCTCCCTCCCTCCCCGCTGCTTTTGCACCGCCCACTCATTCTCTCAGTAAAGACCAGCCTTGTCGACATGTGGAGATCGCCCCTGCCGCCCCTCCCTGAGCTTAGAGCCTTCCAAACTCCAGCACCTGAGACGTGTCACTCTTTCTTGCTTCCTGTTTGAAAAATCCCAGGGAGGCACTTTAGTCCATCTTGTGTCAGGTGTCCGCCCTCAGGCAAACCTCCTGGTAAATCATATGCCCGCTCCTAAAAGAGGCCCTGCCTGCAGGGGCAGGAGCAGGGGGCAGGTACAGGAGGGCACATGCCTTTAGATCAACCCCAGAAGTTGTGGGGTCCTTTCTTCTCCAGGTCGGGCTGCTGGATACAGTACAGGCGCTCTAATATTGCATGGCACATACTTATGCTAAAAAATCGTTCGCATCTGTCTGAATGTAACCGGGCATGCTGTATTTGTATTTGTTTATTTATGTTTGCATTTACAAATCTGACCACGCTCTTTCTCGGGCACTGCAAGGGAAAGGGCAGGGTCTGGGTGCCAGATGATTTGATAGCAGTGCTAGCAATGGTGGGAAAACGGCTAAATTTTCCAGGTTAGGTTCTTTGATGGTAACACTCAGAAATTGACGTGGGTCGACAGAAACAACACGAAATGCATTGAGAGGCCGTCAGGCAAGGCCACCTCTTTGCACAACTCCAGGGACAGCACTCTTATGGCGCCCTCCACAGTTGTGCGGTGTGGCCGTGCTGACTGCAGGGCAGCCCCAGAATGAAAGGGGCATTTGGGCACCTCACCTGGTGGATCTGGGGCCACCCCTACCACGCAGCTCACATGCTGTTTCCTCCCTGTTAACTGTGGTGCAGTCTTCTCACACCTCTTCAAGAACGTATATTGAAATGCAAGAGAGAGTGACGGCATTTAAGGATAACCTTGAATTTGCTCTGATTAATCAGTTGTGAACCCTGCTCAATATTCAGAGTAGTAAGAACTCATGGGTCAAGACAACTCAATCCTAACTGCCATCCTTCTTGTTACCTGGACACAGCACCGTGTTACCAGGAGAGACATTCTAGTCAGGTTTGGGCCACACACTTAGTCATTGGAGAGGGTGGACATTGGTTACATGGAATAGGCAGTAGGCACTTCTCTGAAGGGAATGCGAGATGCTGTGAGCAGAAAAAGGTGGAAGGGATGCTTGGGGAGGCAAAGCCTGCAGATGTCCACTCTGATGACATCCATGTGTTGTGTCTACACTGAAGAGCTGGCACTCCATGGTCCTTGCCCTGTGGTGCTGCAGACCATGGGAGGGAATGCTGGCCAGCCACAGCCCTGGCCAGTCACTGACCAGTCCCTCAGGCTGGCAGTTCTCCACAGCAGTGTCATGACAACCAGCCCCACCACAGTCAGGTATGAGGGGAAGAAAGATTTGTGACTAAGGATGCTCAAATCACTTTTGCAGGAATCCATCTTTTAAAAAATAAATGAGATCAAATTCAAGGCTACATCTTCAATAATGTCACTCTGACTTCCTCACATTGCGATAGACATTCCTGAGTGGGGACTGGAAGGAGTAGATTTGGGACACAGACCACTACAGACAACCGCAACCACAGCCATTGAGAGGTGACTGCCACTGCGACTCCACATGAATGATGGTGCTGCTTTACTCCCCATGAAACCAGGCTGGGCGGGGCTGTGTCTTCATCTGAGTTGGTTCATAGGTACGAGTCCTCCATGTGTGCATCATCCGCCACCTGGTATGTGGCAGGGATGACGAGGGTCTGGAGGACAGGTACGCCAACAGCCTGACCTTGCCGGCCCTGAGGGTAGTGAGGAGAGAGGAGACATGTCTGGGTGTTTAGAGAGTCAGAACAGCATGCTGCTCACCAACTCACTGGCTTTTGGTGGAGATCAGATTAAATGCTACATGTCAAACACTCAGAACAGTGATGGCTATGTAGCAAGATCTCCGTAACTGCTGATTGTGTTCTTTGCATAGTTAAGATACAAGCTCAGCTGCTGTAACAAAGGCTATAAAAATAGTGGCTTAACTAGAAAGCATGTTCAAAGAAGTAATAGCAGAGGACTTCCCAAATCTAGGGAATGAGAGGGAAATATGCGTGGAGGAAGCTTCCAGATCTCCTAGATTTGTCAATGTAAAAAGACAAACCTCCTGGTAAATCATATGCAAGGCATATAGTAGTAAAACTGACAAAAATGAATGACAAAGAAAGAATACTCAGGGCAGCAAGGCAGAAGAAAAAGTGACTCCTATCAGATTTTCAGCAGATTTCTCTGCAGAAACCTTACAGGCTAGGAGAGAATGGAATGACATATTCAAAGCTTTAAAAGACAAGAATCTTCAGCCAGGAATACTCTATCCAGCAAAAATATCCTTCAGGTATGAGGGAGAAATCAAATCTTTCCCAGACAAAAGCTAAGGGACTTCGCAGCCACAAGACCTCCCCTACAAGAAATCCTCAAGAAGGCCCTCATACCTGAAAAAGGCAAAAAACGAGGAAGGGGTCACAAAACACAGAGTAAGGAGACAAGTAGATAGACAGAATCATAATAGGATAGCAAATATTCAACTATAGCATTAGGCTAAAGGGAAGGAAAACACCAAAAACAAAGACAATCTTGTCACTTTAACCACAAACTCACAACACAAGTTGGAATAAGATATGAGAATAATAACTTGGGAGGGGAGTGGGAAAGGGACTGAATCAGTTTAGATGAAGGAAATAACAGGCCATCAGAAAATGGACTATGTTATGCACAAGATTCTGAATACAAACTTGAGGGTAGCCACTAAACTAAAAAGCAGAACAGAGACACAAAAAATAAATAAGGAAAAAACAAAGAAACACATCATAAAAAACTGCATCATTCAATGGGTAGGCCAAAACACACAGGACGAGAAACAAAGGAGATACAGGAAAACCAGAAAATGAGTGGTATAATGACAGCATTAAGTCCTCATACGTCAATAATCACCCTCAATGTAAACGGATTGAACTCTCCAATAAAAAGACACAGAGTCATAAGATGGATTAAAGAACAAGATCCAACAATTTGTTGCCTCCAGGAAACACATCTCAGCTCCAATGACAAGTACAGGCTCACAGTGAAGGGGTGGAAGATGATACTCCAAGCTAATGGCAAACAAAAGAAAGCAGGTGTTACAATACTTATATCAGACAAAGTAGATTTCAAGATGAGGCAGGTAAAAAGAGACAAAGAGGGGCAGTGTATAATGATCAAAGGGACACTCCATCAAGAAAAAAATAACGCTTATAAATATCTATGCACCCAACACAGGAGCACCAAAGTTCATAAAGCAACTATTAACCAACCTAAAAGAAGATATCAAAAACAACACAATAATAGTAGGGGACCTCAACACTCCACTCACATCATTGGACAGATCATCCAGACAGAAAATCAACAAGGAAACAATGGAATTAAATGAAAAGCTAAAACAGTTGGACTTAACGGACATATATAGAACACTGCATGCAAAAACAGCAGAATACGCATTCTTCTCAAGTGTGCACAGAACATTCTCAAGGATAGACCATATGTTGGGAAACAAGGAAGCCTCTATAAATTTTAAAAAACTGAAATAATAACAAGCATCTTCTCTAATCATAGTGCTATGAAGCTGGAAATTAATTACAAGAAAAAAGCTGAGAAAGGGACAAAGATGTGGAGACTAAACAACATGCTATTGAACAAGCAATGGATCATTGAAGAAATTAAAGGAGAAATCAAAAAATATCTGGAGACAAATGAAAATTATAACATGCCATACCAACTCATATGGCATAAAGGAAAAGCTGTATTAAGAGGGAAATTCATCACAATACAGGCTCACCTTAACAAACACAACAAGAAAAATCCCAAATAAGCAATCTCAAATTACACCTAACTGAATTAGAGAAAGAAGAACAAACAAAGCCCTAATTCAGTAGAAGAAGAGAAATAATAAAAATCAGAGCAGAAATAAATGCTATTGAAACAAAAAAGGCAGTAGAAAGGATCAATGAAGCAAAGAGCTGGTTCTTTGAGAAGATAAATAAAATCGACAAACCCCTAGCCAGACTTACAAAGAAAAAAAGAGAGAAAGCTCAAATAAACAAAATCAGAAATGAAAGAGGAGAAATAACAACAGACTCCACAGAAATACAACGGATTATAAGAGAATACTACGAAAAACTATATGCCAACAAAATGGATAACCTAGAGGAAATGGATAAATTCTTAGACTCTTACAACCTCCCAAAGCTGAGTCAAGAAAAAACAGACAATCTGAACAGACCAATCACAAGGGAAGAGATTGAAACAGCAATCAAAAGCATCCCAAAGAATAAAAGCCCAAGATCAGATGGTTTTCCTAGGGAATTTTACCAAACTTTCAGAGAGGATTTAATACCTATCCTTCTCAAGCTATTCCAAAAAATTAGGGAAGATGGAACACTTCCTAACACATTCTACAAGGCAAATAGCACTCTGATACAAGCCTGACAAGGACAGCATGAAAAAGGAGAACTACAGGCCAATATTGCTGATGAACATAGATGCAGAAATCCTCAACAAAATACTGGCAACCCGAATACAGCAATACATCAAAAAGATCATACACCATGACCAAGTGGGATTCAAACCAGGGATGCAGGGATGGTTCAACATCTGCAAATCAATCAATGTGATACACCACATCAACAAAATGAGGAATAAAAACCACATGATCATCTCAATAGATGCAGAGAAAGCATTTGACAAGATCCAATAGCCATTTATGATAAAAATTCTTAACAAAATGGGGATAGACAGAAATTACCTCAACATAATAAAGGCCATACATTACAGATCCGCAGCCAGCATCATACTCAATGGGCAAAAACTGAGCACCATCCCCCTGAGAACAGGAACGAGACAAGGATGCCCACTATCACCACTCTTATTCAACATAGTACTGGAGGTTTTGTCCAGAGCAATTAGGCAAAAGAAAGGAATAAAAGGAATCCAAATAGGGAGTGAAGAAGTGAAACTCTCGCTGTTTGCAGACAACATGATCTTATATATAGAAAACCCAAAAAAATCCATTGGAAAACTAATAGAAATAATTAACAACTACAGTAAAGTTGCAGGGTACAGAATCAACTTATAAAAATCAGCTGTTTTTCTATACTCAAATAACAAACTTACAGAAAGAGAACTCGAGAATACAATTCCATTTGCAATCGCAACTAAAAAAATAAAGTACCTGGGAATAAATTTAACCAAGGAGGTGAAGGACTTATACGATGAAACAACAAGACATTACTGACAGAAACTGATAATGACATAAAGAGATGGAAAGAGATTCCTTGCTCATGGATTGGAAGAATAAGCATAGTTAACATGTCCATACTACCCAAAGCAATCTACAGATTCAATGCAATCCCAATCAGAATCCCATTGACATTCTTCATGGAAATAGAGCAAAGAATCCTAAAATTCATATGGGGCAACCAAAGATGCCGAATTGCTAAGGCAATCCTGAGAAAAAAGAACAAAGCTGGAGGCATCACAATCCCTGATTTCAAAATGTACTACAAAGCCATAGTGATCAAAACGGCATGGTACTGGTACAAAAACAGGCAAACAGATCAATGGCACAGAACTGAAAGCCCAGAAATAAAACCACACATCTATGGACAGCTAATCTTCGACAAAGGTGCCAAGAACATACAATGGAGAAAAGATAGTCTCTTCAATGAATGGTGTTGGGAAAACTGGACAGTCACATGATAAAGAATGAAGGTAGACCACTATGTCACACCATACACAAAAATAAACTCAATGGACGAAAGACTTGAAGATATGTCCTGAAACTATGAAACTCCTGGAAGATAATACTGGTAGTATACTCTTTGACATGTAACTAAAATGGATCTTTTCAAATATCATGTCCTCCCAGACAAGGGAAACAAAAGAAAAAATAAACAAGTGGGAATTCATCAGACTAAAGAGCTTCTGCAAGGCAAAAGAAACTAGGATCCAAACAAAGAGACTACCAACCAATTGGGAGAAAATATTTGCAAATCATGTATCTGACAAGGGGTTAATCGCCATAATATATAAGGAACTCACACAAATGAACAATAAGAAAGCAAACAACCCGATCAAAAAATGGGCAGAGGAGATGAACAGACATTTTTCCAATGAAGATATACAGATGGCCAATAAACACATGAAAAGGTGTTCAACATCACTAATCATCAGGGAAATGCAAATCAAAACTACGCTAAGATACCACCTTACTCTTGTTAAAATGGCTCTAATCACTAAGACTAAAAATAACAAATGTTGGAGAGGGTGTGGAGAGAAGGGAACCCTCACACACTGCTGGTGGGAATGCAAACTGGTGCAGCCACTATGGAAAACAGTATGGAGCTTCCTCAGAAAACTAAAAATAGAAATACCATATGATCCAGCTATCCCACTGCTGGGTATCTATCCAGACAACTTGAAATCAACAATCCAAAGTAACGTATTCACCCCTATGTTCATTGCAGCACTATTCACAATAGCCAAGATATGGAAGCAACCTAAGTGCCCATGGGCCGATGATTGGATAAAGAAGATGTGGTATGTACACAATGGACTACTACTGAGCCATAAAAGAAGACAAAATCATCCCATTTGCAATAACATGGAAGGACCTAGAGGGAATTATGCTAAGTGAAATAAGCCAGACTGAGAAAGACAAACATCAGATGATTTCACTCATATGTGGAATATAAACAAACACATGGACAAAAACAGTTCAATGGTTACCAGGGGCACTGGGGGTGAAGGGGAGCACTTAAGTGGTGACAGTCAAGACACAATGTACAGCTGAAATCTCACATTGATGTAAACTATTATGAACTCAATTTAAAAAAAAAATAGTGGCTTAACCAAGAGAGAAGTGTATGTCTCTCTCAGTAATGGTCCTGCTATAAGCAGTCTAGCACAAAATTTGGCAGTTTCACAGTACAGGGGACCAAGAGTCATCCTATCTTGTCCCTCTGCCATCCTCAAACAGCAGCTTCCATCTCCAGGTTTAATATGGCTGCTCCACCTCCTGCCATCACATCCACATTCCAGTCAGAGAGAAGGAAGAAAAGGGAAGAGGAGCATATGCCTTTCCCTTTAGTGTACTTACCCAGAAGTGGCACACATTCCCTCCACTCACACCCCATTGGCTAAAACTTTATCCCAAGCCACAGCCAGCGGCAAGGGAAGCTGAGCGATGCAGTCTTGAACTGAGGAGACAGGTGCCTCACTGAAATTCTCAGTTTCATTCCTGAAGGAAGAAAGGATGGACGCGTGTTTAGGGATGGTGATCACTCCCTGCTTCTTTTTGTTTCTGCTGTTTCCCTGCACAAAGAGGCAGAAGTTCCCGGAGTTCTTTCCTGGAAACGCTCAGAGGTCTGTAAAGGTGGCCCAGACAGATGGAGGAGCTGGGGCAGCTGAGCAGAGGCGGAGCCCGGGGCTGGGGTGGCGGGAGGTGGGGAACCCCCTCGTGCCTGCACTTCTGCCTCAGCCTCTGACTGCTGAGCTTCAGCACGCACCTCCTTTCTCTCCCACCCTAGCCTCTTGGGCCCCCAACTCCGCTGGCTCCTGTCCCATCTCCTTTCTGTTCCCACCAGGTGTTCTGTTGGGCCCAGGGCAGGCCACCCCAAAATATCCCACAACAGCATATGGATTTTTTTTTTAAGATTGGCACCTGAGCTCACACCTGTTGCCAATCTTCTTCTTCTATTTTCGATTCTTCTCCTCAGAGCCCCCCGGTACATAGTTGTATATTCTAGCTGTGAGTGCCTCTGGCCATGTGGGACGCCGCCTCAGCGTGGCCTGATAAGCGGTGCCATGTCCGCGCCCAGGATCCGAACCGGTGAAACCCCGGGCCACCAAAGTGGAGCGCACAAACTTAACCACTCAGCCACGGGGTGGCCCCTTTATTGACTATTTTGAATTAAAGCTTCTTGAGATGCAAAAAGGCCATTCTGAGCCTCCTGTCTCTGTGCCCCTGAAAGCAGGAAGTTGGTCTCCCATGTGGAGGGCGCTCTCCCTGCCTCCTGGTCTCCAGGGCCAGGGATTCAGGGCCGAGAAGCTGCGTAACAACCTGCTAATTTACCCCCTCGAGCCTCAACTCTCATTAAACTCCTCACTGTTTACGTACCCCAAACCTAAGTTTCTTTGTCCCATCATTCTTCACCAACTCACTACTTCTTTGTGTAAAAGAGGTAGCCATTGCCCGCTTTGTCCACTCTCCGAGCACGTTTACGATCTCCAGCACATATGTACTAAACTTGGTTTTTCTCCTGGTAATCTGGGCTTGTGTCATTTTATTATTAGTCCCGCCATGAGAACACAAGAAGGGCAGAAAGGGGATTTTCCCCACCCTGACAGTTCCCTCCCAGGCCATACCCCAAGCCCCACCACACCGCTGGAGAATCCCAGGATCCAAAACGGCAACCCAGATGTTCCTACGGTGGTATCACCCCTGCCCTTGAAAAGAGACAGTCTTCTGCAGTTACTGAGACCTGAACACTGGACTCCCCAGCAGCTGGCCGCACAGGCCCCTCACACATGCAGGGCCTTCCTGCTCACAGCTGCACATACTTCCTCTCTCGTCCTCCATCAAGCCAGGGAGCAGGAGAGGTGGGAGGAGGGAGCAGTGGGCTTGCTTCCAGCATCTTCCAAGAGACAACTGGCCTGACATTGAACAGGTCACTTCCCTTTGGCCTTCTCTCCCGATGCAGCTCACCTGGGGCCACCACAGAGTTCCCTCCCATAGCTACCCCCACCTCCCCAGGCTCTCACCACCCTCTGACAAAGTTGTCCCCACTGCAACAGACCTTCCTGCCTGCTGAAGCCCACCCCACCTTTCTGGCTGGGGCCAGCCGGGGCCGGGTAACCCCCTTCCTGAGCCAGGCCTTCTTAATTACCCTCTGAAAGAAGAAAGCTAACTAACAACCTCTGTTCTGCTTTGATGAGCTGACCTTGCTTTTCCCAGTCACAAGGGCAGTCTGAGGCCAAATTTTCCATCCAGGGAGAAAGGCAGGAGTGAGGGCAAGCTGAGAGGAAGTGGGTGGTGAGGGGTGGCCACTCGGCCAGTCTGCCTACCTCTTTCTTTCCTCTGAATTGTGGGTGCCTTAAGCAAGAGCAGAGCAGCCTGGCTCTGAGAGCTGGGCCAGGCATGGCTCTGGGAGAAAGGCAGAGAGGAAAACACATTTCTTTTTAATGGGAACCAGATTTGAGAGGGGAAAAATGAGAATCATAGAGGAATGAAACCCCAGAAATCCCAGCAGGGCAGCTGGAGGACTGCCCAGTGTGGCCTGCCATGATGGGCCTGCCCACCCCCCTCCCAGGTCCCTCTCCCGCCGGCCACAGGGTGTCCCTCCACGTGCACAGCCCTCTCAGCCCTCCCTTCCATCCAGGCCTCCCCACGGCCCCATGAGGCAGACTGAGAGGAACCACTAGCCCACTTGGTCAAGGTGCTCTGACTGCTCAAGGCCAGCAGCAGCAGGAGGAGGGGCACTGAGGGCCTGAGATGCAGCTGCAAGGGTGGCAGCCCCTCCCCTGGGTCCCCCGAGTCTGCAAGGGATATGCATGTATTTGCTTAAGTTATGCATCAGAACAGACGCTTTGCCTATATTTAGATGTAATGAAATAACTCCATCCTTTTTAAAACAGAGTTGGGGGCTATTTTAAGGTAGTCAAAGGTTACCTGTTCATGTTTCATGCATGCAAAGCTGTATGGAGAATTATACAGTACACAAACAATCCTATAACCACTCAGGATCCCAGAGAAAATTCTTCTTTCCTTTTCCACCACTAGTGGAGAAAACTCTCCTTCCCCACTTTAGAAGGTGAGAAACTGCCCCGTCTACCCCCAAGAATTAAACAAATTAAATACAAAGCTCTAAGGCTGTTGTATTTGCCATTAAGAGAAGCACTGGCCCAGTATACGGAGCAGGGAAGTCAAGCAGGGGAACAAACGCAAATCAGGATTTTAGTCTGCAAGGAAGTTGGTGGCTCCTCTCTCTCCTTGCCGGCACTGGCCTGCACCAGCTTTCATGGTGTCTGCAAGGGAGGGCCAACTGGGTGCCAGGCACAACGCTGGGCACAAGGGTTACAGACAAGAGTAAGACCTTACCCTTGGCCTCAAAGTTCTCAGAACAGATGCTGAAAGTGACCCTATCACTCTAAAATGATCTGTGAGAGGATAGAATCACATACGACACTGTGGACACCGAGGAGGAACACTTGGCCCAGGGGGTGGGGTGGGAGTTCAGGGAAGGTTTCCAGGAGGAAAAAAAAGAAAGTAAAAACTGAGCAGAGTCTTAAAGGATGAGTAAGAGCTGGGGGAGGGGGCTGCAGGAGAGGATGGCACAAGGTGCTCTGGCAGAGGGAACAGCATGAGGATGGCATGGAGGCACGACACAGCAAAGCAGAGACAGACCTGGAGATTCGGGCTGCGGCAGGCCTTGTATGTCCGCTAAGGGCTGGCCCATTATCCTGTAGGCTTTAAGGCAAAGAGTGGTTTGGTCACCTTGAACATGGATCTTCCTGGCTGCACTGTGGGGCTGGCAGGCTGGAGGGAGGAAAGCCATGAGGAGGCTGAGGCAAACATCCAGAAGGCTGCTGCAGTGTGAGCAAGGGCACTGTCACTAGGGGTGATGTCACCAAGACCGACCTGGGTTCCCTCCTGGCAAGTTCAATCAGACGCTCCACCAGAAGTAGTTGTCTCACAAAGCAAAGTATATTTGCAGTGTAGGGGAGGAATACATTTCCTCTACTCTCTGGGTCCTTCTGGCCAGAAAACAAATTAAATTCACATGAGACAGAATAACAGGAGAAAATTAAACAAAGCTTTATAGCGTGTATACCTGGGAGAGACCCAGGCAAACTGAGCAATTCACAAAATGGCAGAAGCTCTCACCTTCAATACCACCCTCAACTAAAGACCAAGGAGGATGTTGGGGGTGGGGGGAGTCAGTTATGGGAGATTACCAGAAAAGCACAGTCAACAAGAGTAAGGCTATTATGCAGACTTGAGTCCTTGCCTTCTGCATTGATAAGAGTTTCTGGAGATAAGGTCATCCCCCCTTCTTCCTGGTACAGAGAGGGAGACACCTTTATAGATGGAGATGTCCTTTACGATGTAAATGTCTCTTTCAAAGGGTAACTTCTACTTTTCAGAGTTTCTCTCATGCCTGCAGTTTTTAAAAGTAACCAGCCCAAAATAATCCTTATGCCAAAGAGACATATCTTGGGGTGGTCAATTCCAGTCCCACCTTTGAAATTTAAGTTTCACAGTCCTTTGAAACTTTAAGAAGTTTCATAGTCCAGAAGCTGAGTGGTACATTGTTTCATCTCACCAAACACATTTCTTAGTCCTGGTAATAGATCAGTCCAGTTAAATTTATTCTACGAGGTGGTGATGCAGGTGGGCTCCCAAAGTTAAGCCTATATTGTGGAAGCAAGCAATCAGGTATTTAATAAGAAGTATTTCTATGGAAATAAAAAGAAAAACAAGGTTAATGGTTGGAGTAAATTATAACCCAGTTCCTGAGCCCAGGGAGCCGCCAGTCAAGATTCCCAGGTGTCAGAGTCAAAGCCTCTTTTGCAGTTTGAGATGTCTCTGATGATGTCATCGGGCATTAAAGTATCTTTCTGAGCAGCTTACAGCTTACACAACAACAGATATGTATCTCTCTTAAGTTTATATCAAGTTTTTCAGCTTCAGTTTGCAAGGCTTCAGGAAAAAGGTCAGGTTCGGTTTTCAAAGATTCTGAATGAAAATGATGGAAAAAAAATTGAAAATTTTAGTTTGGAGATTTGTAGCCAGATATTTCAGGAGAAGAATTCAGGATCCAGTACAGTTCACAGGTAGAAAAAACCCCAAAGACAATTAACAGAACTAGGATCTAATAGTCACAAATGCATTATAGTTTTTTTACTGAAACATAATTTTTCTCTCTAAAATCACCCTTATTTTTACCAAAGATAGCCAAATTAAGACTACTTGGTTTGTAAAATAAGTTTAGTTTCAATAAAGTTGGCCCAATTATTTACATAAGTGCAGCAAGAATAGCAATTGATCATGTAGGCTCTTTTAAATCTGCTTTGCTGGAATTTTTTATGAGCAATCTCAGATTGAACTTTAAAGACCTCTCGAGGCCAGAAAAGCCAAGCCAAAGACTTGCCATCGGATTTTGCTGGCAATACTTGCAGATCTGGGTGGACTCCTCTCTTCTCAAGATCCCCCAAAATATTTCAAGGTTCCTTGCACCTGCCAGATAAGTGAGCTTCCTTATTTACCAGGTAAGATTACTAGAGTCTCTGCAAACAAGGTACCAGGCCAATATTTCCAAGTGGCTTTATTCCAGAAAGTCAGCCTTATTCCTCAAAGGCAGTATTGTCATATCTGAGCCTGTATGTTTCTCTCAAATATGACATTCCAGTCAAAGCCTTGGTAAGATAACCAATGTGTCCTGTTATAAGGAGAACAGATTCTTATTGAACTTATGCAAATAACTATATTGCCATGAAATAACCATACTCACTCACTAAGTTTCCAAATTCCGGAGGGATCAGGTAGGGAGAAAAAGATAAATGTTTCACTTCCACTCACAAGGGTATAATTTCACCAAGTTTCTATAAGGCATAGTTAGCACAAGAGAAAAGAGAAAAAGATTTCCTTAAATTTGAGAAAACAAAATAGCAAAAAATCAACACTATTTCAAACAAAAGTCACAGAAAAATTATAATCATCCTCATCAGTTCACACAGTCTTGTATAATCTAGTTTTGATCTTCATCTTCGATTAGCAGATTTCTGAGGTCATCAGTTTCTCCATTAGATTTCTGTAATTTCATACCCAGTTCAGTTTTATGATCTGAAAGTTTATCAGAAACCTGCATTCCAGAGTAAGTGTCAGAGTCCTTTCCATGAATCTCTCTGAAGATGAGACATATTTGCAAAAGCAAAAAGCATCAGAGTAAAACAATACTGTCAGTAAACAACAAAAGACTCAAAAATGGAAATTGACAAAGAAATTTGGTTAATTTTGTGACAGACAACACCTCAAAATAATAACCAGAATTATGCCTGATAACCAGGACAGATCAGAATTTTAGAAATGTTATGTAATTTTTTAAAAGACTTATATCAGTAACATTTACCTACATAATACCATAGATCCCTTTGACACAATGTTTAGTTATCCATTTAACTATAGCGACAATGAAAGATTTTTAGGCAAATGCAGGAGATTAAACAGCTGTAAGATCTTAGCACCTGTGATTAAAGACTTGATAAACAATACAGGAAATTTATTTTGATAAAACATAAAATCCCTACCCTTCTGCTAGACAACTTAGAGAGAAAACTTCCCATAATCTCTTTACCAAGAGCAGAGTAGAAGTTCAGGAAAATTATCCTTTGAGAGAAAACCAAATTTTAATTTCTGCAACACCTTTTTTTTTTCCATTAAAATTCATTTACTTAATTGGATTTACTTTAATCTTAGCCAACTTCACCAGGCATAAAACTCCTTTCAGAATTTCTCTTTCACAAACCTTCTATAACTTTCTTTTTACCTTCAGAATTTGTCCCATGTTTTCTTTCTTCCTTTCTAGTACTTTAGGACAAATTTATCTTTCTTAACCCAACAAAAATATTTCCATTCTTTATACCTTCTTTACTGAAAACATATATTTTATTTTCCTTAGATACAAAGATGTTTGCCTTATTAGTTTCCAGTAGCTTTAATTACATATATTAATTAGAATTTTAACCCTTACAGATCCTAGTAAAAACTAAAAAGGTAAGCAATTCTGAGCTGCCTTTTTCTCTCAGCATTCTAAACACTCTTCATAATTTCTGGAAACACGCCACTTCACAATAATAAAACACAAAGCATGCTTTCCAATAGACCAAGATGCTTTTAGCCTCTCTGCAATAAGAAGCCAAAAGTAGATAAACTTACATTTAGTAATTAATGTCTAATATCTTATCTTATTTGGAAATTATCTAGATACTCAATGAATTTCATCATTTAAATTAACCTACCAAAACTTCAAAGTTTCAAGTTACCAAAAAGATTTTGGAAGTTATTTTAAATGCACATGCCATAAACTATAATTATTGCTAAAAGTTTATCTATAAACTCTTATTTAATTTATATCTAAATCATTTATTCCCAATAACGATGTTTAGATTACCCACAAAAACTTTATGAGACATTAGACAAAATTAACTATCATTTAAAGCTATTATTTTGCTGACAAATTTCTAATAGACAACGTGAGCTTATTTGACTAGTAAACCCAGGCTGCATGTCTGCACCATATTCAAATACCGACAACTCTAAGGACGTGCCTTTTCAATCAAACCAACAAACTTAAACTTTCATTAACCAAAGGTTAATCTATATCAGGTTAACTTAAAAGATATTGGGTTAATTTCTATTACATTTAGGATTTATTTAAGTGCTTACTTTAAGCCAATTAAACAGAGTGCTTAATTTTGGCCATACCATCCAGAGGTAAAATATCACACATATATAACATACATATAGACACACATGCACAGAGTCTCCACAGCTATTGTTTTAAAATTACTGCCATGAATCAGGTACAGTAATACAAAGCTCACCAGCTATGAATCCAAATTTTGTTTTAAACCTTTTTACCAATATTTGTGGAGAAGACATTCAAGATGCTAGATTTTTGGCAAGGGTGCTCTTATGGCCATTTTTCCTTTTTCCCTTTTTTTTTTCTCCAGTCCTGGGAGTTAACCACATCACAACAGCACAGAGATATTCCTCAAGTTTTCTCCCAGATGGAGTTGCTGGGACATAAACCATCCAATTGAAAGCATTTCCAACTAGTTAAAATGCACGCAAGGGGTGAGTCTCCAACGATGCTTGGGGCTTTCCCCACGGCAGTAAAGCTGGTGTCTGACTGACAGCAGCCAGAGAAAGGGTGCAGAGCCTGACTGTGGGCATCAACATAGCTATAAGATCTAGTTAAGCCCCGCTCTGCCTGGGCACTTAGTCCCTGAGCCAACACAAGGCAAGGCAGGGAAGCAGGAGGCAAAGGCCTGGAGCTGGCTGTGGGCCGGGGCTCCCTGTGCTCAGGGTTGAGAATTAAGTACAGAAGGTCCAGGTTCTGCTTAGGTCCAGCCTGAACTTAACCTCAACTTGGTGACAAGAGAGGAGGTGACAAACAGGACAGACAAAGCAGGGAAAAGAAGGGATCAGGCCTCCCCCTCATGGCCTCTTCCAGAGGTTTATCAAGATAAGGGTCACACAGAACACTATCCCAGCAGGACAGGTCACAGAATAAATCACAGGTCTCCTATCCTCATAACTGACTCAGTAGGTGCCTAAAATACTTAACAAGTCAACTGCCAAGAAAGGGCACCCCACTTGGGGGTCGCTGGGGTGATCAGGCCCAGAAACCAGAGTGTGGGGGCTACCAGGGGTGGAGCCTTTGACTCTTCAAAGATTTCTTTGTTTCTCAATTACAAAGATCAAAAGGAGCCCAAAGTGGCCTCTGTAACTTTAAGAAAGATGAAATAAAAGAGTCCATTACCTTGAAAATCCCCCCTGAACCTAGGGCAGCATCCTACATGTTGCTCCTCCTGTGGGGTTCCTATAGCAAGGGGTGATGGGGACATCCGCTTGCATTGCATCCCTTGTATATCTTCCCTATTATGCCTGGCAGTAATAGGTGCCTGGTGAATGGTCCCAGAGATAAAAGAATAGAGAAAAACAGTAAAGAATTTTCCACCAGTCTGGGGATATTTTACCTAATTGCATCCTGGAGCCATTCTCCCAAGAAAGGGTTCCCATACTCAACCAAAGGTTACAGTTTGGTACTTTCCTTGAACCAGCATGCCGATTGGGGCTTTTATGTGGTTCACAGTGTGGTCAGGAGCCATAGGGAGGG
This sequence comes from Equus przewalskii, assembly GCF_037783145.1. NCBI lineage: Eukaryota > Metazoa > Chordata > Mammalia > Perissodactyla > Equidae > Equus > Equus przewalskii. The sequence goes on from NW_027228758.1 coordinate 321,152, forward strand.
ATCCCACTCCAGCCTTAGGAAAGGAAACCTGCCACGGGAGTCTTGGAGATTGGCGACTATCCTAATGACTTAAGTGGTTGACCCGTGCCCGTGTCAGATTTATATATTAGAGACAGCATTAGGAAGGAATGGATTAATTCATTCTTCATCACCCTCAGGCTTAAGGTACTGGTTCTCTTCGAGCTGAATGCCATGATTTGCCCCATAGAGTAGCCATGGGCAGCAAACACGTATTCATACAGCTGTCCGAGAAGGTTCCCGATGAAGAAGTGAATTTAGATCCATCCTTGAAAAAGACAAAGGCACAAGGAAGAAAAGAGCGCTTACTAGAACTTCAGCTCACAAGCCGGTGAAGCAAGATGACTGTATGGGCCGCCAGAAGAAATGATGTGGGCTTAGTGAGCCGAGGAGTCGAGAGAAAGATTTCTTGGACTCTCAAGGTCTGGTAGTAGTGCTCCTTTATTCAGAGAATAATGTGGGGACAGGGCCCACGGGCAGTGAAGGGCTGCAGGCATGGGGACAGGACCCATGGGCAGGACTTTATTAATAGGTCTTGGTCTTATAATATTGGATAGGGAAGTATTCCCAGCCAGACATTTTAAAACATACTCAGGCAAAGTTGATATAACCTCTTTATAAAAAAAATCAGGGGCCAGCCCCGTGGCTGAGTGGTGAAGTTCGTGCGCTCCACTTTGGTGGCCCAGGGTTTAGCCAGTTTGGATCCTGGGCATGGACATGGCACCGCTCACCAGGGCATGCTGAGGTGGCGTCCCACATGCCACAACTAGAAGGACTCACAACTAAAAATATACAACTATGTACCAGGGGGGTTTGGAGAGAAAAAGGAAAAATAAAATCTTTAAAAAAAAAAATCAGCTCAAACATTCCAATCTTTATAATCTTATCAACACTTAGACTTTCACATTTCATCAATTCAAGTGTAACCTGAGTCAGGGGCTTAAAGCTAGTCATTATTTATTTATTTATTTATTTATTTGCATGTGTGTTTCCTTTTTCATTTGACCTTTTCATAGGTACCAATAAAAATTATGATGAGACCTCTAACAAATTTTTCCCCCAATTTAGAAGTTTTCCCAATTTAAATGATCCATCAGCTGGCCACATTGATGAGTAGGATCTTAACAACGACTCAACCAATAACCTTAACTGTGGACACATGAGGCATCCCCAAAAGAGATCTAGAAAGTTAACTCCCAAAAATAGTCTAAGAAAGTAAAGGCTTTCATTGCACAGCAAGCAACAAAGGTTGAGAAGACAAAGCCCCCTTATGAAAGCAACTGGGACCCCTTATGACAAACTCCCCTGAGAGCTGAAACAGCCGGACAAGGAGAGTGTCCCGAACCCATCTACTCGACTACTCGCCAAGATGCGTGCCGGTACATGCATCCTCCGATGGCAGAGACCAGAAAGATCACACAGCCAAGCTCTCAAGACGTAGAACAAGACAAAAGGCCCAGACAACAGACTTATAGAGATGCCTGTGTCTTATGACAAACAACAAAAAAAAGACAGAGAGAAGGAAAAGTGCTATCTCTGGGAGGAAAAGGATCTACAATAATTGAGTACTCAACCAAATCCTAGAGTCACTGAATCCAAGAAGCTAACCTCACCAAAATTTTCTCCTGCTAATCTAAATTTAGAAAGGCAAAAAAACTCACCACTCTTGCTTCCATTGGAACCTGCAGGCAGAGATCCGGGAGACTGACGTGGTAAGAACTCTTCCCTCTTGCTGGCTCTTGTCAGGGGTCCGGGGTCTCTCTGCTGCAGTGGTCCAGGAGCGAGCAGTGTCCAGCCAGTGAAATTTTATCCCGTCCAAGTTGCCAAACTGTAAGGGAGGAAGACATCTCCTCTACCCACCCTTGGTCCTTCTGGATGGAAGATGAATTAAATTCACATGAGACAGAATAACAGGAGAAAATTTTTAAAAGCTTTATAACACGTATACACGGGAGAGACCCAGAAAAACTGAGCAATTCACAAAATGGCAGAAGCTCTCACCTTCAATACCACCCTCAGCTAAAGACAGAGGAGGGTGTTGGGGGTGGGGGGAGTCAGTTATGGGAGATTACCAGAAAAGCACAGTAAACAAGAGTAAAGCTATTATGCAGATTTAAGTCCTTGCCTTCTGCACTGGTAAGAGTTTCTAGAGATAAGGTCATCCCCCCCTTCCTGGTACAGAGAGGCAGACACCTTTACAGATAGAGATTTCCTTTACAATGTAAATGTCTCTTACAAAGGGTAACTTCTACTTTTCAGAGTTTCTCTCATGCCTGCAGTTTTTAAAAGTAACCAGTCCAAAATAATCCTCATGCCAAAGAGACATATCTTGGGGTGGCCAATTCCAGTCCCCTACAGAAGCAAATAGGAGAGCATGTGGAATCATTTCCAGAGTCATGGTGTCCCCAAACAAAGCAAAGCAGAGACACTTATTTTGGATGAGTCAAAAGGGGGAGGTGGGTATTCACTTGCGCAGGCTTAGTTGAAAACATGCTTCCACAAACACTGCTGGGTAAGCTAATAAGGACTAAGCTCCTCCTGGAGGGACCTTAGCATTAAAAATGAGGCGAAGCTCACGGGCTTAGCTCTGAGGGTCAGGTTTGGTCGGGTTCAGGGTGGTTGGTGATTGCATCTCCTTAACATAGCAAAAGAAAGAAAACAATTTGGAAAACAGCTAAATGCTTCCAAACCCACCCTTGAGTTCCTCAGGACAATTAGCTGGCGACAGCAGAGAGAGCAGTTCTGAGAAATATCTAGAAGGTTAATCAATAGGACCTGGTGAGTGGGTAGATACAGAAGGAAACTAAGGAGGAGGAAAAAGGGACATGGAGGGGAACAAGGATCCCTGAGGTTACTGCAGAACTGTTACTGCCCAGGGGCGGTCCTCTGCTCGCTGTAAGACATGCCATAGCCAGGAGGCAAGGTGGTAGAAGAGAAAGGGCTTCTTTATTACAGCTTGCCAGCAAGAGGGAAGACGGCCAACTAATGTCAGAAAGAACCATCTTACAGAACAAAGACTACAGGCCAGTTGTGTCTGGGGCTGGTCTCCGGGTAGGGGAGGCGGCTGGTCTCTGGGTGGGGCCTCCATCTGGTCCTAGTTCCTGATAGTCCTATGTTTTACTGGATACGCCTCACAGAATGGAGCAATGCCCTACACCCTGATCTTTCAGTTGTCATTGATGATGGCTATCAGCATAGGCTCTCTGCCCAGGGGTCATCACATTCCTGGAGAACTCGAAAGAACAAAGTTATTGATGCTGGATTGGTGAGCTAAGGAGTCGAAAGAAAGATTTCTTAGATTCTCAAGATCTGGCAGTAGTGCTCTTTTATTTAGAGAATAGAATAGCATGGGGACAGGACCCATGGGCAGTCAGAGCTTCTGCTGCATGGGGAGAGGACCCACGGGCAGTCAGAGATGCTGCTGGCATGGGGAGCTGCTGCTGCCACTGCTGGCATGGGGACAGGACCCATGGGCAGGCAGAGCTGCTGCCGGCATGTTGCTGCTGCTGCTGCTGCCGCTTCTGCTGCAAAGTTGGGTGGAGAGTAAGGCTAAATTTAAGGCATAGGTATGTGAGTTATCTCTTTACAAGACAAAGGAAAGAATACGTAAAAAAGTTAAAATGGTATCAGTGCCTGTAGGGTCTGGCCATTTGGCCGTCCCACAACTTTTAGATAAGAATCAAACCAGATTGAGTAAATGGCAGAAGTCACCACTTAAATATTATCCTCAGCCAAAGACAAAAGAGGATTTTGTGGGGTGGGGGTTAGTTACATGAGGTTGCCAGACAGTAAACAACTTAAGTTCTTGCCTCTGGCATTGATTAAGAGTTTCTAGAGATAAGGACATCCCCCTTCTTCCTGGCACAGAGAGGGAGGCATCTTCACAGATAGAGGTTTCCCTTAGAAATGTAAATATTTCCCAACAAAGGGACAAGCAAATTCCACTCCTCGGAGCCTGCTTCTCACCTGTAGTTTTAAAATTAACCAGGCTAAAAATCCTCATCAGTTATCATCTTAAAGCAGCTTGGAGTGGCCACAAAATCTACAGCGCATGCCTGAGCTAGTTAATCAGAGGTCATTCAAAGTTACAATATGGTTTCTTTTCTAAAATATGGCTTCCCTATGTCAACCTTGTGTTGAGCCTATATCAGACAGACATTACTCTCTCATTAGAGAAATATGGAAGCCAGAGAGGATAAGGCTGTCAGAGAGACCTGAGAAGGGCAGGATTTTTTTTTTTAATGGCCAAATTGAGCTATTAGGTGACCCTTCGCGCTAAGGAGCTTCCTCTGATCGGAGACTTGGTTGCTCCAGCTGCTTCCAATCTCCGGTAACATCCTGCAGCCTCTTGAGGGTTTAATTCAATTCAACAAACGCTTATTGAGCAGCTACTCCTCATAAGGGAAAGGGGAAGAGCCAAGATGGAACAATTACTGAGTACTTAAATTGTGTGAGCGGAGTGTTAAGTGTATTTACATGTAATCTCCTCTCCAGTCACAGTCCCCTCAGCTGAGAGGCAGAGTCATTTATCTCCGGGGCCCTGGGAAGCCAGGTAATTGGTCCAAGTTTAGGTGATAAGTAAGGGGGGTGGTGCCAGGAGGCACTCCCAGAAGTAGTGCTCTATCTCTAAGACACCTTGCTCCTCAAGGAACCCAGGAGGTTGCAAGTGACTGATACACAAACTATTTTAAGCAAAAAGGGGAATGCACTGGCTTATTTAACTCAAAAGCACATGATTCATCTCGTTCGAGGCACAGCTACATCCAGAGGCTCAAATGATGCTGTCAGTTCTCTCTTACCCTCACTCATAAATGAATAAATCCATCTCTTTCCCCTTCATGTTCATCTTGGCTCATGCATGACAGCAGAGCGTGATAGTTTGGGGTCCCACAGGCTGGGTTCAAATCCTGGCTTCACCACCAACTAGCTGGGTGACTGTAAACAAGTTGCTTAACTTCTCAGGGTCTCTGTTTCCTCATCTGTAAAATGGACATAATAATAGTATCTGCCTCAGAGGTTCTTGGGACGAGTAAATGAGATCATCCACACAAGGTGCTTGGAACAGTCTGGCAAAAGTCAGCTCCCGACATGCCAGCTATTACCATGTCTGTCTCTGTGTCTTTTGGGGTAGGCCTTGCAGGGGATCAGAATTGGCCACCTCAAAATGTTGTCTCTTTGGCTTGACTATTTTTAAGAACAAAAGACTCTGAAAGAAGCTTTGACAGTCCTCCTAACTACCTACAAGAATTTACAATAGAAGGCCTGTTCTAGGAAAGAGCTAATCCCATAAGACAACATTGTCCATAGCTGGCCCAGCGAACACTTGTTTAACAAACATTTGCATTTTCATCTCCATGTGAACTGCCTTCCTCCCCTTCAAAGCCCCAAACCGCTACCCCCAACATCCTCCTTTGTCTTTAGCTGAAAATGGTATTTAAGGCGGCAGCTTTGGCCATTCTGGCAAGTTGCTCAGTTTTGCTGGGTTTCTACGATGCACACATGTCACAAAGCTTTGTTTGATTTTCTCCTGTTGTTCTGTCTCCCATCAATTTAATTCAAAGCCCGACCAGAAGGACCCAGAAGGAAGAGGAGTCGTCTTCCTCCCCTACAGCCTCATTCACTCCTGCTGCAGACAGCTCCTCCATGTGGCCCAGAGGGATGGCCACAGAAACCCCCACTGACATCATCCCCGCAGCTTCTGGTCGCAAAGGGAGAAAGGCCTTTCTCTGCATACACATGTAGCAAATCTCAAGGCAGACTCTGGTTCTGCTTAGGTCATGTGCCACCTCTGAGGCTGGAGATGGGGTATTCTCATTGGCCAGCCTGCACCTTCTGCCTGACTTTGTGGGGCGCCAGGATTAATAGCTCCACTTGGATCATACAGAAGTAGAAGAAGGAGGGGTCCTTAAAAGATGGGATGCCATGAAGACAAAATACCATCTGTCCACTCTTCTGTGCTAGGTGCTGTTAGGAAGGGCTGTGACAAGATGAGTGAGGCACAGCATGCTCTCCTCGAGAACGTACATCAAAGTAGAGAAGCTGAGGCAGAGACACACACAACAGTACTAGAATGCACACATTATGGACTGAATGTGTCCCCCGCAAAATCTGTATGTTGAAATCCTAACCCCCCAAAGATGATGGTATTAGGAAGTGGGGCCTGTGGGAGGTGCTTCGGTCATGAGTGTGGAGCCCTCATGAATGGCATTAGTGCCCTTATCAAAAGGCTGAAGACCACTTCCTCCCCCGTCTTCCGCCACGTGAGGTTACAGCTAGAAAGCGCCATCCATGAACCAGGAAGCGGGGCTCACCAGACACCAAATCTGCTAGCACCTTGATTTTGGACTTCCAGACTCCAGACCTGTGAGAAATAAATGTTTGTTGTTTAAGCCACTCGTTCTCTGGAATTTTTTGTTATAGCAGCCTGAATGGACTAAGATAGCAGACTGTAAGAAATACCATAAGAGAAGGACAAGTGAGATTTTCGAGATTCTCATAAAGAAGAGATCATGTCTGGTTGGGTGAATCAGCACAAGTCTTTTTTTTTTTTTTTTTTTTTTGAGGAAGATTAGCCCTGAGCTAACATCTCCTGTCAATCCTCCTCTTTTTGCTGAGGAAAACTGGCCCTGAGCTAACATCCATGCCCATCTTCCTCCACTTTATGTGTGGGACACCTGCCACAGCATGGCATGCCAAGCAGTGCGATGTCCACACCCAGGATCCAAACTAGCGAACTCCAGGCCATCGAGAATTGGAACACGCACACTTACCCGCTGCGCCACTGGGCCAGCCCCAGAATCACCACAAGTCTTATGAAGAAGGTAGCTTTCGAGCTGAACTATGAAGTCTGAGTGGGATGTTGGCTCAGGGGGTGGTGCCCATTCAACATGAACAATCATGTTGGGGAGGGAGCCCACCTGGTTTGACAGTATGGGGCATAAGGAGTAATCTTGAGAGGTAAGGCTGGAAACTGAGCCAGCAACAGCACTCAGAAAAGCAGGCTGTAGTCAAGAATCATTAAATCAGGGGGCTGGAAAGGCAACAGCTATACACAGATATTGAATTACCAAGATAGAGAGCAGGGGATGCATGGTGTGGAAGAGGATTGTGAGTCAGATGCTGAGGTCATCTAGAAAGTCGTGGAGTGATGAGCTTCACCAGCCAGGACGGGCAGAAGCCAGGACAAGCAGATGGCCAGATGGCAAAGATTTTTAAAGAAGCATCTTAATTCTTGATCCCCAATTCTCTCCAGAGACTTCTACATGACTCATGTCAATTCCAGTTAATCCAAGAGAAGTTGGTTTTCCAGAAGAAATTTTATATCCATAAGAAGTGTGAAAACATTCATTCATTCATTCATTCACTTATTCACTCATGCACTTCACATTGGTTGGGCACTGTTCTGGACTCCAATGAGACAAATGAATGTCCTTGAGCTCAAGGAGCTCGCTGTCTGGGGCAACCTACTACTTTCTTCATGCCTGCTGGTCACACACGGTATACGGATTATCTGTTAGATAGCTGACTCCCCACTGGACTGGGCATTCCCATCAATAAATGTCTATTGACTGATTGTGTCTCTATCCTCAGCCTCCGCTTCAATTGAAAGAATTTAATGAAACAATTTAATTTCAATGATGTGCTGTTTTGTGCAGAGTCTGGAAGTTGTGATAGGAAGCAAGGAGGAAGCTGAGCCCTCTCCATGAAAGAAACAGCAGCTGCCATGGGAAAGTTCCAGTGAAGACCTCGTTCTGTCAGAGGAAAAGTTAAGTTTCATGTGGGGAGGAAGGGGAAACACTATCCAAGAAGCAGCTCACAGTAGAAGAGGGTGTACCCGGCCCTGGGGTGAGCAGGGCCTGAGGCGCAGGGGCACGGAGGGGTGGGCCTGGACTGTGGCTCATAGACAGAGGGAGGGTCTGAGCTTGAGGTGGAGGCGAGGAGTGCAGCAGTGTCAGGTGAGGAGCAGATGACAGAGGAATGGGAAGGGAAAAGGTGGAGCGGGAGGACCACCTGCTAGCTTGCATGGAAGGTAAAGATGGCCAAGAGGCCTTTGACGCTCCGCCCACAAAGATGCAGGATTGACTGCTACTCCCCTTTCCTCAGGGCCGGCCTGTGGCTGCGTTAGTCAATAGGATACAGCAGAGTGACGCTATGCCAGTTCCAGGCCTGGCCTCCAAGGAGGCTGGGGGCTTCCTCCTCGGTCTCCTGTAGCCCTGGCAGGTCTCTTTTCAACCCTGATCACCCATAGTTCTATCCAGCCTGTCACCATTGAAATCCCAGCATCTCTAAGTGCTGAGCCCAAATCGGTCAGCATAGACCCACACTGGTGTCCTCCCCTCCCCGTCCTCCTGGTTTCCCAGAGCTGCTGACCTGTTCTGCTAGGGGAAGTCTTACTTCCAGAACACCTCCCAGTAGTGATTTTTCTTTCATCCCAATAGGGAACTCATCCAGTCCTGCACTTGCCCCTGGGTTCCCATTTGGGTTTTCTTAGTATAGTCTGTTCCACCTGGTTTTCCTCCCCAACTAGGTAACCCTCCTTGAACAGGTGTCTCCAGGCAGACCACAGCAGGGTCGCTGGGTCAGTCCTGGTGCCCTTTTGGAGGTGACACTGGGCTCAGGTTTGCCCTGTTCTATCTTCCAGTCTGGTTGCGCCTGAGGGAGGCAGCCTTCGACTTCCAGCTGCTGCCCCAATCACTACTGCAGGCTCTACCCTTCCTTCAGCCGCTCTCTTCTCATTCTCTGTTAATCCATGTTCTAGATCTTCCCAAGACAGCTCTAATCCCCCTGTGGGACCCTGTGACTACAGTGATGAATACTGTAGAGACGAGTAAAGCTAATCTGCATGGGGTGAAGGGGAATAAAGAGGAGCTGCAACGGGGAGAATGGCCCCTGCCCCAGCTGTGTGCCTGCCTCATCGTCCCCTCACTCCACCTTCTCCTCCAGCAGGCTTCTCAAACGGGCAGCGATGGGTCCCCTCGTCATCAACACAGCTCGTCATTTTCCTGAAAGCAGATTAGGAGTAAGAAGCCACCAAACGCCTCCCATTGTACATATAGGACAACTGAGGCTCCGAGGAGACTCTGTCAAGGTCAGAAAACCAGTCAGATGGCACTCAAGTCTCCTAATCCCCAGCCGGGTCCACTCTTAACTGTGCCAGCTTCCCACGTCTAACAAAGGCAAGCATCATACTAAGGAAGGCCCACAGTGATATTTAGGGTAAATGGTTTACAGAGGGTCCGATTCTCAACTCAGTGGGGACAAATGAAACACAGTTAATCTTGCTCTCAAGAAATTAACATCCCAGTGGGACAGGAGATGTTAATTCAGTCTATTAAAAAATGTTTCATTAGATACCAACTACGTATGAGATGTCTATGAAGACCTGTGAAGAATACAAAAATGAGTGAAACATGGTCTCTGACCTCAAGAGCTTATAATCTAACAGGAGAGACAAGACACGTACAAGAGAAGACCGAACTAGCAATTAAACACTAGAACATAACGATGAATGTAGTGACAGGGCGTAAGCGCCAGGAGGGGTTGGGAAGACTAGAGATGTGTCTGTACTCCCTATGGCCTGGTGTCCCCAAGCCAGAGGAAATCCCAAGGTGCTCGTTGCAGCACTGTGTCTAGTGCCTGGGAGCTAGAAGCAACTAGAAGAGGATGTTAAGTGTGGCATGTGCTTATGATGGAATCGTGGACTGTAGAAAGCACACATGACCACATGCCTAGGCATAAAATCACTACCGTGAGGAATCAAAGAAACAGTGAAGTTTAGAACACAAAGCCAATTATGAACATTAAGACACACACGTAATAATATCATGAATATTTTTAAAGAATACTCATAGATCTCAACCAGAACATGAAAGGCAGACTGGAAAGATACATATTTAATGCACTAAAGTGAGGGTCCATGGTGAAGGGGCTGACAGTGTCTATGGTGTCTATGGTGAGGGTGGAAAATCCCAAAGTTATTTACGGGGAGTAAAGTAAGTAAACTTCTCTGTGTTTGGGCAGAAGGCTGGGTGGGCAGCTCCATGAGGGATGGACCTGACCCAGTCAATCACCACCGCCTGTTTCCTTGCCAACCCCACCTTGCCAGTGTCCACCAGTTTGATTCAGGTGACTCAGCCAGACTCCCTCCCGTGCCACAGGGGTGCTCAGGACCAGTCACTGAACGCCTCTTCTTCATGAGCAAACCTACCCACTGGCCTATTGCAGCAGCTCCCGCATCCCACGGAGCAGAATTTCCCATATTTTCACCTCACAGCCCCAGACTTCCTCAGCTTGGCCCTGAAAGGAGGAGAGAAGGAGGCGGGACTGCAAGGTAATTGCCAGTACTTACCAACTATGAGCTGAGACAAAACCTGAGTTCAAATCCAGACTCCAGCAATTTACAGTGTGACCTTGGGCAAATTACTTAACCCCGCTAAGCTTCCTGTCCCCAGTCAGTAAAATACGCATCACTACACTTACCTCACAGTGGTGTTGTAAGGATTAAATTAGATAATGGATGAAGCACAAAACAATGGTAGTTGTTTTGTTGGTTGGCTGGCTGGTGAAAGTCACGGCTCTTTGAAGGGACATACAGCAGGGGTCCTGATCCCCATTCCAGCTTAAAGACTGATCTGTGGTGCAACACTTGGCCTGTCACTCTTCACTTCCTTTTCCCCAGGCACTGCTCCAGTCTCCTCTGTTGTCACCTTCCCTTGGACTCTGCCTGAGCAGGACCTGCTCTTACCACTGGACCCACGAGCTCTATAACCGTGATGATCCAAGACAGCCCTCAAATTACAGTATCCCCTTCTTCTTGACCACTTGCCACCTCATGTGCAAAAGAAGAAAGCCAAACACTGCAATGCTGGCCCCCTTTATGAGGGAGATGAGCGCAGTGGGGACTCGTGTCCAGAGCTGACTTCTCCCTTCTGCGGCACTATTCATGATGGGGAATCCAAAGCAACTTCTCACAGTAATGACTGCCGATTCTAGAGCATCATGGTGACTGGTGGCTGTGCTACCTAGAGCTCGTCTTCCAGCTTTCTCTCTTACTAGAGAGACATTGTGCAGAGTGGTGGGTGGGGGTGTCCAAGGGTTTTGAAGTGAAGAAAGAGTCACAGATCATCTTGTTACCAACCCTGGGCGGGAGGGGCAGAGAGAGGGGTGCAAAATAATAATCAGCTGGGATGGCCCAGAGAGAAAATTCAAAATCTGTCATTGAGGTGGGTTGTTTCATCTCAACACCCCTGACATACCCTCTCCAGGCAAAGACACCCCGCACCTAAACAGGGAGGACTTGACGAGGAATGTCACTGGCACAGCAGCGGGGGAGCAGATCGGGAAGGGGTTGTTCCACATCACCCTCCAGCACAGACCGAGGGGAAACATGGTTGAGCCGCTGCGAGATGCTTTCAGGGAGGCTTAAGAGAGATGCTAGTCTAGCTAACAAGAAGCAGTTCAGGGAACAACTTATTTTTCAAAGAAACATTCTGGACTTCTGCCTCTCTTTTGGATGAAGGAGGAACAGCCCTGCCCAAAATGGGGATGAGATTCAATACCCTTTGCTTTGCAGCTTTCTAGGGCTCTCAGGATACTAGGAGGTACAGAGGTTGGGGATAGGTTCTGACGTGCCCTCTGATCACTCTGACTTGGTGAAGCCCCCGTAAGCAGGGCGGGGAACAAACCTGTGGAGGTGCTCTTCCTCTGAGCTCTGTGTAAGGGTGGAATCAGGGGATGTAATGGGTAGAACAGTGTCTCCCAAAAATTCCTATCACCCAGAACCTCAGACTGTGACATTATGTGGAAACAAAGTCTTTGCAGGTGTAATTAGTTAAGGATCTCAACATGAAGCCATCCTGGATTTGGGGTGGGCCTTACATCCAATGACTGATATTCTGTTTTGGTTTTTTTTTTGCTGAGGAAGCTGGCCCTGAGCTAACATCTGTGCCCATCTTCCTCTACTTTATATGTGGGATGCCTACCACAGCATGGCATGCCAAGCGGTGCCATGTCCGCATCCAGGATCTGAACCGGCAAACCCCAGGCCTCCCAAGTGGAACGTGCGAACTTAACCGCTGCGCCACCAGGCTGGCTCCAATGACTGATATTCTTATAAGAAGAGAAGACACACAGAGGAGAACGCCCTGTGAAGACACAGGCAGAGACTGGAGTGATGGTTCTACAAGCCAAGGAATGCCAAAGAATGCCAGCAACCACCAGAAGCTAGGAGAGAGGCATGGGACACATTCTCCCTCAGAGCTCCTGGAAGGAACCAATCTGCCAACACCTTGATTTCCGACTTCCGTCCTTCAGAACTGGGAGAGAATGAACTTCTGTTGTTTTAAGCTCCACGTTTGGGGTCAATTGTTTCATCAACCCCAGGAAACTGATGTAAGAGAGTTGGGCAGAAGGTTCCAGAGATCTCTAAGTGTGCCAAGGTGCCCAGAGCGTCACCTGGTTTAATGGCTGGACTCTAGCATCTGCAGCACCTCTCAGTAGAGCATCTTCAGAAGTTAGACGGGGGCTGGCCCGGGGGCGCAGTGGTTGAGTTCGCACGTTCCGCTCCTCGGCAGCCCAGGGCTCGCCAGTTCGGATCCCCGGAGCGGACATGGCACTGCTTGGCAAGCCATGCTCTGGTAGGCGTCCCACATATAAAGTAGAGGAAGATGGGCATGGATGTTAGCTCAGGGCCAGTCTTCCTCAGCAAAAAGAGGAGGATTGGCAGCAGTTAGCTCAGGGCTAATCTTCCTCAAAAAAAAAACGAAGCTCGAGATTCTATTCTTGCTCCCTCATACCCCCTAGGCACATGCAAACCCAAACTTGAACTTCCCTCTGCACACTCAGGGTGGGCTTCAGGCCAAGCCTGGGGTTGCCTACCTCCTCTCTGTACCACCACATCTGCTCACATCTTCCAGCCTCGTTTGCCCCATCCTCCCCCACACAGACTCCTCAGAGGTTCAGTGTGACAGATGAACCCAGACAAGGACTGTCCCCCTCACATCCCTCACCTGTCTGACCTTCAGCAGTTGGCTTCTCCTTCTCAGCCAGGACTGCCAGTCACAGAAAACACCAGTGGTCACTCTGGCCTGGAGGAAGCAGGGAACTGCTGCGAGTAATGTTAAAGGAGGTCAAAATCAGTAGAAACCAAGATCTCAGCACTCAAAATAGCGACCTCAGAGACCCCGGAACATGGGACCTTGGGGAGAAGGCACTGTTCATCCACTGTCGGCAGCTGCTCCGGTAAAGAAACCTGGGAAAGGCTCTTCCCTCTACATGAGGTATATGTGCATGGTGACGCTCAGGAAGAACGTTCCAGAGTAGACACAGGCCCAGTGCTGAGGCCTCTCTGATGGCAACCCACACGACTACACCCCCCTAGGAGCAAGTCTGGGTTTCCTGAGTCATTCTCCCGCCCTGCCTCGCCCAAACTCGGCTCCCTCTGATTGGATGCTCTGCCCGCCTCGCCAGCAGTTCTTAGCCACGCCACCTACTGGAGCATCTTAAATTTGTCACCTTCTCAAAGCTGCGTTCCCCCTCCTCAGAGCTGTGGGGGTTGGCAACCCTCAAGACAGTCTTTTCTGTTCCCTGGGTGGACTTCCAGCTCTGTTGCCTCCCTGGGGAGCCAGAGGAAGAGGTGGAATGCTGTGCTCTCTTCCCCAAGGCTTGGGCTGGGCTGGGGAGCTGGGCCCACCTCCCCCCCCCCCCCCCCCCCACCCCGCCTGCCTTGCTGTGGAGGGAGCTGATACTGAAGAGGCAGCGGATGGGGAGGACGCAGAGGGACCACGCCCGGACTCTGATTCCCTGGAGGCAGGGCCAAACAGCTCTAAACAAAGCCCCCGGGCAGGCATGGAGGGAGCAGGGGGGCAGACTCAGGGAGGGCAGGGATTGTGGCCCCAGAACCGTCTGTTTCACTGCAAATCTTCTGCTTTACTGGCCCTGCCCACCCCCAAGTATTTGTCAGACTGTGTCCCAATGTTTGGTTCAAGACTGGCCGCCAGAAGCGCGGCCGTCTTCCCCCCCTCCCCCGCTGTTAAAGTCTGGGCCAGAGTCTCGCTCCCAGCGCAGTGCCCTTCCGCCCCTCAAGCCCCAGAGGAACTCCTCTGAGAAGACTGTGAACTCCTGGCCCCGAGGCCCTGCAGCCCCCGCTCTCCTCCCGGCCTTCCACCTGCTCCGGAAGCGCAGCGCTGCCCCTGCGGCCGAGCCGCCGGCGCGGGCGGGGCCGCTGAAGTTTAATTTCAGGACTGGGGCAGCATCGGGGTGGCTTGGTTTTGAAAGTGTTTGCAAAACTCTTCAGAACCTCCAGGATTCTCAAGTAAAGGAATTCTAGTGCCCGAGATAAGGTGCCAGGGATCAAGGCCCGAGCTAATTAGATGCAGACACCGGGAGGCTCGGATGGCGCCGGTGGGTCTGGGGGGAGCGGGGGAGGGGGGGCAGGTGCTGTGAGCACATTTGCTTGGGAGGGGACCCTGCGGTGGGGGAGACAGTGTTGCTAATTGCTAATAAACGTCTTTTGTTCTTAATGAACACTCATTTTCCGCCTCCGACTTGGTTCCGGCTCCTGCACTCTAGGAAAGGAGCAGTCCCAGGGTGGGGTGGGGACCCCGCCCTGCGACCCTCGCAGCCCCACTCCTCTCGGCGTAGAACCCGAGAGCCTGGGGTTCCGGTTTCCCTTGGGTTCGTTTGGGAGAGTGGGGTCCTTAACGCTGCCAGGATAAGAAAGTGAGGGAAGCGGATGGACGGCAGGAGGCGGCAGTCACCTCCGTAAGGAGGGAGGGGCAGGGTGCCAGGCTCCCCAGCGAGCGGCCTGCAGCCTCTGTCTGAGGGGCACTCCGGTCCCCGCTGCGCCTGTGCTCCCTCCCCTTCCCAGAAGGCTGGGAAGGTTCAGCATTTCATCCTGAGCTATTTTGAGGGGGTAAAGGGGGGGCTGAAGCTGGTGGTGGAGCCAAATCGCTCCCTTCTCTGTGGTTCCCACCGTCCCCTCCCCCATCCATGTTTTGGGGTTGCCAAGGAAACCGCACAACCTATCTGCAGCTTCTGTTTTGTTCCTGTCAAACCCAGGAAACTTTCTAAGGCCAATTCAGCGGGAGCATCGTCAGAGCCCAGTCAAGGAGAGGCTGCTCTGTCTTGAAGCCTCGGGCAGGGATGCTCTCCCACACAGCTGTGCACGCACAGCACAGGCACACACACAGGCTTGTACTGCCCACACACACACCTGCAGCTCCCATCGCCCAGCTGAACCTAATGGGAGGAGAGAATGAAAAACAAATAGGGAAAAGGATCCACCCTGCATGCCCCAGCGGAGCCGCAGCCCCAGCGGCCTCGTTCCCCTCCCCTGGAGCCCTCTGGAGCTGGACAGGCACCGTGCCCCAGACAGCCCGCCCACTCCAACAGCATCCTGGCCCCTCAGGCTCAGTCAGTCCAGAGAGCTGCCAGGCCAGGCTACCTAAGGAGATGAGCAGAGAAAGGGAGGTGCAGGACTAATGCAGAAGCTCCACAATGGAGTCACAGTGGTGTGTGACCTTGAGAAGGTCATTTAAATATAACACCTCTGTGAAAGGGCACTCCGGCCTCAGCCTCTCCAAATGCTCCAAAAGTGAACTGAGATACTACGAGGGCAGGGAGGCTGGCTAAAAAGCGTGGTGAAAGCACCTGGTTGTAAAGGGGACCTAGTTGAAGCTTTCTGTAGCTCCAAAATCACAGAACTAAGACCAAGGTCACCAGACAAGAAGGAACTTTCCAGTGATTTGAGCTGTCCAGCCAAGGCACAACCTGCTACATTGAGTAGTGAGTTCCCCATCACTGGAGGTATTCAAGCAGAGACTGGGTGCCCATTGACAGGGCTGCTATAAAGGAGACTGCTACTTTGACTGGGAGCTTTGGCCAAATGACTTTTAAGGTTCCATTGGTGGGAAGAGTGCAGAGTCCATGGTTCAGAGTCTGCGTGCAACAAGCCCCCAGAGTGCATGGTGACCTAGGGGCTGAGGGCAGAGGAGCCAACCCTTGCACACACTGGCATTCACTGATGCACCACCCTTGCCACATACCAGCCAGGCGTCCCAGTCTTTGTTTGTCGTGGAAGCCTTGAGGAGATCAAAGAGAAGACACCTAAAGAAAAACCCAGTGAAGATTTCTGGGTGTAGGAATTAGAGAACCACAGCCAGCTGCGGATAAGGACCTGTCAAGAAAGCCAATTTCTGCTTAAAATGAAGGGCCGTGTCTTGAGAACCAGCTCAGAAAGTGCCTTTGTTTCCTCAAAGATCAGGGGCAGAGAAGGAGGCTGACATCAGGAGAAGAAAGTAGAGGAGAGCCTGCGAGCTCTGTAGGGTCAGGGAGAGCACTGTGTCCTCAAGTCCACGCTGCTGAGACCCGCTGCTCCACCTGGGCCTGCACGAGAGAGCCCACGAGGCCTGGAGCGCAGATGCAGTCCCCTCTGCTAGCCAAGCCGTGCATCCTGCAGATAGAGGCTGCCTGGAGGAGGCACCTTTTTGCTAAATGCCCCCCTGGGGCAGCAGTGGCCCCACAGCGATGCCCTGTGATCTTCCTAAAGTACAAGCCTCACCATGACCCTCCCTACCAAACTCTTCAAGGGCCTCTCATCTCCTAGGCGAAAAGAGCAGGCTTCTTAGCCTGGTTGACGAGGCCCTTCATCATGAGCCTCTGCCCATCTTCTGGTTTTCTTAAGCCCCTCTCCTTCACCTCCCGCTGCACTCCAGCTACATCCCCCTAAACTGCCTGTCCCCAAACTCTGCGCCCTACCCTTCCCAGCTTCCTCAAGGCTCTTCCCGGCCTGGACCAGACAGGGAACTTGGTTGCAAACAACAGAAAAAGACTGTCACAAGCTTAAGGAGATAAGGAAAATTCTGGAAAGTGAAATTTTGGTGATTCAAGAGCTGATGGGCAGGCTGGAGCAGCAGCTCCCACCACAGGCAGGAACCAAGGGCGGCTCAATGGCAGAGGACACTCCAAGGTCAGTGGTGGGGACACCAGTCAGGACCCCGCTGCAGGTTCTACCCCTCTCCTGGCTTCCACCATCCCCCAGATTAGGTATTGCTGCTGCGACTCTGAACCAGGCCACCACTGCTGGGTGTGATTGCCAATCGTCCCTGCTCTCCCTGCCACTCTCTTGAGGTTCAAATTCCCAACGACTCCAAAGGGGGCAGCAGATTGAGCTCAGGTTCCAGGGCCCGGCCCGCCCACCCTCCACCTTGCTCTGCCCACACCCTGGCTGCCAGGGGAGCAGGGAGACAAAAGTCTGCCACCTCTCAGTATGTGGAGTAGAAGGCAGAATCCCCGCTCCACTGAGACCCGTGATGGGGAATTCCCTCTGAAATGGAAGAGGCGCTCAGAGACCGGGCAATCCAATATGTAAGAAATGTCCACTGTACAGTCCTCTATCTGCCTCACTAATTCCCATTCATTCTTCAAATGTCACCTCTGGAAAACCTTCCTCCAGACTGGGCGTGCTCAGGTGTTCCCTCCATGTCCCCATGGTCCCTGCTCCCTACCTCTACCAAGGCCTTCTTATTTCATTAAAATTGGTTGCAGATTTGTCTTCCTCACCACACTGTGAGTTCCCTGGACCTTAGAACAGGGCATGCTCATCCACGTAAGTCTTGTCTGCTTCCTCTGTCCCCACCCCAGGGGGTGGCATTCACGGGAGCTCAGTGAGTTTACAAGTGAATGGCTGAATGAATATGCATATCCCTGAGACTCCTCCTGTGGTAGAGAATCAGCTCATAACACGCTCAGCGCCTGGCTGAGTGTGATGAATGGGCTCCATCCGGTGGAGATGGGTGCCGAGGGGAACTAAGGAGTGGGGCTAGGTTCTTCTGCTTACAGATGTTAGAGAGGAAATCCTGTTAGCAAGTGCCCCTCTTCCTTAAAGTATGAAAGTACATCTTTCAAAAGACACTCCAGAGAGAGCCTGGGAGGGTACAAGTACAGCTGAAACCACGAGGGCTTAGTGGCTGTAAATCTGGAATTGTGTGGGTTGAGATGAAAATGCTTTACAGTCATTAGGCCCCATTGTGAAGGTAATTATATAAAGTCCTGTTGCAGACACCTGGGCCAGGAGTGGGCTGGACCTGCCCTGAGTGGCCCCCACAAGGGAGAAGAGTGGAAGAGAAGTGTCTGGAAAGATATGAGAGGTAGCAAGAGCTTCTTAAAATAGAAGGGAAGAAGCAGAAGAGGAGGTGAAGGAGAAAAGGAGCAGGAGAATGCGCACATAGGAGCAAAGCCCGGGATAGAGAGGGGGAAGGTGGCGCAGGGGCCGGAGCATGAATGCTAGCAGAGGAAGAGGAGGCCAGGAGCAGCTCGCCGCAGCAGGAGAAGGAGGCAGAGAAAGAAGGGCAGTCCCAGCGCCTGCCGCGTGCCAAGCTCAGTGGAGCAAACACTTGCGCATGCCTACTATGTGCCCAGCACTGGCCAAGGCACTAAGGATATAAAGGTATATAATTGTATACAAAGATAAGCAAACCCCTTACCTTCCAGGGTTATAGAGCCAGGAAGACAAACACAAAAACTGAGATTTTAAAAATCGTTAGGTAGACGTACAGACACACGAAAGAAAAAGAACGTAATGAGAACACAATAAAGGGACACTTCTAGGCTGGGGGAGATGCCTACTGAGCTTAGTGTTGAAGGATGAGTTAGCCAAGGAAAGAAGGCTAAAAGGGGTCCCTACCAGACATGGAGGCATGTCTGGGACCAGCAGGGACACGAGAAGAGCCAGGAAGACTAGGAGGAACCAGGAGCAGGGAACAGCATGTACCAGGCTAAGGAGCTTGGACCTCAGGTGATGGGAGCTCTTGACAGTTTTTCTGGGAGCATGGCATGATAAGATTTGCATTTTAGGGTTGTCACTTTGCCTATAGTGTGGCAGGGGGATTATCTGGAGGAAGGCTGTAGTCTGGGAGCCCGATCTGGAGTGGATTGCAATTGTCAAAGTGAAAGATGGTGGGGCCATTACCTGAGATGGGGGACACGGAAGGAGAACACTTAGTCGGGGGAGGGGAGATGACGACATGTTTCAGACGGTTGAGTTTAGAAGGCTTGTAGACCACCTAAGGTCATGTATGTCTGACAGGCAGTTGAATATTAGCACCTGAAACTAAAGGGAGAGACGAGGGCTGGAGACAGGATCGGGGCTTCACTGGCGTACAGATAATTGTTTTAGTCAATGAAGGTGGATGAGCTCTCCCTGAAAGAACAAGTACACATCCAGGCAGTGGGCCAGGCCGGAACTCTGAGGAGCTCCAGTGTTGAAGGGGTGCTGAAAAGGAGGACCCTAAGAAGGAGAGCTCAAAAGGCAAGTCAGGGGAGCACGAGGAGAACCAGAGGCAACTGAGGGCCACAGGCCGTGGACAGGACACCTCAGGGAGGAAGGAGAGAAGAGCAGGGTCAGAAGCAGGAGAGAGGCCCCAGGGATAAAGGCTGAAAAGTGGGCATTGTGGTTTGCAAAATGGAGGTAACGGAGGACGTTTTAAAACGTGTGCTGTGTGCGGCTCCGACAGGAGGCGGCCCTGAGTCTGGGTAGAGGGTGGATGAGAGCCCTTCCCTCTTCTTGCAGCTTGTCTAAGGCTTTGAAATTGCATCAAAACAAAAAGTTAGCAGAAAAAGGAGAATTTTGTTTTGCAATAATGTATCAGAAAGTTGGGTCTCTGAATCTGATGCCAATCCAAATAACGAGAACAGTCTTGAGTGGACAAGGAAAGGTTTTACTCTGCCAGGCACAGGGAGCACCCCCAGGGCTAGCACCTCAAAAACTGCCAGCTCCCCGTTAAGAAATGGGTAGGGATGTTTATTTGGGGTTTTAGGTAGGGGAGGCAGAACTTGTAGCCTTGCCGGCTGGCGTTTTCCCACCAGCCTGTGTTTGGCCTCGAGAAGCTGCTTACAGGGAGGGGGAATGGTAAGACAGGATGATTGCAGGTAGGCATCCTTGGCTGTCTTGCCTTCATGAGGCATGGTGGATCCTGGTGTCAGGGAGCTGAGGAGTTGAGGTCTCCTGGGAAGCTGGGAAGCCTCAGCTTTCTGATATTCTCTAGACAACTCTTTCCCTGTGGTAGACTGCAAGGATGCAGAATTAGCTACAACTTGAATGTAAGCCCAGCACCAGCCCACCTGGGCTTTAACAACTTGTAACTTCTCTTTGGTTGTAAAGCTCAGGGAGTCAGAGGGTGAAGAGGCAGATATTTACATATGAGTGTCACTAAAGAAGCAGGGAAAGGGGGTGAATGTTTTTGGTTTTAACCCCATATATGTGGGGTTCAGTGTAGAGGAAACAATATCAGGGCTGATATTAACTAAGAGCCGGTAACAATAACACAGGTTCATTGCAAAGATTCAAACAATTCCAAGGGCATAAAACAGAAAATGAGAATTCCGCCTGCTCTCTATCTGTACCCAAAGCCACCCTCAACGGTAGCTTTTCCCTTGTTCCTAGTTTGGTAGCTTCCTTCCAGATTTGTTTTATTTATTCATTTGTTGTTGTTACAAGAATAGAATCACACTATACATCCTGTTTTGCAACTTAAAAATATATCAAATATATCACAGGCATTTTTGTCTTGACAGAATACATATTTCATCTTCATTCTTCAACACTGCGCAGTATTCTGTCATAGGATACATGAAAATTCATTATTACTTTTTGAAATATAAATACTCAAAGTTCAGAGAATAAAATAACAAAGACTGATGTGTCCACTGCCCTTTTCTTTTTTAAATTATTTTTTGAGGAAGATTACCCCTGAGCTGACATCTGTGCTCATTTTCCTCTACTTTATATGGGGATGCCTGCCACAGCATGGGTCCGTGCCCAGGATCTGAACTGGCAAATGCCAGAGCCTCTCAAGCAGAGTGCATGAACTCAAACACTATGCCATCAGGCTGGCCCCTCCACTGCCCTTTTAAAATAAACGCTAACAGTTTGACAGACATGTTTCAGATTCTTTTTTAGAATCTCGTAAGCTCAAATGGGGTATGATTGAAAAACCCGGGGCAGCTGGAAGTTGCCTAAATATGCAAACCTGACCTCATCACATCCCTGCTTCAACCCTCTCAGTGGCCCCATTGCCTCTAGGATCAGTTCGAGCTCCACGGCATGGCGCTCCCAGGCCCCCAGACCACAGCCTCGACTCTGCTTGCCTTCCCCTCACTGACTCAGCCATGGTAGGCTGTTCAAATTGCAACGCTTTTCCAACAGGCTCTGTCACATGGCTTTTTCTCAGGCTCACGTCTCTGGCTGCATTAACTCCCCACTCACCCTGCTGCCACCAGTCCACCTGGAGACCCTCAGTCATCTTCAGGATGCAGCTGGGTGCCTTTCCCGGCCACCCGCACGTCCCCACCCCTCCCACCTCTCCCGCTTCAGGCCCCCATGAATCCCTCTGTTGGTCTCTGTCACACTGCTTTTTCCCTTTGCCCTCCTCTGTTGACCTGCCAACTGCCTGCCCCTGGACTATAATTCCCTTGAGGACACAGTCTGTGCCTTATTCCCCTCCCGCTCCCCAATGCCTGGCACGCCCAGCAAGTGCTCTTCAAACAGCCTTGTGGATTCCTGAATCACTGGTGGCCCAGCAAAGGTAGGTGGCCCCAGCCTGACTGTTTCTGGAGGTCTCCAATAATGAGGGTGCCCAGGACCCCTCTGGGTCTCCAGGGTCACCGCCTACCGGAGCCCCGGCCCACTTTCCCCCGTGTCGTTACTGAGCTGAGCATTCCCTGGCTCACCTGCCTCTGCTGCCAGCCAGATCCGCTCTCACAGAGCCTGCAGGGAGCGCTCAGCAGAGCTCATTACTTAACGGTCAGTGGCCCAGACTCCCATCTCCCCAACAAGCCCACAGAGGCTGCTGGAGCCCAGCCCCATTCCTGTAAATGGAAAGCGATTTGCACTCATTCCCAAGATGAATCATTTTGTTTTAATCGCCTGTCCTTTTGCTGGCACTGCCATGGCTGCCTGCTCTGCCTTTTGGCCGTCTGTTGGCAGGACACCCTTCTGGGCCCTGCTAATCATCAAGAAGAGAGGTACAAGAAGGAAGGAGAGGGAGCCCCCCAGAAAGCAGGCTAACAGGCAGATGCTAATGAAAATGACGTGATTGTCCTGGAACCCAGGCAACGACCCCAAACAAGCAGAGAGCAGCTCCCAACTTGTGGCTCCTTTGAGGGCTGCTCCAGAGACCAGGCGGCTAACGTGGTGGAAGCGTCCAGCCCCCAGGACCCAGAGAGAGCTCCCACCTGAGCAGGATCAGCTGGGTGACCTAGGGTATTGCGGGGGGAGGAGGCTAATAATGAAGGGGGAAATTGCGGGACCCAGAATTAGTTCCCTGAATTTTGACACAAAATGGGTGGCACATAGAGAGAAGCAAATCTATACCCATTTTTCTTCTCAGGCTGCAATCCAGGAGACCATGTGGGATGGCAGCCGTGTTTCCTTTCCATCTACAGTAGGACTCATTCTATATCTGTTGGAGAGAGTCCAGCCTGCCATCAGCAAATGGGAAAGCTCCTGTCCAGGTCTCTGCCCATGGTGCTGGCACCGGCCCCACAGGCTGTTCCATGCCAAAGCCTGGGGCCCAGACTCCAGGCGCTGCCTCTGAATAATGAAGCCCCCAGGGCCACTAGAAGTGTGGAGTATGCATGCCCCTCCACGGTAAAATGGACTGTTGACCCCGTCTGGTCCTGGCCTGGCTGGAAAGGAGAGTTAGGGGGCCAGGCGGGAATTCTGTGCAAGGGAAATGGGAAGAACGAGTGGCCCTGGAGGAGACTGATTCCCCCCGACCAGCTTGCCAGTCAGGAGGCACTCAGGTGCCTGCAACAGAGGGCTGACCCAGAGGACCTCTGGAGAGCTCTTCCTGCCAGAGGATCCTCAGACGCCTAGGGGCTCGAGGCACTTCAGAGACATGACCTGCGTGGGGACCAGGGACGGTGGTCGCCCCACGTTGGGAACTGAGCCTCTGGGAGAGGTTTCCTACGCCCCAGCCCAGAAAGAGTTTGTGGGGCTGAGGTTGACAGGCTTTCCTTGTCCCTTTCTGCCTTCGCTCTCGCCCCCTGCCTCCTCACCTGCTGCAGCGTGACGCCTGCCCCTCCTCTGGCCACGTGCAGATGCCAAGCCTCCAGGCCTGGAGTTTGCTGAGAAGAGCCCCCTCAGAGGAAGGACAGGTCAGCACGTCCCACAGCGGGGCACTGAGCCTTCTGGGAGCCAGGGCCCCAGGAAACTTTGTGAGAACAGCCAGGACCCACACCTCTCCACCTGCTGCCCAAACTGCTGCCGGGAGCAAGTCCAAGGGCAGAGGGTGAGGGCATCCTAGGAAAGGGTGTCTCTCTGTGGGAAGAAAGCACCGGAGACTCACTCAGCAAATATTTGCCAAGTGCCAGCTAGGCACCAGGCATTGTCCCAGACACAGCAGTCCCCTAAACGGGCAAAGTCCCTGCCTCGTGGGGCTGACATCCTGCAGCTCATCACAGAAGGCCAGAACGGGCCCAGCCTGAGAGACAGCTCCTCAGCTCCCACCGAGGAGGAAGAAAAGAGTGAGCGGGGAGCCAAGACTAGGTCCAGGGCCCCAGCCTCCCAGTCAACAGCCGCAAGAGGCGAGGACGGGCATAGGCAGCCTGCCCGGAGGGCCTGTCAAGAGCAGGGGTCACTGTACTGACTGGGGAACACGACAGAGTACTGAGTCCCCTCCCCACCTCTCCCTCCTCCCCCTCCTCCTCCCCCCTCCCTCTTTGCCCCTGCCTCCCCCTCCAAGCCTGTTCCACAAGTCTCCAGCTGACTCTGCTGGCTTGCAGTCTTGAGTCAGTGCCAGCCAGGAGGTCCTGATAACCTGTCCCCTTGATTCAAGAACGCCAAGACAGCCCCTGGGGACAGAAACTCCAAGGCCCAAAAAAGGAAAGGTAAACGGAGAAGCTGTGGGAGGCAAGGCCCTAAGCTTGGACTGCCGCAGCGGTCCAGGTTATGCGGCAGGAGATAATGAGGGTGCAGCTCCAAGCAGAAGGCCTGATACCTGTCGCTGCTCAGTCAATGTTAATCTTCCCTTCTTCGTTCCTCAGCTCCACTAGACAATACCTCCAACTCAAATGCCTTATTAATCATTTATAATATTGCTGATAGTAATAAGATTCATAAAAATTCAAATTGTAGGGGCTTTGCTCCGCTCCTCTGGCTTCAGATCAGAGAGCTACACACGTCACCCTCAGTGGGGAAGGAGTGCCATATCCCTTGGAATGCTCTCACCCCATTTAGTCTTTTAATTCGGATTATCCCACTCCTTTGGAAGTCCTTGAGAAACACGAGATTTCAACACGAGCATCTCATCTGCCCAGAATGCGGCTGAGATACAAGATGAACGAGGTGACCAGCCCAGCCTCCCTGGTCCTCGCTCTCCTCTGGCTGCAGTTCCCAGGGCCCCGCTTGGCAGGTGTAAGACAAGATATCGGGGCCCTCTCCCCGTGCTCGCCCCTCGTCCTGGCATCCAACTTCAGGCCTTGCCTCCTCTCTGCCCTTTTTCTCCTCTTCACGTCCTGCTGATGGATCTCTCCCACGTGAATTCTTAGCACCTGCAGATATACACATTGATCTGGAAAAAGTCTTTATGCATTGCCATCGATTTTAAAGACATCGACAACAGCAAGCTCGAACTCTAACACGGTGTAACAATAGCTCCAGCTCACAGAATACGCCAGCCCCCCAGAGGAATCCTGAGCCCTTCACAAGCCCTTTTCTGTGCAGGCAACTGTTGCCCTCAATTCTAGGGAAAGGAAGACGGAGTGAAGCCAATGTTTGTTTTGGGATGAAGGGTGATGAAGAGCTGAGGCGGGGGCATGCCTACTTGAGAGAGTAGGAGAGAGGAGTTAACATTTTGAAGTAATTGGTGAATGCATCTTCTGTCATTCTTAGGAACCACCCCCATTGTCCCCAGTTGGGCCAGGAGTGAAGGGGGACAAGGAGAAGTGGACAGCAGGTGCACCATGCCAGTGTTGGGTACACTCAGGGCTTGGCTTAGCACCCCAGAAGACATGAGTGCAGAGCGTCTCCTGCAACTTCCCGGCCCCCAGTGGTCTCTGGCCTGTCCCTGTCCCATCCCTACCACTCCTCCCCATCCTCATCAGCACCAATTTACTTCTCCCCTTCAGGACGCTTCTCCTAAAAGCTTGAGGGGTGTCACTCTCAGAAGCTGGGGACTAGGTGACCAAGGACCCCTTGGCCCCCTTCCCTACCCGCCCTCCTTGCCTCTTCAACCTAGTCTTTTAGTTTCTGCCTTGGAGAGGCCCCATCCCTCTTTCTGGGCTGGGCCCTCCTGTTTGTAATCCTTCTGACCCTCTGCCAGCCTGCAGCTCTGGCTGGCCCACTTGCTTTATTCTCTGGCTCTTGGTCTCACAGGAAGTGACTTGCCCATCTTTAGGCCCAGCTGCCTCCCCTGTAGCCCACCTATCACCCTGTAGACCCTTCTGCAGCATTCTCCACTTGGCCTTACTCCCCACTTCTCCTTTTATTCTCTTTCTTCATGTCCCTTTAGAGTGTTTGGACACCTGCTTTCCTCAGCCCAGCGGTGGTTCTCTTCCTCGTGCAGCAGCCCCTTGGCTGACCTGTCTCACGAACAGCCAGAATGAATTATTTATTAGCAGGAGCCAGCAAGTGGACTGGCTGCATAAAACCACCAGCGAGGGTGTGGTGACCTGTTTCAGTATCTCTTATTCATGCACTGAGCTATTTTTCCAACTTGCTAGAATCCCACCCAATAGGAGTGGGGGCCAAGCTGAGGACTGGAGACCAAAGAGCATTTGAACACTGATGTTGTCACTCTTAGATCCGTGTGTCTGGCTGAAACGCTTGATTTCTCAGGGCCTCCCTACCCTCATGGAGAAAAATGGCGATTTTGTCCTCTGGTTTCCCAGACATCATGGGAGGACATAGAGATCTTCTTCATAAAGTGCTTTGGAGGTTTTTGGAGGGAGAAGCTGTCTGACGATTTTGCTCTATGCTCACTCCTCACCTTCCTGCAGCCCAGGGACTCCTAGCAGGAAGCAAGTTTCCTAACCAGTTAGAACCATGTGCAATCCTGTACAGAAGGCAGGACACAGGGAGCAGGAAAGTAGCCCTCAGTGGGCTCCGTGCTGGGGACACACGGCCTCTGCCCTCAGGAAATTTCTAGTCTGGGAGAGTGGACAGGTCCGGAGAAGGGCACATTCACAAAACAAAATGATAATGATGCAAGGAACCCAGAAATAGCAAGTAAGATGTGGGGACACTTCCTCTTCCAGGGAGAATGCATACAATAGTGATGGGGCAAAGGCAGAGCATGGGGCAGGTGTGAGCACCCACTCACCCCCTGGCCAGCAGTGCTCAGCACTGACCCCAGCACTGCCTGGCTTTACCCATAAGAACCCACAGATAGCATTCCCTCGGGCCACATTCTCCTCTCCCGAGGGGACAGATGAAAACCTCATGACAACAGCCTCAGACGTCTAATCCCTGCTTTCTGAGACTGCCACCTGCAGACAACCAAGGGCTACCTGAGCGTGAAGGGCCAGCCACTCGCCCAGACCACTCTTCTCACCCAGGACCACCAACCTTCTCTGACGGCCAGAGGGGAAGGACTGGGATGCTGGTGTTTGTTGACCCAGTTTGCTGTGGGGCTGACCCATCCACTCCCATCCCAAAGTGCTTAAAGAGGCCTGGGGGTCCACCCTGTCCTGCCTGACCCAGCCTGGGCCACAGGAGGGACGGAGGGCTAGAAGAGAAGAATGGCAAAGAAGGCGGGAAGGTGCAGACCTGGGGATTCCAGTGCCAGCCGCTGAGCTTCTCTAGAAAAGGAGAAATTCGGGAGAAAGCCCTGAAGACTTCAATGTAAGGAATTCCCTGCAGTGTCACACTTTCCCACAGCACCCAGCACAAAAGATAAGTTTTTTAAAATGCATGTTGGATGAGCTCTGGTGAATCAGTCCCAAAACAACGCCCATCCTCTGTCCCTCCCTTCCTGCAGGCCAGTCTGTCGCCAGCCCACTCAGAGAGGACAGCAGGTCTCCTCGGTATCCGTCCGTCTGGGCTGGGGCTCTGGCAGTCAATCTACGGTGTTACAGAGCAGAACAAAGCAATTGGGCTCAGCCAAGCCCAAGGTAGCAGATCCCATCCCTGCTCCCCAGGGGGGCTACGTGGGACCTCAGGCCATGAAAAATTCTGAGAATGACCAAAAAGTGCTGTTAATAAAACTGTAGGGGTGTGGCCTTGTGACTTGTATGTCCACACACATGCCCTCCCATTTACGCAGATTTGCAAAAATACATCTTTTCATACACAAAGATGCACACATATATGCTCATAAAAGCAAAGGTGCACGCTTGAAGATCCTGACGTGTGCTCCACTCTCCCCCCACACACCAGGAGTTATATGAACTCATGGACCTTCCACCTCTCCAGGGTGGGCTTCTCCCATAGCGCAGTCCAGCCAGGGCCCAGGGCTGGGGGGCAGTTGGCACCATTTGCATTCTTCCCGGGATGGGAGTGGTGCAGGCAGCCCGGGCCCCTGTGCATCCCGCAGTGATAGCCAACGTCCCGGAGCTGACCTGGCTGCTCCGGGAGATACATCTTCCCTCAGTCCCCTCCCAGTCAATCCCAGTTCCTCCTGAGGGCTCCTGGCTCCAGCTGTCAGTCTAGATTGTTAGTCCCCGAACACAAGGCAGTCGGAGGACCCTCCCTCGCCCTCTGAGAGGACCCAGCAACTATCCTCTCTCTGGGTGTCCTCCCGACACCTCTTTCCAGGAGCCCCATACTTGCCTCCTCCAAAAAGTCTTCTCTGATTGAATCTGTTTGGTTCTAAATGGCGTGGCTCCCCGGCACTCGGAGAAAAATGCTTTCTATTCACTGCTTTGTTATCCAGGCTTGTGTCAGGTCTGACTCACGTGAGTGCTGTCACCTCCATTAGATGGGGGCTTCTGGATCCCACAAATGACGTCCCCTCGCTCCAGAGTTCCGTGGAATCCTGTCCTAGGAAGGGACTCAGGCAAGACGACCCTGCCTAGACAACACGATTTTCAAGATCTCTGCCGTTGGTTTGCAGAGGACCCTGATGGAGACCAAGACTCTTAGGAAATAGCAGCAATGATATGGAGCTAAAGCCACTTCGGTTCCAAGAGTTAAGAGCTTTTCACAGAAATGACTGTCTAATTATCAGCGTGGCCTCCACGGAGAGCAGCTCCGTCTGGTTTCCGAAGTAGGAGATGCTCCCATGCATTTCCTTGAATTCCCTAGGGAGAGTCCTCCTATGCCTCAGAACAGAGGAACCTGGAGGAGAGCCAGCAAGGTGAGAGGGCAGTCAGGAGGCCCTGGAGGGGAGGGGCCTGAGGGGAGCAAGGAGGAGGGAGAGGGAGGGGGCGTGGAGTGGGAGACAACGGAGGAAAGCTGCTGGGAAAAGGTAATAATAAGAGAAACAGAAAGGGGAGAAAGATAAAGATTGGCCAAACAGGAGGGGGGGTAGTTGTGACAGAATCATAACCTCGACAACCCAGAAACACAGACTGAGAGGACAAGACTCAAAGAGCACCTCCACCAGGAGCTTGGCAAAGCGTCCTCAGGAGGGGAGCGTCCAAGGGACTGGGGATTGCAGTGCCTGTCTGGAGGTGGGCACTCTGGGAGACGTCAGCCTCGCACCCTCTGTGGGCAGGCGCTGTCACACAAGTTTCCACAGGTCAGGAGCCCAGCATGGAGAGGCGCGGCGATACACAGCTGACGCCTGTTGCACACGGTGCTCTGTGCCTCTCGCTTCCCCAGTGCTCTCCAGCTGGGGAAGCACTCTCACCAGGGCCAACTCTTTCCCAGCATTTCAATAAGCATTAATTAAGTGCCTGCTGTGTGCCTGGCACCCTCATAGAAGAGGTCTCTGCCCCACAGGGTTCCTCTGCAGTTTATGGCTAGGTCTTGGAGTTCCAGGCCGACAGGCTCCCCCTAAAATAGAAATAGCTGTCCCTTTGTTGCAGAGTCACGTGCACATTACTGACAGGGACGAGGGCATTTCATCCTCTTTCTTGGTCACCTAATCTGGATCCGTCAACTCCCAGACAGGGAAATTTCCTCATGGAAACTCTCACTCTGCTCCACACCCCAGTCCTTCATAAGGGCATTGTCTTGCGAAGATGGGAATAAACAAGGAAAATGGGGCAGTCAAAAGGTTGTCTGGAGTCTGTGCTTCTCTCCCAAAGGCCCACTTTACCCGAAAGGTGACAGATGTCTCTTCCCCTGCTGACCACCCGGAGCCCAGAGCAGAGGTGCCGCCTCCTCACGCAGGGTCCGGACCTTGTAGAACAGGAACGCCTTCTCCTGGCCACCCTGGAGGAAGGGCCACAGCAGGCGGGGCCTGGGTTGTGCTGGGGTCTTGGGAATTCCTTCTCGCCAGCTTTAAACTTAGACTCGAGCATCACTGGTTTCCAATGGGTCGCTGAAGTCTTGCTTAGGGGCTGGGAGGACCCAGCCAGTTCTCAAGGTCAGTAAACAAAAACGTACTATGAACTATTCAGACACACAGAAAGATAGAAAGATCATGGACATGTGTGTTGCCCTTCTTAGCTTAAAGAAACAAAGCTCTGGGAAGCCCCGAGGACCCACTGACTCGCCCTGACAACACGCGCCCTTCTGCCCAGGTGAGCCCTGCTCAGGGGCATCTACCACCCTCCAGGGCACCCTCCCCCTAGGAGTCCTGCCTCTCCCAGTGAGGCAGGCCAGCCTTTGGCATTGAGACTCCTTTCCCCGGGGCTGCCTGTGAGGCTCCCCTCCTGCCCCACTTCTCTCTCTCTCCCTTCCTGCCGGCTGAGCAGACAATCAGTATGTATGCGAATCCACCAGGCCAGCTGGACAGGGAGGCCCGGGAGACAGAGGCAGAGTCGCCATCCTCAACATGGGCGGGTTTAACTCAGACACAAAACAGGGGACCCAGGTATCTGCCGCCTCTGGCTGGGCAAGGTCGGCGTGACCTGGAGCCAGCCAGGCCAGGCGCCTCCAGGGCCCTGTCTGATGGTCTGATGTGTGCTCCGTGTGGCCTCACGGCATCTCCTCCCCCCACCCAAGGGTTGTGGGTCCTGTTTACTCTGGTGGGAGGCAGGGCAAAATCCCTGGGTGAGGCTGAGGAGAAAATAATAAGCAGTGTCATCCCCTTACGGTGCAAGGCAGCAACACAGTTGCCCGGCTGGAGGGAGCTGTGGAGCGGATCCATTGCGCCCAGGGCCCCAGGGCCCCCACCACAGCGCTTTCCTCTTCAGCCCCTCACAGCCGCCCTCCTGCTCTCCAGCACTCCACACGGGCGCCCCGCCCCCTGCCTCCTGTCAGCGCAGCCCCTGGAGATGCCTTTCGCAGGTAAGCCTCCCTGGCCCTGAGCACTCACCCCCACGTCCCTTCAGATTTTGAATAATCACTGGCACTATGGTAATATCCTCTTGTGCAAATTCAGCTTTGTTGTACTATAAATGATCTTCCTTGCCACAATATAAGCTTCTAGGGAGCAGGAACCATGGCTGATCTATCCTGGGCATCTTTCACCATCATTTTCACAAGTGGGTCCATACTTGTTTGTTGAATGACTGAATGATCTCTGCCTCCAGATCTACCTGAGGGTTTCTCAAGAATGGGGCCATCCATGTCTGATCTTTTCTTGAAATCTCCCAGTAGAACCAATAAAGGGACACCCATTCCTGATTGTTGAGGAAGTGGAGAAAAACTCCAGAAAAGTCTCTGCAGCCAGCCCACTCAGCCTCTCTTCCCCACCCGCTGCTCACCTGCCCACCCACAGGTCCTTCCCGAGGAACGGGAGCAACCCCCGTCATAGGCTCGTCCTGCTCCTTTGAACCCTCTGGTGATCCTGTTTTGGTTCGATGGCCTGACTTGAGGGTTTGTCTACCCATTTACCAGGGTCCACAGTGTCTGTATCAAAACCCTCCTAAGACAACAAAGTCACGCCCTCTGCAGCTTTCCTGCTTCCACACGAACACAGGGCTTTTACCAGACAGCGGGTCTTCCCAGGCACACCCCCACTCTACAGATGAGCAAGCTGCGGCTCAGAGAGGCAGGATGAGGGATTCGGAGCTCAGAGTCTGGACACGGACCTTCTGACTCCAGACTGCTCGGGGCACCGCGGCAGCCCTGCCGCCCTCACTCTGATGTGAGCTGTCACAGCGCAACCTCCAGCAAAGGCACTGCTGCCGTTGGGCTGGGTGGAGAGGGCCTTGAGGACAATCAAAAGCTCCTTGCAAGGAAGAAGATGGAGACAGCCTTCAAGTCCACTCAGGGCTGGGGTTGCCCTTGGGGTTTCTGGCCCACTGGAGACTTTTAGCAGGGCTGGCAGTTCCTGTCGGAGGCCAACTCTGCCCGGGCAAGAGGGTGCTGCTGCTGAGCTAGCACCCCAGCCTGATGAGCCCCGCCGAGCCACGCAGGAGACAGTGGAGGTCATCAAGCAGCAGGACACACTCAGGGAGGCCCCGAAGCCTTCAAGAGTCAGCGAGGCAGCCCTCCTCTTGACCAGACATGGCAGCACCCAGGCTCTCCTTCTCTGGGTTTCTTCCATGGCCAAGGTGGTCACAGTGCCACCTTCTGAGACTCAGCACAGACAGGCGCTCCGAGCGCATGCCTGCGTCATCACAGGTCTTCCCCATAAGAGGAGCCCATAAGGAAGGAGAAGCCCTGTTTCCAGAGGACA
Source organism: Equus przewalskii (assembly GCF_037783145.1). NCBI lineage: Eukaryota > Metazoa > Chordata > Mammalia > Perissodactyla > Equidae > Equus > Equus przewalskii. Next base: position 352,840 of record NW_027228758.1, read on the forward strand.
CTCATAGCTGGTAAGTGTCCCCGTGCAGACCCAAGTCCAGGTCTTTCAAATCTAGCCTGCCCATATCCGACCGAGGCTGCATTCTCCTGCTTCCTCCCGCTTCCACCTTCCTGCTCCTCAAGATGGCGCCTCACCTCGGCCAGCACATTGATGTGTAATTTTATTTCTGTATTTTTAATAGGTCACATATTCAAAAAGTGCAAAACCCATGCTTTACAAAAGAGTATACATGGAAAGTCTTCCTCCCACTCCTGGTCCCCAGACTCGGAGTTACTCTTCCAAGAAGCGCCACACTGTTTCCTGTGTCTCCTCCCGTATACACATTATGCGAAAGAAGAAATTATGCATAAATATGCTTTCCCCACACTTTTTAAACAAATGATAGGATATACACATCACTCTGTGCTTGCATGTTTGAGTGAACAATGTGTTCTGGGAATTATTCCATATCCATACATAAAGTGTTCTCCATTTCTCCTGATGAGTCCAGAGTACTCCATTGGCTACAAATCCATTTAAGCAGGCCCCTGTGATGGACATTTAGGTTGTTTAGCTATGAAAAAGAACGTGACAGTGAGCAACTTTGTAGACGATGTCCCTGTGCCTGTGTGCAAGAACGTGTGCAGGGTAAGTTCCTAGATGTGTCGTGGGCTCTGGGATTAAGCATTCCCACTGGGAAGCAGAATAGGATGGTGCAGAGCAGGCCATCTTTCATCCTGGCTCTGTCACTTGCCAGCTGTGTGACCTCCAGCAAGCTGCATAACCTCACTAATCCTCCGTCTCCTCGTCTGTTAAAGTAGTTGCCTCCTTGGAGGGGAGCTGAGACAGTTCAGGTGAAAGAGATCCTGTCTATAACGTGCCCAGCACAGAAGCTGCTTCCTGGAGCTGCTGAAGACATGGGGCAGCAGGCATGTCCACTGCCCCGGCCTGGGAAGGAGCTTCTACTGGCCTGTCCCTCTCGCCTTCTCCACGCCCGTCCTCTCTGCATTTATCGTGCTCCCAATGCCTCCTGACACCGTCTGCCTGGTCTCCCGGTTCTGTGTGGTTCAGTGTGTCTCTTGCCCACCAGATAATAAACTGCCGGAAGTAGAGACCCTCTGAGTCGTTTCTGAAACACCCTCACCCCCTGTCAGAGGCTGTGGCACGCGGCAGATGCTCAGTGAATGTCTGCCAAATTGCAATCAGCTCCGGAAGCTGTCCCCCACAGCTCAGCTTCCCAGAAGCTTGGTACCTGAGCAAAGAAAGACAAGAGTTGCCTCCAGCCAGCAGGCTTGAGTGGTGGCAGCCTCCCTCTCCGCTCGCAGAGCTTGGGTAATGAGGAGAGACTCTTGACTGTGCCAGATTTAAAATCCCCAGCTCCTGCGCCCCCATCTCCCACAGCCGCCCACGCCCCCAGCGCCTGGTCTAAAGCCTTCAGAGATGCTGCCTCTGCGGAGGGGGGAGGCCACTCCCTGGCCCCTGTGCACTCCCTCCCTCACGTGTCCCAGTTTGGACCGCGCACCACCAGGGAGATCATCGCTAGGGACGTTGCCCAGAGAGAGTAGGGAGGTGGGAGGAAGTCATTTCGATTTCTCTCTGGGAGCATAAATGCTTTTTTAATTGCTGTCAAAGGCGGCTGCTCAGGAATGTATTATTGATAGCGACCGAAATGAAAGAGGAAAAGCAGCAGCAGTCTCTCCTCTGCTGGCCCTCCACCCACATTCTCCCCGCCCGCCCGTTAGACCTGGGCGTGAGCTGCCTTCCTCCGCGCTCCTCTTTCCTCTTTCTCTCCCCACCGCCCCACCCCAGCTCTCTCCTCTGCCGCCTCCCCTTTAGTTTTTCCCAGTGTCCTGCCTGGTGGCAGCTCTGTGGCCCTCACTCTCTGCCTCTCCCACGCCCCTCGTGCTCACCGCACTCCATGTCCCTTTCAAACTGTCCTGACCACCACATCTGACTCTGTCTCAGCCCCTCATTCTTTTTTTTCTGCTGGGGCTCTTTTTCTTGGGGTCTTAGACCCTCAGATATTCTTTCTCCAACCGTGTAGTATTTCCTGACCCCTAAACCTGGGATGCGGAAATTTTTATTTCCACCCTTCTCTGGTACCCAGGCCTCCACCCGTTCCCAAATTGCCAGCCTTGATCCTTGGTTTGTGCCAATTGGTCAGGTGAGTTGCCGTCCATCCTGCTGGCTGTATTTGGGGCCCAAACTAGCAGAGCCCAGATAAGCCGTCCCTGAGGATGCCAGGTGTAGAAAACCCCCAAATTCCTTCCTTCGCTCCAGCGGTGTCTCCCCCTTGGCCATCAGAGGGTTTTCCCTGCAGCAGGTCTGAGCTCCACTGCTCCCCTGTCTGCTGTGGGCTGGACCAGGCCCTCCAGCGCCTGCACCTTTAAGAAAACACAAGGCTTCAGGCACCGCCAGCCCCTCCCCTGCCCCTTCCCCAGCTGGGGGAGGGGAGCAAAGCTGCCTCTTCCCGCAGAGGCCCCTCCAGACAGCTCATAAATAATGGCTGAGCTCCCCGCGGGACAGGAAGCGTTCGCTCTAGTGGAGCCTGGAGAAGGGTGACAAGGCTCGGTCATCTATCTCCTCCCGTGCTCTCACAGGGCACACGCCACTTTGTCCTCTGCCCGTCCCATTTCTGCTTCCCTGAACCTGGGGGGAAAAGGGACCAGGATGAGGAAGAGGAGAGCTCCGGTCTCCTGCTGCCCCAGAGCCGTTCAGTAGTCCACCCTGCCCCTCCTCCCACAGGTGTTTACTGATGAGAGCAGCAAGTCCCCAGACCCACCTCTCACCCACAGAGCCGGGGCCCTGCTCAGAGCCTCGCCCCGCATTCCAGAGGGCCAAGCGACAGACGCAAAAGCAGTTGCTGTGAAGGCAAATCTAGTTGCATATGATTGCATGGTTTTAGGTTTTAGACCAAAATGCAGTGAACTTCCCAAACCTCTCTGACAATCCCCCAGTTCCTGCCTCTCCCCCCTGTGCTGGGGCTTCAGTGCCCCCTTCTCTCCTCCCAGGATTCCCCCACCTCTGAGCACCCCGCACCCCCAGTGCAGCCAGCTCAAAGTGCTTCAGCGCCGCCACCTCCACGGCCTGGCAGGCAGGCGTGTGAAGCTGTGCAAGCAGGTTTCTCCGTGGTCCTGAGGCTGGTCCTCTCACTACGCGGTACCACCATCCCACCCTCACTGGGCCAGGCTGTCCTTGAGCCCACAGCTACCTACCTGGAGGGCACACACCACCACCCCCACCCACCACCAGGCACCCTGGCACGATACTTGGTTGCCCTAAGTACAGCCTTGGGGATAAGCTGCTGCCAGGCCTGGCTCCTGATGAAGATGGGGGAGGGGACAGGAGTCTGGGGAGCAGGCCTTCTCAGTGCTGATCACAATTACCAAGCACCTGTGGCAGGCGGCCTGAGCAGGGCCAAGCCTGGGCTGCCTCTGTGGCCCGTGCTCCCGCCCCAGGCTAGCCCCCCGCCCCCAACCATAAACAGGGCTGCTGGGACTGACTGCCACTCCCAGCAACACTTGTCTGCTCTCTCTCTCTCCTGTCCCCAGTATTTCATCTCTTTCCCTGCAAATCTTTTCTGTGCCTCTTCCTATTTTCTCCCCATTTCTTCAACTTCTTTTCTGCCTCTCCTTTTCTCTACTTGTCGCTGTCTCGGAACGCTGCTGCCTCCTTTCTTTCTCCTCCTCTCTTCCCCTTCCCATTCTCCTCCACGCTTCCTCCTTTCCTCTCCTTAGCCCTCCCCACCCCCAAATCCACACCACCTTCCCTCTTGTGACTATATTTAGCTCCGAGCTGGGGGTTCAGAAGGCGCCGCTGGAGCTGGCGTCTAGTCTTGAAGGGTCTGTCAGTGTTTCCATAAGAGGCTCAGCTGGGACGAGTTTATAACTGAGCTGTTTCCTTTCCATACCGGCACCAGGCCTGGGCTGAGTGCAAGGGGGAGGGGACCTCCAAGTATGGCAAGCTGTCTCCCCAGAGATGGGCAAGCTCTTCAGGAGAGAAAGGAACTGTGGGTTAATTCAGAGAGTGGATGGGCCCAGGTGACCAGGCAAGTCAGGATTCTGCCATGGGTTAGGACCCTTGGGAGCCCAAGGATAGACCCCTTCCTGACCAGAGATGGAGCAAGGAATTGTTCTCATGACGTGACCTGAGGGACTTTGAAAGACCCCTTTCCCTGAAGTATCTCACCAGCCTGCTGTGGTCTCTGCCTCCCACTGCCACAGCCCTTTCTTTGTGTTAAACCAGTACCTCTAGAAGACATCCTAAAAATCATATCCAATACTCGAAGGCACTTTACAGTTCACTGTGTGGTTTGAACACACCACTGCTTTTGATCCTCACAATTATGAGATCGGGAGAGAGAACTGGAACCACTTGCTCGAGGCCACCAGTTTAGTGAGTGGTGAGGCTTGAACTTTCATCTCTAACCGTTGTGCCCCCTTCTCTGCAGTGAATGCCCCTCCCCCCCAGGCCGGCAGCCACCAGGACCCACAGCTGGAAAGTTAGGAGCCCCAGCTGTGGGGTCAGAGACCTGGCTGGAATCCTGGTTCTGCTATTTAGTGCTGCCTCACCTTGGGCAGGTCACTTCACTTCTCTGTGTCCCACAGAGGACTGTTGTGAGAATTAAAGGAGATAATGTTCTAAATGTTTACACATAGTAGGTGTTCAAAAAGGGTAAATAGTATCACTGGTGTGTTAACATAGAGCACAGATCCCTGAAGGTACGGGCCCGGGGCAGTTACATCGCAAGGGAGAGGATAACAAGAGTCTGGAGGGGTGTGGGGATGGCAGGGAGGGATGGGCAGCAGGCCTGGTCAGCACACAGCAGGTGCGCAGGGCAGCAGGGGGAGGCAGCGCAAATGTCCTCTACTTGCAGTCCCTGGGGGCCCAGAGCCTGGTAGTGTACAGACACCATCCGCATCTGCCCATTCGTCTACTCCTAAGGGTTGGGGGACGGCTTGGAGTGAGAGATAGGCCCAGCTTTATAATCACTCTTTCACAGTGTGGAAATCAAGACCCAGACAGGGGAATGAATCTGCCCAAGATCGCAGCTAATTATTTTATTCTTTCACTCACTCCTTCATCAGGTATGTAGTGAACACCTACTACCTACGGATGCTGCGTTATGTGCCAGTCATGCTCAGTGACAGCCAGAGCCAGAGACCAGGGCCGGGATGCCCAGTCTCAGGAGTTCTCTTGAGAAGACCGCTGTGCAGCCTTGGCTAGAGTTACTGGTTGAACTGGTGGTGAGTGGTGGCTGAGCATGAGCAGGGAGAAAGACACAGTCCTGCATCCCCAACGCTTCAGTCTCTCTCCTTCCTGGCTTGAGAGGGGCCCCACCGTAAGGTTTCTCTGACAGGTGGGCAAAGAACAAGCAGAGTAAAGGGAACTGGAGCCAGGAGAGTTCTTGGCTCCCCATTCACCTTCCTCAGCCCAAGCATATCTACCAAGAAAGCCATAGCTACTGCCCCGTGGGAGGACAGCCATTCCCCTGGACTTAGACCCAGGAGTCCTGACACTTAGCCCAAGCATGGCTTCAGAGATTTCAAGTGACCAGAGGAAGGGGGGAAGAGGCATTCCATCCCATCCATTCCTCCACTGTTCTGGGACAAAGGAAGGTACTTCCCAGCTTCTCCCTCAGTGCTGGGTCTCTTTTCCTCCTGGCCTGGGAATGCCATTTGTAACCTGAGATCCTGGATGGGTTAAGGGTGAGGAGCAGGGGGAATTGCTTAGGGTTGTAAATAGGACCACGGATGGGGCTGCTGCCTGAGTGGATGCGCAGCTTCCCTGACGCTCGTCCACCCATGCATCCACCCATCCATGCATCCATCCATGCATCCATCCATGCATCCATCCATGCATGCATCCATCCATCCATCCAACCATGCATCCATCTATCCATCAATCCATCCATGCATCCGTGCATCCATCCATCCATCCATCCATCCATGCAGCCAGCCAGCTATCCATGCATGCATGCATGCATGCATCCATCCATCCAATGTCCTGGGCATTTGAAAGACAAATGACCACGCCTCCACTTTCCCCCTTTCTCTTGCTCCTTTCTCTTCATGAGAACCATGGGTAGAAGGGGGGAGACTTTCTAGAGGTCATCTTTCCCATCCACCTATCTCTGGAAGAGCTCGCTCCCCAGGCAGATAACCTGATTTCCCAGGCAGCTCAGGCCTGTAGGAACAACCTTGCTGCCCAGAAGCTTTATGATGCTTAACCTAACAGCTTCTGACTCCATCAAAGCTGCATTCACCACCCTGCCCTGCACCCTTTGTTTCTCCTCTCCGATGTTCTGTTTCTCATTTGCTTCCTTATTCTCATGGCCTCTCGGAAAGAGCTGTAGATGTGGAGTCGGAAAGCTTACTTTGAATTCCAGCTCTATCACTCACCGTGGAATGACCACAGCCTTAAATTCTTTGAGCCTCAGTTTCTTAGTCTGTAAAATGAGTATAAATAATACCCATTTGCTGTGAGGATCAAATGAGATAATGGATGGGAAGCAGTTTCGTAAACTGTAAACTGCCATACTTACACGAAGACTTATCATTAATTCTTCTTGCTTCCTGGACACCAACGCGGGCGAGCAGCAGGACTCCAGGCGGGAGCCGGGGACGAGGCGATGGAATCCTAACTGCCCTCTGGCTCTACAGGCAACCGTGGGACCATAACCTCTGAGCCTTGGTTTCCCCAGCAGTAAAGGAGGAGTCATTAGACCCATTTGCCTCCTCCAGCGAGGAGAGGAGTGGCTCATAACCAGTGATTGCTCACTCTCTCCTTTAAAGATGCTTCTGAGCTCACCGCTGCCAATTACAGTTTATTGAGCAGACCGAACGCGGTCTCCTGTGCTGAATAAACAGACCTTCCAAAGGCACAGGCCTTGCCCAGGAAGAACAGCCAGCCTAGCCCAGCCCTGCAAGGAGCAGAGCAAGGCGCTGTCTCACCACACATGTGCCTCTGCTGGGGGGACTGGCCCGAGCAGAAACGACAGCTAGGTCTTGCCCCTGGCATAGGGTCCCAGTGGGACCCTAAATGGTCAGGAAGAAGGAAGGGCTTCCTTATCACGTCTGGGTCTACTCGGCTGCCAAGAGCTACTGATCTCTGCTTCACAATGGCTCTTGCCACTGTCGCTCATTTCCACTCTGGCCATCCTCCTGGAGGTGTCTCCAGGTGACGTTGTCACAGTAACTTCCTAACTGGTCCCCACAGCTCTGGCCTTGCTTCTCCCCCATCCATCCCACTCACTGCTGTCAGATTAATCTTCCTAAAATACTCCTTTAGCCTCTCAACTTCCTGTTTGGCACCTTCAAAGATTCCCCATTGCCTAAAGTATAAAGTTCAAGCCGGACGCAGTATGACACAGGGAAAAACAACTTCAGAATCAAGAGGATTCAGGCTCTGCCCTTGACAGGATGGTTACTCCAACTTCTCTGAGCATCAGTTTTCTCAACTGCAAAATGAGGCCAATAGTACTGACATTCTACTGCTTCAAAGCGTCTGTAAGGCACTGCGCCTGGCTCATAGAAGTTATTCCGTCCACGTTAGCCCCTTCCACCTTCCTTCCCTCCACCAGGGCCCAGTGCATGCCTAGTTGCACAACTACCCTGGGAATTCTGACCACCAACACATCACGTTCACAAGGGCTGGAGGGCACTGAGGGAAAGGGAAAGGTCTGTGGGGTTGGTGATCAGGCTCCCGACACCTCAGGAGCAAGGCTTCAGAGAAAAGGGAAGATGAAGTCTGCCCCCAGCACTGTGAGCGTGGGAGCTCAGGAAGGAGAAGACTCACCCTGAAAGCAGAATGCCGCTTCCTGATCTATGGGGAGGACCTTTTTAGATAACTGAGCACATCACTTAAATGGCCTTGGCTTGGCCCCTGGGACCCTGGTCCACGTTCTTTCAGAAAGGAGACCAGAAAACCAACAAACCAGCAACACTGGTGGCCAAGCTTCTGCTCCAATACAGGACACGGGGCCAGGGGGCCGGCACCACAGCAGGTGCAGCTGACCACTCACCGAGCAGGTTCAACCATGACGTGGCTCTGGGGCCTTAAACTCAGAACCTCAGCTTGTCTTTAAAAACAGGGGATAATCTAAATGCTGATTTCATAGTGTTGTTTGGGGTATTAAATGAGTTCATCTGTGTAAAGGGCGTTAGCAATAAATGTTCCTTATTTTGATAGCTGATTTCTTGATTTTCCCCAAAGTTGGAGAAAGAAAAGTCACATTTTCTCCTTATCTTCCACTGCCCCTGACAAGAACCCTTGGCTTCAAGTAGATGAACCTCAACTCTGATTCCGGGAGGAATGGTCCCCCAGAGCTCAGGTATTCCTGGGAGGCCAGACCCCCTAATCCATATCCCCGAAAGCGTGAGACCCGCCTCAGCCCCTGACGGGCTCCGCCTCCCGGCCCAGCGCCCAGTCACCCACCATCCTCTGGACAACCCCGCACGTCCCTTCTGTCTCCTCAGCAACGAGCCACAGGCCACGCTGGGACATCCTCGCGTCGTTCCCATCTTGTGTTATTACGTTGTTGGTTAATTCTTCGTGGGTGTAAGTTTTTACACCCAGCTTCACCACAGCCTTGCCATAACTCTTCCTGTAGCTCCGACAGAGCTAGGTGCATACTGGACGCAAAAGCTGTTTGGAATGAGTGAATGAGCCGAGCTTGGTGAGCACATTAGGCTGATGAGATCACGGCTTGGGGCCCAGGCTAGCGATGGCTCTCAGAGTGCAGGCCACCTTGCTGCTCTGTGCTGCTGGTCAGTTAGGGATGGGATGAGCGGGTATGAATGAGCTTCCTCCACCTCAGCCAGAACAAAGGCACCCAGAGCCCTCTGCTCCTTCACCTCACTGCTCTCTGACCCCGATCTCCTTCAAGGTGGCTGGGGCCTTGTAGGAAAGGAAATAACCAGATGGAACCAGACTAAGACAGCAAAACAGAGGCTGCTGCACAGGCTGAGCTGGGGAAAACCTCAGGCAGGCAAGGAGGAGAGCCCAAGAGAACAAGTGTCTCCTTGCTAACATCAAAGTAAGGGTGCTGGGTCTCTAATCACGTTAACAGGGCACAGCAGCAGGCAATCCAGTGGACAGCCAATTGTCTGGAGTCCATGAGGGGGGTAGCCACTGGGACAGCAGTGCAAATGCAGAAGGACCCCAGCCAAGGTAGCATCCAGCCTTGGAGAGGCACTGTGGACTGGGCCACAGCCAAACTAAAGACCGAAAGGCACTGTCCCCTGTCTGATTGGAAAGAGCTCTCAGAGGGGACACAGGAGCCTGGCAGGCGGGGTTGCCTCGTTTGTCCCAGGTTGGAACATTCTTCCACTTCCCTCCCTCAGGCGTTTGCTGGCTAGGATGGTCTCCCTCTCATCTAAGCACAGAGTCTCCAGGTGAAGAAGACAAGGCCAGAGGAGAAGCAGCTTGTGGAGGTAATGAATCCTGCTCCTCTCAATGGCAATTCAAAAACCGGGGCTGCCCAGAAGCCGAGAGAGGACAGAGGCACAGGAGCCGGGAAGTCGGAGGGCATGGCAGGTCCATGTGCATGCACCAAAGAGCAAGCCCTCCTCATCTAACGCGTTATCGCCCCATCACGTGCGTGTGACCCGTCTAAAGTGTGACCATGGGATTTGATACAATACCTGCTAGAATCCGGGTCCCTAAATTTGCTCTTGTGAGTAAAATCCCCTCCCTGCTGATTCTCTGCACGGCAGGGCGGCCTGGGAGTGAAAAGGATAGGAGTGAGGCCCCCGGACGGTCCAGTGTTTTGAGGCAATGAGGATAGTTACCTCCGTCTCAGGGATCAGAGAGTGCAGGGTAGACAACTTCTCAGGATATAAAATTGCCCGAGGCCAAGCCACTGACCAGCTGCTACTCCCTCACCCAGTCTCAGTGACCTCACATCCAGGCGATTCCTGGGCTTCACTGCAGCCAGGGGCCCCCCAGACCGAGGGCTCCTGAGGCACATTGCTTTGCTTCCGGATCCCTCCGTGGCCTCATCTGCCCTATCAGGACAATACTGTCTAGAAGCTTGCCCTTCCTCCGTCATCTACACACGCCAACATGCTTATCCTGATGAAATCAGGTTAAACCAAACTCCAGGGACGACCTCGAAGGGGAAGGGAAGTAAAAAAACGGTCAGTGTGTAACAGGAGATGTAAGAGGAAGAGAAAGTCACTTCTGTTTCCCGGGGCCAGTGGGAAGAGGCAACTTTTTTTTTTTTTTTAAAGAATATGGGCCTCAGGTCCAATATTAGCCAGGATTTTTCCCATCACAGTTAAAAGAAACCCAGCTGTCCCTTGGCTTGAGCTAAATCCATGCATACATCAGGCTGGCTGCATCCAGAGCTTTCACGACGCGGTCAGGACTGATCTCTGTCCCCTTTGTGGCTGGACTTTCCTCTACGCTGGCTCCACTCTCAGGCAGGTGTCAGCAAGGTGGCCCAGCCACTCCAGACGTGAACCCTACCAGCTTCGATTCCGTGGGAAGGGCTTTCAACCAAAGTCCCAGAACTGAGTCTCATTGCCTGGCGTGGGTTACACGCCTACTCCTGCAGCCAGGGTGGGGTCAGCGCCTCCCCAACAGCAGGATCTTAGCATGAGGGAGCAGAGATTTTTCACAGAAAAATCAAAGTGCCTTTACGAGAAGCAGACAGGGCAACAAACGACCACTACAGATCCTATCTTAAATCAGGGGGTCAAGTTTCTTGATATGAAGCATCCAATTAACCAGCAAAGTATGTGTCAGGGTGCAGTACTTACACAGACGGACGACACTAGGAACTTCTGACAAGCTCCTGGACCCCGAGAGCCAGAGGCAGTCTAACCCACCTTTGTCGCTTCAGTCTTAGAACAGAGCTTGACGTGAGGTCAGTGCATCTGACTTGAACCACCTTCAAGGCATTAGAAAAACTGTGAGTTCAAGAAAAACGAAAAATGTTTAGCAAAAATTTTCTCTCTCCTGGGTCCAAAAGAGGAAGAAACCACCTGGAAATTTCTAGTTTTCATAATTCAGGGGATCTGATAACTTCAGACTGAGAGAGTTGAGGTGAAAGCCAAGATGCTTTGGTGCCCAGACAGAGGAGGTTTTGCTTCCTGTGAGACGGGAGAAGATAGAAATACCTCTGGCCATGGACTGGGATGGAAGGAATAGGAATCCAGGAGAGAGAACTGGAGATGTGGCTGTGGAAGCTGGTGTGTAGGGGAGCCCACGCCAACACGTCTGGATGCTGGCACCGCAGACCTGTCATTAACTCACTGGCGTTGAGTTTATCCCTAAGATGCCAGACCCAGTAATCAAGGCTTTTGTGAACTCTGAACTTCTGACTGAATGTTAAGAAAGGGCAAGGGGAAGGAGGGCTGGGAGGGAGGAAGGTCCGAGGCGCGGGAGCCGCAGACCCCAGGCTGCGGGAGAGACAATCTGGGCTCTAGAGTGAGGAAACTGGGTGTGAAACCCGGTAGTGCTCCATACCAGCTGTGTGACCTTGGGCAAGTTACTGAACCTCTCTGACCTTCAGTTTTCTCTTCTATAACATGAGGATAATGATGAGGATAATGATCCCTGGAGTTGTCATAGGCTCAAATACAATAGCATAACTAAAACCGTTTTCACAGTACCTGAAACTTCACAAGTGTGTGATGAATGTGGCTTTACACTCGACCCAAACTTCCTATCTCAAAGAATTTTGAGCATTTCAACACTCGCTCTGCTACACACAGCCTCAGAAACAGATGAGGGAAGCAGAGGGAGAGTCGGTGGCCCTGCTCTTCACTTCCTGGCTTAGAGTCTGTGGCTTCCCAGGGAGTCAGAGACCCTCACCGGGCCCCAGTCCTGGCAAAACCCAAGATTAGCCCAGACCAGACAGATGGCACGTTGCTCCTTCCTAAGGAGCTCTGGGCAGCAGCCGTCTTGGCGGCTCGCCTCTGGAACTCCGTCAGTTAGGATGTTCTTCCCTGTGACCGACTCCAAACGCTCCAGCATCAACTGCAGCTCACATTCATCTGCATCTTCATTCGACTGTTGATTCATTCTTGCTATAATGATTATTAGGCTCCTGTTATGCCAGGCACCATGCCAGAAACACAGAAATGAGCAAGATGCCTTTGCCTTCAAGCAGCCTGGAGTCTAGCAGCAAGGAGACCCACTGGTAGATGTTCATCCTTGGACACAGTTAGCAGCTGGACAGAGGCTGGCTCTGAGCGCTATGGAAGCCCCGAGGGCGCATAACCTGGGTTTAGGGGGGGCCTCAGGGAAGGCTTCTCAGAGCAGGAGGCACTTGAGCTGAGTCTTGAGGGACTGCTGAGCAAGCAGATCTGAACAAAGGTTATTTCGTGACTACTGTGACGCAGCCTCTGTCACCTGACAGCCTGCCAGGTTGGTTCTTGTCGGGCTGATTATCACATGGAGATGTCACCACGTGGGCCGCGTGGACTGCGCTGGGGTCTTAGCAAGCAGAAGTTACAGCCCGATGCCTGCGACTCCAGGGCGATGGCAGCTGGGGCACCATGACTGTTGTGGTGAGTGATGCCCTGCAGTCCCGGAAGCAGGTGGTCCAGTCGGGACGCACCAGAGGGTTGTTGCAGCCTCCATGTTCATTTTATTATTTTTTAAATTATTTTGTTTGTTTGTTTGTTTGAGGAAGACTGGCCCTGAGCTAACATCCGTGCCCATCTTCCTCTACTTTATATGTGGGACGCCTGCCACAGCATGGCCTGACAAGCGGTGCGTAGGTCCACACTCAGGATCCAATCCCACGAACCCCAGATCGCCGAAACGGAACGTGTGAACTTAACCGCTGCGCCACCGGGCCACAGCCTCCATGTTCAATGGAAACTGCAGGAAGAGAAGCCTGGTCCTCACAGAGACTGGGAGTGGTGGCTCGCCGGGGAAGAGTATGGAATCATCTTTTTCTCTTGATCCAAAATCAGCTGCTGTTTAGATGGTGACAAGGACTCCCCTGCCTGGAGTGTGGAATGGAAGAACCAGATGACCTCTGGGAGTCCCCTCTTGCCAGAGGAACCCACAGTTTCTATATTTCCATGTATTTCTGGCTCTATATTTCTAACTTATCCCAAGGATCTTGGCTCAAGGTGCTGCCGTTGGTCTTTCCTTCAAACTAAGGAGCCAGGTTTCACGCCACCACCAGACAGGCACCCCACGCGTGTACTCCTGTGCGCCCGGGCCACAGACGTGGGGCCCACAGGGGCCTACAAAGTGAGCACTTTACACAAGGCTATGAGCAAACCAGAAAAGGAGTGCTGCCTGAGGCCACCAGCACCGGTTAGATAAGCCACAGCCCTCCACACCACACCAAGAGGACAGCTTTTCCCGCGTACACACTTTCTCCCCACCCCCCAACCGCCAAATCCCAGAAGAAGCTAAGAAGACCCCAGCCCGGAGTCCGCGGTGGACGCGGTCCGTCTTCACCTTCCTCGTCTCTGGTGGTCCCCCTTCCCGTCACCCTCACTGTCAGCTCCAGTAGACGAACGGGCCTCTCGGGTGGAACTCTGGGCTGCAAACGTCGACGTGGAGCGGGGTGCTGTGGAAGAGAGCAGAAGTCCCAAATTCCTTCTATCTCAGTTATTGTCCTCTTTCCGTTCCTGGTCGGTGCCCATGGGAATGTGCATAGGAAGGACTCAGGTTAAAATTTCGGAGCAGTTTACTTCTACTAGACACAAGCAGGGATGTGTGACCCGGGGGGCAGCCGTCTCCTCAGGGGCAGTTTGAAGAGGGGTCTCCACCTGTCGAGCTGTACGCAGGCCTGCTTCGAGGCGGGGGTACGCACTGAATGACCCCCAAGGGCACAGGGCGCCTCCTTCTTCGGGGCTCAGGCGGAGACGGAGGGTGGGGAGCACAGTAGGGCAGACAGTCACTGGGTGACGAGCAGCTTTGTCCAGCAGTCACCACTCCAGCTCCCGAGCCTCTCCGTCTGCCTTCCGTTCGCCTGCTCGGCCTCCGCGCCCCTCCCTCTTCCTGGGTTAAATGCAGGGAGTAGCTACCCTCGTCCTTCCTCCTTTTCCCCTAAGAGCCTTTGCAGTGGGCACAGAAATTTTCGGCATGTTCAGTTCCTACCTTCTGGAAGCTGCTAAACTGAGACGGACACACAGACTAGTCAGACACTCAACACCTCTCTCTTCCTTCCCTGCCCTGGCCACCCTGTGTGGGGTCTGGACGCCGCACACTCTCATACATCTGTTCTTTCTTTCAAGTAGCACAGAGGGATAGGGCACGGGCTCCAAGTCAGAGCAACTGCAGCTGGCCCCAGCTCCATGACTTACTGTTTATCAGCCTCTCTGAGCACCATTTCCCATGAAATTAGTGTAATGACAATACTTAGGACAGTCAGCACGAAAGGAGATCACGCAAGTAAAGGGGTTTGCCCGTTGTTTGGCGTATAGTAGGGCTCCATAAATACTAGTTGGATGGGTAACTGAAAGGTAAGTGCCTGACCTGAGCATCTGCCCAGGCCCCAGTGGGGGGCCTTCAGTGCACTATGTGTTTGGAAGGGGTCATGAAGATGGGGGCTAAGGAGCTGCTTAAATAATGGGACAGACTGAAGGTGGCTAGATCCCAGAGGAACCAGCCTGAGCCTCCCCTGCAAAGCAAATTCCACTCTAGGTTTGTGAGCCCACCTCCAGGGGTCTTCCCCAGGGAGAAGGGGAATTTCTGGAATCTAGGATCCGGCGTCAGCTTGAGAAGGAACCAGAAGGGCTAGAATTCGCTTACTGGAATGGAGGCAGATTCCACTGCCACCTCCCCTGCCTGCAGCCCCCCAGCCAGGGCTGCTTTCTCCAGGTCTCCTGGGGACCCCTCAAGTCTATGAACCCTGAAGCCTGAAGAACTGGCCTGAGATGTGCAGAGCAAGAAAGCCTGCCAACTCAAGGCAAGGGAGAAGAGCCATGGGCCAGCAGTCAGAGGACCTCTGTTATATTACTGCCATGTGAACTGTGATCTCAATCTGTCTGAGCCTCAGTTTCCCCAATCATGAAATGAGAATAATAACTTACACCCTATTCTCCCTACCATACAGGACTATCCCAAGGATCAAATTAAATATTCAAAGCACTTTGTAAACTGCAAAGTACTGTGCAAACACAGAAGAGTTACGACAGGCTCTGGAAGAGGGGCCCTGTGAGATGGGACGGAGTGTCACCTCTTCCTGCCTGGCATGGGGGCCAGGAAGGACCCTTCCAATTGGCTTTTCTTTGATCCTCATTTGAAACTTAATGAGCACTTAAGGCATTGCTGACACTCTAATTGGAATTAAAAACTAAATTTAAAAGTCACCACTTGTTTCCTTCTTTCCACACTTACTTCCTCAGCTCTATTGAGCACAATCATTAACCAAAACCTTTTTGTTTTGACAAGGAAGATTAGCCCTGAGCTAACATCTGTGCCAATCTTGCTCTATTTTGCATGTGGGATGCCACCACAGAATGGCTTGATGAGCAGTGTGTAGGTCTGCCTCTGGAGTCTGAACCTGCGAACTCCAGGCCGCCCAAAGTGGAGCGTGCAAACTTAACCACTACACCACCAGGTTGGCCCCAACTAAAAGCTATTTTTTTTTAAAGATTTTATTTTTCCTTTTTCTCCCCAAAGCCCCCGGTACATAGTTGTATATTTTTAGTTGTGGGTCCTTCTAGTTGTAGCATGTGGGATGCCACCTCAGCATGGTCTGATGAGCGGTGCCATGTCCACACCCAGGATCCGAACCGGCGAGACCCTGGGCCACGGAAGCAGAGCACCCAAACTTAACCACTCGGCCACGGGACCGGCCCCCTAAAAGCTATTTTTAAATGGCACTAATGTGTTGTATACTGAAACAAATGAGAGACAGATATTTTGTTAGAAAAACAAACCATGAACCAAACTTGAGTTTTAAAAAAACTGATTAACGAGTTCAAAGTGAAATTAAAACCAAACCACTGCAAAGTGAACCAGAATGAAATTGGAACAGCAAAATATGCTCCCAGGTTGGTCAAACTGATTCTGCACGTCCTCAGACAGCCTGGACACATACAACGCTCCGGCCCTCCCCTCCTTCGGTTCTGGCTTTCCCATGTCAGACTCTGCACTCCCTCATTTAACAAGATGACCCAGATGTCCCAGGCGTGCCAAGTCACCGGGGACGCAGAGATGAGGAAGAAGAGACGAGCCTTCGCTCCAGGAGCTATGGGCCAGCACACAGGTTCTTGTGTGCAAACACACTCCCGCTGCCCAGCTCCATGTCTTTGCTCTCGAACCACGCTCTGCCTGAGATCCCAGTGTGGAACACAACTCTTGGCACCCCCACTAAATCTTGTTATTGCCAGAATCAGAGCATGAAACCGGCAACACAACAAAATGCCAAAAACCCAACAAACAAAAGTTGAGCCACAAAGACCTCTGTGGTGACAGAGACTGGCTCCTCCCAAGCCAGCAGAGAAAGCCTCATTTGATGCAATTCTGCATCACACCCTTGCAGATTCAGACACTTTCTAACGATCTGGGAAAGGTGGTCCCATCCAGTCCTCTCCACAGGAATCCCAGGAAATGGGAAAATGCAATTGTTGCTTCTTCAGTGTAAACGACCACCCACACTCAGCAAGGGGGTGCAGTGGAAGCCAGGCCTCCTGTGCCGGGGCCCAGCAAGGCTCCTGCAGTGGAAAAGCAGCCTGGCTCGCTGCTGCTGCTGCTGCTGCTGCTGCTGCTGTTGCTGCTGCTATGTTTATCGCTCCTACTGACACAGCCAGAACCATCCTTCCCAACCGTCCTTGGGCCCTCCCAGCTGACGTCACTGCTGTCTTCCAGGAGCAGAGTCCTCCCTACCTGGTTCCTGAAGCAATCCTCGCCACAGACTTGAGAGTCAGCTGCTTGACCATAGATGAGGAGCTTGTCTCAGAGGGTAAATCTTGGCCATCTGTGTTCTTATCTAATTGCAGCCTTCCTTTATCTCCTGTGACCTTGGCAACGCCAATTCCATGGACTTCTGCCTTGATATCTCTGCCTAGCACTCTTACCCTAGTTCCTTAGCTGGCACTCTTGTCCCCCAGCCTTTGGGGCCAGGCCGTAGCTACATTAGTCCAGTTTCCTCCTCAGTAGCCCTGCCCTTGGTTATACATGACAAGGACAGACAAAGGGCATGGGGGCAGATGTCGCTTGGATAAATGCCTCTGTCTCCTCTGCCTTCTGCCATCACCAGCCCTGCTCCGCAGGGGAGTAGGAAGAGAGACATTGGGAAGAATTTCAAAGTCCAGCCAGAGTCCTTCCAACTCTGACAAGCCTTCCTCAAAAAGCTCCTGCCCATCTTCCGCTTCCCCTTCACTACACTTTCATGGATTTTTCATCTGGATCCAAGCTTGAGACTTAATCACATACTTTGTTTTGTTGTTATCTGATTTATGGGTCTCCACAACTAGATCAGAAGCTTCTAGAAGGCAGGGACTGTGTTATATATAACTATGTTATACAAAATTGCCTAGTACTGCACTGGGCTGGCCGCCTAGGTTTCCAGTCTACCCTACACACTGCTGCCACAGCCAGCTTGCTGACCACAGGCCCGACGAGGCCATGCAGGGCCCTTGACAGTCCAGTCCCAAACCACGTCCCAGCCTTCACTCTGTTCTTCTCACCTCCTACCTTTCTCATGTCATCATCCTCACAGCTCACCCCACTCACCCTCCATCCAAAACAGTTTAAAGCTTACTCTTCAAGATTTCCAGGTCCCTCCAAATACCATCTCTTTTCTAGAGTCTTCGAACATTCCTCGCAGAAGGTGTCACTTCCAGAATGTCCACAGCAGTATTTTCACACTTCTTCCTTTAACACGTACTACCTAGCACAAAGTAAGCACTCAATAAATATGCTGGAAAGAATACTATAACACCTTCCATTGTGGTTGTTTATGCTATGCAAATATCTTTTTCCTCCACTAAACTGTTATCTCTTTATACTCATCTGGGCCCAGTGGATGTGAAAATAGTAGACATTCAAGAAATGTATAGTGAATTGAATAGTAGGTATTCAGTAATGAATAAAATTCACTGAAATGAGTATGCCTAAATGGCAGGTACCAGCTCAGAGGGTTTCTATATTACTTTCCATATGACATTTCTGTATTACTTAGTACAAGTGACCAAAAAAACAACTTAATGTAGCTTGTGCGTGCATAACTCACACACTTGTAGGGGCAGCCAGGGCATAGTCGGATGTGAGTATGGCTCACTCAGACGCTTCCAGGACTTGCTCTTCAGGCTGCTTCTCTGCCTTTCTCTGCAGGCAAGCTTTATTCTCTCCTACTGGCAGGCTTCTTCCATGTGGCAGGGAACACGGCCCCGATACTTCCGGAGCCTCACTCCCCCATGCCCAGTGTCCCCTGCTAGAGGGAATCCAGTCTTCTTCTCCCTTCGGTCTTACGTTCAAAATCCCAGGCAAGGATGTAATTGTGACAGATAGGGGTGGGACCTCTACCAAAATGACAGTGCCCATCTTAACGGTGAGGAGAAGACCATCTTCGAGAACTGGGTCTGGGTGTGGGAGGATGGTTGCTGTTCTAGACACACAAACCGTAGCTGTCCACAGTAGGGAGAGATGCAGTGTGCTCTCAAGGGAGGCGGGGAGAAGGGTGAATGGTGACGGTGATTTGGGGAGCTCAAGGTGGGGCTCTCAAGAGGCCAGAGGAACATATTCTGTTATCAGCGGAGGGAGGGACAGGCTGACTGCATTTTCTTCAAGGGAGAGATGGGGTGGGGACAGGGCCCACAGTGACGGGAGCCCTGCTGAGACTGACCTGCTTTGGGGAGGCCAGGACACCCGGCTGAGGAGAGGGAAGAGGAAGTCAAGGGGCAGTGGGGCTAAGAAGGAAAGGGGCATGGGAGGCGAGGGCAGCCAGCGTGCACGTCAGCCCAACCCGGAACCTCTGAAGCTGGGGCAGTGCCCTCCCTCCTGATACAGTGGGGGAAGGGCACAAATCCACTTTCTGACATTTAGTGGTTCTTTTTGTTTCCTATTTTCTTTTCTTTTTTTTTTTTTGAGGAAGATTAGCCCTGAGCTAACATCCATGCTCATCTTCCTCTACTTTACATGTGGGACGCCTGCCACAGCCTGGCTTGATAAGTGGTGCCATGTCCACACCCGAGATCCGAACTGGCAAACCCCAGGTCGCCAAAGCAGAACGTGTGAACTTAACCGCTGCGCCACTGGGCTGGCCCCCATTTAGTGGTTCTTTTTATGGGTAGACTTATTTTTATCATTTCTAGACCTCAAGACTGCTGCTGGAAGAAACAAGGCACTGAGGCTTCTGGGATTCCAGAAAACATTCAGTGGTGGGCTCAGCTGTAGACATCGGGCTGTAGCCTCCCTTGGCGTCACTTTGCCAGCTGTCACATCCTTCTCTCCTGTCTACACAGGAACTGGAGTTGGAATGGGGTAGGAGAGCCTCTTCTCTCAGCCCACAACCCCCACCTCGCAGGAGGAGCACTGAGCACTGAGACCAGGGAGGAGCTGCCTGCCCGCTCCTATGGAAGTCATCCTCCTGGCCTGCCCATGGATCCGCCAGCCAGAGGCGGGGCAGACATCAAAGCCTCTTTTGGCAGCACCTCCCCTGCAGAGCCTGTCTCCCTGGAGAGGATCTTGCCTTTCAAATACTAACCAGCTATGAGCTGGCACCACATCCCAGCCCCCACACACCAGGCAGCTGAAGCAGAATTCTCCTTTACTGGGCCCACACATCTGGCCTAAATTCTTATTCCACCAAGACAAGTTTATTGAACAGTTAGGCAATGCCTCCACACACAGCCACTGCAGACAAGCTCAAAATATACTTTAATACATTGAAAACACCGTTTCAGAGACTGGCTTTCTCACAATAAAGATGCAACTGACATTCATTGGGTGCCGAAACGTCAAATTGTGGCAATCCGGCAGGGAGCCTGACAAGCCATTAAATCTGAAGCTCGCTTCGGCCGATTCCTTTCCTTTCATGCCTGTCTTCCCCAACCATCGATCTGGGCTCCTGAAGCCGACATTTCGGTGGGACCTTCCAGACTCTGGCCAGGTACCATCTCTATCCCTGCCATCAGTTCTTCCACTGAAATGCCCTGCGGAGCGGGGTGGGAGGACCACAGCCGCTGGGAGAGGAGCCAGGAGTGAATGGGAACAGATCTCACCTTCGGTGCCCTCCCAGGGCTAGGAAGGTGAGACCTTCAGTCTCTGGGAAGAAAGGACTGCTGGGAAACCACCCAAGGATGGTTTCCACGAAGGGTGAGCCTACGCTCCCCTCCCCACCTCGGCAGCCTTCCATCTGGTCTGGGCAGGGGAGGAGAGGCACAGAACGGGCAGGGGCTTACGTAGGATCCGGTCCCCAAGATAGATGGCAGCAGGCAATCCCTAGCTCCACACTGGGGAACTCTGAGTTCTGAGCCCAGCCCAACTCCTCTAAGAAAGTTTCTGTACTTTTGTCTTTTAACTTTCCCTGGCTCCAGAAAGAGGATGTGGATGGGTTATTGAGAATAGTAGGGTAGGAAGACAAAGAGAGGACAGAAAGGACCCAAATGCTAGGAATTGGGAAGGGTGCTAAGAAGGAGAGGGACACCAGGCCCCAGGGATCTGGTTTACAGCTCTGTGTCTCCATGTGCATATGCACCTTCCCCCATCCTGGGCCACGGAGGACAGGTGTGGTGCGAAGTGTTGGGTTAGGTTGGGAGGATCAAAGAGGCCTCTTCCCAAACCCCTGAAGTTGCGTCCAGTTGCCTTCCTCACAGCATAGTTTACACCTCTGACCGCTGAGGTATATGTTAATGCCTCCCACAGCATATGAATATGGGCAAGTGTGTGCTGAGGTAGGTGTGGGAATATATCAGTCAATGACGATGTGTTGTGGCAACCAGTCGATGGTGCATGTCTGTACTTGAAAGCCACAAGGTTCTAGGTAAAATCTATGGGAGGCCCTGTTGCACAATGCTGGTGAGTGTGTGGCTGTGGGGGTGTGATTAATAGTTTATAGGCTGTGTATAAGTGTGCATGGCTGTCTGAGTGTGTGCAAATTAAAATGGAAATGTGTGCCAGAGGATGACACAAATGCAGGAAAGCACACGGGCTTCGGAGTCAGTCGACTTGGGCATGCATCCTGGCTGTGTTATTAGCCAGATGTGTAACCCTGGGCGAGTCACTGATCCTCAATTTCCTCAGCTCTGAAATGAGGACAATAATAAGTACCTTTCAAGATTGCCATGAGCATTAGAAATGTACCACATATACAAAGGTTTTGGTGCCAGAGCCACAACCATAGGAGACAAAAGAAGGCAGCTATTATCATGCACTGTGGACGCGCCTCTGATGGGTACAGAGGCAAGAGGAGCAAAATGAGCCTGGGGTGTGTGTGTGAAATCTGGGGAAGGCGGTATGTACTAAGGTGTGTGTAGAAGCAAAGCTGTGTACGTGTGTGTGCATCCAAAGCAACTCCTTCTCCTGTTCGGGGAGCCCCCTATTCAGACAGAGCAGGCGGGTGGGAAGGGATGTACAAGTGTCCGCAGACACCCTGGGTTTCTGGGTCCTGGGTCCTGGGTCTAAGCGAGTAAGAGGTTGAGAGGCCCTAGGAGCTGCAGGAAGCCAGCCGCCTGCAGAAGCTTCCTTTTCCCTCCACCCAGCAACGGTTGAATACCGCACCCACATCCACTGCCCACCGCTACCCCCCACCCTACCTTCGCTTCGCCAGTGAGAGCAACGGCGGAGGAAATCCTGCAGAGAGGATTCCTCCCCTCCCTCCCCCAGGCCCCCTTAAGACAAACCAGGAAGCGGCCGCAGCGCGCCGCGGGGCCACCTTAACGGCGGAGGGCCGGCCCGGCCCCCGCCAGGCCCCGCCCGCGCCGCGCGCCCCGCCCCTCGCGCCCCGCCCCCCGCTCCCCAGCTCGGCTCGCGGGCGGGCGGCCCGGGTCCGCCCGAGTCGGCTGGAGCTGTTGCCATGACGAGCATTTTCGCGAGAAAGCTCTGCCGCTGAGACTGTCCGACGCGGGGGCCGAGGGAGGGGCGCGAACTTCCTGGGGACGCATCCCTCCGCGGAGAGCGAGCCCGGGGACCCCCGCCCAGCTCTGCTGCGCCCGTTTTCTTCCGGGACCCCGCGAGGTCCTTCCACTGGGCCGGAGCGGGACGGGCGGAGAGCGCAGCCGGCATCTCGCGCGCGGTGGCCACGCCGGGGCGGCCCGGGCGCCTGCCTCGCTCCGTCCATGGAAACCCGCAGGGCGAGCGCCGCGCGGAGCCTGGACCTTTGCTAGAAAGAGGTAGGCTTGCGGAGAGTGAATTGACTCGCGGTGTGCAAACTTTGTTTCTTTCTTTCCTCTCAACGGCTTCTTAAACCCCCTGAATTTCCTCTTCCTAGCATATTGTTTGCCGCTGGGTTTGGGGTGTGTGCGCGCGCTCGCGCGGGCGCAGATTTGTCAAATTCTCTTTTTCTTTCCTAGCTCTGTTTTGAGAAACCATATAATCAAACGAGTGATTTCTGTTTCTTTTCCTACTTTTTGTCATTCCTGGGCCTTGGGGGGTAGGGAAATGGAGGGAGTGTTTTTTTCACACCCAAACTGAGCTTTTGGAAAAAGCATTTATGTCCCCCCACCCGCTCCTGCCCTCCTCCTCCCCCTTGGCTTGGGAATGAGACACAGAATGGAAAACCGTTGCAAAAATATTTTCCGCGTCTGTTCCCTTTCTCGAAAGCCCCAAAGAGAGATGGAAAAAAAAGAACTGAGTAAGAAATTTTCAACAAGGAGGAGGGGTTGCTGTGGGGAGTGGGAGGGGGCGCGCTAGGGGTGGGTGGAGGCAGGACCTGGGAGAAGTTGGGGGGGTGGGGAAGGGGAGTGGACAAATTCAATTTCTTTGGCTTTGTAGAGAAACCTCAGCAGTTTCTCTCTGCCGCTTGCAAAACATCCTCAGACTTTCACGTCTATAATTAGCTGTGGAAAAAGCTGGGAGTTCCCTTGAACCGCTGTTGTTTGAGTGTGTGCAGAGCTCAAGAGCCAACTGTATGAGTGTCTCTAAGGGCACCGCCCCATACATCTCTGGTCCCAAAGGGGAGAAAGGAGAAGGGGTGGCGTTGGAAAGTTTGCAGTGTCAAGGCTGGTGACTGGGGCTAGCCAGTGTTTGGCAATTGGGAGTTGGTCCCCGGCATCCTTGGGGGGGGGGTCCCTGAGCATCTTGGGCGCCTGCGTTGTCTTGCTGAAGAGCTGGAAATTAAGGCTGGGATTGTCCCTCCTGCTCTCCTTTCACACACACGCTCACTAACATCCTTGGCTCGCTCTTAGGGTGGAGGAGGCCGGCTGGCATCCTCCCCAGGCGAGTCCAGCCTCACACACTCCTCCATCTCACGAAAGGACCCACCGCTCTTCTCCAGCTGGGTGTGGAGGACGCAGGAGTGGCCGGCCACATCCCAGGAGAGAGTAGGCACTCTCTTGGCCAGAAGCACCTCCCTCCTGGGCGTTCCTGCCCGACTACAGTCGCTTGCAGACATGATGCCGGCGGATGCCAGCTGGCCTGGTAGAGGGGATGTCAGATGAAGATAGGCGAGCCTTCAACTGACTCTGCTGGGGGAGGGGAAGTACAATCCCATTCTACAGTGCCATCTCCTCCGCTGGGCGGGGTGTCTGGCAAGAAGTCTTAAGATCCTTCACTCCCTCCTTGAGCCACTCCCCAGAGCTGCCCCTTCTTGCCCTTCCTATTCGGAGGCCCCCTCCAGCCCACTCAGCTTCGGGCCCTCTTTACATGGAGGGAAGAGAAGAGACCAGGATCATCCTAGGCTGGGACAGGCCATGGAGGGGGGCCCAGGGGTCAGGAGGGATAGGGTGGGGCGAGGTCTAGGAGGAGGGCAGGAGGAGGTGATGGCTCTGATGGCTGGTGAGCCCAGTTCCCTCGTTGGCTAGAGGTGGTGGCGTGGGAGCTGGCTCTGGTAGGTGGGTCCGGGACCTGAAGCAGCCTGATGGGGGCAGGAGGGAGGGTCAGGCTCCGGGAGAGGAAGCACCTGCCCAGCTAGTTTTGTTCGAGGAGCGGTAAGGGCCAGAGCTTAGAAACTGAAAAGAAGAAAGCAAAAGACTTGGAGGAGAGATTAAATGGGCTGGGGAAGCAGTAGGAACCAATTTTCCTTTTGAGGTGCTGGGTGATTGATCTGACTGCACCTCAAGGCCCAACGGCTCCTCCCTCGCTGCGTTCTGGTCAGGGAGGGAGTGAGGCCTTCCACAGTGGGCAGGGAACCCAAGATAGCACCCATGCCCTTGTTCTGTAGGGAGGGAGGGGAACCCATTTCTTTGCCCTGCCTGGGAGCCCCTCCTCCCTGCCACCATCCAGCCGAGGTACGCCCCGGGAACCATGGTGCTCCCTCTTCTCTGGCACCCTCCCATCTTGGACGCGCATAATCCCACCACTTCTACAGCTGGCCTTCCTAGTTCAGTGCTCTGACTAGGGGTGGGTTCGGGCGGGGCTTCTCCCTGAGGAGCTGGTCCCTATTTAGCGCAGGAGGCTCTGCTTCTGTGGCCTTGAGTCGCGGTGGGCGGCGGGGAATCTCCCCACAGCGCCAGCCCTTCCTAGGGCTGCAGGCTGGATTGACGCTGCAGCAACCCAGCAAACCCGTGGCAGCTCGGCTCCACCCTCCGGCTCAGTCTTCCTCTGGGTGCTCCGTGCAGCAGGTGCTCCGGGCTGGGGAGCAGAGGTTTCCTGCATGCTGAGCCTCAGCCTCTTCCTCTCCCACCTTCTGTCCCTCCTGGATTCAAGGTCAAGTCGAAGGAGCACAGCTGTCTTAGTCCTGGGACGCGCAGCCCCGGCACAGCGCCTGCGATGCTGAGGTGCTTGGTCAGTGTTTGTTGGAAGAAGGAAGTGGCACTGAGGGAGCCTGGGAATCACCCCCTCTGAGTTGATCGCTAACTCGCCCTGTGGTCTTCGGTTTCCCCTCTGCACAATGGAAAGCCTGCTCCCACAGTAACGGTGGGAGGGAGTGGCTGAGTCAGATTTGTCAGATCCCTATGGTCTTTGATGTCAGAAGAAAGTCAGAATGAGAGGACCCAGTTAGGGGGCAGAAGTGGAGCAGTGAGAGCTTGCCCAAAGTGCAAGTGCTGGAAGAAGTAAGGTGTGGGGCAAGGGGGAGTTTCCTGAGCAAGGATGCTGGGGGCCTTACTCCTCCCCAGTCTCGCTGACTGGAGGGTGCTGAGAGGAAGAGGGGCCCAGGGCGGCTCAGCCCAGCATTGACCCAGCTGCCACCTGTCACGAATTCCAGCATTCCACAGGCAACTGCCTCTTATTCAAGAATTTAGCTTCTTTCAGTAATTCCTGTGGGCCCTTTTCTCTTTTTTCCTCTGCCCCTGGCCTTGGGCCCAGCACCCAAAGACGTGGATAAACCCTGCCCGTCCAGAGCGTTCCAGATCCACCAGGCT
This sequence comes from Equus przewalskii, assembly GCF_037783145.1. NCBI lineage: Eukaryota > Metazoa > Chordata > Mammalia > Perissodactyla > Equidae > Equus > Equus przewalskii. Next base: position 378,204 of record NW_027228758.1, read on the forward strand.
TTGGAGGAAGGAAAGGAAGGTGTTCGTTCTTGGTCCCCAGGATCTTAAGAAGCATGTTTCGCTCAGATTGACGCAGGTGTTTGATTTGACCTTGAAGAGGAATGCCCGCCCTGGGCCTCCCTGCCTTCCCTGGAGGAGGCCAGCCCTCTGACCTCTCCCCGCAAGCCTGCCCTCACGCAGCGCCCCTTCCCAGCCTGGCGCCCTGCTCCCCCGCCTGGCACTGATTCCTGTCATCCCCAGTCAGTATTTGGTGGGTAGAGTGGGAAGGAGAGGGACGAGAAGGGCAAGGCCACAAGTAAGCAGAGCACCTGGGCCGGGTCAAACCCGGACGACAGCCTTCCGCTCTCTGCGGAGCTGTCGGAGGAGTAAAGCAGGCCCTGGGGCTGGAGTCCAAAAGCTTGTGTGGAATGTTTTGTACTCGGCTTCCTCTCCCAGCATCTCTCTTTGTCTCCTCTTTCCTCTTTCCCTTGTGTGAGCCGTTCTTGTTCCACTGACTGACTTCCTCTGCTCATGTTAAAACGGATGACAGGGACCTTCCACTCTGCCTCCACCTTAAGCCAGTCCTCTGTGTTCAGCCCATGTGAACGTGGGTTGAGGAGGGAAACCAGGCGGGATCCAGTTAGAACCAGAGCCAAGGGCTCCCAGTCGGGGCGCAAGGGGGTTGCCTTGGAGGCAATTTGTGTTGGGCGGTAGAGGGGAGGCCAAAGGAGAGAAAGAAAGGTGAGAACATAGGTGCCAAGGGGCGAGGGCCCCCTCTGTGCCTCTCCTCACTCTAGGTCCTCTCTGGCTGGAGTCTTCTCCCTGCTCTGGTTTCCCAAAATAAGTACAGAAATCTCTGGGGCAATTCAGGAAGGTGAACTGGAGTAGCATCAGTGAGAGCCCTTTGCTCTTGCCTTCCTGCCGGATCCCTAGGGCAGAGGGAACTTGGGATGGTGTGTTTATTGGGGAGAAGGTTAAGACTCTCAGGTAGGCTCAGGGAAACTCTCAGCTCAGAACACTTCATAGCAAGATGCACATAGATTGCAAAATCAATGCCAGCGGTGCAAACCAGTACAATCCCAACAGTTAGCAGTGTCTAACGAAACAACTATGCATTTACCCAGGAGTCCCCCTTCTAGGAATTTATCCAGAAAATGCACATTCACAAATACAAAAAGACATGCCTCAGGTGATTCTTTAGGGCATATTTGTAATAAGGGAATCATTGGGAACTGCCCAGTGCCAGTTCTTAATAGGCTGGTTGGATGAATAATGGTAGATGCACACAGCAGAGAACTGTGCAGCCAGACAACTGAGTAGAAGCCCCGTACACTGATATGCTGTGATGTCTAAGATGTGTTATTAAGTGAAAAAAGCAAGATGCAAAAGAGTGCATATAGTATACCACCTTGGGAAAGCAGGAGAAATAAGAATGTTTTTTGCCAATATACACACACACACAGGAAGGATAAACGAGGAGTTCATTAGAATGGTTACCTGAGGAAAGGGCTGGAAACAGGGTGGGGGAGGGAGGGTGGGAGTGACACTTCACTCATTGTACCTTTTCAGACAGTTTTGATTTTCGAACCAGGTAAATATTTTACATATTCACAAATTACATTAGATCCAAAAGAAAGGAGAAAGTGAACCCTAAAGCCGACCCCAACAGAAACAACGAGCCTGAATGAGTATCAACTTAATGACTCTACAAAGAAAGGATTAAATTCAAGTAATTGTTGAGTTTAACACCCTGACTCTGTGTCTTTAGGAGAATGTAAGGCTAAAAAGAACTGCAAAAAAAATCTTGAGCTTTGCTTTGTAGGTGTGTTCTTGGTCATAGTATTGGTGTCATAAATTGGAAACAGTTTTCTGTTTGTTGTAAGACACATCAAATGAGTAATTGTGTTGATATTTCTGGAAATCAGGGTTTCACTATGGAAGGAGAGAGACAAAAATATGAAATAGGGGAAGGTGAGGCAGAACCCGGTAATTCTTGCTGTGCCTCCTGGGTCCGTCCGCTGGAAGGGCCTGGGAGCCCTGCTGCCAGGAGCTCTGGAGGCACCTAGTGCCCGGACTGTGCTTTGTGCAACTTCCCACTGAGAGAAGGCAGTGCTCCGTGGAGAAATGGCCGTTTGAAGTCTGCGCCTGGGAAACTACAGGTGGATCGTGTTAAGCCAGAAAGCTGGAACGTGCTCAGAACGAAAGGACACAGGAGTTGGCTTCAAGGGCCTCCCCCTGGGCAAATCTGGGATATGGTGAGCATCAAGAAGAATGAGAGTAATAGATTGTAAGACATTAGATAAAAGATTCCGTGAGTCCATTCTGACAGTTAAAATGGGGCAGGGAGGGAAAACTCTTAAGAGAAATGCCAGCTAACGAAATGTGGAAGTAATAAAGAACTTTGTTTGCCAGTCAGCAGCCCCCAGTAGAATAGCTGATTCAGGCTAGGCCAGTAGTGGGTAAACCGCTGGGTGAAAGGTTGGTCTCAGTGTCTCACCTCACGGATCACTCACTCCCTACGAAAGGGAAAACCTGTCCTTGCAGCGGGGGATTCAGCACCGACCACCTTAACCAAGTAACTGAACCCCGGCTGGAGTGGAACCCCCTGTTATGTTCTCTTGGTGTGCTGTAAGAAGTTCAACCACATCACCTATATTCTTGGCAAAAATGTTTATCCATAATCTAATCATGAGGAGACAAACGACACATCTGGCATGTGAGCCATTCTACTTGACCGCTGACTGAGACTTCAAAAAAGTGAATGCCATTAAAAAAAACAGTAAAATTGTGTGTTTGGGGAGAAGGGCAGGGAGGTGGAAACCGGTCTAGATTTAAAGAAACTAAGGAGACATTTTGCCAAAGGCAATGCAAAAACTTTAATTGGATCTTGGGTCAAAAAAAAGGCCATAAAAGACATCCTGGGACAATTGGGAAATTTTTAATGTAGGTATTAGATGACATATAATTATTAATTTTTTAAGGTGTGATAATGGTAATGATAATGGTTTTGTAAGAGAATATCCTTGTTCTTAGAGGTTATGCAGAAGTATTTAGGAGCAGAGTGTCTGCTCAGCAAGAGAAGTGTGTGTGCACATATGTAAGCATGGAGAGAGGCTGTACAAAATGTTAACAATTGGCGAATCTGAGTGAAGTGTCTGGAGTTGTCTATTGTACAATTTTTTTAACGTTTCAGGTTTGAAATTTTTCCTCATACTAAGTTTGGGAGAGACGTCACTGCCAGGAAGGACCCCTAGGTTCCTGGACTCTTGTCACTCATCTCCCAAACTCCTGACCCACAGGACCATCTTTTCTAAGCTCTCTGGTCCCCACACGGCACCTGGAGGGATCTTCCTGATGCAGGGAGTCCGCCTTCTCACCCTTGCTGCCTCTCCTTCTGCAGGGGCCAGCTTGGCCAGGGGCAACAGGTAAGGAGCAGGCATTTTCCCACCATGCCATAGGCCAGCTGAGGAAGCCTAGGGACTGAGGGCTTCCAGAGTCACCCACCTGCCTTTTGAGGAAGGGTCCCAGGATGTAAGAGGAGAAATCCACAAGAGCCCAGAGGTTGTTTCTGACCAACCTTTCACATCCCTTCTGAATTCTTGAATTAGGTGATTCTGAAAGAACCTGGCCATGCCCGCCCTGAGCCTTCGTACCTGGGCTAAGCAAGGCCTTCCAGGCTTCGCCTGGGTGGGCACTGCATTCAGGCTGCCCTATCAGTGACCCAAATCACCATGCTGTCCATCCCCGCCTTGCAGCCTGGCCCTAGCTCTGGAGAGAGATCAGGTTTCCTGGACTGCTCTTGTGTGTCTGTCTCTTCCCTCTCTTTTCCCTCTCTGGAAAGCCTGGGGCCACGCTTGGCGTGACTCAGGGCTCTCTTCGCGTAGGAGCAGGCTGTTGATCTTTTAGTCAGTTTCTCTCCTGTCTTGCTGGGGAGCCTGAAAGAGCAGGAGCCAGGAAGTTGGAAGGGGGCAGACAGGGAGGAGTTTGTTCTCTGTGCTGCCAGGCCTGCCAGAAGAGCACAGGTCTAGGAGTCAGAAAACTGCTCATCTGGGCTCTTACCTGCTGTGTGTCCTTGACCGAGGCAGGTGATGTCTCTGGGCGTTCATCTCTCCCACTGTAAAATGAAACCAAGCCTGGACAAACAGGCATTTCTGATTCAAGACCTTCCTTTTCTACAAAGGGCAAAACTCTCCACGCCCAGACCGAAGTCTTTTTATCCTTGAATCTAGCTGTAGCTAAGTTCTGTCCTTCTACCCAGAGTGGCCAGAGGCAAAGAGACCTAAAAGGATCTGCCTTGTGGACAGGCACCCTTGAGGTTGGGAGTAAGGCAGGTTGTCAGATTTCCCATCTCCACCTGCCTGGAAGTTCAGCTCAGAAGTCCCTACTCGGCACCTTCCAAATCCACAATTCTGCTGCGTTCTAGGCCAGACACCAAGAAGGACTGGCTAGAGATGGCAAGGTCCGGGCTTGCAGGGAGTTTACCGTCTCCCAGGGAACGTGATTTCCCAAAGAGTTCTTGGTCCAACCATAGGAAATCTCCAGTGTGCAGCCACTTTTGAAGGCAGTTTACAAAAGACGATTTAATATGGTTCAGGCTAATATTAATATTATTAGGCCTTTGAAATAAAGGACTACCGCAACACTGTGGGATGGAGAGGTGAGGTTTCATCTGAACTGTGGATTGGGTTTGGAGAAATTTGGATAAAGCTGCCCACTGCTAGGCCAGCCTGCCCTCCGTCTCAGTCCAGACTTTTGGCCCTGGAGGTAGACACCTTGGCTGAGCCCTTGTCCAGACTCTGGTTGAGGTTCCAGCGTTAGCCTTCCTGGTAACTGGTCAGGGCAGCTGCCCACGGGCGGAGAGAGTGCTGTCCGTCGATAATCTACTCTCCCTGTGCTCTGAGTGCTCTGCTTCATTCATGTCATGGGAGCTGAGGATGGAGGAACTGAGAAAGGAGGAATTAGGAATATTCACCCTCTTCTTTCTCCTCCTAGTGGCAGACATCAGCGGAAACACGCATTTGAAGCCTCATCTGGCAGAGGGACACGTGACCTAGTGATGCTGGGAGCTGAAGGGGTGTTAGTAGGAATGTAGAGACCAGAATTTGGCAGAGTTCACTTGGAAATTATTCTTGGAGGAGGTGGTTGCCAAATAGGATTTGAATGAGGAGAGATTTGATGGAGGAGAGGATGGGGGATTTGATGGAGGGGAGGATGGGGGATTTGATGGAGGAGAGGATGGGGGATTTGATGGAGGGGAGGATGGGGGATTTGATGGAGGGGAGGATGGGGGATTTGATGGAGGGGAGGATGGGGGATTTGATGGAGGGGAGGATGGGGGATTTGATGGAGGGGAGGATGGGGGATTTGATGGAGGGGAGGATGGGGGATTTGATGGAGGGGAGGATGGGGGATTTGATGGAGGGGAGGATGGGGGATTTGATGGAGGGGAGGATGGGGGATTTGATGGAGGGGAGGATGGGGGATTTGATGGAGGGGAGGATGGGGGATTTGATGGAGGGGAGGATGGGGGATTTGGTGGAGGGGAGGATGGGGGATTTGATGGAGGAGAGGATGGGGGATTTGATGGGGGGGGGTTTGATGGAGCAGAGGGTGGAGGAGGTGGGAACGGCTGTGCTGCTGCATCCAGCTGAGGACACTGCGCATCACGGAGAGTCAGATGCTCTGCTAGGTAAGGGAGGCTGCCCCCATCGCCTTATGCAATGCCTCCAGTCTTTGTCTGAGCTGGCACCAGTGTCGCTGGCAGGATGGCATCGCCCTAGCAGCATTCTGCTGCCCGCCTGCTTTCCTGGTGCTCATGGACCATTAGGAAGATTTTTGATGTTTCCTCCCTGCTATCTGTACCACAGCCTTCTTTGTAGGGGGCACCCATAGGACCTCTGTTAGGGTGCTAGGACAGGCACAGCTGGCATCCAAACTTCCAGGGCTTTCTGACCTTGGTGCAGGAGAGCTCAGCCACCAGGCTTAGGGCTGGAGGGAGCTCCTTTTCCTGAGCTGGAGCATTTGAGATGGATGGAGTTGGAAAACTGGTCTAATTTCCCTCTTTCACAAGTGAGAAAACTGAAACCTAGAGACTCCCTCAAAGACGCCAGACCACAGTCCTGCACCCCATAACCGTGTGTCGGGCAACAACGGGCCTCACATATGACAGCCGTTCCATAAGATTAGTAGCGTGCAGCCTAGGTGTGTAGTAGGCTACACCATCTAGGTTTGTATAAGTGCGCTCTGGGATGCTTGCACACCGACGAAATTGCCTGACAACACTTTTCTCAGAATGTCTCCCCGTCGTTAAGTGGCGTATTACTATAGTTTGGCAGTTTCAGGCTGAGCCATAGCTAGAGCCCAGTCCTCCCCATTCCAAGTCTGTGACTGGGCCCCTGACCCCATCAGTGCGTCATTGTGTGACCCAGATCAACACCAAACCTCCTTGGTACCCAGTTTCTCTACCCACATAACAAGAACCATTCCAGCCCCTCCAAGGATGGTGTGTGGCATGGGGAGGCATGTGCTAGAAGCACTTTGGCAGAAAGATGCTGGAAACCACCAAAGCCTTGTGCCGTGATTGTTACCATCTCTCCTGCTATTAACAGTGAAGGGCGTTAGCGCTGGAGAGAGTGCGCAGGAGCGCCCTGCCACCACCCTCATCACTGCTTGGCTCCCGCTGGAGCTGGGTTTCTCCTCTTGGTTCTTTCCACAGCTCCTCCCGGACGGTGGGCCTTGAGCTAGGAGAAACACAGCACTAGAGAGGGGAAGCAGAAGCCCTGGAAAGGGGTGGGCAGAGCCTCCCTCCTGCCTGGGCATCCCTGGCCCGGCCCTTTGCCCTGGGTGTGGCCCCTCTGAGAGGTCAGAGGAAGTGTGGAGGGGAAGCATTCTGACCTCCACGTCTTCCTCTGCAGCTGACTAAGCCAGCTTGGCTGCAAAGTTCTGATTTTGGGGGCTAAGAGTTAGCAGGGTGGAGCCGCTGTAAGGGGACAGCACAGGCTGATGTTATTGCCAGAGCCAATCTGTCATTCATTTGCTTGTTCACTTACTCATTTGTTCGTTCAGCAAACCTGAGCTGAGCACAAACTGTGTGCCAGGCACTGTGTTAGGATGTTGGGAGTAGTGGTGTCCAGGAGGCAGGGAGTGGCTCAGAATCGTCAGCTTGCAGCTCAAGGACAAGTGTGCTGAGCCTGGGGCCCGCGGAAAGCCCTGATGGTGGCAGTGTCCCAGAGAACTCGTATTTGTGTCTCTGGAGGACCTTTAATCCCTGACCTCAGGAGGATAAGACCTAGACTCCATACTCGACTGAGCTGCATGGGGCCTTGGAGACCACCGCAGGGCAACCGCTGTGTTACCAGTAGACTGTGGCCTGATGGTGGAGATTGCCCTTGTCCTTTGCCAGAGGAAGCCTTCTCTTGGGCCAGGGCCTGGTGCTGAAGCGAGGTGTTCGTCCCTCCTGGTATATCCAGCCCTTGGGCTGGCACCCCAGTGTTGTCTGACTTTGCAGCCCCATGCGCACGTTCTGGAGCCTCTGAGTCTGATGGGGCAGACACATTTTGTTGCTGGGATGCCCAGAAGGGATCTGAGTGGAATCTTGGAATGAAAAAATAAACTTCCAGAGAAACCCTCTGGTTTCTCCTCTGATCCTTACTTCTCCTTTCGCCCCACCACCCTACTTTCCAGAGGCAGCGTGGTATTCCAGGATCAGAGAGTGGATTTGGTAGATAATGGTAGATACTATACACATCTTTCTCGAGCCTCAGTTTTCCCATCTGTACAGCGTGTATAATACCACCATTCCTCGTCCACCTATAGAGTGTTGTGTTGGACAAATGAGATGTGGTAGCCGAAAGCATCCCATAAACACTCAAGTGCTAGAAATACATGAGGCTTGTTGTTCCAGTGCCCCTTCCCATTTCAGGCCCTTCTCTCTCCTGCCCAGCCTCTCGGCCTCATCCCCAGCACATCCTTCTCTGTCCTCTTACTGTCCAGTCCAGAATCCTGCTTGCTGTGTCCCCCCTCCTTGCCTAGATCAAGACCAAAAACAACACTTGCTGCATCTTAAATAATGATAACAACAGAAGTAATAGTCCAAGCTAACATTCATTATGTGCTAGATATTAAACTTGGATTATCTCATTTAGTATTCCTAGCAGACAAAAAAGTCAATATTGTCTTCATTTTACAGACTAGTAAAGATCTATGTAAAACATAAGCTGAGGCGCGACCCTAGGCTAGCCCATGTATGGATTTCCTCTTCCCATTGCTGAGTGACTGGTTGGTTGACAAGAACACAGAGAGATTCGAAAGCATTTATTGAATGTCGACTAAGTGCCAGCTGCTTTCAAATATGTCACAACAACCACCTTCTGAGGCAGGTACAGGGTTTGTCTTAGAGATCATCTGACTGCAAGAAGAGAAACCCACTCAAGGAAGCAGAAGTGAAGGAGGGCTTTACTTAAAGGGTACAGAGAAATATCACAGAACTCGGTGGAGGAGTGTCACCCCTGTGTGGACTGTGCCTTCTCTCTGACCGGGAGCATCTCTTCTCTGCTCCCTCGTCCACGTGCAACACCCATTGTGGTTAGCCAGGCCGCAGATCAGATCTGTATGACCTTCCCGCTGGGCTCTCCAAAGTAAGTTAACCCAGTCTCTCAGTCCACATATCAGAGATGCTGATTCCAGGTCCAGTGTCCACCCCTGCTCATTGTCTGTGGCCTGCTGGAGGGGAGTGGGGACGAAGCAGACAGGACTGTCCCTCCACCAGGGGCTGTGGGTGGGAGCAGATGTTTCTGGAGGGAAAGTCCTTAACTTTACGTGGCTTCAAACCCAGGTGTGCTCTTCGCTACACCAAACTGTCTCAAAGACATCCTGGAGATGTTGTCCTGGTTGCAGCCCTAAAGAAGGGGGCATGTGGTCGCCCCAGAATCTGCCGGTTCAGGTGGGCCTGGAAAAAACGAGTACCATTTTTGGACCCTGCTATATGCCAGGCCTTTTTCATACATTATCTTTAACCCGTACAACATGTCATTGTCCTCATTTTACAAATAAGAAAGCTAACACTGTGAGTTATGTAGCTGGCCCGGGCGTCTGGTGCCTAGTGCTTGCCCAGGCCTGTCTGACGCCAGGACCCATGCCCCTTCTGCTAACCAACACTACCTCACAAACAAAGAGACTTTTACTTTGATTCTGCTGGACTGTACGCCCCACAGGGCAAGGATTTTAGTCTTTCTGATCACTCATGTATCCCAAGCACCTAGAATAGTACCTGGCATATAGTAAGTACTTAATAAAAAATTGTTTGAGTAGATTTAGCTTGGTGTTGTCTGCAGTCCTGGGCTTCCCATGGTCAGAGGAAAAGGGGTGATATTGTAAGTTTGGAAAACGGACCACTGAAATAAGTTGGGGTAACGCTCTGGGTGTGCCTCTGGTCCCTACTCAACTCCCACAGTCTACTTTGATGGGGGACATTAGGAACAGTCCGTCAATGTGGAGGAATCTCAAGGATGGCCCCAGATCCCTCTGTTTCCTGTATGTCCCTCTGACCTAAGGCGCTCAGCCCTGGGAGGGGGAGCAGGTGAAGATTTCCTAACACTGGGAAAATCCACTTAATGAGACTAGGAAATAGGATGCTGAGGTCTTCCATCATCACTAGAGAAAAGAACACTAATTTCCACTGCATTTTCAGCCCCAGGGGTCAGAGTTTCCAAATCCTGAATCTTTTCCAGGCCTTTCTCTCCACTGATGCCGGTGTCCTCTGGCACCCAGTCGGCCTTCCCGGTCCCAGCAGCATAGTATTATGTAAGAGCATAGATTTGGGAGAGTCACATGGAACTGGGTTCAAGTCTGCCTGGCCAGCCGTGTGACCATGGACAAATTATTTAACCTCCCAGACTCAATTTTCTCACATTCCAAGGGCCTGGCCCCTAGTAGATGCTCACTGTATTTTAATTTTTCCTCTTCCATCCCTGCATGTCTCTCTTCTTCCTTCTGTGAATCCTGGCACAAGCCAGCCCCCCCGTTCCCTGCTCACCTTTGGGCTCAGCACATTTACAAAGGAGTCATGGCCCATTATCCCGCAAGAACTGAAAGGCCCAGAGGCCCCAGCCCCTTGCACCTCTCCACCCAAGAGCCGCAGGGGCTCCATCCTTTCCACACAACGGGTCACCCTCTGGGTGCCAGCTATAGGACTGTGCTTGATGTTTACACAAGAGTCCTGGCGAAACAAGGCGGAGCGGCAGGCGGAGCACTGCAGCCCCCGGCCTGCCCCTGCCCTGCCCACCCCCCCTCCCGGGTGCCGTGAGGGAAGAGCCAGTGCTGGGAATCTCTTGCTGATGGAGGGAGCCAGACTGAGTGATGATGCTCTCCTTGCTCGCGGACGCTGTGGCCCAAGGATGCCATCACTATTTGGTCACCCAGATCAGCTGCCAGCTGCCACTGGAATTGAGCAGGCCACTTGATAAACAGGCAGGGGGGTCCCAGTCTGGGCTCTCCTCTTCCCTCCCCAGCACATACCACACAGCAACTTAAGCTGGTATCAAGTGGCCGCTTGGACAAGGCAGTGCCTGAGCCGGCACTTGCCCTCTCGGAGCTGGAAGGGGCTTGGCCTTGAGAGTCTGGGTCGGGTCCCAGTCCTTATTCCTGCTTCCTGTGCATCACTTAAGTGCTCAGGCTCTCTTTGAGTAGGGGAAATTCTCCAGCCTCTTCCCAGCTTCTCAGGGATGGCATCCAGTGATGGGAGATGCTTTCAGAGGAAGGGAGGGTGTGAACATTGGCTGAGAGTTCACATGAGCAGGCCTGCGGCGGCGTGGTTGCCGGGATGCGTCACCTTGTTGGTTCTGGCTGCAGCATCAGCTGAGCCCACTCACAGCCTGTGAGCTGCTTGGAAGGAGGAGTGATGCCTTGGCCACCTCTGTATACCCAGAGTTTAGCACAGCCCTTGGTTCATAGAATGATCGTCCATAAACGTTGGGTGGATGGATGGATAACCGAATAAACAAATAGAAATTATTCTTTAGGGTCAAGATCACAGCGAAACTGACCTTCTTCCTTCCAGGGTCCCCATCCCTGTTCAGTGCTTCACCATCTCGTGCCTGAGTAATTGCAGAGGCCACCTAATGACGGGCAGGGTGGTCTAGAGGAACGCGTTCTGGATTAAAAGTTGGGAGACCCGGGACTTGAACCATTTAGGTTACTCTATGGCTGTTGGGAAATCACTGAATCTTTCTGGGCTTCCATTTGTTCATGCGTAAAACGAATAGTTTGGCCTAAATAGACTTCAAGGACGTTTCAACTCGCAAATTCTTTGCCTCCGCCTACCCAGACAACCCTGCAGATTAATTATAGTTGGTTACCAAAATTTAAAAATAAGATTTCACATAGAAATCCAGATTTCTTCTTGTCAAACAGCGGAAGCTCTGACAGTATTGGCCTCCGTTTTCTCCATGGCGGCAGTTAGCAGGGGCTGAGTCACTGCTGCCCGGTCCAGACAAATGTGGACTTGTAGGTTGCCACAGTCTCCTCCCCTCCCTGTTGCCTGATGCTCAGCCTGCTTCGCTCATTTTTGTGCCCGCCTGGTCCCTATAGGCATTTGAATTGAATTTGCAAACTTAGAATGGGGAAAAGGAGACTCCTAATAGTGGAGGTGAGGGCCCCTAGGATGGGGTGACAGCCCTGGGAAGAGTTCTCTTGCTCAGGTGGGCTTATGTGGACAGGCTAGGGGATCTTCCTGGGAAGTTGGTGACTGGGGTGTGAAAAGAAACGGTGGCCAGTGCTGCAGGAGACTTTGCTCAGGGCCTTGGCCTCCCGGAATTGCTGAGCCCTTGTCTGAGGAAGCAGTCCCCGCCCCAGCTCCCCCTCCTCAGACCTGCGCAGGGAGCTTGGGTGGCTCCTGGGGCCTCCTCGGCATAACTCTTTGTGGCCCCTACTTCGAGGAGGGGAAGAGGGCTGGGGCTCCATTTCAGAACCTTGGCAATGGTGGGAATTCCCTTGTCGCTTGTTCTGTTATCCAACCTTCAATAGTGTCTGGCACAAAACAGACCGTTGGAAGGCCAAACCGCTTAAGTACAATGTAAGGCAGCCCAGAATCCAGCTCTATTCAGATCAGTGAAGTGCACGGGCTCCTGTTCGCTCGCGCAGCCCGGCTCACGCACCTGTTATGTGAACAGCTGCGCTGCAGAGCTCCCCGGGAAGGCGCAGAGCCCACATCCCGCGTCTGACTGGGAGCTGACTCATGCCCAGTGTAAGCCGGGGTTGCTGCACCCTCCTCTCCTCGGTCAGCCTGCCTGAGCCCTGGGCGGCTCTGCCTCTCTGGTGCCTTGACCAGGTGGGGCATCCCGTTACCTGCCTGCAGAATCTTTTCTTTGTACTTCCTGGTTTGTGTGCTTTCTTGAGCCTGTTGCTTACAGCTCGATCAGTTATTCTGTGGCCTGATCTAGTCTTATATGGTTTTCTTCCTTCTAAAAGCATCGGTATTTTCTTTCCTCAGCCTTGCATTCCTCACGTCATCACTCTTCATTTGACACCCTTCCTCCTGAATATTTCTCTTCTCCTATGGACATCGACATGTCTGACCTCCCGTTTACATTGTGACTCTTTTTGCCCCACTCACTTTCAGAGACTTCGCACGTTCAGGGGCCTTCCGCTGTTTTCCGTCTCCTTTAATCCAAATGGTAGATTTTGAGCAAAGTGATTCTTTATTTTTTTAAGATTATTTACTTTCCTCCCTGAGTATAAAAGTAATACTTAAATGTGTCTAGCCGGGGCCGGTCCCGTGGCCAAGCGGTTAAATTCGTGCTCTCGCTTTGGCGGCCCAGAGTTTCACCAGTTCAGATTCTGGGCACGGACATGGCACTGCTCATCAGGCCACGTTGAGGCGGCGTCCCACATGCCACAGCTTGAAGGACCCACAACTAAAAATACACAACTGTGTACCTGGGGACTTTGGGGAGAAAAATGAAAAATAAAATCTTTAAAACAAAAAACATGGTTAAAAAAAAAAGTGTCTAGCATTTACTGAGCACTTACTGTCTATCAGGTACCACGCCAGATGCCGAAATCGCAGGCCTCAGTTCCTCCTCGGGACAACTCTGTGAGGAGGTTGTCCTTCCTATTCTCTTTTTCCAGAGAAGAACAGGCTGCGAGAGAGAAAATATTTTATCCAAGGTCCCACAGCTACTAAGTGGGGGACGTGGAATTCAAACCATGCCTCTTGAACTCCAGAGTCTGAGCTCTGTGCTGCTTCCGTACAAGATCATTCTAGAAAGTTTGGAAAATGCAGAAAAGCATAAATTAATAAGTAAGACTTCCATAAATCTAGAGATCACTGTTAACATTTTGGTGCACTTTCTTTTATTCATTTATATATGTGGGTGAGTATACATGTTTTTTTAACAAAATTGGGAATACGTTGCATATCAGGTTTTTAATGCAAATTTTTTCCTACCCAGTACGATATCATCAGGAAAACTACATCCTAAGGAATTGGCCACAAGTCAGTCCCAAACGTGGTCCATGGAATCCATTAATAGCAGGCCACTAGAGGCAAAAGTTCAGTGTGATTTTAGAATGAAATAGAAACTGATGCCCACAGACTTGGCCCTGAGAGCGGGTAGTCTGGAGTCAGCCGGGGCCGGCGCAGTCGTGGGACCCTGAGATGCAGAGATGGCGGGGAAGCTCAGGACTCTGGACTTGATTTGAGAACTTCCTCCCTCCCTCTGTGTCTCCATCCCACGTGAGGTGCAGGCCGACTGGGCTTGCAAGGTGACGTTTACACAGGCTCGGCTCGGGTCAAGCCTTCTGGAAGAAGATGTGGAGCCCTCCGCGTCAAGCCCCTATAAACCTGTGGGGAGTACTCCTTAATGGCAGAGAGGCCGCTCCTCCTGCCGGGTCTGTGCTCGCACGCCAGCCTTACACTCTCCGCCTTTGTTCTCTGAAATAGTATGGTGGGAAAGGAGCTGAGTATATTTTATCTTGGGCTGTATTTTAAAAGAAAAGAAACTTTTTTTCACTCATCCAATAATAGAGCAGGAAGGGGCAGAGGGAAAGAAGGTTGTCACTACCCTGAAGATAGTCAGGCAGACGAAGGGCTGAGGCAGACAGGGCTAGCGTGCGTGCCAGACAGAGGGTCCCGGGCTCACCGTAGGTGATGCCCCCCCCCCACCCGCCCCGGGGGTCAGGGTGCTTGGGGGTGACAACCTGAGGCGCCAGCCTCTCGGAGGTTGTGCCAACCAGCTCGTATAAGTTTAGGAGTGACAAAGAAGTGAAATAGTGTTCCAGGAAGAATAAAATCATCTAATAAGTAGTAGTAGATTAGAGTTAACATTAAAAACTGTAAAAAAAAAAATTGCTATAAGCGATAGAAATGCTTTCTTATTTGTTTGTTTTTGTTTTTGAGTTAAAATGAAAATTCCTTTATTAAATGTCATAAATAACAAACACACAAAAAAAGAGTGACAAAGAGTCCTGGTGGCCTCCATGGCAGATAGAGGCTTGTCTAAAGAATGTTGGCACGTGCTCAGTGCAGGCTTAGGGCTGGGACGTGAAGTTTCAGGTTCATCCACTTGTTGTACCACTTGGCTGTGTGACTCTGGGGAAGCCTTCCACCACTCTATGCCCATAGTCTGTCCCCTGGCCCACAGGGAGGTGTCACCCCTGCCCCTTCCCCCTTCCTAGGCCATCTTATGGAGGTAGATGAAAATAATGGAGAGAGATGCTTTGGGTTTCCGTTATGAATACAGAGGCATCTTCATTATTACTCTGGTTACCCAGAGCCTCCTGCAACAGCACAGGAAGAGAAAGGGTGTTATCATTGCCTGTGTCACTTAATTGCTAAACTGCAGCCGTTCATTCTCCTTGAAATATCAGATAATATAATCCTGAGTACCTTACAGGGTTATTACAAGAACCACAAGGGGCGATGGGTGTGAAAGTGCTTTGTACACCATGGAGTCCCTACACATATGCAGATGACTTATGAAGATTCTTGGATGAAAGCCCCTGCTCCTCACCCCACTCCTTGGAGGTTTGGAGGCCTTGTCTCCAGCTCTCGTAAAGCTCGAACCCTCTTTCTTGGGTCGGCAGGCTCTCCATGCTGCAGATGGAAGGGTGAGCCCCAGCAAGTGTGAATTACTTGCTCAAAGAGGGTGAAGAATCCGGGACTCTCGAGGTGCTAAAAAGAGCCCTTAACTGAGTTCCACTCGTGACCATGCCACCAGCTGGCAGTGTGACCTTGAGCAAGTCCCTTAACCGCTGAGCCTCAGTTTCCTCATTTGTTTCCAACCACAGAGGATCCGTATGACAATCTAGGGGGAAAGTATGGCATCTAAGTAGAAGTGTTTTGAGAAGCTGAAAGCACTATACATGTGTGAGAGGACCTTGTTAGAGCTCAGAGGGGTTCCCGAGGATGCTGGGATGAGCCGTGTCTGTCTGACACCAGAAGCCTGAGAATCCTGTTCTGTCCAAACTGGGGGGGCTGTAAGTCACCCTGTCATACAGAAAACCTGAGGCCAAGGAAACCACGTTGTCCCGTTTGCACCCTGTCCAGGCCACACTCCCTGCTCTCGGGCTCAGGGTCCCCACGGCGGGTGAGGGGTGGCTCCGGTTTACCTTTCTGTCATCCCAGTGTTGCTGAGTGAGGATCAATGAGATCATTCGCCCTGTATAAACTTTAATATCCTGTGTTCAAGCATCTCCGACTTACCAGCCTTCCCTGCCACTGGGCTGTAGACAGTGTCTTTCATGCTAACACCCCAGAATCACTGCATTTTTGTCTGGGCCCTCTGATCTCATGCCTCCACTGACGGTCAACACCTCTGAAGTGCGGGGCCCCGTTCACAGCGGCCCTGGCAGCTCAGGGACAGGGCTTTCTGGAGGAAACTGCTGGGAAGTCGGCTGAGCCACCGAAACCGCAGACACGTCAGGGAGGCGGTTGAAGGGCGGGGATCCTCCCGGGCGTGGGGCGCGGGGGCCAGGGCGCGGCCGTGCCGAGGCGCTGAGTCACCGCTGCAGCCCTGGGGGGCGGCCCGGCTCGTGCCTGGGTGGGGCCGCCGTCAGCTGTGGGACCCAGGAAGTCTCAGCGGAAAAGGCTTTGGGTTTTCTCTAAGCTGTTTTACTTTGGATCCAGGAGGAGCCTTAGGCCTGGCCCTCACTTGCCAGCGCCTCGAGTCTTTCTCTGATTTGAAATGAATGCCTCCTCCCCACCCCCGCCAAGCAGGAGACCAGGTCACTGCCAGCCTCTTCCTCCCGCCTGCCTTCTGTGGCGCTCCCCGCTTCTGGCTGGCTGGTGCCTAGAGGAATAATGCAGATGGACCCTCTGCCCTGCTTCTTTTTACTCCCCCCGCCCAAGAAAATCTGAATTTCTAAATTGATTGGTATTTTCTTTTTTTCCCTTCTTCTCCCCAAAGCCCCCTAGTACATAGTTGTATATTTTAGTCGCAGGTCCTTCTAGTTGTGGCGTGTGGGACGCCGCCTCAGCATGGCCTGATGAGCGGTGCCCTGTCAGTGTCCAGGATCCAAGAGGCCAAAGCCCAGGCCTGCGAAGCAGAGCTCGCAAGCTTAACCACTGGCCTCCGGCTGGCCCCTGATTGATACTTTCTTATTAGGCTAGTATGGCCAAATGCAATATATTGGCTCTGTTGTCAAATGACAGTTTTATACCATGAAATTGACAACAGAAGTTCTCATCTTAAAGGGTCTCCCTAGTTTTTGGTAGATCCATGGCTATCTTTGATCATGCAGATTAATAAATGTTGCTGGCAGACATAGTGGAAACCTATTTTCCTTTCTTTTCCTCTCATTTCTAGCTCTCTTCCTTTTTCTTTATTTCTCAGGTGCAAAAAATTGGATGAATTAAAATCCATGGTTTATGATACTTTTTTCACTGGTTTATGCATGTCTCTCTTTTCTTGCTTATTTATATAGGTTATTTATGTATTTTAAAAACCTAATGAAGATCTCTGAACCCACCACCCAAGCCAAACACGAGATCACTACCATAACTTGCATCAACCATTGTGTCTTTTCTATCCCTGTGCCCCCACCTCATCACCCATCACAATCTCTAGCCTGAATTTTGTGTCTACCATCCCCTTGCTAAACATACCTATGCCTAAACACGTATTTAGTTTTGCTTTATATTCTTTATTAAGAATATGTACTATGTACAGTCTTCTGGGACTTGCTTATTTTCATTTGATATAATACTAAGACTCATCCTTGTTGAATGCAAATGTAGTTCATTCACTTCTGTTGCTATATAATATTCCACTGGGGGAGACGTCACCATTCTTCACCATTATGAACAGTACTACCACAAATATTCCTGCTCAGTCTCATGGGCAAATCTCTCCTGGGTATAGATCTCAGAAGACACTTGCTAGGTCTTGGTCTGTGAACATTCAACTTTACAAGGTAATGACAGGTGGTTTCCCAGTACATTTGTAGTAGTTTTGCTCCCGCCAGTGACGTGTAAGAGATGCTGTTGATCCCCTCCTCTCAAGTATTTGGTAACATCAGACTTTTTAATTTTTGCCAGCTGAATGGTGTAAATAATATCGCTGTGTTCTTGATTTGCATTTTCCTGATTGCCAGTGAAGTTGAGCTACAGAAATAACACTCTGCAGATCAGATCCCCAAAACTGCAGACGTTGGAGTTATTGGATCTAGAAAATAAAAAAATATGTTCGTATGTTAACAGAAATAAGAAGATATTAAAGAATGATGAAGGGAAATGAAACTCAATTGAGCAGGCAGATATCCAAAGAGATCTTCTAGAAATGAGGAATACAATAAAGGAAATTAAAAATTCAATGAATAGGTTAAAATAGTATATTACAGCTGAAGATAAAACTAGTAAATTGAAAGATATTTCTGAAGAAATTACGTAGAAAATGGAAGATGGAAGAGATGAGATGGAACATGTGGAAGAAGTTTAGAGGCGTAGAAAATAGAGCAGGGATTGGCAAACTTTTTCTGTAAAAGGCCAGATAGTAAATATTTTAGGCTTTGTGGCCCATATGGTCTCTGTCATAACTACTCAATTCTGTCATTGTGGTGTGAAAGCAGCCGTAGATAGTATAGAAGTGAAGGGGTGCAGCTGTGTGCCGGTAAAACTTTATTTACAAAAACAGGCAGCAGGCCAGTTTTGGCCCATGTGTTATAGTTTGCCCACCCCTGGAATAGAGTAAAAAGATCCAAATATACACTTAATTAATGCTCCAGAAGGAGATAATAGAGAGACTAGGAGTATGACAATGTTTGAAGAAGCAATGGTCAAGAACTGATGAAGTGCGATCGTTCTATTTATGAGGCCTAAGGAATCCCAAGAGTGATAAATTAAATTCACACTAGACACACCATAATGAAACTAGAAAACACCAAGGATAAGTAATTTTAAAGTAAACCCAGGGGGTGAATGGCCTTCAAGGGACTGAGAATTAGAGGGACAACTGATTTCTCAACCTCAACAATAAAAGCCAGAAGGCAGTGGAATATCTTCAAAGCGCTGAGCTAGTTGCCGCCGGCCTGGCTCCGGGGCAGCAAACGCCTCCACGCGGGAGAGCGGAGGAGAGCCCTTTGCAGACACACGAAGGCATCAGTTTCTACCTGTAGGCCCTCCACTAAGGCAACGTTGAAAGAAAATAGTTCAAGACGAAAAAAAGTACCTAAAAGTAAGGTCTGAAATTCAAGAAGGAATGATGAGTAAAGGAAATTGTGAACGTGGTGCTAAATCTGAATATTGATGGCAGGGAAAAGAAAGACAGCAATGTCTAATTTAGAGGGATACAATGAAGCATGAATAAAATAAAATCCCCAGTAACAATGGCATGCAAATGGAAGGTGAGTAATTGGGCTCTAAGAGTTTTAAGGTCCTCGCATTGTTTGGGAAGAGGTTACAGATAGTGATTATCAGAAATTTTTAAGTTAAATATACATGTTAAGATTTCTAGGCTAACACTAAAAAACCAGGAATAATGTAACTTCCAAACTAGTAGAGGGGAAGAAAAGGGAAAAACGAATGAAGACGGTAGGAAATGTGGCAGTTAAAAACTGTTAAGGCTGTGAGATAGAAGAAACTAGTAACTGTTACCATTTATTGAGTAGCTACCATGTTAGTTATTTTGATTCATTAATTTTCATAATTTCATGTAGTGTATGTAAGAGTGCCCGGCACAAAGTAGGCATTAAAATTTATAGTTTCTATTATTACTGTATTTCTGTGCTTAAAACAAGGTCTAGAGCTTAGTAAGCACTCATTTACTGAAGGATGAATTAAATGGGAGTGAGTACTGATTCCTATCTAAAGGCAAGCAGACTGAGGCTCTGAGAAACAGCTTGATGAAAGGAAAAGCCTCAGGGGGCGTGAGCCTGAAACGAGCCTCTTCTCCTTAGGAACTTGTGGTATGAAGTGTAACATGCCCCTCGGTTTTCTTATCTGTAAAAGTCAGTCAGACAGTGCGTGACAAATAATAGTGCTCACTAGCTGGGAGATGCTATGGGGCGGGGGCTTGTCCAGCCACAGAGCTTGGATTCCAGTGCAGGTATTTGGAATCCGTCCGCGGGCGGTGTGCTTTCCCTCTCTTCTCTAATGCAGAAGCGTCATCGAATAGCTGAGAATGTGAGCTTTGGATTGAGGCAGACCTGGGTTCCTGCCCCGGCTTGACCACTAAGTCACTGTAGGACTTTGGGCCTGAGTTCCTTCAGCTGTTGAGAGGGGATCAAAATAGCTCCCACAAAGGGTGGTTGTACGATTGTGAGAATGCGTGCCAGTCCCTTTGGTGGGAGAGATCACAGATTAGGTCCCAGTGTCCTATAGGAGAGTAGGAGCTGATAAGTAGGCTCTGAGGGAGCAGGAAGAAGAGAAGGGTTTCTGACACTGGAAAAGAGATTGCTCTAGATGAACTTACGTCCTCCCACCGTACGGTGTTCATTTCTTCCTTATGCGGAAGCAGGGGAAACGCTGCAGTGTCACCCATTCACCTTCTGACTGGCGAGCAGGCCCCTGCTGGCTCCAGATCCAACAGGTGAAATGGGCTGATAGACAGCATTGAATCAGAACCACAATAATTACATTTGAGTGCTTACTATGTAGCAGCGTGGAGTGCTTCTACACTGATTATGTAATTATCTCAAAATCTTGAGAAATATTTTAAATGGGGTTACTATTATTGTCCCCATTTTATCAATGCCAACACTGAAGAACAGACACGTTAACTCACTTTCCCAAGGTCAAACAGGTAGTGATGGTAAATCTGGGATTTGGGTCTCTCTGCCCACAGAGCCTGTGCTCTTGGTCACTGCACTGGACTTTAAGAGCTGGCTGGTCCCTGAGAAAAGAGCCCTCACGTCTGGAAGACACCCTCAAAGCGATGCTGGGGAAAAAGTGGCCTTTGCCAAACTTGGGTTTGTGTTCTGGCTCTGCTTTACTGTACGGCACTAGACAAGGTATTTAACAGTTTCTTCTCTGTAAAATGGGGGCGGTATTATTCATTGCCCAAGTTTGTTGGGAGGATCAAATGAGATAATAGATGAGATTCTCAGAAAGCCTGGAGACCCTGTATTTTCCTCATGGGTCAGGAATGCCTTAGCTGTACCCGCTCTAAGCAGATGCCTGTGTGCTCTGAACTGATGACAGGGCAACTGGGAATGTGAGGAGATGAAAGCTGACTTTTTCCTCTGCTTCTTGAAAAGGTGACTTGTCCTTTGCCTTCATCGCCATTCGATCCATCCCCCCACCCCCTGCTCCCCCGCCAACCCCCATACACACATACACGTAGAGCGTGGTATCCGGAAAGCCCAGGCTGGCTCCCCTCCCCTCGGCCTCCCCACTCAGCCTCCCCAGGTCACCTGTTGGGTTGTTTGATGTTGTTCAGGCCCCCCTGGGCTCCCAGCCCTGGGCAAGTCAGAGGCCACATCTGTGCCACTGGGCCTCCACCTGCGTCACCAGGATGGGGCTGAGCTCCGCAGTCCTGAGCTGAGTCCTGCTCTTGCCTTCTCACCTGTCTGCACCGGCTCTAGTTCATGGGCTTTCCCGTCTTCTTTTTGAAAAACCTTTTTTATTGTGGTAAAATATACAGAACATAAAATTTACCCTTTTAACCAGTTTTAAATGTACAGTTCAGTGGCGTTAATTATATTCACTTTGTTGTGTTACCATCACCACTGTCCATTTCCAGAACTTTCTTATCTTCCCAAATAGAAACTTTGTCCCCATGAAACACTCCTTCCCTGTACCCTTCCGCCCCGCCCCGGCAGCCTCCACTCTCCTTCCTGTCTCTGTGAATGTGCGCCCAGAGGAAGCGCTGCGTGTAAGTGGGTCTTGCACTGTTTGTCCTTCATGTCTGGCTTCTTTCACTCAGCGTAATGTTTTCGAGGTCCATCCGTGTTGTGGCATGTGTCAGAATTTCATTCACTAGGGGCCGGCCCCATGGCCGAGTGGTTAAGTTCTCGCGCTCCGCTACGGCGGCCCAGGGTTTTGCCAGTTCAGATCCTGGGCATGGACATGGCACCACTCATCAGGCCATGCTGAGGTGGCATCCCACATGCCACAACTAGAAGGACCCACAACTGAAAATATGCAACTATGTACTGGGGGCTTTGGGGAGAAGATGATGACGGGGAAGAAAAAAGATTGGCAACAGATGTTAGCTCAGGTGCCAGTCTTTAAAAAAAAAAAAGAATTTCACTCCTTTTCAAGGCTGAATAATATTTCCTTGTGTGGCTGGACCGCATTTTGTTTATGCATTGGTCTGTTGATGGACGCTCTCTTTTCTGTACTCAGACGTCTTTGGCTGTATCGTAATTTGCAGTCATATGGAGAGAGCAGCCTATTCTTGCCTTGAAGCAGGAAATTGAGGAGGGTGCAGCCAAGGGTGCTGTGGGTAGGCTCTGCTCCTTTTTTTGTCCTTCCCTCTCTGTTTCTCTCCCTCTTACACCTCCTTAATGCACCAGGAGCTGCACAGCCTCTATTTGAACCGCAGTCTGTACCCTCAAGGTGTCCATGTGCTACGAGGATGACACACACTGACATCACACATACCCTCAGCATGTCTCACAGTTACTCCTGAGAGGAAGTAGGAGAACCTCTATTAACCCTCTGAGTTCATGAGGACAGGAATCCCCCAGCTTCAGTGTCAGACTGGGCCTAAGATTATCCAACTGCTGTGTATAGTCTGCTCTCTTACTTTCTTCTTCCTGGCTTCTTGCCACCTTTTTTTTCTTTTTTTTCTTTTTTTTGGTGAGGAAGATTGGCCATTAGTTAACATCAGTTGCCAATCTTCCTCTTTTTTTTCCTCTCCCCAAAGCCCCCAGTACATAGTTGTATATCGTAGTTGTAGGTTCTTCTCGTTCTTCTGTGTGGATGCTGCCTCAGCATCGCTTAATGAGTGGTGCATAGGTCCGTGCCCAGGACCTGAGCCAGCTAACCCTGGGCCAGCAAAGCAGAGCACATGAACTTAACCACTTGGCCATGGGGCCAGCCCCCTCCTCCACTTTCTTCATAGGACCTTGTAGTATGTCTTAGCTTCTTCTAGGCTCTTTCTGTGGTTTCATGGCCTTAACTGAGTCATATAACCTTTAAGACCAAGTCTTACAAGCTCTGTAGAAAGCATAATACTGTCTGTCTGTCTGTCTTAAAAGACTGTCCCAAAGATCATACGTCAGAGTGCTTTGAAATTGAAACATTACTCAGATGTGTGTTCTTACCACAACCGTCTTTGATTCTCATGAACTTTTCTGTGTTTCTGCTGAGTCTTGCCAACGCCACTTAACAGGGAACCTCAGGAAGCCAGATTCCCCAGATACAGTGGCAGAAGTTGGATATTCTGGAGAAGTCCGTGAATGGGGAGTACCAAAGTCTTCCTGGTACAGAGAGCCCAGGATCCAGACCCAGGACTGAGAAGGAGAGGAACAAGGTTGCTAGAGGCACTGGGAGCCTCTCACCAAGGGGCAGCCTCGGTTTGCCTCCATCATTCAATAGCTTCTTAATGCAATTGATCTTCATCCAAGGGCAATGGGCCTTTGTACACAAGAGAAGTATTAATCCTATCAACTTCTATATGAGGTAGGCTCCTCTAATTATCTCCATTTTTCAGATGAGGAAATTAAGGCCCAGGAAGAGTGGATTTGGAGGAGGGTGCACTGAGGGAAAGGCGAGCCTAGTGCTTCCCGGGAAGAACTGTTATGGGAGATCCTGTGAGCTGTGAGAGGCGGGAGCGGCCAACACTGGGCAGCTCTGGCCCCAGGCAGAGCTCCAGGAGTGCCTGGGACCACAGGGCTGGCTGCTCTGGCATCTTCAGCCCTTGCAGTGCCTCCCCTGGTCAAACTGGATTCATATCTGGTTTTCTTCCTTAGATATTTCTTACGGTCTGGTGGCCCAGGGTAATGTGCCAGCTCGACGGTTAGGTGCAGCAGCCAGCTCATAAGCCACCTTTATAAAGCTGTTAGGAAGGTGCCTCCTTCAGATGAGTACAGCCCATGGGGGCGTGGCCCACCCAGCAAAACCTAGGGTGTTTCATCTCCCAACCACCTCCTTACCTGGTGCCTGTGTTCAGGGCACACTGCACACCTGTATGTGGCAGCTGAGGAAAGCCCTAAGAAGCCCCGTTTGCTCAGGGTGTGGGCCTGGACCCATTCTGGGGAGGCCCACACTGTGAGCGAGCTCCGCCCAGTAGCAGCTTGATGGCTGCCGTCTGGCTGCAGGGAAGACCCTGGAGCTGTTGGGGGCACACAGGTGAACGGGGAAGGGAGGTATCCCGCCTTTCATTTGACACCTAACATAGCTTTCTTGGCATCCTTTGCCTCTGCCTGTGTCCGGCTTTCCCATCTAGATCGTATCACCTCTTTGTCGCAGTGCCCAGCACAGGGCTTGACTCACAGGTGCTTCATTGTGAAACGAGGGGGTTTGTGTTAGACTTTGCCCAAAGGGCCCCGCATGGCTGTGACCCTGGGATTCTATGAGATGTTTGGTGGAGTTGGTAGGGAAAGCAGGGGATCTGATCCCTGAAGAGGCCAGGAACTTACCAGCTGGTGCACTTACTATGATGAAATTGTGGTGAGGTCCGGCCTGCCTTCTAGCTTGTGGTCAGTCAACCCCTGGCCCCTCTCTGCTTTGAGACGGTAGCAGAGTGTATGTGGTACTGAACCTACGAAGGTACCACAGACGCTGCTTCTGGGTGTAGCAGAGTCCTGAGCAGCTGTCTCCCTTCCGTCTCTCCAGTGTGAGCCAAGCTGGCACCAGCCCTGGTGGAGCATCCACTGCAGAGAGCTGCCATGAGGGTGACAGGGAATTCCTTGGCCAGGTGGCCCCCTTCAGCTGACAGCTCCTGCTGGGAGCACATGCTAGCATTTTGGCGCTTGACACTATTCTGCCCCATCTGCGTCCTTTGGAACGAGAGTAAAAGGTCCAACCAGGGACCTGGGGAGGTGGTGCGCTGAGGCCCATGTGAGGGTGAGCAGTGGGGTGGGCCTCAGTTCTAGGAACAGCCCATCTACACATCCCTTCTGGGGGTAGTTATCTCACCCGCCCTCTTGCAGGCAGAACTCAGAGCCTTTGGCAGTCCTTGCCTCTCCGCAGGCAGCTCAGCCTCAGCCTCTGTTCTCCGCCTGCCATATGAGGTTGGCCAGGCATTTGAAATAGAAGTTGCTTGTCTTCCTATTGGCTTCCTAGTTTTAACTCAGTCCCTGAGTAGCGCCTTTTCATCCTATAAATGGGGCCTTCCACTCTGGCTTCCCCAGAAAGAATGGGAATTCTCAATGTTGTCCATTTTCTTTCCCATATAACCTTCTGTTGCCTTCTCTTCATTTCACCGTATTCCCTCTGATCTTAGCTGTTGAAACTATTCCCATAGGAGAAAAAAGGCAGTTCACCCTCCTACCCTTCTTTAGGGCCAAACCTCTGTTTGTTCTCTTGGAAACCATGGCAACCTGGCCTAAGAGGCCACTTCTACCATCTTGGAAGACAGTGTTCCAAAGCCTTGTACTCACAGCTGTGAGCTCTCTAGCACTTTTTTCCAAAGGGAGCCTCTGATTTTTCAGATCTACTAAAAAGAGGAAGTTTCGAACAAACCAGCCCCTAGATAATGCTTTCACAGCTAGATTAGAAGTAGGAGCAATGTTCTCCGTAGGATCTGGAGTATGAGCATAGGCAACGTTAGCAGGGGATCCTGAGGAGCATTCTGGAGTGTGGTCTGCGCTTATGTTTCTTGTGCTCTTTTCTCTCCTCACACTTACGCAATTCCTCAGAAGACTCGTGTTGGAGGTGGTTGTCTTTTAGCTTACACCCACTTTTTTTCTTTTTCTTCTCCTTGACATGTTTGTCCTTCTTGCTCTGGTGCTACCTTTTAAAGCCCCAAGTTGGGAATGCAGGGAGCTGCGATGATTTACTGCGGGAGCCCGGTGGTAGAATTCCACAGCCTTAGACGGCAAGGTTCCCATAGCCTCGCTGCTGTGGGACTTCCCCATGAAGGAGTCCTCTCTCTCGAGCTGGCTGTTGGAGGAGGAGGGGAGAGAGCAGGCTGGCGTGTCCTCGGCTTCTCCTTGGACTTCGCTGCTTGCAGAGGGAGGGTTCAGTGGCTGAAACCCTGAAGGGAGGGCACTGGCCCCTCCCCCTCCCCTGAAAAGAATTGTTGTCTGATGATGGCGATCTTACTAATTTGGAACAGCTGGCCCGGGTGTGTGAGCCTGGAGAGGCTGGGAACAGTGCTCCTGCAAACTTTTGCAGAAGCAAATGTTAGGCAGATAATGTGAGATGCCTCGGAAGGTCTGGCTCTGCTGGGTTAGGATGCCTTTTGCTACTCCTCCTCTGGTCCCCTCTGCAGATCCTTGCATGGTGATGGGAAGAGCTGGGAGAAGGCAGCCGGTCACCAGGGAGTTGGGTTTGGCTTCCATATGCTTTTCCCTACCCAAGCTTTGTAGGCTCAGGGTGGAACTGAGGTGGGGTAGCAGAGCCCTCCTGCCCCTTGTAATTGGGTAGGACTAGCCTGTCATGTTCACTTGTAGAGTTTTCAGCTTCTGTAGGAGCATTGAAAGGAGCCGGAGTCAGATTGTAGCCGTAGGTGCCTTTTACATCTGTCTGGTCTCCCAGCCCCTTCTTCCATCAGACCGCTTCCCTGTTTGTGCTGGATTGGCAACTTGGCTGAATATACTAAATCCTGACTTTAGTTTTTAATCCACAGGAATATTCTCATATCCTTCCTCTTTCCCCATCTCTATTAGGGCTCCTCACTGCCGAGTCCTCAGTGTTACCGGTTTGCCTCTACTTCAAGCATAGGTAGATGCTACACATTTGTCTTAGCCGGGCATGCTCCATGTGGATTTGGGAGAATGCAGATTGGCTCATAGAGTTTGTCCTGTCTGCCTTTGGCCCATCATCCATGACCCCAGTGACGCTGACTGGCCCTGTGTTTGTGCTAGCTGTGGCAGCCTATGAGTGCCCAACTTGCTTCTCAACACATCCATTCTCCTACTTTTTGAGCCAAGGTGAATTAGACAGGGCTGATCGTTTTCAGAAATTACCCAGGTAAGGAGAATGGAATTCCATCCAATTAGGCTGTCCCTGGAGATGTGGAGAAGAGAGATTTTTGAGATGGAGATAGATAGACGGGGAGGAGGGAGATAAAGAGAGAAGGAAGGAGGGAGGAAGAGAGGAAGACAAGGAGAGAGGGAGAGATGGGGAAAGGGATATACATAGATATGAAAAAACAAAATGAGAAGCTTGGCAATGAGATATAGAAAGAAAAATGAGGAGGTGGAAAGGGTTTGGTACAAGTTTTTTCCCATGATTTCTGACAGCTCAGTGCTTTAGAAATAATCCAGGAAACATCCTTTTTTGCCACTTCCTACAGACCCCCCATCACCATTGTTCTCCTCCCAGGTCTTTCCTTGGAGGTGCTACAGTGGTGTTTAAAACGCTGGGTGTGGGAGTTCAGAATCAAATGGGTGTTGGGAGAACTTAAATTCTTTGTGTTTACCTTTGCTTCTCCCTGGGCAGTAGACGATTCCCACAGCGATGGCTTCTGCCCCTCCACCTGCACCAGAAAAGCCTTGTGATTGTGTCATGGAGAACAAGGGAGCTGTGCCTCCAAGCCAGACGGTCCACCAACTTCAGGGCCCCAGGCGGGAGGAGGGGGAGACGGGCAAGTGCTGCAGGAGTGGTTCTTCGGACTGTAGATGACTGACTGTCTCTGAAGACCGAGTCCCCTTCTGGGACTTCCAAACCTCTTCTTCCCTTGGAAGTGGAAGTGCACTGGAGCAGAGAAGGGTGGTTCGTTCATTAAGTCCACACGTTCGGTCAGGCGCTGGGGCAGACGTTGGGAGAGAGAGGTGATTCAGCCTTTCTGTTCATTTGGAAGAAGAATCCACAGTACCCTCCGCTTTCCCTCGCCTGGAATTTCCATCGAGGTGACCAGCTGGGGCTGAGTCACGTCTTTCCCTGCGCTTGGTCTCAAGAATGGGCTCTGTGTCCATCACCAGGGATCTGAGCCCTTTTGAATAGATGTTTTTCTAGCATATGACTTTTGGAAGCTTAGTCTGCCTGAGGGGTTCTGAGATATGTCTCCTTCTCTTTATCTTTTAATGAAATCCCAAGTAATGGCCGCTCTGCTTGAGTTAATACCCTGAGACTTAGGAACAGACACACAGTGTCTTGGACGCTGCCTCACATGTGGTCCTTTCTGTCAGTCTGCTCCAGTTGTCCAGGACCCTTTCCTCGCCTCCTCCCTTCTCCCTTCCTGCCCTATGGAACAGTGGGATGCTGATGACAGTTGGTCTGACAGCCTTAGAAACCATGGCTGCTCTGCTTTTTTGACCTCAAGTGCTGCCAAGACTGATTTCTATCCCAAGTTCTGATTTTCCTAGCAAGACTTCATCAGCTGCCCAGGTTGTCGCTTAGGACTGTGGCCTCTCCGGGTGCAGCAGAGGGTGCTTCCTGGTGGAATCAGCAGCAGCTTCCCCTTCTCCTGCCTCTGTCCTCCCTGTCATCAGTATCCTTTCTGAGCCGTGGTGGCGTGTGCAGGATACTCAGCTACAGCCTGAGATGGAAGGAATGGGAACAGGCTGTGTGGTTTGCTCTGAACTCTGCCCAAACTTTACTTTTACCTGATGAATATGCCCATCAGCAGTGGGATTTTCTCCTACTAAGGGTACACCAATCCAAAAGGAGCTAGAATAAGGTGGAGAGAGGGAGGATAAAATCCTGTAGCATCTTTTGTGTTCCAACCAGCTGTTTCTGGAAGGTGACTCTATTTCTCTTACTTAGATCTCATTTAGTGATCGGCAACCTGTAGCGTATTTATCAAGGCAGTACACACTTTCAGCTTAGTTGTGTGTGCGTGATTACCACATGGACTAGTTCCTTCCACTCTCCTGCCCATCTTGAGTTGCCTATGATCCATAGCCCATTTCTTTTTTCTTATTTAGTGGCTGATCTCTGATTACTCCCTATCTCTCTGCCAAAAACCTTTCCCATGTGCCTGGTGCCCTGGAGACATATGTGTCCGAGGAGGAATCAACCTTACTTTTGTGTGTGTGCGTGTGTGAGGAAGCTTGTCGCTGAGCTGACATCTGTGCCAATCTTCCTCTATTTTGTGTGTGGGATGCCGCCACAGCAAACGGCTTGATGAATGATCTTTAGGTTTGCACCTGGGATCCAAACCTGTGAATCCCATGCCGCTGAAGTGGAGCACGTGAACTTAACCACTGTGCCACCGGGCTGGCCCCAACCTTGCTTTGCATCACCCTTCAATGTCTGAAGCTTGAATGCTTGCTAGGGGTGCTGGCTAGGGGTCCTCAGCACCTGACTCAAACCTCAGATCTCCCGCAGGACCGTCCCTTCCCTCCAGAGCTCCCTGAGTGCTGAGAAGTGGAGGGAAGTCCTCTGTACAGTGGAGGAGACGTGTCCTTTTAGAGGCACCTCTGGAGATCATTCCCTGCAGGCCTCCAGCTGGGCGTGGCCAGGCTCCATGTTGGGTGGCACTGCACCCATGGGTGGGGCGTGCTTTGAAGCTTTCTTCCTCTGACACCTGGCGAAATCCTCAGTATCTTCATCCTGATGACACTGGCAGCCAGTGGAGGCTGGTGGGGAGCGGGGGGCTGCAAGGAATGCTGCTGACTAGAGCCTGGCTTGACAGGAAGAAAGAAGACAAAGTGGCCTTGTCTTCTCTTAATAGTGTAAGTGTTGCAAACATGAGGAGACCCTGAGTTTTGGCCTTTCTCTCTGATGAGACATGGCCGAGGCATGTATGGGCAAGAAGCCACACATTCCCTTCTTTAAAGGAACTTGCCCATATTTCCTTACTTCAGTTTTCTCCTTGCTGGCTCAAGTCCTAAGATCTATTTTCTGGCTATCCTCTTTTCGTGCCTGAGAAAGTTGTGGTGGCCCTTTTTTTTAAAGCTGTTTTGGGGGCTGGGAAAGGAAAACTTTAAAAGTAAAATAATAAAAAACAGCCCACTCTGCCATTACAGGCACATAAATAGCTTCACCGTAGCCAGGCTGCGCACTCACTTTACCATAGCAACCTAAGACAAGTGTTGATAGCAGCCTGTCGCCCCACCTGGAAAACAGCAGCTGCTGCTGCTCCCCCAGCCACGCCTGACCTGCCTGGGCCCCAGAACCGTGTGACCCTGAGAGGTGTGTCGGGACCAGGGGCCCACCCTTCTGTGGAGCCATGGGCGAGGCAGGGGAAAGGCAGCCTGGGGTCCAGACGAGGCAGTAATATTTGGGGAGCCCGAAGGGAGTGGTGGGTGTGTTGTTCCCGGGCTTCCCCGCCGCCTGTCATGTCCTACGGAGCGAGGGACAGGAGTGCACAGGGTGCTGAGCTCCGCCTGGCCCGGAAGGGGTGTGAATGTCACAATGTGGCTTGTTTCAACTTTCTGAATAAATCTTGGCTTCTCTTGCAGCCTGTTCAGGGAAGTCCTCTAAGTGTTTTTTCTTAAGGACTCACAGAAGAGGGGCTTCCCATGGGAAGATCATGGGTCTCCCTGGGGAAGGGGGCTGCCCTGGGATGAACAGAAGCAGAGATCAGCATCCTGGAAGGACCAGAGGAGGGAGAGGGAAAGGCAGGAGATGTGTGACGAGACCCTCCTTGCCTCCCCTACAGCCCGGATCCGAGGGCTACGTTCTGACCCACCCGTCGGAGGGTCTCAAACTGCAGGAACCTGGTGTCGTTGGAGAGTCTCGTGGTGGTGTCTACAGAGACACTTCCCAGCCTCTGCAGTGCTCTCAAAGTGCAGTCCCCAGACCAGCGGCTCAGCATCCTCCTGCCAGGGAGCTTGTTCGAAATACACGTTCCCAGGCCCTGGCCCTGCCCCTGCCCTCCTGAATCAGACACACTGGGAGCAGGCCCAGCAGCAGGTTTTACCCTATTTATCCTGCCCTGGGATCCTGGTGCTCATATAAGTTTGAGAACCATGGCGCTAAAGCACGGCGCAGGTGCAAGGGAGTATAATCAACCGGCTTTCTGAAGCCCCAGCTGACTCAGCGGCTTCTGTCTGCGCCGCATGAGCCAGCATGAGTGACACTGGGGTGGTGAGACGTGGATCTCGGGGAGTGTGCCGGTTCTCCTGCCTAACGGATGCTGTCTGCTCAGCGTGGAGCCCATGCCCGCTTGTCTGGGACTTCCAGGAAACAATTGGGCTGAAGAAGGTGGAAATAGGCAAAGAAGGGGGATGGCTCTGTACTCTGGGCAGGGGACTGTTGTGGAGTGGAGGGAGTGATGGGGTCTCAGCCAGGCCTGACGTCCAGTGTGTGGCGCGCTGACTAGTGTCTGCGTCACATAGGGATGTTATTTTGCTTTCTCTGCTGCTGGATCCCTGGGGACAGAGCAGCTGCCCACCACACTTCTTTTGTTGGATGAGATGTAGCCTCAGTCGGAGGCCAGGTGGCTTTCCCCTCACCCCCGAGGGCTTCTCCAGAACCTGAGGCCTGGGAGCAATGAACTCCTGACTCCAACAGCCAAGAGAGATTGGCCCTCCTCTCCCTCTCCATGAGCATGGCATGATGCTGCTGAAATTTGTTTCTAAAAATAACACAGGATCCAATCTAGCTGCTAAAAAGCCCCTTTATTCCCTTGGAACCAAAATGTGGAAAAACCACAGCAGACCCAAGAAAGGCAATCTCTGTTGTCCAAGAGTGTCCATACTGGATATTTGAATGCTACTGCCCAAGGCCTACGTCCTGTCTGCTGGCCTGACAGCTTCCTGCCCCCGTGCCAAGGAGCTGCCCCTATTTAGTGTGAGGGCAGAGACCCTTGCTAACCCACGTCCTGAAGGTCGCTGCCAGCACCCCTTCCAGTAAACGACAGGCCTTCTAATGGCACTGTCACTCCTGCTGAAGTCTGCTCTCGTCCCCCTCCATCAGCCGAAGGAAATGGTCTGCATTGCTCTTTCATCCTCCACATTTTTTTCAGCTCTCGCTTGCTGTGAACACGCCCCCACACCCTGAGTCACAGGAGGCCACAGAGGTGACCCAGGCCAGAATGACTCAGAGTATTTGGAAGAGGGTACGTTCCCCATGGCTCTGGGCCCAAAGGACTGCCCTTTTTCGTCCTGATATATTGATGCTATTTTAGGATGGAGCCAGGGGGTGACATTGCCCTCTCAGGCACATTCCTGCTTCAGTGTCCTGACCCACGCCATGAAGCTTCCTGTCTTCAACTTGATGTTTCCTGGGGTCTCGGACATGGGTGGATCAACAGGCCAGATGATCGGGTACAGACTGTCAACCTTGAGTCAATTCTTGGTGTGACTGTTTGGAGAAAGTGTGCTATATATGGGCCCTACCTTCTCTTTGCCCCCTGAAGGCATCTGGCCAGAACTGATAAGTTTTGTCATCGTTGTCACAGCATATCTTAGACAGTAGAGCCCCTCCAGGTCTGAAAGGTTTCAGCGTCATGGTCTGTTTTATTTTCTGTTTTGGACCTGGGGTGCAGGGTTGAGTCCATCACCCTGTGGCTGCTTGGCCCGTTGTCATCTCTGGTCTGTGCAGAGCCCTTCTGTGCTTGCTGTTTCCCCATATCCCACGTCTGTACCCTTCCTGGCCTGTGAGCAGCATTTTAGTGTGACAATATGTGTCCTTTTGTTTAAATATGTCCCTTAAAATGTATAGCATTGCTTTAGATGTGTGTTTTTAATTTGTGTAAAAGCTATTGAAACACCTTTTTCCTCACGGGCACTGTTTGTTTTGTTTTGTTTTCCTTTTTCTCCCCAAACCCCCCGGTACATAGTTGTGTATTCTAGCTGGGGGTCCTTCTAGTTGTGGCATGTGGGACGCCACCTCAGCATGGTCTGATGAGCGGTGCCATGTCCGTACCCAGGATCCAAACCAGTGAAACCCTGGGATGCCGCAGCGGAGCGCAAAAACTTAACCATTCGGCCACGGGGCCGGCTCCTGAGCACTGATTTTAAGATCATCTTGTCTTGTGTACATCTGATCTATGTTTCTGTTACATAATAGCCCCTGTTATCTAGTGCACATGGTTTACCTGTCCATCACTGGGAGAGGGGATCCCTGGTGGCCTTCCTCTCCCTATCACCACAAATAATGTTCCGGTGAATGGCCTGGCACATGCCCCCTTCTGGACCCGTGTGAGAATTTCTTTGGGAGATGCACCCAGGAGTAGGTGACTGGGTCCAGGTATGCATAGACTTAGTGTGGCTAAGAAGTACCAGGTGGTTCTCTGGAGGAGCCAGGGATGAATCCTGGATCCCTGAGACCCAGGGGTTGAGGGCAATACTTTTTCTCCAGATGGATGCTTTGATTCTGGCACTACATTTCTGCTGCTGAATTGAGGAAGATGCTCACAGGATAGCAGACTCAGGGAGGGGGAGGGGGAGCAAGGGAGCCCCATATGTACCGCCTGCTAACCAAGACATGATGTTCTCTCTTCAGAACGGAAGTACCCTCCAGAACCCAAGTCCTAGGGGCTGGCTGAGAATCAGGATCAGGTTCCAGAACCAAGACCACAGGCCACAGCGTGCCATCCTGTGGCCGGTACAGAGGCCTAGTTTTGGTGCCCAGCCTGCACTTGCCTTCTTGGCATGGGCATAGCTATTGCTGAAGATGTCAGGTGGTGCTCCCCACCACCTGAACTTTAGCTGACATCCTCGGCCTCTGACCTTCTTCTGTGCACTTCCAAAGGCCTCAGTAGACTGAAGGGGAAGATGTGTGCTTGAGTCTGCTCCTGCATGCCAGCAGGTGTTAGAGAGGCGGTTAGGGCAGGCGGCCCTGGGGAGGGAAGGGAAAGCGGGGACCACAGCGAGGGTGGCTGCTGGACCTGAGCGGCGGGATTGGCCAGGGAGGGCTAGACTCTGGGTCTTGGAAAGTCTTGGAAATAGGGGCCAGTAATGAGGAGGGAGCAGAGCGGCCTCTGTGTGCGGTTTAGACCTTCAGAGAAGGGGCAGCCGGATGTTCCAGGTGAGGCTGGCTGCCCCGTTCAGGTGCTTGCCAGCTTTCTGGGCAGGACATGACCCTCTTAGCAGCATGGGAGTGCCTGAGAGGAGGAGTAGAGCTGAAGGAACTGTGGGTGATGGTGAGAGAGTGCCCCTGCTGGAGGACGAGAGAGGCTAGAACAGGGCCTCTCTGGGCATCTCCCAAGTCTCTATGGATCGCAAGGCCAAGGGTATGAGATGATAGAGTGGAGGAAGCCCTCTTCCCCGTCCCGGGATCTCCTGGTGGGAATTGGATATGCCTGGGATCGTGCCAACCCAGAGCCTGGTGTGTCCTGGCTGGGAGCTACAGATGTATGGGGGGGAGGGGATGAAGTGGGCAGTGTCTGCCCTGATCCGCGGGGGTCTATCCCTACACCTGCCCATAATGTTCGAAGAGGTGAGGAGGTGCTTCCCTGGCCTGTTTCAGAACCTCGAGGGGCCGTGGGCCAGGGACAGACAGGTTAATGTGTGCCTTCTCATCAAGCTTTAGGAAGTAAATCCATAGCTTGGTTTCCGTTCTCTTACAGGCTTCCCTGTACCTGAGGCAGGGTGGCTTTGGATTCAGCCTGGGGCACAAATCCTGGCTCTCGGGATCTCTATTTCCCTGCTACAAAATGAGATGCTCTCCTTATAGGTTGTTGGTGAGGATTCAGTGAAACAATATACATAATAATTGATAATGGCTATGTATGGACCAACCACTACATATCAGCCACTGTACTAGGCACTATATAATACATATGTGTGTGTGTGTGATACATACATATATATATATATGATTTGTCTAATTTTCACATAAAGTGCCTACTATGGTGCCTGGCTCATTGTAGGTTCTCAGCAGATATTATTTCCCTCCCTTCCCACCCCCTACTCTACCCCCACTCCTGAAAATAGGGAGAGACAGACCCGCGCTTGGGAGGAAGGAGCCTCTGTATCAGAGAAAAGAGAACAGATTTTGTGTGTTTGTTTAGGGGGCTGGGGTGCT
Organism: Equus przewalskii; assembly: GCF_037783145.1. Classification (NCBI taxonomy): domain Eukaryota; kingdom Metazoa; phylum Chordata; class Mammalia; order Perissodactyla; family Equidae; genus Equus; species Equus przewalskii. The sequence goes on from NW_027228758.1 coordinate 412,588, forward strand.
GAAGCAGGTTCCGTCGTTCAGTTTGGTGTATTCTAAGGTGGGACCAGCCTGCTCCCCCGCACCCCCAAGGTCTTCCCTTCTTCACCTGTCACATCCTGCATGGCAGTGACACTGGCACTCTAACCAGAGTGTCTGTGAGTGCTACCAGCTTGCTCCCAGCCCAGTGAAGAGGGCAGGGAACAAGAGCCTGCTCCACTGAGTAGCCGCCCCCTGCAGCTGCTTATTATTCCAGGCAGGTCCGGCTGCAGTGCCGTGCCAGCCTGGAGCCCTGGCCCCTGGCCCCTCCTGTTTCCTCTCTTGTGTTTCCACTCACACTTCATTGCCTGTGCGAGCGCCAGACCCAGCAGGAGCCTTTGGCAGGGCACATTCAGGGGTGGGTTCCTCTCAGGTCCTCAAAGTTCCCTATTTGTCCCCGACTTGGGAGTTACCCTTTTTCCTCATCATCTGGGGACATATCTCCTCTTTAGCACCACGGAAAAGTTTCCATGGATTCTTTTCGACAAAATGGGAGGAAACAGAGTGTCTGACTATTGTTTGTGGTCTGGTGGCTTAGGGCATGAGGTTCTTGCCTCTGGCAGCTCTGTGTTTCTGGAACTTGCTGGTGAGTCCAGCTGCGGACTGAGTTATCAGGAAGAGTGGGCTGGTTTGCTTTCCAGGTACGTGTGGGGGCGAGAGCGCGTCTGTCTCACCTTCATTGCTGGAATTGATTCTGAAAGAGAAAGAGCAAGGGTAGCAGTGAGCGTTCCCTCCATATGGAAATGGGTGCTGTCTGTGCCCAGAGAGGCCTGCCTTGTAAAGGGGTGCTCAGATGTTTGTCAGCAAAGGAGGCGAAGGAGGGAGGTGTAACAGAAAGAGCCCCAGGCAGTCAAAGACTGGATCACTTTTTATCTCCTTGGACTTCAGCATCCTCGTCTGTAAGGTGGGGGTCACAGCTGTCCTCCCCAGCATTGGTGTGACAGTGCTTTCACACGTCGTTACGATTGTAGAACAGATGTTACAGGACTTTAGGAGGAAAAAAATTAAAATGATTTAATGATCATGTAAAGTAATATGATTTCTGGCCCCTGCAGGAAAGGATGAGAAAGTTCGCTCTTCCATCCGATCATCCCTTAGGCTGGCAAAGTGCTGGAAACAGAGCGAGCAAGAGCCTACCTTCCCCAGAATGCCCCAGGCCGAGTGACTAATCCTGACCAGTCAGGAGGGACCTCCCAGACGTCTGAGACTGAGGCCACGTGAGCATCGATGCATTAGTCTTTGCCAGTTGCCTAATAAGGTTAGGGGCTAGGCAAGCTCAGCAGCTACAGAGAGCTCATATGTTCTACGAGCTCAGAGCTCAGAGAGGAGTGTCGGTACCTACCACACCTCTGAATTCCTGACAGACTTTCATGGAGATCCCGCCGTGAACTGGGCCCCAGCTGGGCACTGCCCCTCAGACTTTGTGCCTGCAGCTTAATGCTTGACCTCTGTGTGTGTCTCTAAAGCAGCCTGAAGCAGAGAAACCTCTCATTCTTTTTGATGTGCCTCAGATGTTCTGATCTTAAGTGACCTTTTCTCATTGGTTGCCCATATGAATGGAAGCATCTCTCCTCTTTGCTACCTTGAGGGAGAGGTTCAGAGTAAGGAATTCTGACTCAGACTGTCCCTTCTTCTCTAGAGGCCCAAGGCTGTATAGCTTAGTGGTTATTGCTAATGGTTATCTTCAAGCTAATGGTTATTGCTAGGAAAGCTGCCTTGGAATTCTCCATTCTTTTTTGGGGGTGGGAGATCCCCCCAGGAAGGAAAGGTGAAGGGGCACAGGGATCTTATTCTCTTCTGCTCAAAGGGCTAGATAGCAAAAGTTCATTAAGCTCAGAGTAAGCTTTCTACCTTCACTCGCATGTCCTATAATGGACACCGGGCATCCTTCATCTGAGATTTCCGAGCACTGTTTCTGTCTAATCCCATTCCTTTATCACTTTCTCAGGATGGTGTGAGAAGGCAGAACTGATTCTTTCCCCAGGTAGAGGTGGGAGGAACTGAGCCCTGACAAGGCAGAGTGACTTGCCCAAAGGGCACCTGGGAAGATGGTAAACCTGGTTCTGAATCTGCTACAGCTTATTCAACAAAAACTTAGCTGAGTGCCCACTATGTGCAGGTTCTCTTCTCGGCACTGGGGATAAAGGAGTGAACAAGACAAGAGAAAGTATCTGCCTTCATGGAACAAATGTTGCAGTGGGTGGAGACAGAAAAAGTAAAATCTTCTGATTTCCAGATTAGCACTCTATCAGCACTCTTCTCAACATCCTCTTGAAAAGTTAAGGAGTTCTACTCAAGGGTCAAGATGGGCTTCTCACTGCTCTAGCCCTTCTCACTGCTTCCAGGCTTGGAGAAGAAGCTGAACTGGAGAGAAAATTCTGTGGTGCTGCCCACCCCTATGCTGCCTCAGGTTCTTTCCAGACCTCCTTGTTCCCCAGGATTCTTTTTTTTTTTTTGAGGAAGATTAGCCCTGAGCTAACTACGGCCAATCCTCCTCTTTTGCTGAGGAAGACTGGCCCTGAGCTAACATCCATGCCCATCTTCCTCTACTTTATATATGGGACGCCTACCAAAGTATGGCATGCCAAGTGGCGCCAAGTCCACACCCGGGATCTGAACCAGTGAACCCTGGGCCGCCGAGAAGCAGAACGTGGAAACTTAACCGCTGCACCACCAGGTGGGCCTCCCCGCAGGATTCTTTGATGACATTTAAAAAGAAAGGGAGTATGATGTTTAAAAATCAGTAGCAACAACAACAAAACAAAACTCAGCTCCTTAAACCTTTGTAAGTCAGAGTGGCTCTAACAATCTGGTAGAAGGACGCAGCAGAGGGCAAATCTGGAGAGGGAGGGGTGTGACCACCTCCATCGCAGCCGAGAACAGGGATCATGTGGAATCAGCAGGAACTTTAGCCACATGTGATTTTTGGAAAAAAGTAATCAATAAAAGAGTCAAGTCCTTACCTGATGGTTCTCGTGCTGCTTTGTTCACCTTGTAGAAGCGAGGATGCCATCTCTTCATTAGAGAGAGGCTGACCAGAGCTCCTTGCCACCTCCTGCTAACTGAAGTTAAGTCAGCGGGGACTGTCTGCCAGGGCTTAGCCTCCCGTGTCCTGGTGCTGCTTTCAGGAAGAGCCCCTTCACGTTTAAAGAGCTGGTGTCTGGCAATGGCTCCTGCGTGACATACAGCAGCCCTCTCTGAAATTGAGAACTAAGCCCTCTTCCCACCCTTGGCCCTCCATACCCTCACCTACTCGTAGCTCCGCCCTGCCCCCAGGCAGCATGTATGAGCGGTAACATATGCCTTTCTGAGAGGAGAAGTGCTCATTGGAGACCCTCCGTTGGGTGCTGACACACAGGCCAACTGCTCCCTGCCGAGCTTACTGTGGCCCTAGGCTCTTTGTGACTCAGAGCTGTCTTATCGCTGCCGCCCTGCCCCAGGGAAACTTGAAGTCAGGCTTCAAACTCACTGTCCTTCCTCCTCAGAGATCCTTCTGTCCTCTTTATGTAAAAACGATATTTGGCTCCCCCCTTCCTGCCAGGCTTTTTGGAGGGGGTGGGGCTTGGCTTCGAGACCTGGACTTGCTGCCTGACCGTTGACAGCGGCAGCAGGCTGGATGCTGGGCTTGTATCATGTTCTCCTGTTCGGTTGTAAGTGTGGGTTGGCAGCGAGGAAGGGTGCGGGGTCTGGGGGAGGCTGGCCGACTGGCAGGCTGCCCCCCAGATCATTCAGGTCCGGACCCCGTCTCTGAGCTCTTCTCACCTCTTAGAGGTCAGGTCAGACTAAAGGCTTCTGTAAGGGGTCCCCCAAATAGACAGACAGGGGGAGCTTTAGAGCCGTTAGAGGTCATAGCCTTTTATTTCCAAGTTTTGGGAGTTGTAAGATTTGGTTTGGGAGAAGTGAGGTATGAAGACTGGGGTATATCTGAAATCACTTCTTTACGTTGGAGTTTGGAGGGAGGGGTCTCTCCTAAGTCAGCTCCCTGGCTCGGGCCCCAGCTGCCCCCTAAGCCCTGGTGCTGGAATGCGTACCTTCTGCCCTTGCAGATGCTGGACCCCCCTGGCTGCTCTGACGGTTTCTTTTTGTCTCTCTTTGAACCTTTGCTCCAGAGATCCAGTTGTCATCAGTATCCAGGGAGCCCTCCTCTTCCTCCTCCTCCTCCTGCCGCCTCTCTACCACCGCGGTTGCTGGTTGTTGCTAAGGTTGCCTCCATGGTAACATGCACATCCTGTTTACACCTCCATCTGGGCAAGTCAGTCTAAGCTAGGAACCTACCTACCCTGGACGGCCGCTTCCATCGCCACCTGGGGACACCAATCATCGCGACGCGTGGTCCGGCTTCCACTTGGCTCCCCCATCTTCCTCCTCCTCTCACTGCCAAGCTTCGTACGCAAAGTAGGATCTGGGCTTGAGGCTGCTGCTCTGAAGCTTATTGCACAAGATCCAGTCGATCTGTTTCCTGACCAGGCCCCAGAGAAGCACGAGGTAGGAAGAAGCGAGGCCGGGAGGCCAGAGAGCCTAGTCGGCCGGAGGGAAGCCCCGTCCTCTCGGTCCGAGGGCTCGGTGACAGCCGGCGACATGACGAGCCCCGCAGAACGTGCCCTGCCGGCCAACTCGCCGGGCGAGAGCCGCGAGGGGGACTTTGGCTGCACGGTGATGGACCTGAGGAAGCTCATGGAGCTGCGCTCGGGGGACGCGATAGACCAGATCCACGCCCACTACGGAGGCGTGGCGAATCTGTGCAGCAGGCTGAAAACCAACCCCGTGGAAGGTGAGGGCGTGTCAGGTGGGACCGGGCCCTGTCGGCCACAGCGCTTCCCACTCCCGGGGAGGTGGCGCCCGGGGCCTCGGGGTGTCCCTGTGCCTGGTCGGGAGGAGCGTGCTGTCCGAGGCACTGGCAGGCGGGAGGCTGTGGGAACAGCCGTGGCTCTCCCAGACGTGCTGTTTAGGGACTGTGGTGTTCTCTAGATCATTCCTTCCTCCTTTTTCCGTATCAGTATATAGAAAGGAGGATATTTATTTCTGTTTTACAAATGTTCGTGTTAGAGATGCTTTTATCAGTCAATAATCATCAAGTCCCTTATTCTCTATGAGTCTTTGATTGCAAAAGTGTTTCAAGCACAACCAGAGGCGCTCACAGCTAGAATATACAGCTATGTACTGGGGAGGCTTTGGGGAGAAGAAGAAGAAGAAGAAAAAAAAAGTGTTTTAAGATATAATTCTTCCCCACACTGATCTTACAGTGTAATTGGGGAGGGTGGGCACAAAAAAAGTAAGTCCATCTACTTAATATATCACTTCTTTATTGTATCCAGTTAGAAATAGAACAGTAAATCACGAGGTAGAGAATTGTACCACCATATCTTTGGATTACTCACTCTGGTGTGGGGGTTTTTTTTGGTGAGGAAGATTGGCCCTGAGCTAGCATCTGTTGCCAGTCTTCTCTATTTTATACGTGAGATGCCGCCACAGCATGGCTTTGATGAGCAGTACATAGCTGCACACCCGGGATCTGAATCCATGAACCCTGAGCTGCCAAAGCGACGGGCACAAACTCAACCACTGTGCCACTTGGCCAGCCCCTACTCACTCTGTTTCTTGTCAGAGAATTATTGATAACTTTTTCAACCTGCCTGATTCACTTTTAATAAGTTCTTCTTAATCTATTCGTAAACGAGACCGAAAACTCCAGCTTCATGCTTGCCTGGCCCAGCCCGGTAATGTGAAATTTTGCCTAATCAGAATGGAGAGAGAACAAAAGGAAACCTGCTTTCTCACTTTGCCTGGTTTCACCGTCTCTGGTCCAGGTTCTTGCTTGGTCCTCTCTGTCAGGCAGGCGTGGTTGAGTAGCATGAGATGGAGCAAAGATCGTGTCCTTTAGGTGCCTTCAGCTTCTTGAGGTATATTCTTTCTGAGTCTTCTGTGAAAGCCACATCATATTTCTTGCCAATTCTAAGTTTTTCCCCCTACCCAATGCTATAAGTTAGTGACTTAGGGTCCAGACTCTTTAGGAAAAAAAGAGAGAGAGATTTGTATCTAGATATTTTTACGTTGTCAGTGTCTTGTTTTCTTTGCTGTCTATAAGAGCTGCCCTACACGTCCTCTTTACTTCTAGAATTCGGTTTCCTATCTCGTAGGCATGAGTTCACATACGAGCTCTACCATTTACCAGCTAAATAGCATTGAAGAGTTTACTCAGCCTCCCTAAGTCTGTTTCTTCTTTGAAAAGGATGTTACTACCTAGCCTATGGAGTTATGGAGATTAAATAGTATAACGTATGTACAATGCTCAAGCTTATCATGACTATTCAATAAATTAGTTGTCTCAGATTAAAACAGAGCCCATGTGTCTGAAGATATTTACCAGAATATGAGTGCCTACGGACTACAATGTATAACTGGAGAGATTAGTGCACGGGTAACTGCAACTGCTGTCATCGCCTCCAGGCCCCTCTTGATGTCACAGAGAGACCTGGGTACGATGGCAGTGCTTAGTTGCTTTCGTGTGGCTCAGTCTTTGCTTTCTGGCTAGTATGTGACTGCTACTAGCCTAGCAGTATGACCAGGCTACTTCCTGTAGCCTGCTTCCTGTCAGCTAGATTTCTTTATTCTGCCTCTTTTGTAGTAGTATTGACTTTAAAATGAGGCTATTCCTATTATATTTTCACTGAGATAATACAGTAGTTTAGAAACACCCATCAGAATTTAGGCAGGATCTTTCTTTTTCCCTTCCTATTCTATTCTTGATCCCTTCGGTTAGTGTTTCTCTCACAGTGAAACTCAGGAGTCCAAATGCCCTGGAACTTGGGGAGCTCCTAATAGCAGGATCCAGACTTTCCTCCTGGTTTCCCGAATCCTGTCTCATAGCTGCTGCTGTTTACTTTCTGATTCCCAGAGAGCTTCCATTCCCAAAGGCCAGCTTATATTCTACTTAGTCTCAACATTGGATATCAAATGTTATAGACATGTCAATGCCCTTAGATTCTTTCCCAGTCCTGGTTTCAGACTTACAGTTGACAGCCGCCCCTTCTGCTGGCGAGTGTCTCTCTTGCTGCAGACCTTGGCCGTGCCTGTATCCCAGTACCCTACGATTGGTACAGCTGTGTACCGCCATTTCTTGCTTCCTTAGATCACAAATGTATATTTCTGATTTGTTTCAGTGTAAGCCTTACCATAGGGCTGGTCCTGGAGCTGGGGAGGCGGGGTGTCAGAAAACAACTTTTCCATGGATAATTTTTAGTCCCCTGTGCCAACAATGACCTCCTCATGTGTAAGAGGAGTAAAGGGATAGGGAAAGGAGACAGAGGAGCTGTGACACAGGAGTCTCCCGCCAGACAAGGGTGATGCTGAGCTGTTTAGTTGGGCAGGCCGAGAAAAGAGCATCAACATCCAGGTGCCCCGACGAGCTGTAGCTGTAGAAAGCCAGCCTGTTCATAAGGGACCACACTGAAGTGCCTGACAACCTAGCATAGTTTTGTCATCTGTGGGAGGCCCCTGCAAACTAATAATAAGAATAAAGAAATTTACCTGGTGCTTGAATTCTGCTGGTTATAAACCAAAGCGATGGGGCTGGCCTGGTGGCGCAGCGGTTAAGTGCACACATTCCGCTTCTCGATGGCCCGGGGCTCACCAGTTCGCATCCCAGGTGCGGACATGCCACTGCTTGGCACACCATGCTCTGGTAGGCATCCCACGTATAAAGTAGAGGAAGATGGGCATGGATGTTAGCTCAGGGCCAGTCTTCCTCAGCAAAAAGAGGAGGACTGGCAGTGGTTAGCTCAGGGCTAATCTTCCTCAAAAAAACAAAAAAAAGAAAGAAACCAAAGTGAAGTAAGATTGGGGAGATTGGTTGCTAGAGTTTGGCTCTTCCCTTTATTTTCTTTTGGGTTGATAGCATCTTTAGTATAGATTGATCAGTTTTTTTAAACCATAGCTACTAAGGGGCCTTATGGAACTTGGAGTTTATAACATTTCTCACACTAACATGGTTTTACTATTCTAGATTTACACAATTCTAGAGGCAGGTGGGACTTTATGTTAATTCATTCTCTCTCTCTGTGTCTCTGTCACTCTCAACAGGCCAAAAGGTTTAAATGACTCGCCTGAGGTCTTCCTGCAGGGTAGAACATGATGGAATATTTGTGTTTTCTGACTCACAATCCATTGATGCCCTGTTGCCTCTTAGCTAGAGCAGCAACACAGAGACTCTCAGGAGCACAGAGAATTTCTTTGTTTTATGTTTCGACGCCTGATAAAATGTCTGATTGTGACCCAGTGCTCATGTTAAGTTAACCTTGCCTCATGTGCCTTGAGTATACGTGGTTAGTTGGGGTAAGAGGAGTTGCCTCGGTGGCCAGGAGTTGATTAGACCTGGGAAGAGTGGAGGTGCTCAGCTTCCACGGTTTTCAGCAACAACCAGCAACAGGGCTGCAGACTTCAGCCTTGACTGCGGCGGCCATGTTACCAAAAGCGAGGAGGCTCAGGTGAGGCTCTAGCTCCAGAGGGAGTGAGCTGTGTTGCCCAGGGTTTATCAGCAGGGAAAATCGGAACATTTTGCACCAATGGAATCTTTGTAGTTTGCTTGCTTTCCTCATTCCAGTATCTTCATCCCCCTCCTTCTGTTGTCTCTTCTTCTTTCCTCACCCCATCCAATCTCTCCAGTTCTCAAAGAGCAGAGCATTTTGGATGACACCTGCTAGAAGATAGCCTTTTATTTTCCAAGTGGTTTTCCATGGTATCTCCTGGCTTCAGGAAGCAGGAGAAACCTTTGTGAGTCCAGAATGAGAATTACCTGTGGCTTACAGGTAAGAAAGAGAAGGTATTTTCCTTAGTCCCAGTCTCCCTTTGTGTATAGGAAGCAGAGACACTAAACGAGAGGTTCTTTGGTCTAGATGGAAGGTTGTATGAATTATTCCTTCCCCATAGAACTTTTCCGCGTTGGTCCTCAGCTCTGCGACCTTCTTGAGGAGGAAGAATGATGTTTTCTGAGGAGGAGCTACGCCAACACTTAGGAGGAAGGTCTGAGCCCAGACCAGGAAGGGCAAAGAAGGGAAGCCTGACTAAACAATAAATCGTTAGCTGTGGGCTTCTTTCAGAAAGCTAGACTGTTTCTGTTGAATTTGGATCTAGAAGAATGTTGGTGGGAATTTCTAGCTCATGTTCCCTCTGTACCCTGCTGCTGCGTTTCTCCTCTGCGGAGTTGAGGATGTGACAGTGGGATCCAGAGGGCCTCCAATTCCTTTTCAACCACATTCAGCAAATATTTCATGTCCAGCAGGTGCTGAAGACACAGTGGTGAACACTACAGGCACAGTTGCTCCTTCCTTAGAGCTTACAGGCTGCAAGAGGCTATGTAACTGAGCAAGGGCTCATTCTTCTCGCTGTAACCCTGAAGCCAATCTATTGCAGATGAGTCAGTGGTCAAGGAAAGGATTTATTTGATTAGCCAGCAGAATTGGAAGATGGCAGACTGATGTCCCAAAGACCACCTTAAACAAATACATAATCTTGAGGCAGTGGTATAGGGATTAGTGGGCTACGAAGGAGGGGCTCAGGAACGTTGACCATCTGGCATCCGTGGCTAGAGACACAACACCAGGTTGTCCTCAATGATGGATGCCAGCATAGATGTTCTTCTCTGAGGAGGTTGCCATGTTCCTAAGAAACTCAAAATAATGAAGTTATCATCTGTCACTCTTGAGAAGTACATGTTTCAGCCAGCATTATTTCCCACAGGGTAGCTCTTTATCTCCTAGGCTACATGCAAGGTAAAACATACACAGCCTGGGTGAGTTACTCAGAGGTTATTCTAAGTTACAACATGGCTTCCCTCATGTCAGCCTTGCTTCAGGACAGTATCAGATACACAGAAATTAAGGCAAATGCAGAAATGTTGTCATGGTGCTATGATGTAGAAGAACAGGGTGTTATGGGAGCACTCAGTATGAGGACCTAAGCTGAAGGGATGGCAGGGGAGGGCAAGGGGGCTCAGAAGTTGGAAACAGAACTCCTGTATCAGCTGATTACCTGGGCAGACTCTTGCCTGGCCATGCTCTGTGGTAAATGCTAGCACTTACTGCGTATTCCCAGCATAAGAAAGCATCTTTGCCTCGCATAATTACTGCGCAGCTACCAGGTCTGAGGAGCTAAGATTCTTTGGGGAGTAAATGGCAGGAGGGGAAAGAACTTGTTTTAAGACGATCAGCCCAAATTATGATTTTGGTTCATTAACTGCAGGATTTAGGTTAATAGCTCCTGCCATCTTAAGAACTCTAGGGTTTAACTGTGTTCTGTTACCATCCTTTTGAGGTCAGTGGCATATTCTACCAAGAATTGTCCATTTTCCTACAAGCCGGGGCATACTGGGATTGGACTCTTTCTCAGTGTGGCAGGTTAAAATTTCTAGTAGCATTGTCAGTCTGGAAAAAATTGGACACATAGCTCCAATAAATGTTCGCCTACAACACTACTGTTTTACTGTTAGTATTTCTAACACTAATATTATTTACATAATAAGATACGCAAGAAATAGAAATGGATGATGTAATATAAAAAGTTCTAGTATTTTCCCATGCTCCAACAGATGGATGCATGCCCCTACTTAGAGACCACTGCTTTAGGGAATGTTAGTGTTGGGGGATATAGAGAGCTAGGTGAGTGAACATGGGATGGTACGGATGTGAGAAGAAGATGGGCGATTGGCTTCTTTGAGATTCTCCTCCCAGCTTTAGGACTTATAGTCTGTTTTGGAATATCCATTTTTAGGAGCTCATCAATTTCAGGACAGAAGCGTAACCAAGCCACCTCTCTTTCCGTGCCTTCTGCCCCATAGCTATCAACTTGAACTCTTGCCCCAACTCTACCGAAGATGCCAAATAAATGGCCCTAAAAACAACTTAATATGGGCATGGCGGCGGAGATTAACAATCTGTGGTCCACTCTGCCCATCAGTCTTTGGGCAGACGTATTAGCACCAGCTTAAGATGTGAGAGAGACTCAAGGCAAAAGAATACCTTGGAGGGAAGGGAAGGGGCAGAGATGGCCAGACAGCTAAAACAGCCAGAAAGCGGCTATGTTGTGATGTTAGTAGCTGAGGCAAGTCCAGTAGCCTCATAACAGAAATATTTAGTACTTGGTAGAGGGGTGGGAAAGGGTTTCACAAACCCTGGGGGAAGCAGCATCAACAGCCGGCTGATGGACGATTGAGAAAGACAAGAGAATGAAAGTGACACCCTCCGTCCTGCCCGCCTGCAGGGAATTCCGTGTTGCATCCTGGGAGCTCCCTGTCTGGTTTGAGTTTCGTGCCTAGAGCTGAATTAGGCCAGCAGTGCGTGCCAGCTGTGGGCCTTCTCTTCCCAGCCCAACCCCAGGCTCTGTTCATTCTTTTCTCCCCCGGCCCTCCTTGCCCAGAGCTGGGTTCCTGGGTTAGCTGGCATAATGCTGCCAGGCAGAGAACAGAAATCTTGATGGGGAGAGTGCTAAGTCTTCCAGAACCTGAGAATCTTCCCTGCTTTCTCCCCTTCCATCAGGCCTGGAACCCGTGTGCTGCATTCCTTTGGCAGCTCGGCAGAAACATTGTACAAGTTTTGTTTTGTTCTGAACCTTCTTGTCCTTGCCTTGCTTTGAGCCGTCAGCTACAGTGGGGAAGAAAGATAGCACTCCCTCCTTGGCTGGGGGAGATGTTGCGTCTGCCCTTGGAAGCGGGGCTTTCGCTTTTTTTATTTAGCTCCAAGGTGTGAGCACCCGGGAGTGTGACAGTGCATGGGAGCACATGCATGCAGAGCGGGGGACGGGGGACGGGCCAGGCAGGGGGCTGAGGAGGGCACTTCGGGGAGCTTTCTCCTCTCTGTGTCAAGAGTTGGAGTGTTCGAAAAAGGCGTAGAGCAGAGACCCAGATAAAGGGAGACGTTCCCTGAGGAAGCTGCCCACCTCAACAGGGCTTTTTGGACTGAGAATGAGGAAAGGGACGTTCTCTGACCTTTTCTTGCTGTGACCTTGAAGACACTGCTTTATCTCCAGGGGCTGGAAGTCTAGCAGGCAGAGGGCACATCTCCAGGCTGTAAGTGTGTTGAGCTGGAGATGCTGAGGGAGGGGCTGCTCTGCATCCTTGCAGGAGTGGCAGGTGGTTAGCAGCAGGAGCTGGCTGAAGCCTGCTGGTCCCTATATTGATTTTAAGCTACTCTTCCCCATAGGCCCTGAATCCAGGTTTTTTAAGGTAGGACTTTGAAAGGTATTCCGATGTCTATTCTTCTCATATATCAAAGAGGGCTGCCTTCAAATCAACCCAGAGAAACCTCTCACTTGTGCTGTCTGCGTAGGGGAAGATGCTGCTGTCTCTTTGGCAAGGTAACATAACTCGGACAGCTGGGAAGTCCCTCATGATGTCTAACCCAGCCCCACCCTTTCTGGGGCTAATCTGGTTCTGATAAGGGGCACCTCTGCCCACAGTCCTTGGTGTCCCAGGGAGGCTGGCCCTGGCCCTTCCTTGCTTTATCCAGGCCACTGAGGGCTGGGCGGCAGCTTCTCCCCCTGGCCCAGGTCCCTGCACAGGCTTACAGCAGACACAGATTTTCCACTGCTGCTTATTCTGTCCTCCTGCCAGCCTGGGCAGGGTCTCTGTCACTCCCCAGGGTGGGGTGGGGGCTATGACTTCACAGCCTGACGTTCTTGTCCTCTCTCCCAGCTCACGGGTTCAGTACGGTTCTTAGGTCCAGAAGTACTCCTCATTTGGGTGGGGCTTTCCTTCTCATGTTCTTGGGGATAAGGTTTCCTCTCATTTTCTTGATGTATTTCTGGGGAAAACCTTTTTCCTGTGTCTCCAGCACTCTCTCCCTGCCAAGCCTTCCTTTTCCTCTAAAGGAAGCTGTGTATTTGAGAAGCAGCTGCTGAGATCAGGGAGTCAAATCCTCTCCCGGACTGGACAGGTGTCTGTGTGACGCTCCAGCTGCTGAGGTCAGGGCCTGAGGGTCTCTTGGGGGCAGGAAGAATTGGAATGGAAAGCCCATTGCCTCATGGCTTTCTGCCACATGTCAGAGAGAGGATTCCCAAGACCACTGTGCTGACAGTCCCAGGCTGCCCCTCCCTGCCACAGGGCGTGCTGGGACTGGCACAGCCGCCTGACTTATGAAGGCAGCTCTTGTAAGAGCTTAGGCTGACTTAAGGTGGAGCAGAGACATGAGAGAAGGTGGCAAAAAGGAAGGAAGTGTGTGACTTACTAGGACATCTAGGCAAGAGCAAGGCCTGACCTTTTGTTTTCCATAATGTGTCTTGTTTCATTTGCTTGGGTCCAAAAAAGTCCATACTGAACCTTTTATTGCAGACAAAACTTATAGGTTGGACTCTGACAGACCTGGTGTCACCATCCCTGAGGACAGGAAGAGAATAGGACTAATTTCGCCTCAGTTTTAAATGGGGGATCAGGGCTGATTTGCTTAGAGTTGTGGAGGAGAGTGGCAGGTGGGCCTGCACTGCTGTGAATGACGTAGGGTGACCCACCAGCCCCATTTGCCTGGGACTGAGGGCATTCCCAGGAGGCAGGAGCTTTGGTGCTAAAGCCTGCAAAGTCCCAGGCAAGCTGGGACAAGCTGGTCACACTAGAATGAAGCCCAGCTGCACACAGCCCCTCCACACCCCAGCCCCCTCCGTGTGTAGGGTGGCGTCCAGCTGCTTCCTGTGGAGCGGTGTGGACTCTGCCACATCCGAGCGTGAGTTGTTACATAAGCTCTCCAGGCCTTAGTTTGCTTCTCTGTAAAATGGAGTGAATAGTAGCTACCACATAGGATTTGCAGTGTTTGAATGAGAGGACGTGAATTGCCTGGTGAAGCATCGGGCCATACTAATCACTTAAGTGTTAGTGACCTTATTTATCACTCCATTCATGCAGTTCATTCAACAAATTTGTATGCTTACTATGTGCCGGGCACTGGTGTCGGCCTAAAGAACAAAGACGAAAATCCTGGCCTTGTGGAGAGAGAAAGGCAAATACAATCAGTGAATGCATCGTACAATATCTTAGGGGAGAAGACCTGTCGAGGGAAACAGTTGAGCAGGATAAGGAGGATGGAGCGTGCCAGGCAGACGAATCGCCGTGTTCAACATGCTGGTCAGGGTGGGCCTCACGAAGGTGACACTTGTGCACAGACCTAAAGGACGTGAGAGAATGAGCCCTACCTACTGAAGAAGAAGAACATGAGCGAAGGAAGCTGCTTGTGTAGACCCTGGAACAGAATCGTGTCAGGTGTGCTCAGAGAACGGCAGGAAGGCACGCTTGGCTGGATCTCAGTGAACAAGGGAGAGTCGCGGGAGGTGGGGGGTGGGGCTGAGGTCCCCTCTGACAGGGGACGCAGGCGTTCATAGGGTCTTCAGTGCCCAGTTTCACTCCAGGTAAAAGCCACTGGAGGATTCTGAGTGGGTGAGTGACATGGGTTGCATTTGAAAAAGATCCTTCTTGCTATTCTGTGGAGAAGAACCTGAGGACAGGAGAGCAAGGGTGGGAGCAAGGGCCCCAGTCAGCCAGCTGCAGGCAACAGCGGCAGGCCAGAGCAGGAAGGCAGCAGGGGAAAGTGAGATGGGATGGACCCTGGATCTATTGTGAAGGTAAAGCTGACAGGATTTCCTGACTAAATGGATATGGTGGATGAGAGAGAGGAGTCAAGGATGATTACAAGGCATTACTGTGAGAACAGAGATGGGTGGGGCTGCCTCCGGTGGGGTGGTCTTAGCCAGACCGTTACTGTTTTGGCATTCACCAGGCTGCTGGGACGTCCCTTATGATGCCCTCTAATATCTGATGTCTTGCTTCGCCCTCATAGTCATCTGCTCGCCCTTGTTAAGGAAGGAAGAGCATCTCCTCTCTGTGCATTGTGAAGCCTCCTTCCTTGAGAAACATCCCAGGGAGGTTGACAAATTGTCAAACTCCTGTTTCCCTCAAGCAAACCTGGCCCTCTAGCATGGCAATCCCAAGTTGGCACAGCCTTGCTCTCTTGGGTCCCTGGGGAGACAAAACCAGCAGGGCCCTGCCCCCTGGCATCTCTGGCTCTGCCTGCCTGGAGATCAAGACGCCTTCCCAGGAACGCTCTTTTCCCAGGCCCCTGCTTTCCTCTCCTACTGGGAACCTGTTCTCAGGGTGGTGGAGGCAGGGAGCCTCTGGGAAGCAACCCAACTTGCTTCTGGAGCTTTGGCCAAGCCCTGCTCCTCTGTGGAGCTCGGCTGTGCTGTGCTGTGGTGCTCGGCTGGAGGCAGGTTGGTGCATTTGGGCACTAGGAGGCGGAAGGCCTGGATAGGAGCATCAGGCGCCTGAGCAGCTCCCGGTTCCCTCTCCTAAGCACTAGTAAGTGCAAGTGGTCTCCACTGCCTGGCCGCACGAGTGCCACTTGACCCCACTTTACCTCCAGCAGGGCCCCTCGTCTGCCTGCCCAGACAGATGAGTCCTGATTGCTTTTGTTTTTAGGGGGACAAATGGAGGCCATCTCAGACCCTGCAAACAACACTCCCTTGGGTACCTCGTTTCCCGTTTTCAACATCTTTTTCTGTCTGCATGTTTTCCTTAGATCTAACCCAGATCTCTCCTCTTGCTATTTAAGAGAACGCTCTTGGGCCCTGCTCAGAGGGGATGGAGGGCAGGCGTCTCCCCTCCTGCTGTGCCCCCATCCCCAGCCAGCAGCACAGCCTCCGTGTTGACTGAAGAGTGAGGAAGTCCTCTGGCATCAGCACCTCCACTTTCTCCTGGCAGCTTCCAGACATCTGCCTTTCCCTGCACTCCCCATGAAGTGAAGCCCGGTTGTGTCCTGTCCTCTGATTCTAACCCTCCTCGGCTGCTGACCTTTTTTCAAGACAAAGGTTGCCCCACTGCCTGCGGGGCACCCGTTAAACAGGGCGGCACCAGAGCCGGGGCGCTCCGCAGCTGCGTGTGGACAACTTGATAAATGCCAACTGGCGTTAATTGAAGTGTCAGAATTTCTTCCTTTCCTTAAATTGTAACCCCCCTGGGACCCAGCAGAGGGGCCTAAATGTAAGGAAGGCACTGGGAAGAATTCTGCCTGTCTCCTTTGGGGAGCATGCCTAGAATATGTGTGTGCACTCACGCAGGGCTGGAAGCTTACATGTGTGTTAGTGGGAGCATGCTGGGAGTCAAGGACTCTGCTTTCCAACTTAGTGGCTTCACATTTTTTGTTCTCTTTTTATCCAGCCTGAATAGTAGTAGCACTTCTGTTAGTACCTAGTACTTAGTAGTAGTACTTAGTCTAAGTAGTACTTCTCTAAGTACATAGTACTTGGTAAAATAGTAGTAGTAAAATAGTAGTGTGTGTTTATGCCTGTGTGTGTGACGGAAAAGGAGGGGCACGTGTGCTCAAAGGGGATGTCTGAAGTTGGAGTCTCACAGCCTCTGCTCTGTTGATCTCCTAATGCTACTGGAACTTGGAATCAGGACACCTGAGTGGGCTCTGTCTCAGCCTCCTGGCAAGACCGTGAGCAGACAGTTTTTTCTTTCTGGCCTTTCTGTGTGTCCATGTGGATGGAAGCTGTTTTTAAATCATCACCAGCCTTTGCATGTTAATGTGAGAGAGAAGTGCCGTGCAAGTCCCAGGAAACATTGTAATGTTTGTGCTCTTGGAGCTGGCACCTGGAGCATACTCAATGAGGAGAAGTTTCAGGTCTGGGCTAGCTTACCCTGGAGACTAAGAAGGGTAAGTGGCCCCTGTGACAAACTTGTCCCAGTTTGCCCATTCTTAGACTGAAAGTTTCACATCCCCTGAGTCTCGGGCAAATTGGGGTGGTTGGTCATAGTAGCTGGATCTCATACTATGGCAAGTCAGGAAGCAAAGGGTCTTCTAGCTGCCTTCTTCTCTCGTCCGTCTCTCCCGTTTTTTCTTGGTCGTTCATCCCACTCCTGTCTCCTTTTCAGGTCTATCTGGGAACCCTGCAGATCTGGAGAGACGTAAGCAAGTGTTTGGACAGAACTTGATCCCCCCCAAAAAACCCAAGACCTTCTTAGAACTAGTGTGGGAAGCCCTTCAAGATGTCACACTCATCATTCTGGAGATTGCAGCCATCATCTCCCTGGTCCTGTCCTTCTACCGCCCCCCTGGTGAAGAGAATGAGCGTGAGTGTCTTGAACAGCCCAGCGTGACTCTGATCTGGGTTCTTTCCACCACCACCAAAAAGCACTGAGTGTTGGTGGTTGACAGGTTATAGCATAAAAGGCATTCTTTCCCCTGTTACCCAGGGTAGATTTTCCAAAGGAAACTAACAAGTAGCTCGTAAGCTATTCTTCCAACCCATCCTGATTCCAGGGTCCTTTTCTCTTTCTCCCATCCTTATCGGGATGTCAGGAATTCTCTACCTTGACCCAACCAACAAAGCCCTGCTTCTCAAAGTGTCCCCACCACTTGTTCGGCATTATGGGAAATAGCAGTGGGAGCTGGACCATCTTGGGAATCATTAGTTCTTCACGTGTGACTTGGCTGTAATATGCATTGATGTGTTTTGTGCTATTTAGTCATTTGTGTCTTTTGGGTTAACATAAATGGTTATGTTGGTGATGAGATGATGCCCAAGCCTGCTGTCCTCTTGTATCCTCAGAGCATAACTCTTTTACCCAAGAGTTTTATTTTCTCTCCCTGACTTTCCATTCTGGGGGATTGCAGAAGCAATATACCCCCATTTTTAATGTCAACAAAAGCCCCTAGGTGATCTTTCTCTCCTTTCCCTGGGCTAGAGTGTGGTCTAGCTGTAAGTACCCCGGAAGATGAAGGGGAGGCAGAAGCTGGCTGGATTGAGGGGGCGGCCATCCTGTTCTCTGTGATCATCGTGGTGCTTGTGACTGCCTTCAATGATTGGAGCAAAGAGAAGCAATTCCGGGGGCTGCAGAACCGCATTGAAAAGGAGCAGAAGTTCTCCATTATCCGAAATGGTCACATCATCCAGCTCCCTGTGGCTGAGATCGTGGTGGGCGACATCGCCCAAATCAAATATGGTGAGAGCTCCATGTTCCTCGTACCTGTGCCACCCTCCCCATGGGAGGTGAGGTCCTTTGGCATAAGGGGGCTGGGAATTGCTGAGGACCCAAAGAGATAAGACCCCCAAATTGTGTTAGCTTCCAGTTAGAGTAGAAGGGAGTTGTGGGAAGGAGATTCAAAGAAAGAAGTAACTGAAACTCTGCCAAAATATCGTCAGACGTGTACCCTGTGTGTCTTAGGGTAAAAGTATATAATATTCAGGCCACGATAGGATGTTTTGGGATCAGTAATTATTTGAATTTGTGATACCTGGGAAGGTCGTCAGAGCTGAAGTTGTCTTTCCCAGGCTCTCCAGACACTCCCCGGCCGTTGCCCACAAGTGGGGCCCATGGGAGCAGCCCCGACGTGGGCTTGGATGGTGCCCCCGCCAGGCTCTTACCCACCCTGTTTGCCTGCTCCATGCTCCCTCTGTGCACTAGGTGACCTGCTGCCTGCAGATGGGATCCTGATCCAGGGGAATGATCTCAAGATTGATGAGAGTTCTCTGACTGGGGAATCGGACCATGTCAAGAAGTCCCTGGAAAGAGACCCCATGTTGCTCTCAGGTATGGCCTCTGGCTGCCCCAGTTCCCATTCTACGTCCCTGCAGACAGCTGGGCCACAGAGACCTGGTGCAGACCCTGCTCCCTCTTCTGGTCCTGCCTCCAGCTGGGGCAGCAGCATGGTAGTGGGTTGAACACGAGGCCATCAGGCAACCTAAAAGAGGTTCTCAGGAAGCAGTGCCAGAGGGGCCTTGGAAGGGCTCTGCCGGTTGGGGTGGGATGTGGGGGAGGGAGCCTTACCCTAAAGCAGTTAGACAGATTTCTCTCCTTACCCCCAGTTTGCTTGGTGTATTTTAAGTGGGCCCAGCTCTTGACCGTTTCCTACTATCTGCTGAGTATATCATTATCCGTGGGGGAGGAAGGAAGAGGGAGTGTTTTTTTCCTAAGTTTGTGTCTCACACCAAAGCATGGCTAGGTATAAAAAAACAAGACTCCTCCCATCTTCTCCCTTCTCATATAGGCACTCACGTCATGGAAGGTTCTGGCCGGATGGTAGTGACTGCTGTGGGTGTCAACTCCCAGACTGGAATCATCTTTACCCTCTTGGGGGCCAGTGAGGGAGAAGAGCAGGAGAAGAAGAAAAAAGGTAAGGAGCATTCGGAATGAGATTCTCTTCCCTCCCATCCCCGTGGACAAAGGAGGAAGCAGGGGAGCAGATCTGGATGGAAGAATCTGCTGGGTAAAGAGTGCAGAGATCCAAACCCCGTGCCGAGATAGAGGGGTCAACCTGGCTCCCTAGGAGCTCTGAGGAAAACCAGATCCTGGCTCTAGACTCCCAGATCAGGCTGCGCTTGAGCCTGGAGCCCTGTGTCTGTTGGTGGGGTGCAAAGGGGTGAGTGACAAAGCCTGCCCAGGTGAGCTGGCTAGTGCTCTGGCCTGAGAGGCCCTCTGCACAGTCCTGCGCTTGCCCCTTTCTTCATCAAACATGGGGGTTAAATGAACCATCCAGGCTAAGGGAAAACTGGTCAGGAGAAGAAACTGGACTCCTGCTGAAACTAGGCACTGTCAGTAGAAGAGAGACACAACCAGGAGAGTGGGAAGAGAGAAGTCGTGTCTGTTGCAAAGTTAGTCCTGTCTGCCATTTACTTGTTCCCAAAGGAAGGGAAAACAGAAGACAAAAGAGAAAAAGACACTAAAACCATATCCACACCTTTCCGTCAGCATTCCTTCATACCCGGGAGGAGAGAAAGATTTCTCCCACTTGGCTGGGGGACCTCTTGGGCTGTTTAGTGGAGGGCAGTTTATGAGAAGGAAGCCAAGCACATTCCCTCAGGACTAGACTATTCGCTTGTGCAGCTGCCTGCAGATGACAGAGGAGCAGGCTGGCCTGGTGCTGGTGAGCTGACATGGAAACGCCTCTTAGGGCCTTTGCCGTCAGGCAGAAGCAGTTCAACCTCTCGCTCCTAAGCCCTCCCCGTTTCTCTATGTGATGTGACTCAGGCCAGCAGCACCCTCCCAGCAGCAACCGCGCTCCAGGAGGAAGCAGCTCAGGTGCGGGTGTGCACTCTCAGCCGGGCGCTCTGGTTCCCCTGCCCAGGAGGCACGAGAGCCCCTGGTGAGAATGGACGGAGGCAGAGACGTGAGCTTCCCTTATGTTGCCTCCCTGCACTCAGCCCCTTTGCTGTCGCCCTTCTGGACTCTGAGCAGGACCATCAAATTGGATATCTGATCTCTTAATAGTCACTTTGGGTCTCCACCCCACTTTTTTCTTTCTTGTTCAAACAGGTAAAAAACAAGGAGTCCCTGAAAATCGCAACAAAGGTAACCTCTCCACCCACTCATTTACCATCTCTACCTGCCCACACTCAAACCAGACCTTTCCAGGCCATCTGCCTTCTCCCTTTTCCTCTCCATAAACCTGTTATCTGCTGCTGTGGCCCAGACGCCTCATCCTGAGGAAGGTGCAGAGATTTAGGGGTGGCCTCAAGGTCCCAGGCCCAATCTGAGATGGGACAACAGCACCCTCTGCTGTTGGCTTGCGGAACCTCATGTCAAGGTTTCTCTTGGGGAGCATGTGGGATTGATCTGCTCTTCCCAGGGTGTTAAGTCTTTGCTTCTTTGCCTTAGGCCAGATTTAAACAACAATGGTCATCGGTTCCTGGGTTGGAAGACTTCGGGGTCCTTGTGGTGGAGGGAGTAGGGGTGGGCAGTCCCTGCACCCTCCTCTGGCTAGCTTCCTCATCGGTGTCCTCTTCTGGTCTGGATTCCTTCTCTGCAAGTCTTCTCGGGGGTGCTTGGAGAGAGCCCTTTCTCTGTACCTCTCTCCCCACCTCGTTCTTTGTTCTCTCCACAGTCTGTTTTCTTCCTCCTGATCTGATGTGTGTTTCTTTTTTGGTGCCTGTGTTTACATCCCGTCTCTGTCTTGTTTGTGAGTCTGACAGCAGAGACAGTACCTCAGGAAGGCATCCTGAGCAAAGGGGCCGCGCTCTGCAGGTGTGAAGTTGGAGGGGGACTGGAAACCAGCCAGAATTGCTCTTTTGAGCTCCTAGAGGTTTTTTTCCTTTGTAACCCACGTCATAATAGTCTTTAGAAATAGTCATCACATTGGAGAACCAGGGCTCCACAGAAATAATTCTTTAATTTTAGATCTCTCTAACTCTTCTTTTTAAAGCAAAATGGATTTATATGTCTGTCTTTATCTCTGCTTTCTCTTATTCCAGGGGATCCCTCACACCAGCTTCTTCCCTCTCCCCAAAAATACTTAACCCCACTGCTCACTCTGTACCTCCCTACCTTCATCATGCAGGGCAGAAAGGGTATTTCCTTCCACTATCTTTCAGGTGATATAAGAATGAATTGGAAAATATCCGTGTCTGGGGTCTGTGTTTCTTCCCCAACAGTCTATTTATGGAGATGAACCTTTTAACAGAGCAGACTAGGACCCTCATGCTCTAGAAACATCTGCCAACCTTCCTCTTCAGCCCCTTTCTACAGTAAAGATTCACTATTTTAAGCCCTGAATTCCAGGAAGGATGCTTGTTGGTAACAGCACTTAGTGACTAATCCTCTTGCTGGAAGAAACCTGGCTTGGGGCTCTGAGGTGGTGAGGAAGCTGCCATGGAAGAGGAAATCCATACCCTCAAAGCATGCCCATATCATCTCCAGTTGTTAGAATATCACTCCAAAGGCCCTAATAGAGGGTTGAAGGCAAGTTCCCTGTCTGGCATGGGGTGAAAGTGATCAGAACTGATGTCAGGGTCAAGGTGTATTTCAGGAAGAAGACAGAAGGGTTCTTTTGGTTTCCACCTGCCTTCTACTCGGTACTCCTACCTCGCCTGCTCACCTGTCCTATTTGTGTGTACACCCTAGCAAAGACTCAGGATGGAGTGGCCCTGGAGATCCAGCCACTCAACAGCCAGGAGGGGATGGACAATGAGGAGAAGGAGAAAAAGGCGGCCAAGCTGCCCAAAAAGGAGAAGTCAGTGCTGCAGGGCAAGCTGACCCGCCTGGCCGTGCAGATCGGGAAGGCAGGTGAGTGTGCAGGGCCTTCTTGCTGCTGTTGGTCAGTGCGCGTCTGGGTCCTCACTTCGTGCCTGCCTTCCTCCTGCCCCACCCAGGTCTGGCAGAAAGAAGCTGGAACTTTCATGTGGCTAATGCAGCCTGGGCAGCTATGTCCCTGTCTCTGCCACCCTGTGGCCACTCTCTCGGCTTCTTCAGAGAGAAGTGCTTTCCTACATGTAAGAGTTAAAGGCCCTGAGGTCTCTTTCGTCCAAACATGGGAAGTAAAGACCTGATATCACATAGGGGAGATTTACATTAGCAAGAAGGAAGACATTAACAACCACTTACCTGCCTCATGTATTGGCTCATAAATTCCCTAAAAGTAGGGAAGGCTGCTGTTTGCTGGAGCAGTTCCCTAGCGTAGCGTTAGCATCTGGCCAGACACAGAGCAATAAGTTCAAACTGAGGCCTGGAAGAAAAAGGAAGACAGCGATTAGAGAAACTCTTTCCAGAGGAGAGGTCACTAAAGACACTTTTGTGTGTCGTGAGAGGAAGTGCCTTCTCCAGCGCTGGCCTCTCCATCCCCCTCCTTCTGCCT
Organism: Equus przewalskii; assembly: GCF_037783145.1. Taxonomy (NCBI): domain Eukaryota; kingdom Metazoa; phylum Chordata; class Mammalia; order Perissodactyla; family Equidae; genus Equus; species Equus przewalskii. The sequence continues at coordinate 435,201 of NW_027228758.1, forward strand.
TCTTTCAATGAGGGGGTGGGGCGAGAGGTTGGAGGAGGGAACAAAGGGAGACTGCTCCTTCAGTGGCTGTACCCTCAAGGTAGGGCTGTTCCGCTGTTTAATCAGAGCCTGACCCTCCCTTCTGTTCAGCACAGTCGCAGTCTAGCCCAGTACCTCCGCGTGTACAGCTCACCTGGGATCTTGTCAAAGCACAGATTATGGTTCAGGAGGTGGGGGCTGGGACCTGAGCTTCTGCGTTTCTAACAAGCCTCCAGGTGATGGCAGTGCTGCTGATCCACTAAACACGCACTGAGTAGCAAGGGTCTGCGCCGCTCACTCCCAGAGCCTCTGCCCGTGTGTGTCTGTTTCAGTTTAAATTAGTTAAAAGTGAATACAACGAAACACTCATTTCCTCAGTCACATTGGCCTTATTTCACTTGGTCAGTAGCCACACTTGGCTAATGGCTACCGTATTGGACAGTGCAAACAGAGAACATTTTAGCATCACAGAGAGTTCTGCTGGACAGCATTAGTCTAGCCCGTTCCTGCAGTTCTGTTGCCCAGCTAATTTTGACTACTGAGAAACCTCTTGCATGTAGACACAGATGCGGTGAACAGCAGGTGTGGAATCAAGTTATTGAGCCTGGCGCACAGGGTTGAAACATTAGACCCCACCTGCCCCTCTTCGGGTCCTCCCAGTGGCTGCCTTGTTCTTAGGGAGTGTGAGCCAGCTGGTGGCTGGCCCTGAGTCTCCTCTGGTGTTTTACTTTACATGTCAAGCTAGGCCAGGACTAGAGTGAGGCAAGCGAGGTGGCTCGCACTCCCTGAGAGTGAACACCTTAAATTTGCACCCTGGGCGCCTTGCTTGCCTCCCCCTGGCCCTGATTCTGATGAAGCAAAGTACAAAAGAATGTGGTTAATTGCTGTCATCATCCAGCCTTGCTCTGATCCCCCGAATCATCAGGTCCTCAGGAAAAGCAAAGACCCAGATCAGATGAGGGCTTGAAGCAAGCTCCTCCCAGATATTCTGCCACAGATGGGCACAAGTGCCCGCTGCTGACCCCTTCAGTCCTTAGAGTGGCCAGACAGCACCTGGAGCAGTTGGCACCCTGGGCCAGTTGTTCTCTAACCCAAGCAGGTTCTTCCATTTACCTCAAGGTGCAGGATGACCAGCTGTCCTGGTTTGCTTGGGACTTTGTCGGTTTTAGTACTGCAAGTCCGACACCCCAGGAAACTGCTCAGTCTCAGGCAGGCCAGAATGGTTGGTTCCTAATAGTATACTGCCCCAGAACCTTTGTGCCTCAGTTTCCTCATGAAAGAGGGGGAATGATAGTCACTTTTCTCACAGGGTGCTGTGAGGATTAACTGAGTTGGTTTATGTGAAGGGCTTGCCTGGCCTATGGTCAGCACGATGTAAATATCTGCTGTCACTGTCCTCTCTGTCTGTGCCATGTCAGGAGGAAGGTTGAGGAAGCACTGTTCCAAGGGTTAGAGCATCATAGGGCGTCACCATAAACAAGTTGTGAGTTGCCTGACATTCGCAGGTTACTAGAGGAGAAGTCCAAATTGATAAACTACTAGGAAATAGGCAAGTGCAGTCATGACATTGTAAATTGTGGGAAGAGAGTAGGTCTGAGATAGAATTGCAGAATGCTATTTTGGAAAATTAGATCAACCCCCTTATTTATGAATGAGGAAACAGGTCCAGAGAGGGTAAAAGACTAGTCCAGAGCCACAGGTCAAGAAGGTGCAGCGCCGAGACTAGAACCTGTATCTTTGGAATGCAAAACCAGTGACTTCTCCCATACACTGTAATGTGCAAGCAAGAGAGAAGGGACAGGGACTTCCTGGAGGTAGTGGCTCCAAAAATTGGTGGCAAAGGCTACAACTAATGCCAGTCTATCTCTGGCTAGGGCCCTAGGAATGCCCTCGAGCCTGGTTCATGTGACTTGTTTCCTGGACAGGTCTGATCATGTCTGCCATCACAGTCCTCATTCTGATTCTGTACTTTGTGATTGACAACTTCGTGATACAGCGCAAACCGTGGCTGGCCGAGTGTACTCCCATCTACATCCAGTACTTTGTCAAGTTCTTCATCATCGGCGTCACCGTACTGGTGGTGGCTGTGCCAGAGGGGCTGCCACTGGCTGTCACCATTTCCCTGGCCTATTCTGTGAAGGTGAGACTGGAATGATACTGTCTCCTCTTTTAGAACAGAGACAGGAAAGGAGGGTGCCATGTAGCCTTTGGCAAAAGGATAGGCCGTTCTGTCTCTACAAACTCTGGGTGGTGCCTCACAAGAACGGAAGCTGCTGGCACTGTGGCAGGACCATCTTGATCAGTTACATCAGTGTTCCCGTAACCCAGTAGAATCTTAAGAGGATTCACAAAAGTAGTACCCTGCCTTTTTGTGTGGGACGGGAGGATAAACTGGAGAGGTGTTAGCTAGGAAATGGCTTTTGACTTGTATTTGGGAGAGCTCAGTTTGTCCCCTCAAGTCCTTTCTCCTTCCTTTGTAGAAAATGATGAAAGACAACAACCTGGTACGGCACTTGGATGCTTGTGAGACGATGGGCAATGCCACAGCCATCTGCTCTGATAAGACAGGCACGTTGACCATGAACCGCATGACTGTGATCCAGGCTTATATCGGGGACACCCATTACCATCAGATCCCAAGCCCTGATGTCCTCGTGCCCAAGATCCTGGACCTTGTTGTCAATAGCATTTCTATCAACAGCGCCTATACCTCCAAGATTCTGGTAAGCTCTTCCTTTGCCTGGACGCTTAGAAAGGGTAGTTGGAAGGGACTATTAATTTTCTGTCAGGCAGCTAATTTTCTCTTGTTTGTTCTGCCTGAATTGCCATCCCACATGCCATTTCCCACTCGTCAGTGAACATGTTTGGGGTGAGACTAGGGAATAATCTGTGGAAGTAGATTAGGGGTGGGGAGGGTGAGGCAGGTCGGAATCTGTGGCTCTGCAATGCCCTCCAGTCACTTCGTAAAGGCGCTTTCTCTAAGGAGAGACCTCACACTGGTAGCAGAATTGGGCTTATCAGGAAAATTACTCACTTTCCAGAAAGTAAGAGAGGGTGTTCGAATAAGACCCACACAAGGTGAGACACCAGCACCATCCCCAGGGCAAGCTCAAAAATCCCTAAGCCCTGAACGGCTCAGGGGCTGCGGTCACCACTGACCACCGTCAGCACCCCTTCAACAAGACAGATGCTCGCTCCCTGCGGTCTCGGGTGCCTCTGTGAAAGCCTCGTGGGGGGTGCTCTGCTTCCGGACGTCTCTCCCCGCGTGAGGCGTCTTGTTCGGTAGGCCCATGCACACTTCTCTCGCAGCCTCCAGAGAAGGAGGGCGGCCTGCCGCGGCAGGTGGGCAACAAGACCGAGTGTGCCCTGCTGGGCTTTGTCACGGACCTGAAGCAGGATTACCACGCGGTGCGCAGCGAGGTGCCCGAGGAGAAGCTCTACAAGGTCTACACCTTCAACTCGGCGCGCAAGTCAATGAGCACCGTCGTCGAGAAGCCCGGCGGCTACCGCATGTACAGCAAGGGCGCCTCCGAGATCCTCCTGCGCAAGTGAGCGCCCCTCCCCTGCTCCTCCTCCCTTCGCCACCCTCCCTCAGGGAGGTCTGGTGACCTGCCCCGCGGAGCACCTGAGTGATGAGCGAGCCGCCTTCCAGGTGGTGACGTCATAGCTAACACCTGAGCAGTTATTCAGGCCGACCGTTGTTTCTAAGTATCTTAGGTGGCTCATTTCATTTAATCCTCACAACTCAGTGAGTGCATGCTATGATTGTGCTGTTTTACAGATAAATAAACAGAGGCACATGGAAGTTAGGTAACTTGCTTGAGGTGATGCAGCTGATAGTGGCACAGCCAGGATTCAGAGCTGGGCAATCCAAGCTTCCATTTCCTAATCTGAAACCGATCAAAATATCCCCCATCTCACGGGGTCACTATGACTAAATGATTCTGTGTGAGTAAAATGCCTTGCACGTTACAAGTACTGGAAATGTTTCCTTCTCGTTCTCAGTTCTGATTACAGGATTAATCAGACTTAACTTAGTCAAAGTGGCTAGACAATCAATCCATAGGTCATTAAAAGCTGACTTATATGGGTATAGGCCCAGTCACTAAATTAACAAATGCCCCAGCTTGGCCACCTTATTTCAAGCAATATAGTCTTGTTGAGTATACCCTACGCACTGAGCACAATTCTACATGCTGGGGATGAAAAGAATCTCTCTACCTTAGAGAAGTTCAAAAGGGCAGATGACCCACAAGTAATTCTTGGTGTTGCATTCACATATGAGTAAGAACAGATGACATGAGGGGCCAGCCCAGTGGCATAGCAGTTAAGTTTGCACACTCTGCTTCAGCGGCCTGGGGTTCGCTGGTTTGTGGTGGCTCTTCAAGCCACAGTGTGGCAGGCATCCCACATATAAAATGGAGAAGGATGGGCACAGGTGTTAGCTCAGGGCCAATCTTCCTCAGCAAAAAAAAGAGGAAGATGGGCAGCAGATGTTAGCTGGTATTCCTCAAAAAAAAAAAAAGATGACTTGGAAGAATCATATGCTCTGCCTACCTAGACATTATCCACCTACAGGCCACCCCACCTTGGAAAAGGGAACTCAGCTGGGCAACAGATAGAGATTTCTGGGCATGGAATAGTGTCTTTAGGAGTAATGCGGAGTTGCCAGAATGTCTGTAAATGATTGCAGAGGCATATTGGGTGGGAAGGGGGTGCTGCTTTCTGACTGTGTGCCTCACCAGGTGTAATCGAATCTTGGACAAGAAAGGGGAAGCAGTGCCATTCAAGAATAAGGACCGAGACGAGATGGTGCGCACTGTCATTGAGCCCATGGCCTCTGACGGACTTCGGACTATCTGTATAGCTTACCGGGATTTCAGTGATGTAGAGCCCCCGTGGGACAACGAGAACGAAATCCTCACGGAACTGACCTGTATCGCGGTGGTGGGCATTGAGGACCCCGTGCGCCCAGAGGTGAGGCCTGGGTGAGGGGAAAGGGCGGGAAAACACGAATGGAAGTCTTCCAATGGCCTCTGCCCATGTTCAGGCCCAGTGTGACCTAATGGGAGGCCACGCAGGAGTCACAGGAACTGGGGTACGAGTTCTGCTTCTAGTTGGGGCCCAGCAAGTTACCTAGCTGCTTCTCCCATACAGGGACAGGTGTTCCCATGCTCCCCACCTCAAAGAACTGCCGGAGAGCCCCCCAGTTGCTGGGAGGCGGCAGTCCTACGGCGAATGCTATCTGAGGGGCAAGAAGCCTAGGTTTCATTGGGCTTATTATTTGGTACTTAAGAACAGTCAGGAGACTGAGTTAACAGGGGCACCAACTTCATCTCTCACCACCTTTGTTCAGTCAACACGTTCTTGCTGAGCACGCCTAGAATAGCTGACCACTGCTCTCCACACTAGGGCATTGAAGAAGTCCCTGCTTCTGAGAAGGTTAGACGGATGGGCCAGTTGTCAAGGCCCAGAGGCATGAGACGGTGTCATGCATTTGGGAAACTAAAAAGAATTGCCATGAGCCAGGCAGGTGGAGAGTGGCCAAAAGTTCTGCTAGAAAGGAAGGCAGCGGCCAGATCACAGAAGGCTGCACGCCCTGCTAAGGAGTCTCAATTGTAAGTGGGAGAATAAGCTTTTAGACCTGGCTCCTGAAACAAATTTCCCCCTCAGCTCATGGTAAAATAGGGTGAATTCAAGTGTGAGAATTATGGGTAGGACAGAAGTGAGGCGGCACCCAGAGATGTAAAAATGACCAGAGTCCGCCTGTGCCTCATGGCACTGCCTCTGGGTGCCTCTCTGCCGCCCACAGTGAAGGGACAGCACCACCCCCATCTCTCCTTTCGTCTTGCCTTGCTCTCCACAGGTACCAGAAGCTATTGCCAAATGCAAACGAGCTGGCATTACTGTCAGAATGGTGACAGGTGACAACATCAACACAGCCCGGGCCATCGCCACCAAATGTGGCATTTTGACGCCTGGGGATGACTTCCTGTGCTTAGAAGGCAAAGAATTCAACCGACTCATCCGCAATGAGAAGGGCGAGGTGGGTCCTGTGCGGGCGGAGGCGGGGCCTCGCTGGCAAGGGGCGGGCCAGTCTAGCGTGAGGCGTCTCGACATATGGGGGAAAGTGGGTGGTGTTTAAAAGTAAAATCTATTCGTAGAGAAACGTTCCTTCTACCAAACCTGCTCAGAGAGTAAAATTGGGAATTTTCTTCTCATTATCTTCATTCACAAGCTATCTTTTGAGACAGTGTCGCTAACTTCTCACATCTTTCCCTTTTTTTCAGTCATGGGATGGTTTTGTACTGATTTCCCTCTACCTCATCCCTCCTTTGTCACTGCCCTGTGACTAACAGTGAGACAGGTTTGTAGGAGGACGTGGTCTGGGTGTGGAGCAGACCAGAGCTTCCTGGTCTATGTAGAAATCAAACCTCAGACCTCAGAAGCACCACAGTAGCCACCTGAGCCAACAGCTAACCCTGGCCCACCTCTGGTCAAGGGTCTAAGAAATAGGAGACTGGCTCCCAGCTAGGGAGTTGGGAGGAAGAAGACAAGCAGGGCCTGATGGTCACCATTGGGGAATGTGCCCTTGGAGACTGAGTTGGCTGCCTCATCTCTGCTGGAGGCCAGGATAGCACTCCCCCGTGGGCCATGGAGAACCAGGTGTTGCAGAAGCTCAGAGTGTGTGGAAAAGTAAGATTTTCCTGGATGGCTGTTCTGAGTGTGACTGACCCAGGTGTGGTCTGATCTTGGCAGGTAGAACAAGAAAAGCTGGACAAGATCTGGCCTAAGCTTCGAGTTCTGGCACGATCTTCCCCCACTGACAAGCACACGCTGGTGAAAGGTGAGGTGGGCTCCTGACCAGGTACCTGAGGTAGATAAGGCAGGCGGGGTGAGGTGGGCTCCTGACCAGGTGCCTGAGGTAGATAAGGCAGGCGGGGTGAGGTGGGCTCCTGACCAGGTACCCGAGGTAGATAAGGCAGGCGGGGTGAGGTGGGCTCCTGACCAGGTGCCTGAGGTAGATAAGGCAGGCAGGTGAGGGCAGGCGGGAACCATCAGCCAGAGCAGCTCCCTTGTCCTGAATAGGGAGGTCCTGAGATGTTTAGCTAACATCTGAGCCCCTGCTGAATATATGACATATAATGAAAGTTTTTTTTAAAACATTGTCATATCTTGTTTGCCAGTAGTACTGTGAACTAGGCAGGGCAGGTTAATCTATTCCCATTTTGCAAATAAGGAAGTTTGAGGCTGGGAAGACACAGACACCCCAATTGCCTAGCTGTTAAGTGGAAGTGGTACAGTTTGACTCCACGTTTCTGCCTTCAGATCACTTGGTGCTTTGTCCACCACCTACCAGCTGCCTTAGGGCACCAGACAAGCTATCAGAGGAGAGCGGGCTTCCTTAGCTCAGAGTGCGACTATGCAGCAGTTTACCGCCTTTGGGTGATACTACAGAACCTCCAGCATAGGCAAAAAGAAGGAAAGAAGAAAGTAGAAAGGGAGGTGCTGGCAGGGACTAGGGAGGAAGACCAAAGAAGCACCTTTCTTGGGGAACAGGAGGCTTGCCAAATGGCCTGAGATGGCATGTGTGGACTCGCTTGGTGTGTCTGTTTCCCAGGCATCATTGACAGCACTGTTGGGGAGCAGCGGCAGGTGGTGGCTGTCACTGGAGATGGCACAAATGATGGGCCTGCACTGAAGAAAGCAGATGTTGGTTTTGCCATGGTAAGCGGCTCGGCAGTGTCTCTCTGAGGGCAGGCTGCCTTCTCCGTCGGAAGGCCAGGACAGGCTCCTGGGAGCCCCTGCCTCCTGTGCCTTCACACCTCACTTTGTGCTCTTTTCTCTAACTCCATCTCTCCTACCCGCCTGGCCAATGGTAACATGTGGACTGGGGGACCCATCAAGGATGAAAAGTAGATGACACAGGCAGGGAGATTGTGAAGTATTGTCACCCAGGAAAGCAAGACCAACTTAAACTTGTCCGGGAACATGGTGATATTGTCTGCTAGGCGCACTGCAGAGAATGTGTTCCGAATGGAGCGTGCGCTGTGTGGCCAGCGCCAGTCAGCACTCTGACCTTCACTGTGAGGCTGGGGCGTCAGAACTGCTGGGAGAGTCCATTTAAAATCACACATCCCAAGATTCCGCAGTTGGATAGCTTGATTAGTAGCGTCTGGGGTGGGTCCCAGAAATGTTTGGGTTTTCTTAACAGGAACACCTGTTGATTCTGACATTGAGCGACGTTTAGAAGCCCCCAGTTTGCAAAGTTCCTCCTCACACTCAGGTAGCCTGTGATGGTGAGCCTCCCCTAGATGTGGAACTGTTGTGATGTGAGGCAGAAGAAGGAGATTCAAGAAGTGCTCTCTCTTTGGGGTGCTCTCGTGAACAACAACAACAAGTTTTTATTCTAGGAAATTTTCAGAATATACAAAAGTAGAGAGAATAGTTTCATGAATCCCCATGCATCTGTCACCCAGCGCCAGTTATCCACACTTGGCCAGTCTGGTTTCCCTGAAGCCCCTGCTGCTTCCTGCATCCTCAGCTGAATTATTCTGAAGCAAATCTGACACCATGTCATTTCACCCAAAAAATGGCTGTATGTGTCTCTGAAAGATACATGTGTATCAATAAAATCTGTCTAAAAGAATCCTAATACCAGTATCTCATAGCAAAGTTGATTCCTTATTTTACTTACTCTAGTCATTGTTTACATTTCTCCAATTTCTTCATAGATCTTGTTTTTAATAGTTTATTTATCCAAATCAGAATCCAAATAAGATTGATACATTTCAATTTGATATATCTCATAAATCTTTTAATCTCTCATGGGACTTCTTGAGTGTACTCCTCCTTCCAGCAGCACCTGGAAAGCTATAGAAATGCAAATTCTCTGGCCCCACGCCAGACCTACTGAATCAGAAAGCTTGGAGTTGGGGCCCAGCAACCTGTGTTTTACAAGCCCTCTCGGTGATTCTGACACACCCTAAAGCTTCAGAACCACCGACCCTATAGGCTCCCTGTGTCAGGGATCCCTAAGTGTCACTCGCAGGACTCATGAGACTCAGCATATGGTTGTATTTATGGCTACAATTTATTATAGTGATGTAGTAAGGCTGTAGTCAGGGGGTCACAGGCAGAGTCTGCAGGCAACAACGTGCAGCTGCCTTAGGCTCTCTCCCTCTGTGAGGGCTCACATGGAGCACTCTCTTCCCCCAGCAACGCAGGTGCAGTAATGCGCATGTGGTGTTTCTGCCCAGGGAAGCCCGTCAGAGGAACTCGGCACCCGTGGTTTATATTGGGTGGTCACATAGGCATCTTCTGCCGAGCATTTGCTCGGATTTCAGACTCCCAGAAGGAAGCAGACGTTCACTAGAAGCCATATCGTTTGGGCACAGTCTAGGCACAGTGAACCACTAATTAATTTTCAGTTCATTGTGGACTGTGAGCATTCTGAGAGCCAAGTTCCCGGAGGCCAGCAGAGGGCCAACCTTGCAAACAGGCCTTTCTAAGGACAGCAGGCTCAGTGCCGCTGTGTTAACTCTTTTCTGCACAGTCCCCTTCCACCTTTTGTTTTGTTTTTTTAATATTATAATTTTTTATTGCGTTCATAATAGTTTACATCATTGTGAAATTTCAGTTGTACATTATTTTTTGTCCGTCACCACATAAGTGCTCCTTTTCACCCCCTGTGCCCACCTCCGACCCCCCTTTCCCTGGTAACCACTGAACTGTTTTTGTCCATGTGCTTGTTCATATTCCACATATGAGTGAAATCATCTGGTGTCTGTCCTCCTCAGTCTGGTTTATTTCGCTTAGCATAATTCCCTCCAGGTCCATCCATGTTGTTGCAAATGGGATGATTTTATCTTTTTTTGTGGCTGAGTAGTATTCCATTGTATATATACCACATCTTCTTTATCCAATCATTGGTCAGTGGGCACTCGGATAGTTTCCAAGTCTTGGCTGTTGTAAATAGTGCTGCAGTGAACATAGGGGTGCATGTGTTACTTTGGATTGTTGATTTCAAGTTGTCTGGGTAGATACCCAGTAGTGGGATAGCTGGGTCATATGGTAGTTCTAGTTTTAGTTTTTTAAGGAATTTCCGTACAGTTTTCCATAGTGGCTACACCAGTTTGCATTCCTACCCCCAGTGTATGAGGGTTCCCTTTTCTCCACATCCTCTCCAACATTTGTTATTTGTAGTCTTAGTGATTATAGCCATTTTAACAGGTGTAAGGTTGTATCTTAGTGTAGTGTTTTTTTGGGTTTTCTTTTTGAGGAAGATTGGCCTGAGCTAACATCCGTGCCCATCTTCTTGTACTTTATATGTGGGATGCCTGCCACAGCATGATAAGCCTGATAAGCGGTGTGTAGGTCCACACCCGGGATCTGAATCAGCGAACCCTGGGCCACCAAAATGGAACGCGTGAACTTAACTGCTGCATCACTGGACCAGTCCTTAGTGTAGTTTTGATTTGCATTTCCCTGGCGATTAGTGATGTTGAACATCTTGTCATATGTTTATTGGCGATCTGTAAATCTTCTTTGGAAAAATGTCTGTTTATATCCTCTGCTCACTTTTTGATTGGGCTGTTCTTTTTTTGTTGTTCATTTGTGTGAGTTCCTTGTATATTATGGAGATTAACCCCTTGTCAGATATATGATTTGCAAATATTTTCTCCCAGTTGGTGGGTTGTCTTTTTGTTTCGATCTGAGTTTCTTTTGCGTTGCAGAAGCTCTTTAGTCTGGTGAAGTCCCACTTGTTTATTTTTTCTTTCGTTTCCCTTGTCTGAGAGGACATCGTACTCAAAAAAATCCTTTCAAGTTCGATGTCAAAGAGTGTACGACCTCTCTTCTCTTCCAGGAGTTTTATGGTTTCAGGGCTTACCTTGAAGTCTTTGATCCATTTTGAGTTTATTTTTGTGTATGGCGTGAGATAATGGTCTGCTTTCATTCTTTTGCATGTGGCTGTCCAGTTTTCCCAACACCATTTATTGAAGAGACTATCTTTTCTCCATTGTATGCTCTTGGCACCTTTGTCAAAAATTAGCTGTCCATAGATGTGTGGTTTTATTTCTGGGCTTTCAGTTCTGTTCCATTGATCTGTGTGCCTGTTTTTGTACCAGAACCATGCCGTTTTGATCACTATGGCTTTGTAGTACATTTTGAAGTCAGGGATTGTGATGCCTCCAGCTTTGCTCTTTTTTGTCAGGATTGCTTTTTTTTCTCAGGGTCTTTGGTTGCCCCATATGAGTTTTAGGATTCTTTGTTCTGTTTCCATGAAGAATGTCACCGGGATTCTGATAGAGATTGCATTGAATCTGTAGGTTGCTTTGGGTAGTATGGACATTTTAACTGTGTTTATTTTTCCAATCCATGTTCAAGGAATCTCTTTCCATCTCTTTATGTCATTATCAATTTCTGTCAGTAATGTCTTATAGTTTTCATTGTATAAGTCCTTCACCTCCTTGGTTAAATTTATTCCTAGATATTTTATTCTTTTTGTTGTGATTATAAATGCAATTGTATCCTCTTTCTGTAAGTTCATTATTAGAGTATAGAAATGCAACTGATTTTTGTAAGTTGATTTTGTACCCTACAACTTTACTGTAGTTGTTAATTATTTCTAATAGTTTTCAGATGGATTCCTTCGGGTTTTCTATATATAAGATCATGTGGTCTGCAAACAGCAAGAGTTTCACTTCTTCCCTCCCTATTTGGATTCCTTTTATTCCATTCTCTTGCCTAATTGCTCTGGCCAAAACCTCCAGTACTGTGTTGAATAAGAGTGGTGATAGAGGGCATCCTTGTCTCATTCCGGTTCTCGGACGGATGGCGTTCCGTTTTTCCCCATTGAGTTTATGTTGGCTGTGGGTCTGTCATATATGGCCTTTATTATGTTGAAGTAATTTCCTTCTATCCCCATTTTGTTAAGAGTTTTTATCATAAATGGCTGTTGCTTTCCCTGCATCTATTGAGATGATCATGTGGTTATTATTCCTCATTTTGTTAATGTGGTGTATCACATTGATTGATTTGCAGATGTTGAACCATCCCTCTGCCCCTGGCATAAATCCCACTTGATCATGATGTATGATCCTTTTGATATATTGCTGTATTCGGGTTGCCAGTATTTTGTTGAGGATTTTCGCATCTATGTTCATCAGCGATATTGGCCTGTAGTTTTCCTTTTTTGTGTTGTCCTTGTCTGGCTTTGGTATCAGAGTGATGTTGACCTCGTAGAACATGTTAGGAAGTGTTCCATCTTCCCTAATTTTTTGGAATAGCTTGAGAAGCATAGGTATTAAATCCTCTCTGAAAGTTTGGTAGAATTCTCCAGAGAAGCCAACTGGTCCTGGGTTTTTATATTCTTTGGGATGCTTTTGATTACTGTTTCAATCTCTTTTCTTTTGATTGATCTATTCAGATTCTCTGTTTATTCTTGATTCAGCTTTGGGAAGTTGTAAGAGTCTAAGAGTTTATCCATTTCTTCTAGATTGTCCAATTTGTTGGCATATAGCTTTTCATAGTATTCTCTTATTATCCTTTGTATTTCTGTGGTATCTGTCATTATTTCTCCTCTTTCATTTCTAATTTTATTTGTCTGAGCTTTCTCTCTTTTTTTCTTTGTAAGTCTGGCTAGGGGGTTGTCAATTTTGTTTATCTTCTCAAAGAACCAACTCTTTGTTTCATTGATCTTTCGTACTGCTTTTTTTGTTTCAATTGCATTTATTTCTGCTCTGATTTTTATTATTTCCCTCCTGCTGACGTTGGGCTTTGTTTGTTCTTCTTTTTCTAATTCAGTTAGGTGTAGTTTGAGATTGCTTATTTGGGGTTTTTCTTGTTTGTTAAGGTGAACCTGTATTGTGATGAATTTCTCTCTTAGTACCACTTTGTTGCATCCCATATGAGTTGGTATGGTATGTTGTCATTTTCATTTGTCTCCGGATATTTTTTGATTTCTCCTTTAATTTCTTCAATGATTCATTGGTTATTGAATAGCATGTTTTTTAGTCTCTACATCTTTGTCCCTTTCTCAGCTTTTTTCTTGTAATTAATTTCTAGCTTCATAGCATTGTGATCAGAAAAGATGCTTGTTATTATTTCAACCTTCTTAAATTTATTGAGGCTTGCCTTGTTTCCCAACATATGGTCTATCCTTGAGAATGTTCCGTGTGCACTTGAGAAGAATGTGTATTCTGCTGTTTTTGGATGGAGTGTTCTATACATGTCTATTAAGTCCAACTGGTCTAGCTTTTCATTTAATTCCACTGTTTCCTTGTTGATTTTCTGTCTGGATGATCTAGCCATTGATGTGAGTGGAGTGTTGAGGTCCCCTACTATTGTTTTATTATTAATATCTTCTGTTAGTTTTGTTAATAGTTGCTTTATGAACTTTGGTGCTGCTGTGTTGGGTGCATAGATATTTACAAGTGTTATGTCTTCTTGATGGAGTGTCCCTTTGATCATTGTATCCTGCCCCTCTTTGTCTCTCTTTACCGACCTTATTTTGAAGTCTACTTTGTCTGATACAAGTATGGCAACACCTGCTTTCTTTTGTTTGCCATTAGCTTGGAGTGTCGTCTTCCATCCCTTCAATCTCACCCTGTGTTTGTCATTGGAGCTGAGATGTGTTTCCAGGAGGCAGCATATTGTTGGGTCTTGTTCTTTAATCCGTCTTGCCACTCTGTGTCCTTTTATTGGAGAATTCAGTCCATTTACATTTAGGGTGATTATCGATATATGAGGGCTTAATGCTGCCATTTTATCACTTGTTTCCCAGTTCTCCTACTTTCCTTTGTTTCTCGTTCTGTTTATTTTGATCTACCAATTGAATTTTAGTTTTTTATGTTGTGTTTCTTTGTTTTCTCCTTATTTACTATTGGTGTCTCTTGTCTGCTTTTTTGTTTAGTGCTTACCATGGGGTTTGTATTCAAAATCTTGTAGATAAGACAGCCCGTTTTCTGATGGCCTCTGATTTCCTTAGACTAACCGATTCAGTCCCTCTCCTCTTTTCATTCTGTGTTGTTTCTCTCACATCTTATTCCATCTTGTGTTCTGAGCTTGTGGTTAAAATGACAAGATTATCTTTGTTTTTGGTGTTTTCCTTCCCTTTATCATTAATGTTATACTTGAGTATTTGCTAACCTGTTCTGATGTATTGCTACAATTTTCTGATTCTGTCTCCCTATTTATCACCTTACTCTGTGCTTTGTAACCCCTTTCTCCCTTTTTGTTTTTCAGGTATGAGGGCCTTTCTTGAGAATTTCTTGGTTGGGGGGGGGGGCACTCTTGTGGCTATGAACTCCCCTAGCTTTTGTTTATCTGGGAAAGTTTTTATTTCTTCATCATATCTGAAGGATATTTCCGCTGGATAGAATATTCTTGGCTGAAAGTTTTTGTCCTTCAAAGATTTAAATATGTCATTCCAGTCTCTCCTAGCCTGTAAGATTTCTGCAGAAAAATCCACTGAAAGCCTGATAGGGGTTCCTTTGTAGGTTATTTTCTTCTGCCTTGCTGCTCTTAGTTTAGTTTAGTTTTGTTTTATTTTTGTCATTCACTTTTGTCAGTTTTGCTACTCTGTACCTTGCAGTAGGTCTTTTTATATTGACATATTTAGGAGATATGATAGCCTCTTCCACGTGGATTTCCATCTTCTTCCCCAGGTTTGGGAAGTTCTCTGCTATTGTTTCTTTGAACAAGCTTTCTGCTCCATTCTTCTTCTCTTCCCCTTCTTGAATACCTATAATTCTTATTTTGCGTTTCCTCATTGAGTCGGATATTTCTCAGAGCCTTTCTTGCTTTCTTTTTAGCCTTGGTTCTCTCTCCTCCTCTGTCTGGAGCATTTCAGCATGTCTGTCCTCAATTGTGCTGATTCGCTCCTCTGTGATGTCTTCTCGAGCATTCAGGGAATTCATGTTTTCATCTCCAATCTTTGTCATTGATTCTTCTTTATAGTTTCAATCTTTTTTGTGAAGTAGTTCCTGAACTCGTTGAATTGTTTCTCTGTATTCTCTTTTACCTCAAGTTTTTTGATGATAGCTGTTTTGAATTCTCCGTCATTTAGATTACATATTTCTGTGTCTTCAGGACTGATTTCTGGGTACTTGTCATTTTCTCTCTGGCCTGAAGATTTAATATAATGTTTGATATTGCTGGAGGGCATGGCTCTGTTTTTGTGCATCATGGTGTTGTTTGGTCATAGTTACCACTTATTGCCACTGGGGGCAGTCAAGAGCCACATATTCTGAGCCCTCTGTGTTCCGCCTGGATCCCAAGCGCTGGAGCCGGTGCTGGCGGTGGCGGGGGAGGCACTTTCTCCTACAAGCTCTCGTGGGCTTACTCACTGTGCTCTGCTCTCACTATCTGCTGTCACGGGGTGTTGGCTTGATGAGGTCAGCCCCCACCATAGCTTTCACCCCAGTAAGGGGCTTCCCTTTAGGCTGCAAGGGCCCTTGGGGATCTCTGACGTTCTTGCAAACGAACGTCCCTCCTCCTTTCCTTCCCTCTCGGAGGCTGTGCGCAGCAGTCCTGGATCGCAGTCCTTTGGGGAGGGCACGCAGTTTTCTCTCACCTCGTTCCACCTCCTCCAAGGGGGGCTCCAGTCTCTCCACCCTCTGACTTGTGGCTAGGGGGTCTCTGAGACGTCTTTTGTGTTGCGTGGATGTCCCCTATTGGAGTACAGATGTCTTTTTCGCTGTACGGAGGAGGGGAGAGATTACTGGGAGAGCTCACTCCGCCATGATGCTGACGTCACTCTCCCACTTCCGTCTTTTTTCCTAGCTATTTAGTTTTGAAGGAACAAGGTTGTTTGTGTACATAGAATATCCCACAGCATGGATTTCATTGAGCATATCCCTGTAATATCCTTTAATATGTTCTTTGTCCCTTGTATTCGTATAAACTAGTAGTTAGTTCTGGAAGCAATCAGATTCTAGATCCCATCTTTTATTAGGGGCTACAAAATGATCATGTTCTGATTTTCTTTATTTATTAACTTGAATATTTCTATAAAAAGAAACTTCCCTTCATCAACTGTTTGGTTACTCTGTGGTTCATTTCCTATGTGAAAGGTGGATTAAATGCTTGATTCTTTTCATTTGTTTATCGTTTTTCAAGATAATGAGTTGACTTTTTAGAATCTTCCAAAGATGACCAATGAATTGTTTATTTTTTTAAATTAACTCCACTAAATTACTCTACTAAAAACAGTTGTTTATTTTTTTAAACCTCACTGTGAACTCATGAATTTAAGTGTATTTGACATGTTTCAGTCCATCGCCCTCATTATTACTTTGATGTCCACCAGCCCATCATTAGCCTCTTAGGATAGCACAGCCGAGTCTTTTTGATCCGTCCCTGGTGGTCTTTAATAGCTTTCTTGGTTTCTTGCAGGATAAAATGTTCTAGCGTCATCATGCATATTTCTTGTCCTGGATCTGGAATCATTAATTTCTCAAAAGAGTCCTGCTTCATTTTAGTGAGAAATGGTGTTTAGAAAACACAATCTGAATGTCAGAGTGTTCTCTACTACTGAGTAAATCCCTGTTTCTAGACCTTTTCAATGGACAAAGCTAGGAAATGTCTTTTAGGTCTCTTTTTTGGTTTTGTTTTCTTTGTTTTAAAGATAAAACACTTCATGAATTCAAATTGGTATTTCCAACTCAAATTTAGAATTATAAAACTCTAATTTCCTAATTTTATTTAACTTCCTTGATTTTATATTTATATCTCTTAAGCTGAAAATTTTGATTCCTAATGGCATTAACATAATTATTTGCTTTATCCTAAGATATATATAATAGTCTCAAAATAGCAGTAATAATATGGTAACTCTGCTAAAAATAGTTAAAGATTTTCTTTGTAGTTCTTTTTATCCTGTAGATCTTTTCTACTAGGGATGTGCCATCAAGTCGCTGTGTTTTTTAAAAAGTCATGTGGAACGTTTTTCCTCTATGTGGGTGTGCTACCAACTGATTAGCCGGTTCATTTACGTCATGTTGCTTTCCATTTCAGAGATTGCAGCTCTTTTTGGTTGGGAAGATTGTCCCTGAGCTAACACCTGTGCCAGTCTTCCTCTGTTTTGTATGTGGGACACCACAGCAGGGCTTGATGAGTGGTGTGTAGGTCCATGCCTGGGATCCAAGCCTGTGAACCCTGGGCTGCTGAAGCAGAGCGTGCAGACTTAACCACTACGCCATGGGGCCAACCCCAGAGATTGCTTTTTAAACTTAATTTTGTTTTATCCTTGTATAAAGAAGTTATATAGTTCTAAAGTCAGATATACAAAACAAGGTCTATTCATAGAAATCTAGCTTCTATTCCTGTTGCCTCCACCTGGCTGCCTTGGTTTTAAACCCACAGGCCACTTAATTCTTCATTTTGGTTTATCCTTCTCTTTGCTCCTTTAAAATATAGTCGAATGTATAATCTATTTATATCTCCCTTTTAGAGAACTGATACTTATCTATGGTGCCCTCTTTCTATACTTACTTATATATGTACTATACACTTTTTTCCACCTTGCTTTTTTCACTTAACAACATAACTTGGAGATTATTCCCTAGTGGTAAGTATATAGAGATAGTCTTTCTTTCTTTTTTTACTCCTTTCTTTTTACAATGCATGGTATGTCATTGCGTGGATGTATTAGAGAATTTTTTTTTGAGGAAGATTAGCCCTGAGCTAACATCTGCTGCCAATCCTTCTCTTTTTGCTGAGGAAGATTGGCCCTGAACTAACATCTGTGCCCATCTTCCTCTGCTTTCTGTGTGGGGTGCCTGCCCTGGCACGGCGTGCCAAGCGGTGCATAGGTCCATGCCTGGGATCTGAACTGGCGAACCTGGGCTGCTGAAGCGGAACATGGGAACTTAACTGCTGCACCACTCAGCCAGCCCCTAGAGAACTTTTTGATGGAAACACTGAATTGTATAGTCTATCTAACAGATATTTGTTTGTTGTAATTTTGATAGGAGAATAACACTGTCAGGTGAAGAGAACAAATAATCTACTAGTGCGAGCCAGATTCATGAATAAGCTCCTCTGTGGGTCACAGGAGTTGCAAGATATGGAATGGAAGTATGGCTGGGGAAACGAGGAAGAGTTTTGCAAAGCACTTAGGGCTTGGTTGAGCAGGACATTCAAGATAAAGAGGATTTAAACAGATGGGGAAGAGGACGTTCCAGGCTTGGGGAAGTGGTATGAGTAGAAGTCCAGACTCTAGAAGTGAGTGAGAAATCCATGGAATTGTCAATAAACCAGTGGGTTTTGAGCAAAAACATTATTTAAGAGCAGGTTGGAAAATGAATCAGTTCACTTGTTGAGGGCTCTGACTGCCAGACTAGAGAGTTTACTGTTTCTAAAGCACAGCTTTCAACCCTTGATCTGTCTATTTGGAAACCTTTAGTGGTTTCTCAGTGACAGGATTTTGGAGACGGATAGGACATCTGAACTGTGCTGTCAGACTACTTCTTCAAGAAAAAATCTCGGGTGACTTAAAGGTGTGGGGACAAGGGCTTAACTGAGGTACTGGCAGTGGCAAATGTAAGGATTTGGAGGTAGAATTGGTAGGACGGGGGCCGGCCCTGTGGCCAAGTGGTTAAGTTCGCGCGCTCCGCTGCGGCGGCCGAGGGTTTCACCAGTTTGGATCCTGGGCACGGACATGGCACCACTGGTCAGGCTATGCTGAAGTGGCGTCCCACATGCCACAACTAGAAGGACCTACAACTAGAATATACAACTATGTACCAGGGGCTTTGGAGGGGAGAAGAAGAAGAAGAAAAAAAGACAGGCAACAGATCAGCAGATGTTAGCTTAGGTACCAGTCTTTGAAAAAAAAAGAATTGGTAGGACGTCTTCCCTCCCTTTCAGTTAGTTTCTATGGTGGGGGAGTAGGAGGGAAGGGAGAAAGGAATATCAACGATAACTAATTTCCAGTGTGGGTTCAGGAGTAAAGTGGTGGGTCGGGCCCCAGCCCTCTTTTCTGTAGTCTGACAATGACGCATTTTCCCTTTATGTGCTTTGGGAGAAAAGAGAAGTCAAAATGTGGTGGTTTATTCTTTAGCATTTGTGTGGCTGGTCTGCCATCTAGTGTTGTGCCTGGTTCTGAAAGCTTCTTGGAGGTCAGGAAATGGAGTCTGGGTTCAGAATGTAAATAAACTCTGCTTTAGCCAGTTCTTCACTGTTTTTTTTCCCCTTCTTACCTCAGGGTATTGCAGGCACAGATGTGGCAAAGGAGGCATCAGACATCATCCTAACAGATGACAACTTCACCAGCATCGTGAAGGCAGTGATGTGGGGACGAAACGTCTATGACAGCATCTCGAAGTTCCTGCAGTTCCAGCTCACTGTCAATGTGGTGGCCGTGATCGTGGCCTTCACTGGAGCCTGCATCACTCAGGTGAAGGGCGTGTGGGGTGGGCTGAGATGGGAGGGATGAGGTCGGGCTAAGGAACATGGGGAGTGGGACGCAGTGTGTCTACCGAGGAGTAAGGACGGGAGCTCCCCGGGGTGCTGGGGCAGGGTTAGCTCTGCTGGGTCTCCATCTGCTCATGTGGAAGGATGGTAATTTGTATTCCCTTAATTTAGCACTTATGTGTCAGCCACTATGATGAGCACTTAGATGTGTTATCTCCGTTCTTCAGAAACAACTTTGCAAAGTAGGTATTATCCTCATTTTACAGGTGAGGGACCCAAGGCTCAAAGAGGTTAAGTAATGTTCTCAAGGTCATTCAGCTAATAAATGGCCAGATTCAAAGTCTAGGTGGATAGTGGGAGCTAGGCCATCTCAAGGGCAAAGGTGAGGCTGATGAGTCAGATGGGAGTGGTCTCCAAGGAAAGCTGAAAGGCCTGGTTCTTCTCCCCCCAGGATTCCCCACTGAAAGCTGTACAGATGCTGTGGGTTAATCTCATCATGGACACTTTTGCCTCACTGGCCCTGGCCACCGAGCCCCCTACAGATGCTCTGTTGAGGCGTCGCCCGTATGGCCGAAATAAGCCTCTGATCTCCCGGACTATGATGAAGAACATCCTGGGGCATGCCGTCTATCAGCTCGTGGTCATCTTTGCCCTTGTCTTTGCCGGTGAGTCAAGGGTGGGGATGGGGGTGGGCGGCTGTTGGGGTGCTAGATGGAGATGGGGGTTGAGAATGGCCCAGGAAAAGAAGGTGGCCTGGGAGCAAGCCGAGCGCAAGCCTGGGAGTAACAGCAGCTTCGCGGATTGAGCGCCTCCTCTGTTCCCGCCAGCGAGTGTGTTATGCTGTTTTATGCACTCTTCTGAAGAATTTCACGAAGCTGGCTCTTTTACACCTTTTTTTATAGATTACAGAGCTGAAGCTCAGGTCACATAATGAGTAAATAGTGGCGCTAAGATTCAGACCTGTGTCTGCTTGCTGGTAGTGGTCACGGTTTGACCAGCACGCACACTGCAGGAAGGCGAGCGAGTGTTAATGCAGCAAACTGAGAGAGGCTCAGATATGTTGAGGCCAGGGCTGCCATCTAAAGTACTGGATAACTGGTGTGGCTCAGATGCTGGCCAGTTAGAATGGACCCCAGCCATAAGCAACCATGTTCTGGGTGCCACACCAACGTGCTCTGACTTCACCTGAGCCCTCGCTGAGAACTACTTACCCTCCGCTGCTTCTGTTCTCCCCACTAGGTGAGAAATTCTTTGACATCGACAGTGGGAGGAAGGCCCCTCTGCACTCGCCGCCCAGCCAGCACTACACCATCGTCTTCAACACCTTCGTGCTGATGCAGCTCTTCAACGAGATCAACTCCCGCAAGATCCACGGGGAGAGGAATGTCTTCGCGGGCATCTTCCACAACCTCATCTTCTGCTCTGTGGTTGTGGGCACATTCGTCTGCCAGGTGAGGGTCTAGCTGGAGTTTGGTAGGAGGGCTGGGATGACAAAGCAAGAAGCCGGGAGCCTAACTTCACTCAGTACCAGGAAGAACAGTGAGGGAGCAATGAGGACTCAGGCTGTGGCCTAGACGCTTCTGCGTTCCCAGTTTGCCTCTGCTTGCACATTGCTCTAGCATTGGAGCCCACTGTGTCAGGTGCTCCAGAGCAAGGCATGTTGGTAGCAAATAAAATCAGACTTGTAGAGTCCTTTCATTGTCTTTTAAATGAAAAACACAGAAGTTTCACCAAGTGACCAAGAGGGGATCACTCTCTTCTAGCCCCTTTCCACGCCTCCTGCCAGCATACATGAAATGTGCACGCACATGCTGTATGGGCGCTCTCTCTCCTTGCCCCGTTGTTCTGAAGGCACTCATGGTATAAAATGCTGTGCAATTCACAGAAAAAGAAAAGTGATGGGATGGTGTGCATGTACTTGACAGATAAGCCTGGTTTAGGCTCCTCCTGTGGAAACTGCCCTTCTGGTGAAAGGATTGGGCCCCTTCCTTCTTGCTCTGGTCAGAGGTACACTAAAACGTCTGTGGACGCAAGAGATTATGATCTCACCCAGTGACAAAAGAGCTCTTGTCTCACCCTTCAGCAGGGTACCTCTCAGTCTGCCCCTCCTCGACTCCTCTTCTCTGTCATTGTGCCTTCTCCTTGTCACCAACTGGCTTTAGTCACAGGAAGCCTCCGGGTCTTTTTTTTTTTTCTCCCCGAAGCCCCAGTGCATGGTTGTATATCCCAGTTGTAAGTCCTTCTAATTCTTCCACGTGAGCCTCCACCACAGCGTGGCTACTCACAGAGGGTAGTGTGGTTCCATGACTGGGAAGCGAACCCAGGCTGCCAAAGCAGGAGTGCCAAACTTTAACCACTAGACCATCAATGCTGGCCCAGCCTCCAGCTCTTATGTTAATAACTTTCACAGTAACTGTGGCTGTCTCCCCATCAGAGTGCTCCATAAAGACTATTTGTGTCTGTCTTCTCTTCTCCCCTTCTGGATTTCTTTTTTCCCCCTTCCCAATAAGAAGATCGGGGCTTGCACCACGGGGATCCTGGGGCAGCAGGGTGACGTGGCTTTGGTGGCCTTGGCTGGAGGGCTAGCTGCCTGTTACTCACCTCCCTGAAGGTAGGCTGCCTCTTTCTCTCTTCTAGATTTTCATCGTGGAATTTGGGGGTAAACCCTTCAGTTGTACGAGGCTCACTCTGTCCCAGTGGTTTTGGTGTCTCTTCATTGGTATTGGAGAACTGCTGTGGGGCCAGGTGAGTGCTGCGTGCCCGCCCGGGCCCTCACACAGCCTGCAGCCCTCCTCCAGAGGAGGTGGGAGGGGCGGCCGCGGGGTCTCCCAGCTCCGGACCTGCGTCTTCTCCTCCCCTGCCATCTCTCCCGAGCTTTTAAGTTCTTTCTACCTTGTCGGATCCCAAAGTGGGATGATCAGTGTCCACCAGTGTGGAGGCTTTGTGTCTTTTCTCTCACCGTGCCTGGAGGCAGGCACATCTCTTAGGTCTCGGAGATAGGAGTGGAAATTTTCAATGGAATTTTGCCCAAAAAAATCAAGGGTTTTAGAAGAAGAGCTATAAAGCACGTCTTCATTCCAACAAAGCACAGTCTGGCCATGGGCTGCTGTGCTGACGTCCTGTCGGCCCCCACCTCTTCTGTTTCTCACCACAGCCTTATCTGGTTTGAGTGCCTGACTCTCAGCCAAGATAAATCCAGACTCAGAGCTCTCTAGAGAAGCAGGCTAGCATATGGTTCAGAGCATGGACTCTGGGACTGACTGCCTGCATTTGGATCCCAGCTCTCCTTTTTACAAGCTGAGTCACTATGAGTGAGTATCTTAACCACTTGTGCCTCAGTTTCCTCTACTTAGGATAACAAGGTCATTGTTAATGGTTGTTAATCAGCAAATCAGTTACAATACAGAAATGACTTAGAATAGTCTCTGGTACCCTGTAAGTACTCAGTAAATGTTAGCTGTTGATATTGTAACATCATCAGGTCTGGGAAGAGTTTTCTTCCTTCCCTACTACTGCCTGGCAGGTCCTCCTGGTCCTCAGCTGTTCAGCTGTGGCCTGGACTGTCCCTCTCCTTTGCAGACCCCAGGTCTCTACTCATTGATGCCTGGCCACCTGGGTAATGGAGGCTTTGCTCTAACTGGCCCCAAAAAGCCCTCCATGGGGCCGCAGGCCTTCCCCTGCCAGTTGTTTCTCTCACACCTCCTAGGTGCCTCCCAGGTGATCCCCGACCCCAGCTCCTGCCCTCGTCCCTCCACCGTGCTGTTTGTGACATTTGTTTACCAGTGGTCCCTGGTAAAACCTCTGAAAGCAGAACTTTGACGTTCTTCCTGTTTCTGAACACTTGGCTCCATATCGGATGGCCCACGCAGGCCCTCTTTCCCATGAGAGCCCTGTCTGCTCCTCATCCTGTTGGTAAAGGAGAACTGACGGACAGACTCTGAACTCACCGATGATTTATTCTGAGTTGCAAACCCAGCCTCCTGCTCTGTGTCTTCGGATAATGCTCACATGTCCCTTATTCCGTGGCCTGCTGCACCTGCCGCACGCCAACCCAAGCAGCTGTTAGTGCCCTTCCACTGGTGTGATAACACGGGAGGCGCCCTGCACGTGGTGACTAGGAAGAGTCGCCCTCTTCCACCCTCTGTCCTTCTCCGTCCGTGCAGTCTGACCATTCTGTGCCCACACTTGCTTTCCCCCAGGTCGTGGTCTCTGTCCCTTCCTACTTTGTGCCGTGCATTATAGTTCTACTTCTTTTAAAAGACACCTGGCAAAATGGGAAGGAGGAACTGAGGCAGGAGGAGGAGAAGGAAGTATGAAAGCAGGCAGGTGCTGGTCAGACGCTAGAATACAAGCTCTCCTTTGTGTGTCCACAAACACAGAAAACCTTCCTGAGGGCCTGACACTGGTGGGCACTTGGCAAATACTTGCCTGAGGGGCTTGGTGCTTCTCCCACTGCTCTCCCAGAGGGTAGGGCGATGGCACCAAGAGTGACCTACCCAAGGGCCTAAGCCACGTGAGTTGAGTGGCAGCTCTTCTCACCCTGACTCTGGTGTCTTCCTTCCTCTGCACTTGTTCTCAGGTAATCTCCACGATACCCACCCAATCCCTGAAGTTCCTGAAGGAGGCTGGGCATGGCACCGCTAAAGAGGAGATCACCAAGGATGCTGAGGGACTGGACGAGATTGACCATGCAGAGATGGAGCTGCGCCGAGGCCAGATCCTCTGGTTCCGAGGCCTAAACCGTATCCAGACTCAGGTACTCTGATAGTGGCCTGTCCTCACTCTGGGAGAAGAACTCTCCCCGTTTTGGGGGTGCTGGGAGGGCAGTAGCTCTTAGTGACCAACACCTCTCCCCTTCCGAAGGCCCACGACTGGGGGGCAGTCCTAGCTCCCTAGCTTCAGGACAGATGGGACCTGAGGGAGCTGCCTGGGCTCCTCTGAGAGGAGGGGAGAGGGCTGGAGCGCAGGACACTGGCTGTTGGCACGGTCCTTTAGCTTGGGGTTGGTTTGAAAGCCCACTTTCCCCCGCTCTGTGGGGTGGGCGAGCTCCTGCATCAGGTCCCTTGCAAGCACTGGGCCTAACCTCAGGGTGGGAAGCGTTCAGAGTCTCCCCTGCCCTTCAGAAAAAAGGAGTTGGACAGTGTCTCCACACCAGCATCCCCAGCAGACACCTAATGGGCATCTCTAGCTGCTGTTAGGACAAAATAGATGTTATCGGAAGGAATCTTTAGAAAAGAAACTCACCCTCCTATATCTTCCCCACTCAAAATTTAAGGCCATGCTGGGGAATCCGATGGTCAAGTGTGTATAAATGACAGTAGTCTCTCAGTGCCTGAGTATCTTTTGCAGGATTCAGATTTGCTTCCCAGAAAGGAAGAAGCTATAATTCCTTCAAACCTTTTCCCTTCTTGCAATTTCTGAAGTGGGATGGAAGCTGCTGCTGCTCCTAAGTGCCTGCCTGTAGCCCTGCAGTAACTTCCCCCACTTTCCAATTAGCACCTGCGACGGCCTCTCCTGGAGGAAAGGCTGGTCCAGGCGTGGCAGTCCTATCACTTTCCCTGTTCTGGCCCCATGACTCTCTGTTGCGTTAGTCCTGAGGCTTCCATCTCAAGGAACTGTAAATCCCTGAGTTCTCAAGGGTGTTCTCCAGAGAACAGGCCCATTCCTCTCTGCTGATTGGCTGGAGGTCCCAGAAACAAGTTTCACTTTCTAAAATTAGCCTTGCAGATGGTGTGGCAAGTTCCCTCGTCAAGGCTGCCTCCTTGGTGCATAGGGAGGAGAGGTGAGATGAGTATTCTGAACTGAATACCTGCTGGGAGCTTGCTCCCATAGGCAAGGCAACAGATGGAAGTGGGAAAGAAGGGCAGAAGTGGGAAAGAAGGTTGAGGTGAGGAAACACTGGGCCCTCTCCCCTCCCTTCCCTGGGAGGGAAATCCCGGGGGACCTGCAGAAACTGCCTTAGGGCATCCAGAGATCCCACACCCACCCCTCCCTCCAGGCTGCTGAGTCCATCACCAGCAAGGGCCTCTTGCACCCAGAGAACTTGGCGCCTCTGGCTCCTGTCTCTAAGGCCCCATGCTTTCCTTTAGGTCTGCTCTTTTCAGAATAACCTGTCTGCTTTTCTTCCCTTCAGGGTCATCTGCCTACTCTTCCACTCTCTGGTTTTTTTCCTAACCAGGATCCCCTCGTTCCAGTGTCTCCTGGCTCCTTGCCAGTCTTCTGTCCTCGGGGCTGAGATTCACGGATCTTCCTTCCCCTCCACTACCAGTTTCCATCCCCTCGCCCGTCCGCCTCTCTGTGGGCTTCCCTGTCTACATAGTGTGGGTCCACTACCTGTCCCTGGAGCGTGAGGCAGTTGGGCCAGAATGGCACTGAAGCCTAAACTTAGGCAGCAAAGACAGCCTGTTAAAGATGCCCCGGGACCACTGCGTGCCGTTGCACTGTGTGCACCGGACTCTATGAGCGGATGAGGCTGACCTCGCTAACCTGCATCCAGACCCCTGAAGCTCTCTCCTGGTGTCCACTGTTCAGCCTCAGCAGGGTTCTAACGAGATCCCCTGCCGTCTGATTGCTGATCCTTGTCATTCTCAGTGAACACTTAGGCATGGGAGGTGTTGCCAGGCAGTTGTCCTGTCCTGGTCCCTTTGGTTTGGGGGGAGCTAAAAGCACTAGAAAGTGGAAGTTTGGGAAACTTAAGGGCAGCGATCTTGGGAAGGTAAACTGGGATCCAATTTCATTGTGGAGGTTGGGACCTTGTGACCCTAACAAGCACTGAGGAGGGTGTCTCTACAGCCCCTTCTTCCATGGAGCTGGACCCTCCCCACATGCAAACCCTCTCCTCGTGCAGAATCAGGCTCCTCAGTCCCCTGGAACTGAGAACCATATAATGTAATGAAGGAGTGGTATTTTAGCTCAAACTTTGGTCTGAATCCAGAAACCAGCCCTAAACAGTCCATGGCTTCTCAGGAAGCTTGATAAATAAGAACAACTGTCTGACTCACAAGGTGCCTGCTTTCCCACCTCTCTCCCCGGGGAGGGAAGTCAGATGAGTGGAATCAGCACCTTTCCACCCTTCCTGCTAGATTGGCCCTTGATGTTAAGCGTATGGGCATTTTTAAGATGATTCTACCAGATCCTGAAGGATAAAGAAATTCCTTTTGATTTCTTCGTTGTTAGTTAGGGGTCAGACATAAGGATGGTAAGTCTGACCCAGGCCTCAGACCAAGACCATTGTTGGAAACCAAATGGCATGAATTGCCTCTTGTCTCCAGGATTCGGAGACTGGAGACCGGAAACCGCTTGTGTAAGGCTGGACCTGCAGTTGCTCACCAGCCCCACCAACCCACAGCTCTTCCTCCCCTCTTCAGCCTAACTGCTGAGTTATTGTCCGCATTTCTGCCAGACATTTCCAGATCTCCAGTGTATTCATGCAGCTGGTGGCATTCTCTCTAAAGAGCCTGGCCACTGGGTTCCTGAGCTCCATCCCCAGGGACCCGGTCCACTTCAGCCCCAGGGAAGAGTGTCTCAGGGAAGAAAGCCAGGAGAGGGTGAGGCCAGCGGCTCGGGGTCAGGAGCCCTTCCACCGTGGCCCCTATGCATGGGTTACTGCACGCCTCTGTTTTTGCTTTAAACACATGAGTTATTTTCCTGGAAAATCTGCAAAAATAAATAGTTAATTTAATTTGTTTAGAGGTTCCTGAGCCTCAGAATTAAGTAATCATGCTTTGCCTTCCTTCTTAAGTCGCATGCCTGATTTCTTAGAGTACAGGTCAAAACGATGAAGAAGCTGTCACTCTCTCTGTGTTAAGAGTTATGGGGGTCCCTTTCGATACTTTTGGACACCAGCATGCCTAAAATGTCCTCCGTAGACTAAAAGGGAAGAGGACTGGATTCTGGTGGGGTGTGTGGACTCCATGGCAAACTGCTCCTTAAATGGTGATCACAGTTGACGTCTTCCCCCTCTCATCCCCATTGGTTTGTGTGCCAGGGAATCTCTCTTGCTTTCCATCTTCTGTCTCCTTTTCCCAGTTCCTTCCAACCCCTTCCCTAACCCTCCAGGACCTTCCCTTCCTCTTTCTTCGCGTCTCTCTGATTGTGGAGCAAAGCTGTCTCACTCTCTGATTCTTTGCAGATCGACGTAATTAACACATTCCAGACGGGAGCCTCTTTTAAGGGAGTCCTAAAGCGGCAGACCGCGGGGCAGCACCTTGATGTAAAACATGTTCCTAGCTCATCCTATGTAACAGTTGCGCCAGTCAGATCTCCCCCCACCACTTCTGTTGCTGCTGCTGTTTCATCTCCTACTCTGGGCAGTGAGTGATAGTTATTATGATGCATGATTTGCTGAAATGACCACAAGAGAGCACGCAGCATCCACCTTAACCAACCGTGATTATCTTTTCCTTTGGCTTTTCCCTTTGATCTTTGACTTGATGAAGGAAAAGTGGGATAAAAATCCCACTCCAAAACCAGGCTGTGTGCCCTTTTATCTTATTTTATTTATTTTTTAATGTTGAAAGCTATTCAACCTTAACCATCCTGTTTTCTGATTGTTCCTCTGCATTGCTTATTTCTTCCTTATGTTTCTTCTGTTTTGCTTGACCTTTTGTATTGTTTTTTGCTTTGTTTGGATATGTCGTTGTTGTTCCTCTTCTTTCCTCCTGCTCCTTTGAGTCTAAACTCTCTTTCCTGAGGTTAGAGGTAAGCTCAGACCAGATGAAAACCTGGAACTCTCATTATTTGGGGGCAAGTTTGAGATCTCCTGAAAAAAGGTATGAAGGGCTTTTTACCAGTAGATCCATCATAATTGAGCCAATATTGAACTTGGCTGATAATAGTCCTTTTGGCTACCGCTTTGTTGTTAGCTGGCAGCATAGGCATAAAAATTGTAGCTGAATGTGAAGAAAAGGTGTTCAGTTCAAATGCACAGGTCTGAGTATCCCCGTTTTTTTAATTTTCAGGGACTTTAATCCAAACTCTGGTTTAAGAATCAGTTAATTTACATCTGGGTAGGAGAAATAGATGAAAAGGTCAAAATAACTTATTTTTTCTTACTCATTAAACTTTTTTTTTAGGAATTTCTGAAGAGCAACCTTTTTTTTGCTTCTCCTTTCCTCTCGATTGATTGTTTCACCTATAGCCCTTCATATCTTATTTTGCACGTCAAGTTTTAGGAACCCTTTCTCAGCCAGCCTCTCAGTTGGAATGCTGTCAGTGCTCGCTCTAAGATCTGGTGTCCCCAGTGGTCGGTTACTGGGTTCTTGCTAATGCTTATGCCTTCCTATTTCTGGTCATTTTACCTTCCCCAAATGGGACACAGAGGAGAGAGAAGGCTCTTTGCTGATAGCGCTGTTTAGGTATTTGGTGGGGAAGGAGTCTCCCTATATTAAGTATATTGTGGGTTTCAGACATCTCAGTGCTTTGTCTGTCCCTTCCTCCCCACCCCCAGCCACCACCCCAAGGCCTGGGACAGGGGTAAAGACAGAACAGCTGTGTTATCGTTGGTTCACATTATTGGTTCATGTGATTATGAGTTGTATAGGTTACCAGACTTATATTATTTTATCTTTTTAGCCAACTGTAAGTGTTCTCATGTACGGAATAGAGGGTAGGGTTTTATATAGATACATATTTCATTAGGCCCAAAGGCAGTCAAAGAACTAAATAAGTCTTACCTTGCAAATGTCAAAGAGCCTCTTTGCTCTGGTCCTTCCATATGCCTCTCTTATTTTCTTTTTTCTTCTAGTTTTGCCATGACCTTCTAACTAGTTTTTGTTCTCTTTCAATCATGCCTCTCTGTTAGGAAGGGTTATGTCAGATGTCCCAGTGATTTGAAGGTAGAAGAAGACTAAGCAGAAGGTAGAGCCCGTTGGACTCTCATTGAGTCGCGTAGAGGGTATACTACAAATCCTCAGAGTCTAGAAAACCAGTCAAGAGAGACAGGCCACACCTGCTCTTTCTCCAGCTGTGCCTTCTTACTTGCAGTCCTAGAAGTTATGGTCATGCGTTGTAAAACCCCCTTTCCCATTCCAGATCTCCAAATGAATTCCGTCATTTATCTAACCTTCAGTGGACAAATCTCCAAGATTTCCCTCTGTAGGAAGGCCCATCCCCCCTATTCCCCTGGTTTCTGAAAGGGGAGCAGAAAATGACAGAACACCAGCTGAGGAAATGGAGTCTTCATCTGCCCATTCCTCGAGCTCCAGAGAGTGGCCCTCAGCACTCCTACCTAATCTGAGGTTCAGCCTGGTTGCGGCTCCTGAGTCATGAGAAAGAGTTGCCTTTCAATCAGCCACTTCCACCTGTAGGACAGGGGCCACAGAAGAGACATTTCCCGGAGGGTTTGAGAGATGATGACCAGGGAAGGCAGGGTTGATTGGCTGAGTGGAGAGTGCCTGAAGCTTGCACAGCGCCTGCTTTACTAGCTCTATCTTGTTCCCCATACATTGCTCATGCACCAGGCACCATGCATCAGGAAGAAAAGATGCCACCACTTGGGGTGGGTTGGCGATGACGTGTCTGTGTGATTGTTCTGCCACATGTGTTATGTATTCTCTGAGGCCAGTGTTGGAGTTGAGGAGCATTCTGGCACAGCCCATGCCCTCTACCCCTCACCCTTCTCTCTACCCACCAGGCCACCAGATGGTACTCCCTAGCTCTCTAACTCCTCTTCACTTGAGCTTCCCTTGCAGGTGGCTGGTTTCCCTTTAGATTCCAGAAGTCCTGTAATCTAGCCGGATGACTGTTCCTTGCTCCCCCAAAGAAGAAATTTTCCCTACTTTTTCCATATATCCACCCCCAATTCGCTTTTATCTCCCTTATTGTTTCCCTGTAACAGTGTTGTTGGTCACCCCAACAGGTGAGAGGAAGAGCCGGCAAACAGGGCTCCAGACCCTCACTACAATCTGAGTTTTTAAAAATCTGTTTTCTATTTTGGACCTCACATACAATAGTTTTAATAAAGTATTCAGTTGCTTCAAAAATGATAGAAGCAGGAAGTTTGAAAATCGCTGATACTGAAGATGATCAACTGGTGGTAGAAAGCAGATGTTCTTTTGTAGCCCTTGTCAGAAATTTTGAGATCTCAAGAGCAGGTGAAAAGTATGGACGATGTTGTCACTCCTACAGGAGGTGGTGTGGCTTTGAACCCATCTCTTGCCTGGGCCGAGGGCGAAGGCATTGGATTTGAGCTCACTCACTCCACGTTTCCTTCTTTAAGATGTGGTGTAGATCAGCTAAAACTTGGGACCTCCCGAGGCCCAGATGGAGCCTCTACTCCATCTGCCCTCACCTAGATCTGAAGCAGAGAGAACACGACAGGTGAAATCCACCTCGTAGCTGGTCATGAGAATCCCAGAAGGATGGAAAAGCAAGCCTCACTTTCTGACCAGCATGGTGAATGTGTGCCCTTAGTTCTTCTTGGCTGAGGTACTGAGCTGATTGTCTTGAGTGGCCAAGACTCCTCTGCCTTCTAACCTCTGAGCACCTTCCACCCTGGGTGGGTCTGCCGGCTGTGGTGGAGTGGGGCAAGTTGAGGAAAGCCTTGCCCAGCAGAGACACCATGTTAGTGAGCCTTCTTTGCACAATATTGTTGAAGGTTCTGTGCAGTGATAGGAAACACTGGGACGGGCAGTCCAGCCAGTCCATTTGCCTGACTCTCTCTGTGCTCTGCTGTCCCCACATTCTTGCCTCTTCTCCAGGAACATATTCTTTGCTTCAACAGCAGAGGAATGCAAGAGGTGTCTACCCCAACATTCAGCCCTCCTCCCTGCCTGCTCCCCACCACAGCAGTTTCTCCTGCATTGCTCCCATCTCTTTTCTGAGGAAAGGACCAGCCGCCTCCCAAAAGCTGAAACTGTCCTACCACCACTTTCTTCTCCCCTGGCCTCTCTCTCCAACCTCTTGGGATCCAACCTTCTCCCCTACCCCAGTTCTACCAGCCCAGGTTCTAAGCCATGCCTCAGGGAGGCCTGCAGCTCAGAAGAGCAGGCTGTGAAAAGAGCTGCTGCCTGTGGATAAGGTCCAGGCTAGTCCAGGCGTCCGTTATTGTCCTTTTTTTCCTCTTCTCTAAGTTGACTGAGTCCTTTCCTTTTGTGTGCAGTAGAACAAAGACTTTGACACTTACAGGGCAGTGCATCTCCCTTTGCCAGTAAAACTGTAGATTATTTCCTTTCCTCCATCCTCTTCATCTACCCCATTAGAAAAGCCTCTTATTTGTAGCACTGCCTCCGGGATTGGGTGATTTCTCTCCTGGTCCCATTCCTCCCTCCTCCAGCTAAGATCATGCTCCCTCTTCACAACTTAGAAACAGCTGGAGAAAGCTGCATGACTGGCCGCAGCTCGGTGTCAGAGGCATCGACGTGCGTCAGGGTCGTGAGAGCCAGGTCTGCTCTCGGTAGTCAGGAGGAAGCATCTTTGATACCCGTATTTCATCAACATCTTCCAGGGGAGGGACTGCAGGAGTGGGGTTCTGCTGTCTTTTGGGGAAGGGGACATGGGGGAGGTTATGGGATATAAGTGCATGCATGTTTCCTGGCTGAAGAGCAATTCTTAAATTGGAAAGTGTGAGAGTTGTCCTTCCTTGCATGCTGCTGACGCAAATGAAGATTGGTCTGTCTGCCTTGCTGCATGGCATTCGTGGTCACTTGTTACCCGAAGTGTGTTATGTACAGATTGCTATGTGTTTAGCTCTTTGAGGATTTTAAACAGATAACTAAACTTCAGTGTGTAATTTTTCCATTCCACATTCACAAAATGTTTGGCCTTGATACAGAAATCCACATGTCTGAATCATCGTTTAAGTTTGGCTATTAATCTGCATCCAGTTCCAACATTGTAGCCCTCCGTGCAAAAGAACTAATGAATCTTTTTGTTTTCTGTTTGATTTGAAGAGTGGATTGTTTGGGAATGCTAACTTTGCTTTGGGATTTCTACTTTGTTTTGTTCAGCTCTTGAAATATCCTAGTTGTTTGCCATTACTCACCCCACCCCACCCCAATGCTTGAAATTTGAGCCATGTGGTGTTTCTAGTGTTCCATGACCTCTTTTATGTTTGGTTTTGGTTGTTGAGCAGTACTGTTTTATCATTTAGGTTTTGTTTTTCTCCTCAAACCGCCAGTTCCTTGTTCTCCTGGCCGATTCTCACCTCCATGTTTTCTCATCCTCCTTTTCCTTCCCCTGGTGTAGATCAAAGTGGTCAAAGCGTTCCATAGTTCCCTCCACGAAAGCATTCAGAAACCCAAGAACCAAAACTCCATCCACAGCTTCATGACCCACCCTGAATTCACCCTATGTGAGGAGGGGCCACGAACACCACTCCTGGATGAGCAAGAGGAGGAAAATCTTGAAAAGTTTCCTAAGTCTGGGACTAGGGTGCTCCTGCTGGACGGAGAGGTCACTCCATATGCCAACAAAAACAACAATGCGGTGGACTGC
This sequence comes from Equus przewalskii, assembly GCF_037783145.1. NCBI lineage: Eukaryota > Metazoa > Chordata > Mammalia > Perissodactyla > Equidae > Equus > Equus przewalskii. The sequence goes on from NW_027228758.1 coordinate 468,072, forward strand.
AGCCAAGTCCAGATGGGTGCCTCCCTCTCGGACAGTCGCCTGCACAGCCTGGAGACGTCAGTTTGAACTGCATTCTCTGACTCCCGTTTCTGCTTTCCCTGTTTCCTTTTTCATCTGTCCTGTCCGTAAGGTGAGGATGGGACTTTCACTGTCATGTCAGCTGCTCCCAAGTGTGTGTGAACCCCCACCTGACCGTGAAGAGGCAAGAGCACACACCTACCGGGATTTCAACTTAAACTTGAGTTGAGGTTTGTAGCAGGACCCAGTCAAACCCCAGGCAGGTAATGAATGGTGGAATCTACTTCTTGGGTGTATCAGTTGTCATTTTTAAAGAAATAATGACAATCCTCTTGGCATCCATCTCAACCCAAATTTCCCCCCAGTATTCGTATATGTGTCACCGTCTTCTGACTTCTGGATTTTACCCTATGAGTCTGTGCCATTTGTAAGCTCACTTGAGGGTTCAGAAAGACAAATATCCTCAAATGTAATGTATTGAGGTAGGAATGGAACGTATAGAATCAGCCTGCAAAGTGATTGTTTTTAAAATGATTTTTCCACTTTGAAAACTTCTACCTAAAGCCTTCGAGCTCTTCTGCGCTTTCAGTCAGACCTCCCTACGGTTCTTTGGGTCTTTTCTGACCATTGCCTTCCTTACCTTCACTCTCTCTCTCTCTTTCTTTTTTTTTTTTTTAACTTGTGATGATTAGGAAGGTAGAACGTGAATGAATTGTCAACTTTGGCCGTCATTCCCCCTTCTGGCCCCAGTGGAACCCTTGTTTTAGTTCTAAAGGAGATAAGTTTCTTTGCTAAAAGGGTGCTTTTGAAGCAATGGAGAGCTGGTAAGAATGTGTTCCTGTTGTTGCCAGGTTACCTTCCACTTCCAAACCACCATCCTGTCTTGTGTGTGGTTTGTAAGTGCCGGGGAGCTCAGCCTTGACCATGAAGCTTGCATATGTGTGGTATGTAGTTTTTACCATGAGCCTGAGCTTTCTCCTATTCCTAAAGTGGTGGCAAAAGAATGAATAGAGGACGACCCTGCCTCCTAACTGGACTTGATATTGAGGACCAGAAGCTGGCAGGTCTAGGACAAGACAGACCATCAAAGTCAGTTCTTGTGGGTCCTCCTTGGGATGACCACAACTGCTCGAAAGCCATCCACCAGTGCTCTTCCAAGGCAGGAGCTGATAGTTGGGGGCGGGGGTGAGTATTGAAAAGCCTTGGGAGAGGCCAAAGGGCCATCCCAGCAGTATCTGAGAAACCAGAAACCGTGAGCTTCAGTGTGAGTACCAGCTTAGACATTCCCTTCAGTTTTCTCATTCTTTGCCCTGTCCCCTAACTTGTGCAGTCTCTGCAAAGGCTCTAACCTTGCTCAGATAGTCTGATTTTGAAAATATATATCCAGAATGGGAGGCTCCAGTGACATTTTGCTGATGTAACGGAGCAAAAGGCCCACCCTGAAATGCCCTCCTCGTTCCTCTTCCCCGCCTCGCGCGCCCCGAAGCCCTCCCAGAGCACACTCGGCTGCGCGGTGAAGCCTCTGCCCTCCTGCCCCGGACGCTGCCCGCAGCAGCCCCCGCCCACCTGCCTCTCAGGAGCCGGGGACTTTGCTGGGAGCTTCTTTAAGTGTCCCGTGATGGGACTAGGTGGAGCGTGTTTGTGGGAGCTCCACTTTTACCCCTGCTGATGTTGGCTTCAGCTCTTCTGTGCAGGGTTAGCTCACGTCTGCCCGTTCTCTCCCACGAGGTAAGTGAAGCCTGTCTCTGTCTTTCTAGAATGAGGGGAGTTGGGAGAAGGGGCTTGCGGCTCGTATGAACTGCCACATTTCCGTTTGTGAGAGTGGGAGACCCAAGCCTGTCCTCTGCAGCCCTTCCTTCTGGATCTTTCTCCCTCACCCCTTCACCGGAACTATCCAAGGGAAGGAGAGTAAGAAACAGCACCCCACACACTGCATTACCACATCACCCACCAAAGTTGAGTTTGTTTTTATAAAGGTTACATGCTTCAGCAGTCTTTTCTCTGTCTGAAATACAGGGAATTTATTTATTGTGGGGAGGAAAAAAACAGCTCACCCAAGGTGTCAGGTGTTCCCGTGCATATTTATTAAGTACGTTGGAAGATTTAGTTCTCTCGAGTCTTTTATTACCTCAGATCAGCTTGAAAAATAAGCCAACAACAAACTTTGGAGGCTCTTTCACACTCCTGCTCCCAGAAGACTCTCGGTGCCTGACCGGTCACTCTCGAGGGCTTGCGTCTACTTGTTTAAAACTCAACGGGTATTTTGTGTATTCTAGTTTCCATAGTAGGAGAGAAAATATAGAAATATTATGCAAAAAAATATAGTTTTCTTTAGATCAGAAACTGATATTTTTTGAGTCAGCCATATGTATTTTGTTTAAAGGATTTAGAATAAAGTACTGTCATGGAACCCTGTGGAAGGGAGCAGAGACCCAGCTGTTAGACATGACAGGTGACTTCATATATTTGTAGTTGGTCTCGAAACCAATGCACCGTACTTCTTTCTCCAAACAGCCATCTTTTTACTTAGGGGAAAAAATTTGTTGGGTTCTAGACTTTTTTAATATAAATTTTGTTGATACGGAGTTGAGTACGTTTAAGTGTTTATGTGCATATGTTTTTTATATAAGTTTTTTTTTTCTATTCAGTTTCAGTGATCCAACTGGCAGTGAGTAAATATGGCATAAGTTAATAAAGTTTTCCCCCAAAATGGTGCTTTGGATTTGAAAAGGGTCTGATGGGGAGAAGGGGAAAACATCTTAGATTCCTCTCTGGATAAACCTAGAAAAACAGTCAACAGACTGCAGATGGGAAGGACAGCATCCAGCAAGAAGGGGCAGTGGCAGGCCGTGAGCATGCGCCCCTCTAGAGGGGGCGCCAGGCTCTTCAGTGACTAGTGATTAGGATCAGGGCCTGGGTGGACTGGGGTTGCTTGTAGAGCAGCCGGCAGAGTGGTACCCCAGGCATGAGTATCTCTCGTGCTGCAAGGATATTCTGATTTGGGGTTTGCAGTTTTTATGCTTCTTTCACCTCCTGTTGTCCCCGCAGTTTTGCATTAGTGAGTTTTTGTGCAAGGATCTGATTGGGGCCTTCTTAGCCTGCCCTAGGAAGGTGTCGGACAATCTATTAGATGGGGGGTAGAGCTGTAAGTGGGAAAACCAAGGCTGGGTCTAGCCCTGGGGACAGTCTTGGCTAGGACCTTCCTGTGGTGTCCTCTACCCTCTGAAATGACTCCTCCATCCACCACCTAGAAACCCTTCTGGCACTGTGGCTTCCTTAGGGTTTGGGTTTCTTCTCCTCCTCGAGCTTCCGAGGGGAGAGGTTGCACAACGAAATCAGAGGATTACCTCACCCAGAGGGCGCAGCAAGCTCGCAGGTGCCCCGACACCCCTAAACGTGGCGCGTCCTCTCTTCCCTGCTCCCCTTGCCTAATGATGGAAGCAGCCCAAGCTGCCCTCACAGAGTGCACATGTCCGCACTGTCCATGTCGGCCACCCCACTGCAGTGGGGGGTGGGCCGGACCCTTGCCTGCCCTTCCTAAGCCGTTCCAGCCTCTTCCTCAGAAGAGACAGATACCCCTCCATTGAGCTCCATGCCAGTCCTCGACCTTCCCAACCTTGCTGTTTGGCCTGCTGTCTTCTTTCCTCTTGAGGAGGAGAGAGGAGGGAGGTGAGCTTCCCAGGACTGAACTGGCCTTTGGTTCCTGTTTTCTCCCATATGTATATATGCCATATGTGAATATGCCATATATATGTACCAAGAGATCTGTCTATGTTGTTCTTTTCAAAGCAGCACGCAGATAGGAATTTTGAATTTCTTCTCTTTTTTCAGTAACTGGTATAACAAGCACTGGTATTTTTATATAAAAAAGAAAAACAAAACAGAAGATTGACTTGTGATCTGCATGACAAAAACAAATGGTGGTCTCGAAGCCGTGTGCATCCCGCTGTGTGTTGCCATAATGTGCAGTTCAGCTTAACAGCGCGGCCAATCTGTATTTGCATTCTGATAGTATTTAAACCCTCTGTGCAGTGTTTTGCATGTGTTTATATGATTCTTAGGGAAAAAATGCTATAAACTGGCAAATCTGAAATTCAAATATGTTGTTCCACTGAGACAGGAAGAATAAAAGAAGAATTTTAAAAGAAGGAAAAAAGGGATAAGTTTTTTGGAACCAATAAAGCTTTTTGTTGATGAGCAGAAACCGGTACTGCCGTGCACTGAGAATAAAAACCCATGCCCACTGGTAACTGCGCTGTCCTCAGTGTTCTCCGCTTTTGAGTCATGTCACTCTGTGTCTGTTGAAGTTGAGAAGGGATCTGCCACAGCCACGTCGAGAGCCCCATCTCTGCAAGCCCAGAACTCAGCTTGTCGCTGGACCCTGACATGCTTCTCTGCCAGCACTTCCCCCAGTGACTGGCGGCCCCGGTTGTCAGATTCATTTCCTGGAGTACGAGCTTTCTCTGCCCCCTCTGGTCAGAATTTATGATCAGGGAGCTGTCAAGCTGGAGCTCTTGAGAAAGGATCCGTTTAGAAGGATAAGAGGCTCGATGTTCCTTTTTTCTTTGCTTTTTTTTACTTAATAAAATGCCTTTTGGGAAAATTCATTCCACTTATGTTAGCAGCTTTTCCCTGCCTTCCCTCTGGGCTTCTCCAGTCCCCATCTTTCCAAAGTGTTGTGTCTGTTTTAATTGTTCCATCATTGAGTCTCTGGCACGACTGATCTTGGGCCCCAGTTTCAGATCAAAGCAGCTTCCTGGCAGGTCGTTTAGGTTCTGAGCTTCCATATCTCAGAACTCAGAACTCCTTCCTGCAGCTTTCATTCAGGGGCACAACCAAGTCCCTGGTCTTTTTCACAACATCTAAAGAAGGAAAGGACTTCGTCGGCTCCCCAAGGTCCTTTAGGGAAAGAGTGATGTTGAGGAACAACCCGAACTCTCCGCTGTTTTAACAGGCGGCGCTGCAGGAGGCCCAGCCAGGGGAGGCCTCCCAGGCTGCTCTGCCCCTTAGTTTCTTTAAAATGGGCTGGGGAAAAATAGTAAGTAACAAACAAGCACATGAACAAGAAACAGGGGCTGCGGCTTATTTGATAAAAGGAGTCATTCACAAAACAGAACTATTTTTTTTTCCATTGTAGTTTCCCTCCAAAATACCCATGCTGAAAAGGGATGCCACGCACGCACGTGCACACACCCTCTTTTCCCCCCCTTACCCTCACCTCCTTGTCTTTGGTTGGGCCCCAGATGTGTGCCTCTCTGCTAATGCCAAACAGGATCTTAGGCATCCATGTCTCCTGACCCAGCGTGCAGTAAGGTGTGGAGAAGAATAACTTCCAGGTGGCTTTCTGGCAGAGACCAGCGTATCACAAGGCATCGGTTCAATGGGTATAAAGCCAGCTCGGGCCCTTGGGCCTGAGTTACCATATGGAAAAAAGCATGCTTTTTTTCTTCCATCTTTTCCTTACCCCCAGTTCTAGAAAAGAACAGTATCTTTGCCCTCCATCTTTAATAGTGGTTTGTGCGTCTCCCCTTTCTCAACCGCCACATCCTCTCCCTGTGCTCACTGGGTTAGTTTGAAACTCTCCACCAAGACCATCTGGTTCCATCCCAAGGACACACACAACCAGGCAACTCTTGGACTTACTCTGACAAATCCAAAGACGACTCACTGGGTGCCAGTGAGCTGGGCCCGTTAGGGCGTGGCCTTCATGTCACCGCAAGCAGGAAGGAGGATGAAATTGGCATGTCCTTTAGGAGCAAATACCTCTGAGACCCTGTTGTAAATAAAACATGTAAACACATTACTGTCTTTCTGTGTGGTGTCATTAACGCCCAGTTGTCCCCAGCGTGAACCTAAGCCGCGAGAGGTGACACCTGCTAGATTCAGTGACCAGAATACTTCTAGCCTCGAAAGTAGACACTTCCAGGTTCTGCGCTTGATGTTAATGTTGTCTTTACTCTGAAACTTGTCTCAGAGGACACTCCCTGTCCTCAGAAGACACACACCTAGAAGGAAGCAGTCTCTTTGGAATGGCCTCCACTGCCGTCTCCTGAGAGGCTGCTGTCAAAACCAGGAGGTCACTTCACGCTTACTGACAAAGAGAACGTAATGATCTACATGTTTGGAAAGCAAATTCCAGTCATAAGTTTGACTTCTGCTCGTGACGTCTGAGCAAGGATGCCATCACTTCAGAGTCGGGTGCGTCTGCCTCTGCTCTCGAATGGACCCGGTCCCTGGGTTCAGGCTCGGGCGCCGCTTGAGTTCTCTCGTGGACCCTGTAGCAGAGGCCACGTGGATCATCCTCCAGACAGCACGATTGCTAAGGCTAAGTTTTCCTGCTGTGCTAGACCCAAGAATACTACAATGAAAGGCTGTGATTTGTGTTTTATAACTTCAGATCTTAGCGTCTTGGCCTTATTTAAAGTAAAAATACATGAAAACTTATTTGAAAGAGGGAGGGAGGACTGGGAAGAAGCAATTCCTTTCAGCCATATCAGAGGGAGAACAAGTGTACCCGTGGTGATCCGAAAGCTGCTCTGAGTCGAGGATTCCCACATTCGCCCTACCAAACCTTTGAACTGAAACTGCTTCTGATAGTTTCCTGCCCAGCTTCGGTAGAGGAGCTAAAACAGACAAATTAGAGAGGTGGAGTGAGATCCTGATGTGTGGCAGCCTAGGATGTGTGGCGGGAAACACCGTCCCAGACCCCACTCTGCTGCTTGACTGGCTTGATTTTCCATCTCTACAAGGAGACAGCTGGACTCCATCAAAGATTCCACATTACACTTGGAAGGTCTGAAAGGGGTTCCTTAGAGATGCTTCAGAGTCCACAGCTATTCAACAAAGTAGCATATTTTGTTCATGTATTTGGCTTCCAGGTCAGCAGCAGCTTTAAAGAATGACTTAAAAGCACCACAACCTAGCCACCTCTAGGGTCCCCGTTGGCTCTGAAATGCTGTGATGCTGATTAACAAGCCAGATAATCAGTGCCGAAATGACCCAAAGTTGGGTGGTGATGTAACAAGTTGTGTGATTAAATACATAAGCAAGCCTGATTTGGACCGTGTCTCAGTTGTCTCCCATGATAGTTACCAGTGTACGCAAAAGGGATGTCCTCCAGCATGCCAAGGTTGTTATCTCACTGCTTCTATTGTAGAAAGAGCAGTAGTTTGGAAATCCAGAGATCTAACCCAGTGGAGTGGCATAAAATTAGAGAGGACGGCGAGAGGGCTCGCTTGAGCTCTGGTGGAAGAGCCTGCATGGAGAGTACAAAGCCCGCCTTAGCATCCTGACCCTGCCGCTGGTTTGCTGTGTGAACCAAGTCTTTCCAACACTGACACTCTTCCCATTCTTACTCTGGTGTCTAAAATTGCTATTGATAACCGTTGGAGAATGGCTCACTGGCTGTTCTCTTTCCTTGCGCTGTCTCCCCCGGGATGTCACATCGTCAAGGATGCACTGAACAGCACTGCAAACCGGGGCATGCCCAGGCAGGTTTCGCCTGGGACTCAGCCACTTAGACCTGCAACAGAGATAAATGTTCCACAGTCCTTAACATCCAAGAAATCTATTTCTTTTCTAAATCAAATCAAATCTAGCACCTAACTAGCTAGCACTCACCTGAATCTGTGAGAGGTCTCAGTCATTTTTTATGGTCTCATCCCCTCCCCTTGGACACTGGTCCACTCGTTTATTCAACAAGTATACACTGTGCCAGGTGCTGTTGTATGCACTGGGGCTACAGCAAGAAACAGAACCAAGGCCCTGCCCTCTTCAAACCGTCTCGTGGAGGAGAGAGAGTAAACAAGGCAATATAGAGCGTGTTGAATGGTGAGAAGGACCAGGGAGACAGGGAAAGTGTGAGGGGAACAGGGAGCACAGAGCAGGAGGATTGCGCTTCTGCCGAGGTCAGGGAAAGCCTCTGACAGAGAGACGTGAGCTATGTAAATGTGGAGGAAAGGGATTCCAGGAAAAGGGCACTGGCAAGCGCAAAGGCCCTGAGGCAGGAGATCTGGGTTGCGGACATGCAGGGAAGCCAGGAGTTGGAATTGGGTGACTCAGTGGGCAAGTGAAGGAGATGAGTTCAGAGATGGAGGGTTGGAAGTAGGGGCAGAACCTGTAACCTATAATGAGGTTGCGTTGCAGGAAGTGGGAGTCCACTGGAGGGTTGTGACCAAGGACTACTATGACCTATCTTGCAGTTTAAGAGCATCATGCTGGCTATCGTGTGACTGCAACCCAGGGCAGACGGAGGAGCAGTGCAGCTCTGGCTGCGCACGTGCCACACGTGGGCCCTGCCTAATGCTGAGGGCCACAGGCAGACCCACACCCGCCCTTGTGCTGTTGTCCTATGACACACAAAGGAGAAACGAAAATGCTTGTTCAAAAAAAATGTAAATTAAATTAAGCTATGCTGCTTGCCACCCTAGCTTGTTCAGGACGCTCTGGTTAATGAAATGATTGAAATGGTATTCTACTCACTCACACAAGAAGGGAACAAAGAAAACCATCTTGACCTGTGCTTTCCCTGCACCAGCCTCCCACTCCTGTTGTCACTCCAGCTATCTGGGCCCCAGCAAGGCCCTCTGCCCCAGGCGCCGCTTCTCGGGTGCTCTGTGCCCTCACCTGATGCCTAACTTGACGGCCCACCCTGCTCCCGCAGCTGAGGAGCTGCCTCCCTCCTGGAGCCAGGGGACAGATCAGCTCTCGCGTGGGCTGCTGGGGGACGTCCAGGGGCCGTCAGCAGACATTTGCTCATCCAGACGCGCTTCCCAGCTGTCTCTATGCCGGCTCCATGGTTGCTAGGCCTCGAGGGGAGGCTGCCGAACGTGGAACTTCAGAGGGACCACGCAGGCAGAGGTCACCAGACGTAAGGAAGGGCTCTCTTCCTGTCGGCAGTGCCAGCCCTCCTCCGCTAGGGCCTGGCGCAACAGGGCACAGAAACCGCCCCTGCATCTGGGCACACTCCTTGCTGCTGCCAAATTCTCCCTCTCCCCAGGGGCCTGGGGCGGAGCAGGGGCAGGGAGCAGAGAAGTGAGAGAAACAGCTCTGTACTTCCTAAGTCTTTCTGTCCTAACCCTGCTCTCTCACAACTGTGACTTAAAAGGAGGGCATCTTCAGCCTTTGTGCCCTGTTTCAGACCTGTCTGGGCTGGAGAAGGCCTCCAGGACACAGACGAAGGAGGGGTTCGGCTCACTGCCGTCGGGGCTCCAGCTGCCATCCTGCTGTGGCTGTCTCAGCCCCTAACCCTTCAAAAACAAAGCCTGGCTGGAGGTGTCTTTCACACAAGGCAATTTGGGCAGTTTTGGGGCCTAGAAATACAAAAGCCACTGTTCAGCCCATCCTAGAGCGAGGAGACCCGCCTGGGACTCAGGGTGCCCTTCGCGAGAGAGGCAGGGCTGTCAGCGTGGGGCCTGCCCAGTCCCTTGGCTGATGAGCACACAGCAGGACAAAAGGCTCAGCACTGACCTATTTCTCCGTCTCTCACCCCATTACACACTTTGGTCATGAATTCTGAGCAGCAACAAGCACCTAAGAGAACGTCAGAGAGCCTAAGGAACCCTCACAGTCAGGCACTGTGCCCCATGCCGCAGAACAACAAGCACAACACCGTCCCGCCCTGAAGGGTCGCCGTCTGCCTGGGCAGACAGACGTTTAAGCGATGAATCCCAACAGCGGAGGGAGCTATGGGTTCACAGAAGGCCAAGAGCCCAGCCCTCAGGAGGGGAAGGCGTCACAGAGGTGGTGACCCTTGGGCCACATTTTTTTACTAACAGTTTTGTCTTTTATAAAAATGACACTTAATCTTTGTAATAATTCAAGCATTAAGAGCCCAAAGAAGAACGTAACAAAATACCCCAAGCCTCACAATCCAGAGATAACCAGTACAAACTCTTAAAATGTGATTTGATTGGAATTTTACAAAAGAAAAAGAAACTTCTGTTAAAATGGCAGAACTCATCGTGCAAAGCCCCAGAGTACAAAAGTGACAATGAGCTGGGTCCGCCTGGAACGCAGAGTGCCTACAAGGTGGCAGCCAGCCAAGGTGACCACTGCACCGAGGCAGGGACCGTGTCCGCTTTGCTGCAAAGCCAGGGCCTTATGCGTTGCGGTGGGAGACGACGTCCCGCAGATACGTGCTTAAAGACTAAAGTAACACATGGAAGGTAGGCGGGCCGGGCAACGGGAGAGGAAGAGAGGGGCCACAGAGGCAGTCCACGAAGTATAGAGAAGTGAACCCAACCCATAGTGAGAGGAACATAACAGCAGCCCCCACTGAACGGGCGCTTGCATGCGCCAGGTCCTCAGCAGGCATTCTCCATTGCTAGCGCAATTGCTTCCCACAGCGGCTTTACCTAAGCACTGTTACTATTGTCATTTTACATCTGAGGAAACACCCAGAAAGACTGGAGGCCTGCCCAAGGTCACCCAAGTAGTAATTTGGGATCTGAAGTTGTGCTGCTGTTTTCCCGGGGCCCCTGTCTTCCAAAGAGGATTCAGAAAGATTTCTGCTGGTAGCAACATGGCTGAGTTCGCGTGTGGCCCCTGCCCTCAAGGCGCCCACTTGGGCGCACAGGGTCTGTCTATTTAACGCCAGTGTCAGCACGTTAGAATTGGATGTCACACTCAACCCCTGAACCAGTCAGACAGGTGAAAGGGGCGCGAGAGCAACCGCTTGCAACATGACCCTGCCTCATGGGAAGGAGGGGGTCTTCTCCCACCATGACGAGGAGTTGTTTCAGATGCCTATTTTGTGTTTTAATTTGAGGGTTTGGTTGGGTTTTGCACCAGGGGAGGGAAAGGAGAGCAGGGTGAGGGGCGCAGCCTGGGCCTGGGAGCCTGCTTCCAGGGGGCTGTTTCCCTCAAGTGCAGGGGCGGGAGGGGATCAGAAGACCGGACGGGAGGTCACTGTGACTCAGGCCGGCTGGTAGATAAGAGAAGCAGGGACTGGAGATGATCACGCAGGAGGAAGTCCTTTGAAAAGGTTTTTGTTAAGTAGCAGTTAGAGCCCTGAGGTTCGCCCGTCCGGTGTGCCACCTTCCAAGTTCCCAGCTCGCCCAGCATCCCTGTTAGAGCCAGTGGCTCAGGACAGGCCTGAGGGCCTCTCACTTCCACCAGTCCTGGCCACCAACCAGTGTGACGGAGTGACGGGTCTCCTTTCCTGTGAGGAATTCTAGTTCTTACTCAGAACTGGTCCATAGGAGAAGTGGGCAGACACCCAGTTTCCAGCTCTAGAGCCAGCTGCCTCTGAGCCATCTCTGCTTCCTGCCAGGTAAGGCTACTTGGAGGGAGGGCAGCAAGGACCTGGAACGGCAGGGCCCCGGGGGTGGCCGGGGCCAAGCTGCAGCCCCTGCCTGGGGGCCCTGTGAGAGCCTAGACCCGCACAGGTCCGGGCCTCACTGCTCAGGGGGGCCGGGGCCTTGGTGTCCACTGAGAAGAGAGGGGAGAGAGGCGTGGGGAGGATGCGGCAGCTGTGTTCCCTGCCACCCCTCTGGGGATGCATTTCCTTGTGGAAAGCACAGTCAAAGCTCTTCCCCACATTCCCAGACAGTCTCAGGGGCCCCTTCTCTTCGGACTCTCCCAGGACGCGAAGAGAGTTTCAGGAGGTTGGAGAGGGGAAGGGAGTTAGAATCAAATTTTGAACAATCTTTGAAGTTTGGCACACTTGGGGTACACGAGGGGGTGTACAAGGAGCAGGACGGGGATGGGGCTTCTCCACAAGCCTTGCTGGCTGCGAGGGAGACGGTCGCAGGCGGGGCCACTGCAGGCGGGCCTTCAGGGACAGACGGCCTCCAGGGCCCTGCCTGCCCGGCCTCGCTCCACTCTGAGGGTCAAACCCAGAGCAGAGGCTCCCGAAGGGGAAGCACAGACCAGCTCTGTCGAAATCACCCAGCGTGTGTTCATGAAAACAGCCTGTCCCCCTCCGCACCTTCCGCCCACAGAGCAGCCACAGGCGCCAGAGACCTGCGTGTCTCTGAAAAGCGCCCTCCTGGGCTGCCAGACCTGCTAAAAAACTATAAACCTGGAGGCTCGTAAAACACTGGACGTCTCAGAAACCCGGGGTGAGCAAGCACGATACCCCCCAGCTCGGCCCACCTTTGCTCACACCTGCCACCCAGGGGCCGGCGCAGACGCGTTTCTTCTCTTGGTGACAGCCAGCAGCGCTTCCTGTGCCCCGGGCGTCACCAGCACGCGGTGGTGCCGCTTCCTGTGACCCACTCTCTGTTTCCATTCTGGCGCAGTGTTTGCTCTTTTCTCTCTGCTTTGGGGCCTGGAGGAAGGTAAGCTTCTCATGGAGCCTCTGGGACCTCTTGGCAGCGCCCCTGGCGCCCCTCCCGCTTCTCCCCCAGCTGCCTCTCCTGGGAGCCCCGCACCCTGTGAGCTCGCCTCCCGCGTGGGCATTGCAGCCACATCCAGGCAGAGCCAACCTGTTCTCTTTGTATTTGGGGTTGACTCAGTCTGACATTTCACGGGTAGACGCGAGGTAGGGAGTTTGCTGGGGAAAGAAAGTTCTAGAGAGACAGATTGGAAGCTTTAGAAAAGAAGAAATAAAAACCAATAGATTTTTTGTGTGTGGGACTTTGGTGAATAAAGATGTAAAAAGAAATTTTGAGAGTAAAAAGCTGTACGTTAAGGAGGGTTTGGAAGACATGAAGGCCAGGAGGATTTCCATCATTCTTATCTACTCAAAAAAGTGGTTATACCGCACGGGATTGTATGTGAAACACAAACCGATTTTGCCTTTTCTCCTGGGAATCAGCGACTTAGCAAGAGCCAGGAAAAGTGGCAGACATGCTGGCCAACCGATTACGATTAAAAGAAGGCTTAGGAGGAGCAGCTGAAGCCGGAGAGGTTCCTGTGACAACGGCTGTCCGCACCTCAGAGTCCACCCCTCTGCAGGGAACTTCCAGCAGCCAGGACAGGTGAGTGGCTCAGGGCGGTGAGCTCCACCCTCCTCTGATTCAGACGGGGCCCTGGTCTACCCTGGGGGCTTCCACCCTAGCAGTGCTGCCACCCCTCACACCCGGGCTCGGGTCCACTGAGACCACCAAACTCTAGGCTCAGAGACGTTTGCTCGGGACTGCTGGGAGGAAAGGAAGAAGTGCTGAGGAGAAGAGGGGGCTGCGCGGGGAGGAGGAGCCCAGGCAACACAGGACTTCCCAGAGCTGGCTGCCCGGCCTGGTGGATTTCTCACCTCCCCGAGGCCCTGATTGCTGTCCTCGGTCTCCCGTCCCGGGTCCCAGCAATCACTCCTCCACACAAGGGCCCACCGAGATGGGAACCAGAGCCCCCTTCTCTCCAGGATGTGTTTTTAGGTCCTAAAAACTTGCCGTGAATGAAAAATGTAATCCTAGATATGATAAAGATGTGTCTTTAGGACATAAAATCTCACGGAACTAATCATGGATGTACATTTTACTGCTAAAACTTTCACTATCATGCTAACAAAAATAAAAAGTCCATCAGCAATTGAAACTAGGAACACGGTAGTATCAATTTCAGTGCTGGCATTACAGTACAACTCAACCGTAATAAATTTAAAATCACTGTAGTTTGGGGAAAGAAATGTTACTACCATGACAAACACATGTCATTTGCAGGTAGACAGGAGCGTTGATGGAGAATGACTTCATAAAGTTGCCAGAATCTTGGGGCCCCCACCCCCCAAAAAACTATTTCTATATTCATCCATTTTATGAATTCACCCACTCATTCATTTAACAAATTCTCCTCAGGCCCCAATAAGTACCAGGCACTGTTCCAGGCGCCAGGTGAGCAGCGTAGATGAGTCCATGACCTCCTGGAGCTTACGGTCAAGTGGGGGGAGTCACATATAAGCAGGGAAACAAATGACTGTGGAATATAATGTCCATCAGTCGTAAGTGCTCTGAAGAAAAACCAGAGCAGAGTACGGGACTGACGGTAATAGGGTGTGGCCCCGGAGGCCTGTCTGAGGTGGTGCTATTCAGATGCGGGAATGAAACGAGGCCTGAGCTGCACAGACAGCTGCAAAGGAGGGCTCCAGGGCGAGGGAGCAGCAGCTCTGAGCTGGGACTGTGCTCCCCACAGTGAAGGAACCACCAGGAGTCCCGGCAGTCCAAGTCAGAGGGAGAGCGCTAGGAATTGAGGCCGGAACATAAGGTGCTGGAAGTCCTCTCTGGGGAGGGACTGTGGATGTGATCCCAAGTGCGATGAGAAGTCGCGGAGGGTCGCAAACGGAGGAGGGGAGTGATCTGATTTCCTGTTAGAAATCAGCTCCTGTGTGAAGATGGTACTTTGTGGCCAAGAGTGAAAGCACAGAGGCCCGTTAGGGAGGCTACTGCGAAGGTCCCCGTGGAACACACGGTGGCTTGGAGCAGGGAGGTGGCAGTGGAGCAGTGAGAGGCGGCTGGGTTTGGGAGAGATGCCCAGAGCTGAGCAGACAGAATCTGCCGGTTGACTAGAAGTGGGTCATGAGAGAAAGAGAGCCGTCAAGGATGGCTCCAAGGTTTTGGACCAAGCTGCTTGACGATGGGAAACCCCAGAGGAGGAGCAGATTTATGGGGGGAGCAGGAGTTCTGTTTTAGACATGTTTGGTTTGAGATATCTATTGGGCAGCCTGGCAGAAATTTCCAGTATAAAGTTGGGTAAACAAACCTGGAACGTCAGGAGGACGAAAACCTTCCCTGGTAGATGACCTGGTTTCTAATATTTGGGGGTGGCAGTTCTGCTCGTGACTCCTTCTGTCAGCTCAACTGGCTGCTCCCTGCTGCAGTAGGCGGGCTGAGCAGGAACGCCAGCCCTGCCAGGGAACGGCAAGTAGCGAGGGGCTTGCTCGGTGCGTGTGCGCCGGTTAAATTCCACTGGCCAGCAGAGCGCTGCTTGGAGACCGGCTCTCAGGCCGGTGCTGTGGGCTCACTCAAGTGCACACAAGCTGGGCTCTGTCACAAGGCCACTCACTAACTGCAAATGGAGTGATCCTCTCCTCCGAGCGAGACAGGAAGCCTAGGAGTGGGACCGGGGGAAGCAGGGCAGACTGACTTGACACGGCAAGTTTGGAGGACAATGCGGTGCGCTGGAGCTGGCACGGTCCTTGGGCCCTAACAGACCTAGATTCGCATCTGTCTTTGCCCTTTCCTACCCACGAAGCCTTTGACATGTTCCTCTACCTTTCTGAATCTCAATCTCAGGTTCCTTTGCCACAAGAGAGACGGGATCGTTGTAAAGATTAAGTAAATTTCATATGCAAACCCCTGGCATCCAGTAAGCATTCAAAAGGGATAGTTCCTTCTCCTGTGTCCAATTTCCCTCCACCCGTGAAGAGATGACCCTCTCTTCCACCACACAGCCCACCCCCTTCAGCTTTCCTTCATGGGCCGCATCGCAAATCCTGGGGCTCTAACTCTGGAGGGGACCATCTTCTCCCCTCACCCCACAACGGCTGGGGCATCGTATTTGTTTCCTCATAGAGATAAAGAGCAAAGCAGCAACCTCTTTTCTGTGTTAGCGGGACTCCTCTCCGTCTTCCTGGTCATCGCGATTTTCTGCATCCTGTGGAGCTGGAGTAAACGGAAGAAGTGTGAGTCCTTTGTCCAAAGTTGGGGAACACAAGCATCAATAACCCCGTCTGGCATTTAAAGCCCAGTTTATTCTCCAGGGAGGAACTATTGCACTTGGGAGTCCTCTGTTTCTATCTAACACGCTGGTCATTGTCTCGCTGGAGATCCTGAGCCGTGGCGCAAAGGCTCTGCGCTGGTTGGAGCTCCATTTTGAGTCACTGTCTTGGTGCCCCTGTGCCCCCGTCTCCTCTCCCTGTTCTGTCCACGAGTCCCCTCTTCTTCAACCCACATGGAATGGGTCAAGTCTGAAAATGTCCTTTTTATGAATCATGACAGGAGTGGGGAATATTTCCAGGGACCACATCATCCCTGCGTCCCCGTGACCCCGCCTCTCTCACTGCCTTGCAGGGCGAGCTCCTTACCTCCGAGTTACTGTCATGCCCTCTCTGACGCGGCCTCGATCCAGACAACGAGCCAAAAATATTTATGACCCCTTGCCCCGCAGGCAAGAAGAGCCTGGTAGGTTTTTCTTTCTCATCTGTGGAGTCCAGACGAAGGAAACTTCTGCCCCCAGATGCAGATCTCACCACCCGGAAGCAGCGTTCCCTAAACTTCCAGACCTGTCTGCCCTTCAGAGCACGTGGAGGAGAAGGGGGTGGATGGAGACACTGCAAGATGTGGCTCCAGCGGGGGCCTAGCGATCTCTGAAGAGAGAGCAGGGGCTTGTCTAGGTTTGGAGTTTGGGTTTTTCTTGATATTGAGGCAGCAGAGGACAGATGGGTGTCTGGAATGGGGAAGATATTCAGACGGAGAACATGGCTGCCAGCATTACAGGCAGGGAGGGTTTGCCCCAGGAGCATCCTTCCCAGCCTCCCAGGCCCCTACGTTTGTTCCTTGGGCGTCATGGAGGCTGAGGAGGGTTCAGAACACACCGTCCCCGCAGCTCTGACCTTCTCACCACAGAACACCAGGCCCCAAACACCAGACACCACACAAACCCGCTCCATCCACAGTGAGGGCATTGCTGGGCTGAAGCCCTCGGAGAACCGGCTGTTTTCAGAACTGTTTCCGTCCTTTCAGGGAGACAACAGTCAAGGAGTATGCGTATCTTCAGCACCGAGAGCCTCCTCTCCAGAAATTCCGACAGCCCTCCCTCTGAGCGCGTGGTAAGAGTCAAGGGAAAGGATACGCCCCTTGGGAGAAATGACACGTCTCTGGCAGGAGAACCAAGAGGAAAGAGGTCCAGGTCTTGGATCTTGTTTCGCTGCAAACAGCATGTCCTTTGGCAGTGGCCCTGCAGCCCTAATAATAAATTGGAAGGACCAGCCTCCGGGTCTCCCCACTGCCCAGTGAGAAACATTGGGAAAGATGGAGCAGGAGCTGGAGATTTTAAGAAAGGCAGCAGGCACACTATTCAAGGGCATGACGTTAAAACGCAAAGGGATTGTTTTAACAAAGACACTATAACGTGCTTATGCAAATGAGCACTGTATCCTTCAGAGAAACCACCTCGGAGGGCACACAAATATTCCTACATTCCAGCTGGGACTCAAAACACCCTTAAAACCCTGCTTTGGAATTCCTTCTGGGGCCTATGTCAAATTGTTTCAATTCTCCTCAAAATAGCAGACATATTCCTAAGTCATGCAGCACTGTAGCTAGTGGGGAAAGTGACCGATCACACGGGGGACACCCTTAGAGGTTACGACTAATAACAATCACCCACGTCTCTCACGATCTGGCTCTGAAGGCAGCTTCCGAGGAGGAGTCCCACAGCCGTCTGAGGCAGAGGCATCGGGGCATTAGAGGGACTCCTTTGAAGACCAGGGTGCTCATTCCCATAGATAAGTCCTGTCTTGCGTGTTAGAGAATGAATTCCTTCAGTTGGGGACGTCCTTGGGCGAGTGCGGCCACACTGCTGCTGCTGGTTCGCCTGGCCCCCAGCCTCTCGGTGCCCAGAGGGTTAGGTTCAATTACCACGCAGCCATCTCCAGGTCACCACCTCCAGGTCACCACCTCTGCTTCCTCCCCCTTCCGCATGTCCCATCCTTGGGCTCTGCTCCTGCCTCTAAGACTTCCTGGGGCAGCAAGTCTGAGTAGCTGGTAACGGGCAGGGAAGAGGAAACTCCGTGGCCGAAGCTGGCTCCAGGACTCGGGTGGGCCCCGAGGGGATTTTGCATCAAGCGCTCCAGTCCCAAACTGACTTAAGCCACACACATTTTGGCTTGGAGCCTGTAGTGTTTGAAGAACATTTTGAACCAGTTACCAAGATTTAAATATCTAAAAAATTTCACATTAAAGTCTGGATGTCCAGCTTTCTTGAAAATTCAGAAATTCTGGAAACATCAGACCAGCATCCCTAACTGGCCATAGTTGGCTGACTCTGTGTGTCAGCTGCCCTTTTACTAATAACATTGGGCATTTTTTTTAGTGTTTTCTATGTGCCAGGAGTTATCTAAACACTTTACACGCAGTAATCCATTCACTCCTCACCAAAAAACTCATGATGTAGATATTAACATTATGCCCATTTTATGTTAGTGAACTACAGCCCAAAGAGATTAGGGAACTTGCCCCAGCTCAGCTCTGGGTGGTGAGGCTGGGTTTGCACCCTCAGTCGCAGCCCAGTCTCCACTGTGGGCTGCCGTGCTAAGTCACCTCTGCAACGTGCTCTGAGGCCCAGGCTCCCTCCAGTTTATAATACTTGAATCCTCACATTGTAGCCAAAAACCACTTGCAATTTATCATCACATTTATACTGTTGCTTTCCTTCAACTCAGCCCACTTCACTCTTACCCACCTAGCATCTAAAGGCTCGCAGTTTGAGACCCCAGATTTAGAGCTCTGCTCCTAGGTGGAGAGCTGAGTGAAGGAACTGTCAGATGGCAGCACTGGGCAGGGAAGAAGAAGGGTCTCTCCATATTTCTGCTTCCATCCTGTCACTGACTTTCTCTTCTTGCTCACAGCCCTCCCAAGCAGGCAATACCTTGAGGGTGCACAGAGCCCATACTTATGCCCTGGGGTATGCGGTGAGTATCTATGACAATGCCATGAGACCCCACATAGGTGGCGACCTCACTCCCTCGGCACACTACATCAATGTCGGAGCGTCCAGAGATTGCCCGAGCATTTCTTCAGAGGATTCGAGAGATTATGTCAACGTCCCCACAGCAAAAGAGACTGCTGAGACTCCAGCTTCTACCCACAGCCCTCCTGGGCACCTCTTGGACCCCCCACGTGCCCAGGAGCTGGAGTTTACTGAGGAAAGAGATGAGGGCTGTGGGAACGCCAGTGACTGCACCGGTTTTTGGTCTCCAGGAACCGAGACCAGTGAACTACTCAGCGACGGGGAAACTTCTTCTCAGTCCTCAAATGACTACGTCAACATGACAGGGTTGGATCTCGGGGCCATCCAGGGGAAGCGGCCCTGGGTGGCTTTTCAGTGCTGCAGAGATTATGAAAATGTCCCGCCAGCAGATCCCAATGGAAACCAGAAGCAGGTAGAGGAAGAAGTGACGTCCTCAACCACAGACCGTGTAGAAGGCAGGCCAGAAGGTCCAGGGACCCACATCCAACATGTCATGCAGCCAAGGAGGTTATTGGCTTTAGAGGGTTACGTAGCCTGTCAGTCACCTGCACAGAGGGAGATCAGTCAGATCCAATGTGGAGAAGAGATGTCAAATGAGGACGCTAAAGACTACGAGAATGTGCCGGCTGCCAAGTTAGGAGGCGGGAACTCCGAACAGGGGCCTGACACACGGCTCCTTCCCGATGAATTAAGACCCAGCCGCCCAGCTGGAAAGCCGCGCGGAGTGGTCTATCCTGCTAGATCTATAGCCACTCCAGGGTCTAGTGAAGACCCTTGATCGTCCTTGTATTTCAGTGGATTTGTTTGGTTAGGCTGAAAAGAGGCTGAGATAAGTAGAGAGCTAAGAGGCTCACAAAAGCAGGGGTTGGGAAAGGCAGAAAGGAATTCTTCTCAAGCAGGGCGCTCTGATCTCTCTTACCAACCTAAGAATGTTTGCTGAAGCTGCCTGCTAGGACTGTTAGGAGATTAAAACTTGGAGAGTACTTTAGTGCACGGTGGAAGCATGAGCTAGTCTAAAATCATCACCTTCACTCACACCAGCAGGCTGCGGAGAAGAATGCAGATTGTTTTGTAATCCGTGCAGAGGCCCAAAGGAAGAAGAAGTGGGGATAAGGATGGAGAGACAGTTTCCACTTTAAAAAGAGTGTGGACAACCAAATCCTGGAGAAGACGTGGAACAGCAGACTCTCGTTCATTGCTGAGGGGATTGCAAAGCAAAACATCCACTTTGGAAAACTGTTGGGCAGTTTCTTATAAACACACACTTATTGTGCAACACAGCCATTCCACTACTGGGTATTTACCCAAGTGAATGGAAAACTTGTGTTCACACGAAAACCCTTACATGACTGTTTATAGAAGCTCTGTTCATAATTGCCGAACCCCAGAAATAACCCAGATATCCTTCACAGGTGAATGGATAAATAGACTGGTGGATTCATACGATGAGTTTATCCATATTCAACAGTAAAAAGGAATGAAGGTTTGGTTTATGCAACAACATGGACAAATCTTAAAGGCATTTTGTTAAGTGAAAGAAGCTAGACCTAGAAGTCTACCTATTGTATGACTCCATTTATATGACATTGTGGAACTGAAACTACAGGGATGGAAAACAGATCAGTGGTTGGCAGGTTTGGGGAAAAGGGAGAGCTTTACAACGAAGGAGCTGCACACAGAAATTTTTAGGATAATGGAGCTGTTCTGATTGGAACTGTGGGGGTGGATACATGACTCTGTGCATTTGTCAAAACACAAAAAACTGTATAACACAGAGTGACTTTAATTGTATGCAAATTTTGAAAAATTAACCAGGCTATCAGGGGAACCCATGGTGGAATGCAGATTGTGACAGATGAATCTAACTGTATTACAAATATATGACATAATCCCACGGAAGGGGATGGGGGGAAAGGAGCTGGCCTAATTAACTTTGGAAAATAATGTTTTTACTTGAAACTAAGATAAAGACACAAAGAATGGAACACAAACTCTGCACTCTAGTTGGTAAATTTGTATCACGCAGGAGTATAGGTTAGCAATTCTGAAACTACTGTAAATGTATACTAGGGTTGAACAAAGAAGTAAATATGTCAGATAAAGAGAAGCAAGTTTCTTACTGTCAGAGAAAGAAGTGACAAATAAGCAAGAGGGAAGGCTGCAGTGAACTCTGGTGCTTGATTGGAGTTGGAGGTACAGTTTGAACTTGTGTTTATTTATATATATACACACAAATAGATACAGAAATAAATATAGATACGTGTGTTTCCATAGGCTAGTGTACATGTACTTCCCAGCTCTGTCCACTAGAGGCTCTAGAAGTCCTGATACCCCAGTTGCAATGAACACACTTAGCGCTCAGATCTTGGTTTCTAAATATCATTATCCAAGAAAAGGAATCAGAGCTCCTTGGAGAAATAGCTAGTTCCAGAGCTGGGGCAGGAAAAATATAGGATGAATTTGACCATCTTATAGAAAAGGAAGGAAAAGAAAGAAAAAGTAGGGAGGAGAAATGAAAAGATGAGAGCATGTCAAAGGGAGCCCACTAAAAGAGCTCCCAAAGGTAAAGCTAGAAGAATTTGAGCAACAAAAATAAATAAATATAATCTAGATTTATAACTCAAAGAACAAAATAAATATCCGTGAGTCCGTACCAATGGTCAAATAAGTAAATAAAATGGAGGAAAGGGATAAATCTCCTTACAGATGAATTCCAAATAATACATGTAGAAGAAATAAGAGGAAAAGAAAATCACCATTAAGACACCATAGAATGATTGCTTTGGGCAGGTCCTGGCGATCGTTATCACGCTGGTGGGTGACGTGTCAAGGAGAAAGGCGATAGTTCCATAGCCTCAAAGAATCTGCTCCCAAATAGTTACTCATTACTGTGATGGTTTTAACACATGTCCACAAATTATCTGATACTTCCCCTGGAACGAACTTCCTCTTTCCTTCAGTGTGGGCTGAATTTAGTGACTTTCTTCTAATGAATAGAATATGGAAAGGGGAAAATAGTAAATTTACAATGAAGAATCTTGGCAGACACCACCTTGACGATGTGGTCAAGGTTAACTGACCAATAATAAGTCACATTGCTATATGATCAAGGGGAAGAGTTCTTCACGTCTGTGATATTCTTCCCCAAAATCCACAACCCCAGTCCTATCATGAGAAAACTTCAGCAAACCCAAATTTTCTGACATTCTACGAATACCTGACCAGAACTCTTAAAAGTATTAAGGTCATGAAAAACAAGGAAGGCCTGAGAAACTGTCACGGGTTGGAGGACATTGTGGAGACATGATGACTAAATATAACATGGTACCTTGAATTGGATCCTGGGACAGAAAAAGGAAAACCTGGTAAAATTCAAAAAAAGTCCATATTTAATGAATAATGTTATATCAGTTAATTTGTTAGTTTTGATAAATGTACCCTGGTTGTGTAAGATGTTAACATCAGGGGAAGCTGAATGAAGAGTGTACAGGAACTCTCTGTTCTCTCTTTGCAACTCTTCTATAAATTACTTCAAAATACAAAATAGTTGTAAAGTGTGGACAAAGCTGGGATGGAAGACAGGGAGGCTCAGCCCACTCCTATGCCGTGCCTTTGTTCCTTCTCCTGCACAGTGGACGTACATAAAGCACATCCTACTGCAATTGTTCTGGTGTTTGTTTGTATTCTGCACTGTTTTGTTAATATGTTAACAGTCTCCCATCAATCTGCATCACTTTGCCAGCTGGATATGTATTTAAGTCCCTTGTCTTTACCCTGGCTCTTAGCACAAGGCCCAAGATAAAGCAGGTTTTGATGATTGATGCTCCATGATGTGGTATCAGTGCGGTACTTACACTATACAATGTTGAGTGAGGTTTTTTCTGTTGTTCAGGAGTCAAGGCTAAGGCCAAGAGCTGAGTAAAAAGGTGCAAAACACCCCAAATTCTGAGCTCAGAGTGCCCCTCGCTGCCAGGTGTCAGCCAGCCCCCTTTAGGGCTTGCTGAAAGCGAGAAGGCTAGTCTGCCATGTACTGCTCCCCACTGCATGGTGTCCCGGCCCGTGGGAGAGGGCTGGGCAGGGGGCGAGGCCAGCCTTTGAGGAGCATTCTGCTCAGGAAGAGACGTTCTTTCCTCCTTCACTGCCCGCAACCCTGAGCGGGGAACCGTCTCCTTCCTGCAGAGTGCTGATGCCCCCGGAAAAGGAGAAAGAAGAGTGTGTTGCCAGAACCTAGAGGGAGAGGGCTGGGAAGCAGCTGGCCACCCACTGCCAGGCGAGTGTCAGCGGGGGAAGGTGACTGGGCCTGGCCATCCTGTTGGCACCACCTCAGCAGGGTGCCAAGGCAAGAGGCCTCCAGCACAAATCTGTGAGGTACGGACCATCTGAGGTGGCCTCAAAAGACGTGGGTGTGTGCTTTGGACTGAACATTTGTGCTCCCCCAGAAATTCATCTGTTGAAACCTAATCCTCAATGTGCTGTTTCAGGAGGTGGGGCCTTAGGGAAGTGATTAGGTCCTGAGGGTGGAGCCCTCATGAGTGGGATTAGTGTTGACAAATAAAAATGGCAAGCAATAGGCCATATTGGAGTATATGAGGAAGCCATTTGGTATAAACCTAATTCGGCCTGACTTTGTTTTTTTTTTTCCAAAAGGGCCTGACATGGCCTTTGAGCACGCATTGTATATCTGCTTTAAAACTATGTCCTATGGCAAGAACAAATGGCCTTAAGATAAAGGTGCAACTTCCCCCCACATTGGCATTTCCTTAGGGATAAGCATCTTTCCTTAGGCTAGGAACTGATTGCTGTGCTCACCTTTGAACACCCAGCTCACCTGTGACCACCCAGCTCCAGACAATAGAACTGCCACCCTGCTGTGTTCACCGAGACAGCAGACCTACCTGCTGTTTCCATCAATCGCTGTCTGACAGAGCAGTCTCACGACTATTGTAAAAGGGACATTTCAATCCTATGTGAAACATCCTCTCTGGGGGTATATAACCACTCTGTGCACCCCACTTCTTTGGTGCACTTTCTTCCTTCAGGAAGAAAGGCCCCGGGCCATGGGTCATGGTCCTCAGATTTTAGCTCAGAATAAACTCTCCCAACTTTTCATTTATAGATTGGTTATGGATTATTTTCGTTGACAGTGTCCTTATAAAAGAGGTCCCAGAGAGCGGTCCCTTGCCCCTTCCCCACTGCGAGGACACAGACAAGAGATGGCTGTCCATGAACCAGGAAGCAGCTCGCACCAAGCACTGACTCTGTGAGAGCCTTGATCTTAGACTTCCCAGCCTCCAGAACTGTGAGAAATGAATGTTTGCTGTTTAGTTAACCCAGTCTAGGGGATTTCTGTTGTAGCAGCCTGAGCTGACTAAGACAGCGGGAGACAGGCTGAGTGTGACAGGAGCTGGCTCTCCCGCAGCTGGTGACTGTATTTTGGGTAGATTTCTTCAGGGCTCCCAGATTCACCCTACAAATGACCAGCATTTAAATTCCTGCCACTCAGAGGGCGCGTGTCAGTCTGATATTGACGGCCAGTCAGTGTTAGCCAGGGAAGCAACAGCAAGCACAGAGAGGATGGCGACTGTAGGGGAGGGGGACATCTCCTCCACCCGCTCTGGGTTCGTCTGGCCGGAGAACGAATTAAATTCACATGAGACAGAATAGCAGGAGAAAATTAAACAAAGCTTTATAACATGTATACATGGGAGAGGCTCAGGCAAGCTGAGCAACTCACCAAGATGGCTGAAGCCCCCACCTTAAATATCATCTTCAACTAACGACAAAGGAGGGTGTTGGGGGTGGAGGGAGTCAGCTACAGGAGGTTACCAGAAACAGGAATAAGATTATTATGCAGATTTAAGTCCTTGCCTTTGGTATTGATTAAGAGTTTCTAGAGATAAAGTCATCCCCCTCTTCTTCCTGGTACAGAGAGGGAGGGACCTTTACAGATGGAGATTTCCTTTACAATGTAAGTGTCTCTTAACAAAAGGCAAGCAAGTTCCACTCCTCAGAGCCTCCTTCCCTGTGTCAGCCCCAAATAATCCTCATGCCAAAGAGACATATCTTGGCGTGGCCAACACCAGTCCCTGACGCAACCTCACCCAGTCAAGTAAGGAGAGGTTTGTATCAGGCATGAGAATGAAGATTCAGACAGAACTGAATCTTAGAGACTGGCCTGAGACAACTCTCATAACTAAGAGATAGTTATGAGATGAAAAATTATGGGGTCAAAACAGGAAGTTGTTACTACCCAGTAAGAAAGGGAGGGTCAACCTCCCACAGTTGGGGGACAGGTCCAAGAGAAAAGAAAGCCCCAGTGAGCTGGACACTTCAATAAGCCATTTATACTTATACACATTCTCCCAAATTGAGAATAGTTAATAAATTGTAGATTGTCTCATATTAGGTAGGGAACCTTTCTGTTTATTTCTTATTCTGAGAATTTTTACAGATGGATAGATGAAAGACTTTTTATTAAATTATAATTCTTTCCCTTTATAGTATTATTTTCTCACATTAGTTGCCAGGAAACTTTGAGTTAAATCTGACAAATAAAAATGGCAAGCAACAGGATATATTGGAGAATATGAGGAAGGCGTTTGGTATAAACCTGATTTGGCCTGACCTTGTCTTTCCAAAAGGGCCTGACCATGGCTGTTGAGCATGCATTGTATATCTGCTTTAGATATTCCCTATGGCAAGAACAAAGGCCCTTGAGATAAAGGTGCAACTTCCCTCCCCCTCCCAACGTTGGCATCTCCTTAAGGATTAAGCATCTTTCCTTAGGCTAGAAACTGATTGCTGCGCTCACTTGTGACCGCCCAGCTCGAGACAATAGACTTGCCTCCTGCTACGCCCTCTGAGATAGCAGACCCACTACCTGCTGTGTCCATCAAGCACTGTGCTGACAAATCGAATGCCCAATTGCAGTAATTATCTCATCTCATATGCCTGATAATGCTAAATATTTTCAAGATCAGGATGAGAAAGTAGATGTAAAAATAACTAATCCATTATGATTCCTTAATTAGTTCTGTTACTGCCCAGGGGAGTCATCTGCCCTCCCCAAGACATGCCATAGCCAGGAGGCAAGGTGGTAGGAGAGAAAGGGTTTCTTTATTACAGCTTGCTAGCAAGAGGGAAGACAGCCGACTAATGTCAGAAAGAACCGTCTTATAGAACAAAAACTACAGGCCAGTTGTGTCTGGGGCTGGTCTCCGGGTGGGGCAGACCTGTGGTCTTAGTTCCTGATCATCCTCTGTTTTACTGGAATATGCATCAGAGATCAGATCAATGCCTATACCTTGATCTTCAGTTGTCATTGATGTTGGCTATCAGCACAGGCTCTCTGCCCGGGGGTCATCACATTCCTGGAGAACTCACAAGAACAAAGTTATCATCTTAAAGCAGCTGGGAGGGGCCACAAAATCTATAGAGCACGTCTGGGCTAGTTAGTCAGAGGTCATTTAAAGCTACAATGTGGTTTCTTTTATACAACCTGGCTTCCCTTCACCAACCTTGTGTTGAGCCGGTATCAGTTGCATATAGTGAATTAAATATTCACACTTGTATTGGCTGTGACCTCATTCAGAATACTGTTTAGTATCAAACCCAGAGGTTTGCTAAGTCTCCTCCTTTCATCTCTGTCCTTCTCCCTCTACTGCTGAGCAGAAGACAGGAGTTTGCTGTCCCTTTGGCATGTCTCGTCCCTGAGCATCATGGGGCTTTATCACTACCACTGACTTTCCTGTGGGCTCAGGGCCTGCACTGACTTGCAAATACTTCCAAAAACTCTGGATCTTAAAACAGTCAACAAGCCGGTGTCAGAAAGAAGGCAATGGTGTTCTAAGAAACACAAATGAGCAAAGAAACATACCACATCCTTTCTTACTTCTGTTATTTCCTTATGTTAGTTAACCACTTATGCTGAAAACAATGACAAACCAAGAGAGGGAAAAATCGGGTAACTCGTAGTTTCTTTTTTTTTCGGTCTTCCCTTACTCATTAATAAGTGGAAGGTACAGAGTGTTGGTAGAACGCACATGCAACCAGAAGTGAGTTAAGGATTCTGATCATCAGTTCCCCCACTGCCAAGCATTTCCCAGACACCAGCAGGGTGGCCTACAATTCCACCCAATCCTGACACTACCTATCTGGAGATAGATCAGATTCCACAGGTGAAGGGCTCAGTCCCACAAGGGCAGCCTCCACTTCAGATGCCAATCACAAGCCCAGGTTGTCACCTGTGCTTCTCACTGACTGGCTGTAGATCAGAGGTTCCCGCAACCCCCTCCTTGGGTTCGATCAACTTGCTAGAGCAGCTCACAGGACTCAGGAAACCAGTTTACTCACTAGATTGTCAGTTTATGACAATAAGTATTAAAGGATACAAACCAATAGCCAGATGAAAAGTTTCACAGAGCGAGGTCCTGCACAAATAAGCTTCTGTCCTCTTGGCAGAAGCTCTTGGGCTCACCAACCCATAAGCTCTCTGAACCCTGTCCTTTTGGGTTTTTATGGAAGTTTCATTATATAAGCATGATTGATTAAATCATTGGCCACTGGTGATCGGTTCAACCTCCGGCCCTTCTCCCTTCCCCAGAGGTCAGGCGTGGGACTGAAAGTTCCAACCCTCTAATCACATGATTGGTTCTCTGGCAACCAGTCCCCATCCTTAGGTGTGGTTCATTAACATAGTAAAAGGTACCTTTGTCACTCTCATCCCTTAAGAAATTCCAAGGGTTTTAGGTGCTCTGTGCCGGAAACAGGCAAAGACCAAATACATACAGTAATCCCCCCTTATCTCTGGGGGATACCTTCCAAGACCCCCAGTGGATGACTGAACACAGATAGTACTGAATCCTATATATATTATGTCTTTTCCTGTCCATACGAGCTATGATAAAGTTTAACTTATAAATTAGACACAGTAAGAGATTAACAATAACTAATAATAAAATAGAACAATTACAACAGTACACTGTAATAAATTGCCAGCATCACTACTCTTGTGTTTGGGGCCATTATTAAGTAAAATAAGGGTAACTTGAACACAAGCACTGTGACAACATGACAGTCAATCTGATAACCAGCTACTGAGTGAATAACGGGCGGGGAACCTGTACAGCTTAGATGCACTGGACAAAGAGGTGATTCACATCCCGGGCAGAACAGGGGAAAAGCTCAGGATTTCATCACGCTACTCAGAATGGTGTGCAATTTAAAACTTATGAATTGCTCATTTCTGGAATTTTCCATTTAGTAGTTTTGGACCTTGGTTGACGGTGGGCAATCAAAACTTCAAAAACCAAAAGCACTGATAAGGGGGGATGACTGTAATTACTATAAATCACACTATCACAGGAGTGAAGACAGTTGTTAGTTATGTGCAGTGTTTCCACTCTTCTTGTAAGAATGAAACACAGTTGATTCTTGTTATTCACCAGAGTTATGATCTACAAAGTCACCACAAACACTGAATTAGCAAACACTGAACTATGCTGCTCCCAAGGGGAATATAGAGTTAGGTTCCTGCCAGCTCCTGTTCACAATGTTTTCATCAGCTAGTGAACACATAGCCTTGTTTTATGTGTGTTTCTGTTTAAAGACACCTTATCTAACATATATTGTTGATTCGTTAACTTTTGAACGCACAGCCAGTGGCACTATAACTCACATTCGAATGAGGTTTATCTAGCATGCATGTTTTCTCTGTAAGGTGTAAGGCACGTCACAACCTTCTTCCAATTTGGAACACGGGACAGTACTTCAGCACTACACCTGGGGGTCACTTGAAACACGGAAATCACCAACAAAAAACATAAAAATGCAGAAAATGCGGCACTAATACACCACAAAGAGACGCTTGTTTGCAGTTGGAGAGCTGAAACAAGAAAGAGAACTTCACCGCGTTCAACCTCAGAAGGGAAAGTACATGTTGACTGATTCAAATGTTTCCACTCTCTGCATGCACGTGTCCAGGAATGACCAAAAGTGCTGAGAGTATTGATTTGGGGGTTGCAAATAAATTTTAGCAAATAGTCAAATTCACAAATACAGAATCTACAAGTAACGAGGATTTGCTGTATGTATGCATGTACAAGCTACAAAACAAAAACTGTGTAATTTTGGTGATTCCACATGAGTTAAATGCTAATATATTTGCGTTTAAAACTAGCCCTGCACAATATAAACATGAGTGGTAAAATTCACGCTAACAGGGGCCGGCCCCGTGGCCAAGGGGTTAAGTTCGCGCGCTCCACTTCAGGTGGCCCGGTGTTTCATTGGTTCGAGTCCTGGGTGAGGACATGGCACTGCTCATCAGGCCACGCTGAGGCAGCGTCCCACATGCCACCACTAGAAGGACCCACAACTAAGAATATACAGCTATGTGCTGGGGGGCTTTGTGGAGAAAAAGGAAAAAAATAAAATCTTTTAAAAAAAAGAATTCATGCTAACAATATAAAACTTTAACTTTTCTTTACTTAAAATGGCATTAAATACTAAGTAAAAAACACCATGACAAGTCAAGAGAGAGACTAGAAGAAAGGAAAAAGCTTTAGCTATATTTACCACCTCTAATTGTACTTTTTTCCCATTTTTTGAACAAGGGGCCCCACATTGTCATTTTGCACTGGGCCCCACAAATTATGTAGCTGGCCCTGTCCCACAGGCATTCCTTCCCCACCCTCAGGTTTACATGCTTCCCTGAGTCCCATCACGAGAGCATGGGACATTCTACTTCCCCAATGCAGCCGTGGGAAACACATCCCTCTCACAAGGAGAGCTGTGGCTCCTTCAGTCCTTGACTCCCCCCAGCACACCACCCCCAAAGCGAGGCTTTGCAGGCCTGAGTGTCAGCTGGATGGACAATAAATGGCCATCCCCACCTCCACTAGCAGACTCCTACGGGGAAAGACAAGCCCTAGTCCAAAGGTCAAATGGGCAAGTTTTCCACCATTTCCTTTTTGCTGTTCCATCTGTTCCCTTCAATTAGTCAATCTGTTAAAGTAATAAAATCTCAAACCTTGGAGGTTCCAAAAGGAGACAGGGGAAAAGTTTTATAATCTCAGAGTGGTAAAGGTCTTTCTAAACATGAACCCGAACCTAGAAAGCTATGAAAAGAAAGACTGATAAATTTGACTATTATGTTAGTTTTCTGTTGCCACAAACTTAGTCATTTAAAACATAAATTTATTATCTTACAGTTCTAGAAGACGGAAGTCTGAATGGGTTTCACAGCCTGAAATCAGTGTCGGGGGGGCTGTGCTCCTCGGACCCTCCAGGCAGAATCCGCTTCCCTGCCTTTTCCAGCTTCTAGAGGCTGCCTGTGCTCCGTGGCTCACGGCCCCTCCTCCAACTGCAGAGCACACACTCCAACCTCTGTCATCACACCTCCTTTTCTGATTCTGACTCTCTTGTCTCCCTCTTATAAAGACCATGGGGATTACAGTGGGCCCACCCAGATAATCCAGGATAATCTCTCCCTCTCAAAATCCTTAACTTAATCACATCGCAAAGTTCGTTTCACCGTTTGAGGTGACATATTCATAGGGTCTAGGGATTCAGACAGGAACATGTTTGGGGAGGGGGAACTATTTCATCTACCACAACTACGTAACAGATTAATATCTCTGATGGTAGAAGAATCTGATAACATGTGAAGCCCTCTTATAAGATTCAGAGAAGTAAAAAGATATGTGCAGACACAGGCACGCACACATATCTGGCTCTCAAAAGAAGCAATGCGACAGTAGGAAGAAGGCTGCTATGCCTGGCACGTTCCCTGATTTCTTGATAAACTCATTTAGCTTGTATATCAGATATGGTTTTAATTTCGGGGAAGTCACAGCAAACACCAAAGCAGAAGTCAGCTATATACAGCCCCCAAAACCCTCAGAGATACCAGGCAGACACATCAGGCGAGGTCTCCAGTTGGCTAAATTTATATAAAATCCCTAGGTAACCTGCACTCAGGTGCTGAGACTCTGACAAAAGCTCGAGTTTGTCTCAGGTGTCCTTGAGAACTCTGACTCTCTATAAGAGGGAAAAATCTATTCTTTTTTTCTTTTTTTTTGAGGAAGATTAGCCCTGACCTAACTACTGCCAATCCTCCTCTTTTTGCTGAGGAATACTGGCCCTGAGCTAACATCCATGTCCATCTTTCTCTACTTTATAAATGGGACGCCTACTACAGCATGGCTTTTGCCAAGTGGTGCCATGTCCACACCCGGGATCTGAACCAGCGAACCCCAGGCCGCCAAGAAGCGGAACATGCAAAGTTAACCACTGTGCCACTGGGCCAGCCCTGAAAAATCTATTCTTGATAATCCCAGATCAAGACATACTTCTTCAAATGTGTTCTAATTTTGCGGAATCTCACATGAAAAGAATATGTATTCAATTGCTATTGACTGGAATGCTCTGAAAATGTCAGTTAGGTCAAGTTGGTTGATGGTGTTGTTCAGGTCATCCACATCCTTATTGATTTTCCTTCTACTTGTTCTATCAATTACTCAGAGAGGAGTATTGAAGTCTTCAAATATAATTGTGGATTTGTCGATTTATCCTTTCAGTTGTACCCATTTTGTCTTCATGAATTTTGAAGCTATATTGTTGGTTGCATGCACATTTAGGAGTGCTATCTCTTCTTGGTGAGTTGACTCTTTCATCATTATTTAACATCCCTCTTTATCACTGGTAGTATTCCTTGTTCTAAAGTCTACATTATTTGACATTAAAATAGCTATTATCCCTTCTTTCTTTCTTTCCTTCCTTCCTCCCTCTCACTTAAAAAACGTTTAATCCTTTTTATTTTGAAGGAATTTTAGACTTACAGAAAAGTTGCAAAAGTAATAGAGATTTCCCATATGTGCATCACCAAACATCCCCTAATGTTAATATCTTGCATAAATATGATATAATGATTAAAACTAAGAAATTAACATTGGTACAATAGTATTAGCTAAGCTGTAGACTTTATTCAGATTTTACCAGCTTTTTACCAATGTCCTTTTTCTGCTGCAGAATCCACTCCAGGATCCCATATGACATTCAGCTGTCTTCTTCGTCTCCTCCAATCTTAGCAGTTCCTCATTCTTGCCTTATCTTTCACGACCTTAACACTTTTGAACAGTACTAGTCAGTTATTTTGTAAAATATTCCTCAATTCGTGTTTGTCTGATGTTTTCCCATGATTAGATGGAAGTTATTTGTTTTGGGAAAGAAAACTGAATAACGTGCCCTTATCGGCACCTTATATCAGCAGGTACATGACATCAATATGTCTTGTTACTGGTGAAATGTAATTTGATCACATGGTATTTGCAAGATTTTTCTACTGTAAAGTGACTATTTTCCCCTTTTGTAATAAATAAATATCTGAGGGAAGATACTTTGAGACTATTCAAATACCCAGTTTCTTCTCAAATTTTCTTCCCTTAATTTTAGCATCCATTGGTGAATCTTGCACACAACAATTATTACAACGGTGGCACAATGATGATTTTCTATTTCCTTCATTCCCTCTCCATTGATTAACTGAAATTTATCTGTAAAGAGGACCCGTCCTTTCTCTCCCACCAGCTTCCTTGTTGATTGGTGTTTGCACAGTATAGCCTTTCCACCCTTTTGCTTTAACCTATCCAGGTCTTTGTATTTAAAGGAGGTATCTTCTATATGACCTATGTTGTGGTATTTTTCAAAAATCATTTATTGGGGCCGGCGCTGTGGCTGAGTAGTTAAGTTCGCACACTCCGCTGCGGCGGCCCAGGGTTTGGATCCTGGGCGTGGACATGGTGCCGCTCGTCAGGCCATGTTGAGGCGGTGTCCCACATCCCACAACTAGAAAGACCTGCAACTAAGATATACAACTATGTATGGGGGGTTTGGGAAGATAAAGCAGAAAAAAAAAAAAAAAAAAGATTCTCAACAGTTGTTAGCTCAGGTGCCAATCTTTAAAAAAAAAAAAATCATTTATTGAAGTGAAATTCAAATAATGTAAAATTAATGCTTTTGAAGTGAACAATTCAGTGGTTTTTACCAAAATTACAATGTTGTGCAACCATGATGTGGTCTATTAAAATCCAATCTGACAATCTCTTCCTTTTAATTGTTATATTTAGACCATTTACATGTAATATAGTTATTAATATGATTGGATTTGGGGCTACCATTTTATTATTTGTTTTATGCTTTTCCTTTCTGTTTTGTTATTTTTGTTCCAATTTTCCTGCTTTTTTATTATTTGTATATTTTTTATTATTCTATTATAACTTTACTAGTTTTTTGGCTGTATCTCTTTCAATTATTATTATATGGGTTTCTCTAGGAAATACAGTATATATACCTAAATTTTCATGGTTTACTCAGAGTTAATATTTTACTACCTTAAGTAGTACACAGACACTTTCAACCATTTAGGCCTCTTGACCCTTCCTCCTTTATATTATAGATGTCATTTGTATTATGTGTACATTTGAAAACTCCAATAGGCAATGATATGATTTTTGCTTTCACTCAGTCATACAGATTTAAAGAAACTTGAGGAAAGAAAAATAAACGTTTTTTGTTTTGTTTTTGTTTTGTTTTGTTTTGAGGAAGATTAGCTCTGAGCTAACATCTGCTGCCAATCCTCCTCTTTTTGCTGAGGAAGACTGGCCCTGAGCTAACATCTGTGCCCATCTTCCTCTACTTTCTATGTGGGATGCCTACCACAGCATGGCTTGCCAAGTGGTGCCATGTCCGCACCCGGGATCTGAACCGATGAACCCTGGGCCACTGAAGCAGAATGTGTGCACTTAACCACTGTGCCAGCAGGCTGGCCCCTGAAGTTTTATATTAACCTAGTTATTTACCATTTCTCTGCTCTGCCTTTATTCCTGAAGTTCTAAGTTTCCCTCTGGTATTATTTCCCTTCAGCGTGAAGAAATTCTTTTACAATTATCTTAAAACTGGTCTCTTGATGACAAATTCTCTTAGTTTTCTTTCATTTGAGAATGTCTTTATTTAGCCTTCATTCCTGAAGACTATTTTTCTAGATATAGAATTCTGGGTTGACAGATGTTTTCTTTCAGCACTTTAAAGATTTTGTTCCACTGTTTTCTGTCTCCATGGTTTCTGATGAGAAATGTGCTGTCATTCAAATCATTGTTCACCTATGTGTCCCCATATGGCATTTTTCTCTAGCCAATCTCAAGAATTTTTCTTTACCTCCTGTTTTCAGCAGCTTAATTATGATGTGTCTTTATGTGGTTTTCTTTGCGTTTATTCTATTTGAGTTTCACCAAGCTTCTTGAACCTGTGAATTTATGCTTTTTATTAAATTTATGAAGTTTTTAGCTATCATTTCTTCTGACGTTTTTCTGCATCAATCTGTCTCTCCTCTTCTTCAGAACTCCAATGGCATAAAAGTTAGAACTTTTGATGTCGTTCCACAGATCCCTCAGATTCTGTTCACTTTTTTCCTAATTGTTTTTCTCCTTGTTCTTCAGATTGAGTACATTCTACTGATCTATTTTCAAGTTTATCGACTCTCTCTTTGTCATCTCCTTTCTGCTGTTAGCCCATCAAATTAATGTTTTAATTTCATGTTTTATATTTTTTCAGTTCTAAAAATTTTCTATTTGGTTCTTTTTTATAGTTTCTATTTCTCTGCCAAGAAGTTCTTCTTTCCATTTATTTCAGGTGTGTTTACCATTAGCTTGTGAAGCATAGTTACCACACTGCTTTAAAATCTGTCTGATAATTCCAACATCTGGGTCATCTTGGAGTTGGCATTAGTTAATTGTCCTATGAAAACTGATCATACTTTCCTGTTCTTGTGTGTGTGTGGTGTTAATTTTCTTTTTATTGAGAGATAATTGACACGTAATGTTATATTAGTTTCAGGTGTATAACATAATGATTTGACATTTTTTCCTGTTCTTTTTATGTCAAGTAATTTTAGATTATATCCTGGTCATTTTTAATATTATTTTGTAATATTAAAGTTTCATGTCCAATTAAAGTCCTCTGAAGAATGTTGATTTTTTTCTTTTCATTACAGCAGGCAATTATCCCATTTAGGTTCACACTGCTAGTTGTGCTTCACCTTCTGTGGTCAGGAGCTTCCCTCTCTATACTGTTCTCAGAGACCTTGCTGTGCTGGTCTGGGTCTATCCCATGCAAGCACAGTTCAAGCATGAGCCCATGATTTGTATGGGTTTATACACAGAACTAGGTGACCCCCTTCCAGTTCTCTCCTTACGAGTCCTCCCACACTCTGAGGCCCTCCGGGCCACCTTTTCTGGTTTCTCTGGCCAGAAAGATGGAATTTCAGTTGGAATTTTAGTTGCCTACACTGCCACCAAAGTGCAGCTCCACAACCAGGGCCCACCTTCAGAGCAAAGCTGAGAGAGGAAAAGTATGAGGATCACACACACACAGACATACTCTTCAGTCTCCATTTCCTGGTTCTTCTGTCCAGAAAGATGGAGTAGCTACCACAATTTTAGCCTCTCGTTCCCCCACCACACAGTTTTGCAACTGGTACCTGCCCACAGATCAAAGCAATGAGAGAAAAGAGAAAAAGAATTTAAAAACCAAGAAACTCACCTCTATGTGGCTCACTTCTCCAGGTTTTGGTTTCTCTCTACAATTCATCTTCTTTTGTTTACTTTCAAGATCCTCATGTAGTTGCTTTTTATGTAGTGTCCAGAGTTTTTAGTTGTAATCCATAGGAGACAGAAGTGGGCTTATTTCATATTGGACAGAATCAAAAATCTTGCTTGTTATTATGCTTGAATTACTTAATTAAAAGCAAAAATGTTCTGGCTTATTCAGCCTGATACAGAATCCATTTTGGAGTCTCTCATGTCTTCTGTCAAATATAATTTCTTCCAGGATTAAAGCAGGTTGGATAATATTCCTTGAAATGAGATGGTTGGGATGGTACACAGAAAAGTTAAGAACCACTGATCTGACAAGCTATGGTTCATCTTCAGTTAGTTCTGGCCACTCTGTTAGCCAAAGATCAGCAGAAACACATTCAGCTGGCCACGTCACTAGGGTTTGGGCCAGTGTTGATTTTTTAAAATGCTTTTCTCAACAAGCTTAGTCTCTTAAGAGAATTAAAAAATTCTGTTTTCCTCTGTTTTCTATGTCTTAAGACCTACTAGGTTGCGTTGTCTGTGTGCCTGGGGATACCAAGCAGTTCACCAAACAAACAAAGAAACAAAAAACTAAATGAATCCTTGATTGACTCCCAAGAACTCAGGTAAAGAAGAGAGCCTTTTCATGCCTTTGCACAGTCCCTTTTAGCCTGTGTTCAGGTTTTGTTTCTTCACCTGCACAGATGCAAGAAAGGAAGGTACATGATGGGGGAAGAGAAAACTCTCTCTGTATCCTCAGTCAATCAAATTCAGTTAGCAAACCCCACCAACATTGGATAAGTCATCCAGTGCTCACTCTCCGATGCGTGGCAACACATGGGTGGGTCTGAGTCCTGAGAGAGCCAGCTCCTGAGGAACCCCTCCTGCAGCCTTGAGGAACGGCTGAATAGTCTCAAGCCCCCTTTATGCAGTCGTCACCGTCACAATTCCCCAAACTCTGTGGTAGGTACTTTCAAATATCTCATTTCATGAGCAAAGACTTATCTGGCTGCCAATTTGGGGCCTTACATGGCCCAGGGCCACTTCACAGTTGAAAAATCTGGTTGGTCTAAAATGAAAGTTGACAGCCAACGTGTGGAGTGGTCTGGGAGAAATTTTTTTTTTTACCAAAGATCCTTGAATTTATTGCTTATGCAAAAAGGCTCCACCTTCGGCTCAAGGTTCTCCAGGAAAATCAGCCTTTGGCAGAGTCCACATTGTCAACAGCCTTTCCAGTGTCCTGATATGTCTGCTATATAAGGAAGGACCTAAAACCCAAAGTCCAGTAAGTAGAATTTCTATATCTATGCCATATTGTCATCAAGCCCTGCTATAGACTGGATGTCTGTGTGCCCCTAAACCTGATATGTTGGAACCTAATCCCCAATATGATGGTATTTGGAGGTGAGGCCTTTGGGAGGTGATTAGGTCATGAGGGTAAAGCCCTCATGAATGGGATTAGTGCCCTTATAAAAGAGATCCCAGAGAGCTAGGTCACCTGTCCCACCATGTGAGGACACAGCAATCTATCAACCAGGAAACAGGCGCTCATCAGACATCAGATCTGCTGGGGACTTGATTTTGGACTTCCCTGACTCCAGAACTGAGAGAAATAAATGTTTATTGTAGTGACCCAGTCTATATATTCTGTTACAGCAGCCGCAACGGACTAGCCCAGTCCCATCTTTAATAGTCAAAATAAGGCGTTCAGTCACAGATGCCCAGGAGTCCTTTCTTCCTCCCTCATGGCTGATAGCTTCACAACACACGGGACACAAAACTGGGGTAGGAAAGCTATTTAACCTTTCATTCAGTCAGCAAATACTTACAGACTGCATGCTTTGTGCTAGATACATTATTAGGCCCTAGGGACAAAACTGTATACAAGACAGGAAATCACTGAACCCTCATGGAGCAGACAACCCACCGGGAGGCAGGTCATAACAAGCAAGTAGGGTGACTACAGATTGTGACAAGTGCTATAGTGCCATGAAGGAAATGAACTGAATCCTGAGTTAGGGTAATTGGGGAAGCCCCTTCAGACAGAGTGGTCAGAGAAGGCCTCTCCGAGGGGGTGAACTTCAAGCTAAGGCCTGACGGAAGAAAAGGAGCTGGCCAGGAAGAGGATTTCAGAAGGAATGCCAAGTATCAAGGCCCAGAGGCAGAAAGGGTCTTAGTGTGCTTGAGGAACAGAGAGGAGGCCGGTGTGGCTGGCATGTGGTGACTGACAGGGGAATGAAGGGAAAGGATGATGGAGGTGGGGCAGGTCACGTAGCATCATTCAGGCCACAGCAGCCATCTGCATTCTCATTGCCACAGGAAGCCACTGAAGGATTTTAAGCAGGAGAATGATGTGATCTGATTTCCATTTTAAAAGCTGCTGTACAGAAAATGTACCAAAAAGGGGCAAAAATAGAAGGAACAGGAAAACCAGCCAGGAGGCTGCAGGAGCCACCCAGGAAAGACACAGTGATGACTTAGACTGGGGCCGGGCCTATGGGCGTGCAGAGAAGTGAACAGGTTTGACACGTATTTTGGAAGTAGAAGTAACAAGCCTTAGAGGACATCAGGGATGACTCCTGGATTTGGGGCCTAAGCAGGGAGATGACGAGT
Organism: Equus przewalskii; assembly: GCF_037783145.1. NCBI lineage: Eukaryota > Metazoa > Chordata > Mammalia > Perissodactyla > Equidae > Equus > Equus przewalskii. The sequence goes on from NW_027228758.1 coordinate 505,958, forward strand.
AGATCGTGTATCCTTTACCGGAATGGGGAAGACTGAGGAGAAAGAGGTTCGGGAGTGGGGAATTAAGAGCTACTAGAGAGCCGAGTAGAGATGTCAAGCAGCTAATTGGATGACAAGTTTGGAGTTTAGGGGAGTCATGAGCCCATTCTTGTTGTTAGTGCCATCAAGTCAATCCCAGCTCCTAATGACGTCGTGGACAGCAGAGTGGAACCCTGCCCCGTCTCTTTGCGCCATCCTCTCACCTCCCAGTGCTCTATCAGACGATGCTCTGCTGCTGTTCATAGGGTTTTCATGGCCAATCTTTTGGGAAATGGGTGGCCAGGTCCTTCTTCCTAGTCTATCTTAGTCTGAAAGCTCCACTGAAACCTGTCCACCATGGGGGACCCTGCTGGTGTTTGAAATGCCAGTGGCAGAACTTCAACATCACGGAAACACCCAGATGCCATCAGTGTGACAAGTGATGAATAAATTAAAAGCAATAGAATATATTGGAGTATATGAGGAAGCCATTTGATTTAAAAGTAATTTAGCCTGACCTTGTTTTTCCAGAAAGGCCTGACATGGCCTGTTGAGCATGCATCGTACATCTATCTGCTTTAAACATTTACAATGTCTCAAAGCCAAGAATGATGCCCTTAAAGACAGGGATGTTGCCTCCCCCATATCAGATTTCTTTAAGGATAAGCATTTCTTCCCAGAAACTAAGGATTAATTACTGACCTGCTTTAATGCATCTTGTGACCACTGACCTGTTGACCAGTGACTCGCTGTGCTAGAAAAGCATCTGGTGACAGCAGTAAATGAGATATTCCTGTCATATGTGAAGGATGCTCTTTCTTCCAAGGTGGTATATAACCAGTGTGCACACCCCACTTCTTTGGAGAGCTTCCTTCCTTGGTAGAAAAGTTCTCCCAAGCTATTCCTCAAATTGGCTCGTAATAAACCATCCCAATTTTGATTTATAGATTGATTATGGATTATTTGCATCGACACAAACAACAGGCAGGTGGAAACGAACCTGGGCCATGGTGGTGAGTGTGCTGGATTTTAACCACTAGACCATCATACACCCATAAGCCCTTCAACAGTATGTAAAGCCATGGAAGAAGAAATGGTCCTCTAGGAAGAGGATCAGGATAGAGGGAAGAAGAAGATGCAAGTTCCAGCCACAGGGCTGCAACATTTGGAAGTTGGAGAGAAGAGTGAGAAAAAGAGACTGAGTGCCTGATGCGGTAGGAGGAAGGCCAGAGTATGTTGTCACGGAAGCCACGCAAAGAGAACGTTTCCAAGAAGGAGTAGTCATCCATGAGCAATGGCACTGAAAGGCTGAATGCAAAGGGACACAACATATTCTTTGGATTTGTCAACATGGAGGATGTAGTAACTTCAGTTTCTCCATCAGTGAAATGGGTTGTTCTGAAGATTATGGATTATAGAGAGTCTATATACCAGACATCATCAGCCTGAATTCAAATAATTTTGCTTTTGCAATGATATTCTGTCAGTGATTGTCAAACTTTACTGTTTATTAGAACCACCTGGATGGCTTGTTAAAATACAGTTTTTCTGATTCACCAGGTCTGAGAATTTGTATTCCTAACAATATTCCAGGTGTTGCGGAGCCTCCACTTGTTTGACAAAGAGGAAGCTATAGTCTTTTCCAGGGGTTATCTTTGGCTCTTGTTTTTGAGAATCCCCATGTCGCCTATATGCCCACGAGAAGCCCTGGTTACTGCTTGCTACTTTAGCCCACTAGCAAAAGGTAGACTGAAATACCCTTTGAGCTAGGCCGTGCAGTTTCTGTTCCACACAGCCCGTCGGAGATAGCACTCTGACCAAGTCAACCCTGCCTGCTGACCTCCAGCCCAGCAACAGGCAGCCAGGCACCTGCCGCCAGAGCTAATAATGGAACCACAGATCCACACTCAGCAGAGCTGGAAATGTGTCAGTAGCACTGGTGTCAGTTTCTTGGCTTAAACCCCAGAAGATATAAAGTCCTGAAGGAATAAACTCCAGTCGACTGACTCCTAAAGGACCTGGTGTAGATCTCTGGAGGTTTCCTCAGACAGTAAAACTTTAGTGCAATCGAAGGGAACACACTCCACCTCCATTAAACCCAGTCAGAGCCATCCCACAGCAAAGCCGCCTGGCTCTGCAAGTGCTAAGCTCTTTCTATCCATAAATATACTCTCCTCCAGAGTCACCCCCCTCCCCCTCTGCCTTCACTCACTCTCAGGGCATATAACATACACTGTTGAAGGGGCTCCTCTTCAGGCCTTTGAGTTGAGTCTGGGTCACTGGCCCCAAATCCATTTTCCCTTATGGGGATTTTCCTCTTGGGAACCCAATTGTCCTTTCTTGAAATCTAAGTTTGGCTGGGCCTTCCCAATCCATCAGCCATGTTTTCGTAGCCTTAAATCTCAGTGGGGTCAGTTCCCGTTTCCTCTGTTTTGTGGGAGGGGTCAGTTTCTGAATAAATTTGTGGCTACAGAAAGGTACAAGGAATTCCACCAGAATGCACCAACCACAGCAACCAAGCCCCAGCAGTGAGTAGATACCCTGGGGGAGGGGCACTGTTGAACTCTTCTCAGCAAGAGCTCCAGGCCCTGCCCAGGCCTGTAAAACACTTAGCATATACATGGGACAGACTTTCACTAAATGGTAGCTGTTACCATGATTGCCTGTTCCTACCTACAACCTCATCCTTCTCCCCAAACCAGTTTCCCCTCAGGCTTTTCCTACTCATCCCAGAGCCACAGCCCTAATCTTAGCCCTCATTTCTTCACACCCAGATCCTTCCCACATCTGACTCCCTAATCTGTCTTCCCACAGTATCCCACTCCCCGAGGCCATTTTCTTGCACAAGAAACAATGGTTCCCTATTTGTAATCACCCGAACTTCTCATCCTGGCCTGCAAACCCTTCTCCCTAACCTACCCGATCTGAGCATTTACTCCCCCAAATTCATTCAAATATATATTGAATGCCTTCAGGGCACTGCAGCCATGAAGATGAGCAAGATGTTGCTGTTCTCAGTGAACTCACAGGATATAAAAAGAAGCAAATGGGCAATAAGCCAATTCCGAAACCATGTGACAAGGCACAGGCTGCTGGAACCCAGAGGTAACCAGGCAGCAGGCTGATTGAGAGTGGAGAAAAGGCATTTTAGGCAGAAGAAACTACATGTGCAAAAGCGTGAGGGGGTTGAGAAGTAGGACACGCTCAGGTTACTGCAGGCCATTCCGCATGACAGAGCAAAGCACTGCAGGGTGTGGACTGGTAAGTTTTCCGGATGAACAGGGAGGCAGGAGGAGGACTTTGAATATTAATAGATATTAATGGAAGCTTAGATTATCCTAAATGCAGTTAATAGAAGACATTAATAGAAGCTTAGAATTATCCTAAAAGCAATGGGAATATTTGAAGGATTTTCAATAGAAGAGTAAATGTTAATTTTTAAATTCAGGTTTGGAATTGTTCTGATTCACGGATAAGTCTAAATAAGGGACATGTTTATAATGTGTTTTAAAGATCTTACAGTACAGAGAAATCACGTTTGTGAACTGTACCTCCTAAATTTCTCTTGAATCTACGTTTTTCTTTTCCATTCCCGTTGCTTCTGCTTATTGAGGCCCTTACCACTTGTTGCTCATCTCCCAGATTGCTGCCACACCCTCTTCCGTGGTTTTGCTGCCCCTCCATCTTGCCCTCTAAGCGAACAGGAGTGATGAGCATAGCTTCAATTACACCATATACATCAGTGTCCATCCTATACAAAACAACACTTAGCTAGCCTATCAGGAATGCAAAACTAAAGCCTTTACTAGTATAATGTCCCTTTACTTGCAGAATACTGTGTATCTTCAAAGAATCCGTATGAACTCATTCCTCACAGCGATGACAAGCTCAAAGAAGCAAGATAGCTTCCAGTCAGAATAGGACAATCCAAGTGAATTCTGCCTCTTCTCGTGGAATGGATTATATTACCTATTAAAATTATACGCACTGAAAAAATTTTCAGTAGATTAACACGTAAACAAGGTACAAAATTCAAATACTATAAGCCAGTAAAAAGTAAGCTTCTTCCCATGCCAGCGACCAGGTTCCCTCTGCCCCCTTGTCCCTCCCCAGAGGCAGCTAATGTTCAGGTCTCCTGTGAACTCTTCCAGAGATGTTCTAGGTAGACAAATGGTCATGTTTTATCATGCTGTTTTGCATGTTCATACACATTAATACACAGAGGTACATAGTACAAAGCCATCTTTCTTCTTCATGACAGCACAGAACTTCACTGTTTGGCTGTACCACTTTGTATTTAGCCAATATAGTATTTAGAGGCCTTTACAGGCATATTACATCCTTGCACATATGTCATTTTTGCTCTTGTGTAAGTACAAGTGTAGGATAAACTTCTAGATGTGGAATTGCTGAGTCAAACTGAAGCATTTTCTTTGTTTTGTTTTTTTTAAAGATTGGCACCTGAGCTAATATCTGTCGCCAATCTTTTTTTTTCCCTTCTCACCAAAGCCGCCCAGTACATAGTTGTGTATTTTAGATGTGGGTCCTTTTGGTGGTGCCATGTGGGAGGTCGCCTCAGCATAGCCTGATGAGCGGTACCAGGTCTGCGCCTGGGATTCGAACGGGTGAAACCCTGGGCTGCTGAAGCGGAGCACGAACTTAATCACTCGGCCATGGGGCCAGCCCTTAGAGATTTTTTTAAACTACTTTTTATATAATAAAAGTAACACCTATATAGTAAAACAAAATTTTAATCAGTTCAAAAAAATATACAATGAAAAGTCTCCTTTCCACCTCAGACATCCAGCTCCACTCTCCTCAGTGAACCACTGTTAATAGAAAATCTTCTATGTATAAGCAAGTGTGTGTGCACACACATGTATGTGATGTTTAGATTACGCTTACATTTTAGAAAGAGAAATTCTGTGCTAGCTTAAGGGGGGAGACTAAAGAGAGGGCAAGATGGAGGGGCAGCAAAACCAACGAAGAGGGTGTGGCAGCAATCTGGAAGATGAGCAACAAGTGTTAAAGGCCTAAACTAAGCAGAAGCAATGGGAATGGAAAAGAAACATAGATTCAAGAGAAATGTAGGAGGCACAGTCAATAGGATTTCATAAGTATTTGGACATGGAGGTGAGGAAAGGAGAGGAGTCCTTGTTAGCTCCCAGGTTTCTGAGCTTAGTCACTGGGTGGATGGTGGTGGTGCCGCCCACTAAGACTAAGACTTCAGGAGAGGAAGAGATGTTAGGGACAAGGTGATGGTTTCATTGTTTGGTATGCTGAATTTAAAGTGCCTATAAAACATCCAATTGAAGATTCCTATAGGCAGTTGGACAGAGATCTGGGTCAGAGATACAGATCTGAGAGTTACCACACATAATTAATTCACAGTTGAAACCAAGAAATGGATGAAATCACCCAGGGAGAGAATGTAGAGTGAGAAAAGATGAGGGCTGAGGACTGAATCCTGGGGAACATCAACAATTAAGTGAGGGACAGAGAAAGAGGACCCTGCAAAGGAACTAGAGAGCAGGCAGCCAGAGAATGTGGAAGGAAACCAAGATAGAATTTTGTCCTTTAAACCACAGGACTGGGAGTCTAAAGAAAGAGAAAACAGTGAATGAGGGCAAATGATTTGGAATTGAACAGACCTGGGTGTGAATCCTGGCTTTGCCACTTACCAGCAACGACACCTATGGCACATCACTAGAACTTTATAAACATTTGTAAAAAGAGGTTAATAATATTATTTATCTAATAGAGTTATTGTGAGGATTAAATTGGATAATGCAGGGGCCGTCCAGGAGCACAGTGTTTAAGCGCGCACGTTCTGCTTCGGTGGCCTGGGGTTGGCCAGTTCAGATCCCGGGTGCAGACACGGCACCACTCAGCAAGCCATGCTGTGGTAGGTGTCCCACATATAAAGTAGAGGAAGATGGGCACGGATGTTAGCTCAGGGCCAGTCTTCCTCAGCAAAAGGAGGAGGATTGGCAGCAGGTGTTAGCTCAGGGCTAATCTTCCTAAAAAAAAAAATTGGATAATGTATATAAAGCTGTTAGCATAGTGTCTAGCACATAATAAACTATCAATAAATGCTAACTAATAAGAAGAAGGAAAATAAGCACTGAAAAGGACCCATTCAATTTAAAACTAATGACCCTACCACAGTAATTTCAGAGATGCAATAAGGATATAAATCCAAATAAAATATACTGAAGAGTGTATGAGAGGTAAAAAAGTGGCCAAGTAGCTGGGCAATGAAGATAAAATGAGAAATTAGCTGTGCCAGAGAGAAACTGGGAATTGATAATAATGTTCCACCCCCCGCCCTTTTTTTTTAAATAGGTGGGGGAGTCATGTATGTTACTAGGCTTTGGGGAACAACTAGAGAGAGGCAAGTTAAAAATTCAAGAGACAGAGCAGGTGATAGTAGGATTGAGAAAGGACCACTTCCATCTGTCACTTCCATTGACTCCTTCCTACGGTGCCGCCTGCTGAACACCATCACTAGTTCAGCCTTTCTGAAAGACAACTTTGCAAAGGTCACATCCTCTACCTTTTTGTCCCTGTTCCAAAGCCTTTCAGGAATTCCTGTTGTCTAAGGAATATTATTCAAATGCCTTCCCAACATTCAAGGCCCTCCATAATCTTGCTCCAGCCTACTTTTACAATGTTTTCTCTTCCTATAAACTGTGGACTCTTCTCCCGTTGAATTTCTCTCTTCACCCCTTCAGGGGTCTCCCTAAAATAGCCTCTTTCCTCATCTTCACTTATCTTTCACCTGTGTCCTACTATAGGTCAACTCAAGTCTCACTCCCTCCCGAAAGCATTTCCTGCAACACTACATTTTTCCGTGATCACCTCTTCCTTTCTAACTCCCCCTCCCCTAGAATTAAAGTAGAGGTTGCAGGCCAGCCCATGAAGTGACTTTTGTTTGTTTGTTTTATTTGAATTATCTTCCAAATTTACAAATCAGAAATTTTCCCATAAAAATGTGAATTTCTATGACTAACAATAATGTGCAACTGAAATCTCACAAGGTTGTAACCTATCATAATCTAAATTTTAAAAAAATGTGAATTTCTAGGTTCTCTTGAAAAATCAGAAGAAGTGGTAACACTGGGTCTGCATTCCCTCCTGGCAAAAATGGGCTGGAGTTGAGTGGTGACAACTGGCCCTTTGTTAGGGCAGGCACTCTCAGGTTTACTCTTACACCTGGCTTGCTATACTCACATACACGCATGCCTGGCTCATGTAAGCATTTGAATTTGTAACCCCAGCTCTAAACCATGGCTGGACACTTTGACATAGACTACCTGGTAGTTATTTATCTTGATATTTATCATGTCTTCCAGAAGAGTTTCACATCTTCTGCTTAATTTGGGATTCCCCACAAAGCCTAGTGCAGCAACCTAAACATAGGAGGATATTGAATGGAAGGTACATGAAGAGGATGATGATGATGATGATGATGATGATGATGATGAGAACCCAGTCTGCCTTTTCTTAACTACCCCATCACCCAACAAAACCACAATTATCCCATTCCAAAAGTAAATACCAAGAAAAAAATTCTACATGAGGAAATAAAACAGGCTCAGAAAGCAATGGGAGTGAAGAGGGCAAGGCAGCCCTAGGAAAGGTGATGTCAGCGACACCAGCCCAGGCCTTGCAGCTGGAGCAGGAAGGTCAAAGTCACCCGCTCTAGTTAGCAGGCATTTGTGAGTCCTGTGTAAGGCTTCTTACCAGAAGGCTCTGTTGGTCCCTATTTCCACACTCAAGCCAGACAGCTGAGACTCAAAAGCAGGAGGAAAAAGAGGAAGGATGATGGATAGTGGGGATGAGCTCCAGGTTGGAGAAGAGGCTAGCTACTCATGTGGCAATCACCCTCTCTGTTCTCTAATGTGGGAAGTACTGACAGAGGGCTACTTCCAACCTGTGGAGCCCACAGAGTTGCCTAGAGCTTCAGAGTGAGGGATAGGTCAGGATTCGAATTCAGATCATATGACTCCACAGTCAACATACCCCACCACTACACAAAGAGAGGAGGATTTACCATGGAGCTAATTAAGCTTGACCTTCAGGGCCTCTTACTCACACAAGCCCCCTTCCAGGCTCTGGGCAGCACCTCGGCAATGTGTTCATGCGGTCATTACAAAACTTGCAAAAGTAAGATCTTTTAATAGCAAATGGTTCGGAGCCCTGTTTCTTTTTACTCAGACTCTCCAATACCTTCCCCTTGTTGGGCATTTTTGGGGATCTGGCTGAGAGGAAGTTGAGTTGGGATACAATTATTTTGGGTCATGTTTATGTAGCTTACAATCCCTTTCATCAGAGTTAAGTTATTGCTAGACATGCAGATATAGAAATGGCTTTCAAGTATACCTGTGTTACCCACTGGGCAGACTCATCTAGCATTACGACCCAAATTTGTAGGCCAGAGGTCATATCTTGAGGTAAGTGGCACGTAGACTGTGGAGGAGAGACAGGGTTTAAAATGTATGAAGTCAGAAGCTAGTCTGTGGAAAATTCTTCCAAACATCACCCATGTGAAATTTTAAGTGGAGGATTCAGTTATTGACTAGTACCTGGTATGGTAGCAAGCATCCAAGATGGCCCCAGTGGTCTCTGCCTCCCGTTACTCATGCCCTTGCTTAGTACCCTCCCAAATTATGTCAGGGCTGATGTGTGATCAATAGAATATGGAAGAAGTGGTGGTGTGTCACTTCCAAGGCTAGATCATAAAAGCACTGCAGCTCACAGCTCTGCCTTGGTCTTCCCCTTTCTCTCACTCTGGAGGAAGCCAGCTACCCACATCCTGAGAAGCCCCACCATGAGAAACTGAGGTCTCCTGTGAATAGCTAAATGAGTGAGCTTGCAAACAGATCCTCAAGCTCAGGTCAAGCTTCATATGACTTGTCGACCTGGCCAACAACTTAATTACAACCTCATGAGAAACCCCGAGCCAGAACCACCCAGCTAAACTGCTCCTGAATTCCTGACTCACAGAAACTGTGAGATAATAAATGTTTGTTGTCATCCCACTAAATTTTGGCATAATTTATTATGTAGCAATAGATAACAAGAAAAAATGGTAGCTCTCTTCTGGTCAAGAATATATTCAATAATTCAATAATAATTCAACAAAGTCTTAGCGCTTATATATGTAAGGAACTTGATAGAAGTTTCCCTAAATTTGACAACAATCTTAGAATTTTCATGACATTACCATAAGTTGTGAGGTTGAAAGAAACTTTTCTAAACTATTATTGATAAAATTATTCTTATTAAAGATGCCAGAGGAAAGACTGATTCTTTTAAATTTTTACTTATTTATTTATTTATTGGTGAGGAAGATGGTCCCTGAGCTAACATCTGTGCCAATCTTCCTCTCTTTTGTATGTGGGATGCTGCCACAGCATAGCTTGACCAGTGGGGTGTAGGTCCGCACCCCGGGTCCGAACCCACAAACCTTGGCTATTGAAGCGGAGCGTGCAAACTTAACTATTACACCACTGGGCCAGTCCCTGATTTATTTTTTATTCTCTTTATAGAAAATATTACAAAGTTGTTGTCATATGAAGGAGCAATCAAAGAATATGCAGCTAAGTATCTAGAAAAATATATTATAGAAGTTTATAGAGTTCATTTGTAAAAAAAAAGACAACTTTTTTTGTTTAAATGTATATGGTACAGTTTTTTTTCACTGTAATTTGTTGTGATTTCCTTTCCTAGTCTAAATAGATATTCACTTTTGAATTTAATTTTGTCTCAATAATTTTGCATTCTTTTTCTAGAGGCTTCTATAAAACCTTTGCTCTCACATTGGACATCATAAAATGTTCTGTCAGTTATTTACTGACAAGGTCTAGAGGCTGTTTCATTTAGATTCAAAGTGGGATGTGAGTAGAGGGACCCTGGCATTGTGCCCGTGGTCTAGGTACTCTACCCCCTTATAATATACAAGGGTCAAGCCCACATGCACCCCTGAGAATTCTGTTTGTATCAGTGGAGGGATCCCCACGTGGACTCTTCCCAGGCCTTGAGAGGATCTCCGACTAGTTCTGCTTTTAATAGCCTCAGGCTTTTACTTTCTGACCTCTTCAAAGTCTCTATTACTCTTTTACTTTTCTTTTTCCGCCTTAGGAGATACTAATGAAACTGAAACATGATTATTTCCATCAAAAAGGAATTGGTGAAACTTATTGCAGAACAGCGCCTGACCATAGTATGGCAGCTGTTAAAAAGAATAAGGTAGGCCTTTAAGCACTTATGACCGTGAAAAGATAGTCAAGATACATTGCAAAGTGGGAAAAAAGCAAACTACAAAACAATATGCATAGTATTAGCTTGTTCTTATCTTGAAAATGCTGTATTTCATTCATTCTAAGATGCACATTCTTTCAAATTTTACTATGTCTGATCAATGACCTATCAGAGTTTTTTGGCATTTTTTTTTCTTGTTGAGGTCTGTAAATAAGATGCATCTTTCAAGCAATGATACCTGAGATTTGATGAAATATGATATAACTATATATAGCATACCCGTCAGACCAGGACTGCAGCTTGGAAAGCCGCGGGCTGGAAAAGCCTTCAGCTGTTTCGAAAGCCCTCAAATTGAGAAACGCTCGGTATTGCGGCACAAACAGAAATCGGCTACGAGGACCCCGCTCGCTGGGTCTGGCTGACATGGAAATCACAGAAGCATCGCCTTGTAAGGCAGGGATTGCAGTGGGCCAGGGTTCTAATTTTGCGGCTTCTCAACATTTCGTTCTCCGTTGAAAGGAGCTAAGCGCCCAAGTGTGAGGAGCTCAGGAACCGCTCGCCCGCTGCACGGGTCGCGGTGGGCGCGGGCGGACCCCGGGGTCGCGGTGGGCGCGGGCGGGCAGGAGGCCAAGGGGGCGCCCTCTGCGAGGTGGGTCGGCGCTGCGGCCGAGGCGGGTCCGGAGGAGCCGGGACCGGAGGCGGGGCGGGGCTCGCGCTGGCGGGTCGGTCGGCGGGTCTCCGTCCGTCCGCGTCCAGAAAGCTGGGGGAACAGACGCCCGAGCAGGGAGGTGGTTTCTCAGGGGTGAGATGAATGGAGACCTACACTTCCTGGTCTCTATGTTTCTGTGTTATTTACATTTTAAAAGACCACTTCTATGTATCTTATAATTGGAGAAAAAAGGTAGACGTTCAAATGGGAAAATGCGGACGGGCAGCAGTGAAGCGGGGAGGCCCTGCCCGCGTCTTGCTGTTTTGCGCCCTAACCCTCGGGAAGGTTTTAAGGAACATGAATTGTTTTTCCAATACAAAAATTTGTTTTAAGAAATAAAACTCTCCCCAAGCCCAATTTCACTTCTTCAAATAAAAGTAAATGTCAAAATCTTTCAACACTGCGTGGGAAAAGTAGTTTATTTCTAAATTAAATGTATACGCGGTTCGGACGATTTATTCATCAAGCACTTTGGTAAGAATAAACAGCGCCTACTGTCCGACAGACACAGTTCTCGCAGCTTCCTCGCTTATTACCTCATTTGCTTAAAAAATTTTTTTTAATTGAAGATGGTTTTAAGAAACTCGTTAACTTCCTAAAACGCGTTCCCTGGCAACGAAGGGACCCGCGGCCTCGCGCGCCGCTCTCCCGTGACCCGGTGACCGGGCAGCCATCTTAGGCATCGCCTCACAAAGGGGACTACATCTCCCAGAATCCTCGCGCGCGCGTCGTGCTGGCACTTCCACTGGCCGGGTCTGAGCGCGGAGCCCGGAGCCGGGCGCCATCTTTGACGCTGGCAGTCGGGGTTCCTGCTGGTGGTGTTGCTGTGAGGACGGCGGGCGGCAGCGGCTAAGAAAGGAGAAGGACGTGACAGCGAGCCGGAGTCGGAGATAGTGTCGTCGGTCCGGTAAAGTTCTGTTCTCTGGTAACTAGACCCGTTTTTTGATTCCCGGGTGGCTCGGGGCCGGGGAGGTGGGCGAGAGGGCGAGGGGAGTGGCCGCGGCCTCCCCTCGCCCGGGTGCGGCCCAGCCCGGGGAGTCGAGCGGCCCCGGGGCCCGCCGCGCCGCCCCTCCCTTCGCGGCCTGGGCGCGGGCGGTTCTCCGCGTCGGCTCCCGGGAGCCGGCGCCGTGGTGCTGGGGGCCCGCGCCGAGCCGAGCGCCGGAGCCGCCCCGCCGCCCCCGCTCGTCCTCGGCTCCTCGGCGGCCCGGCCCGCCCTCGCCACCGCCCCGGCGCGGCCTCCGCCCCCGGCGCAGCCTCCGGCCCCGGCGCGGCCTCCGCCCCCGGCGCGGCCTCCACTCCCGGCGCGGCCCGCGCGGAGGCCGCGGAGCTCCTCGGCCTCAAAACGTCTGGGAACGAAAGCGGGCTTAACTCCTGATCCAAACGGTGGATCGGAGATGCAGCGTGTGTCCTTGTTTTTTAGTTTCACTCTCGAAGCGTCTTTTTAGCCACCCGCATGTAAAAATCGCAGTCCTTTTAGTTAGAGCGGAAAGGGCTCAGCTAGCGCCTGCTGCTAATGACCAGTATGTGGAGTCTGATTCAGCTTTCCAGAGTTGACTTTTTGGGTTGTATTGGCAAATCACAGTCCTAAATGATGAATGTCGAATGATGCACTATGTTTTTGTTTAAATGAAATTTCCTGAAAATAATTAATTTCAGAGTTAAGGGAAATCGATGTTGTTATCATGAGGCGTCATAAAAATACGTATTTTAAAAGCTGAAGGCATTTCAAGCAGACGTGGTTCTTGATGAAGCAGAAAGAACATGGCCCGCGATCTGGAAGACCTGGCCACTAGCTCCCGCGGACCAGCTCTGTGACTCTGGGAAAGTGGCCTCGGTGCTTTTTTCTATGATGTGAGGCGATTGGACTGTTTGAATTCAGAACTCGGAAAGTTGGAAGGGATTTTAAAGCCCTCTAAACAAGAGTTTGGGAATGTTCTTCATTGCTGTCACTTTTTCTCCAGAAATAACCTGGCTTGGAAATCCTTGGTCCACAGGGAATCCGACTCCCCATAGAAATCGGAGAAAAGGTAATGCAAGTCCAGAGGAACAGCTGTATTTCTGCTTGAGCAATAAACCCGCTAACAGATTTTGGTACGAACTTTGGAGCCCTAAAGAGAATGAGTATATGTACCTTAAGTGTGGCAGTGTCCTCGCTCTCTCCTAGCAGGAGATGCAGCGCTTTTAGTAGTGCCGGGATTCTGGGATGTGTTCCTATTAATTCTAATACAGATGAAGAAGCTGTGGTAGAGGGAAAGATGGTGGCAGAAGGAATGGATAAAGAGGCCAGATTGCCTGCTAAAAAGAAAAGGAAGAAGGGTTTGCGACTTAAGGGGAAAAGGCGACGAAAAAAACTGATTCTTGCGAAAAAGTTTGGCAAGGATTTGGCATCTGGGAGGCCTGTTGCAGATGCCCCTGCTTTGCTAGCTTCCACTACTCCTGAGCAGGATGAAGACAGTCTTTTTGAGAGCAATATAGAAAAACAGATCTACCTACCTAGTACCAGAGCCAAGACTTCCATTGTGTGGCACTTCTTTCATGTTGACCCGCAGTACACCTGGCGGGCTATTTGTAACCTCTGTGAAAAAAGTGTTAGCAGGGGCAAACCAGGCAGCCATCTTGGGACGTCTACCCTTCAGCGACATCTGCAGGCGAGACATTCACCTCACTGGACTAGGGCCAACAAATTCGGAGTCGCTGGTGGGGAGGAGGATTTTCCTTTGGATGTACCTCTATCTCCCTCTTCTGCTGGAAGCAGCGGAAGCTTTGAATATATTCCAACAGATCCATTAGATGATAATAGAATGGGTAAGAAAGGAGATAAATCAGTATCTGATGCCCTGAGGGCAGAAAGAGGGAGATTTCTCATCAAAAGTAACATTGTCAAGCATGCCTTAATTCCTGGAACAAGAGCCAAGACATCTGCAGTTTGGAATTTTTTTTATACTGATCCTCAGCACATCTCAAGAGCTGTGTGTAATATATGTAAAAGAAGTGTGAGCCGGGGTAGGCCCGGTTCTCACTTAGGAACTTCAACACTTCAACGACACCTGCAGGCCACTCATCCCATCCATTGGGCTGTTGCCAACAAAGACAGTGGTGCGGTTGGAAATGGGTTAGATGAGCCTGAGACCGAGAGAAGTGATCTCTTGAGCGATGCTTTGCATGGAGACAAGTCTGCAGGCAGCCGAGATTTAACAGCTGAGGACCTCAGTGACTGTAATTCAGATGAACCTCCTGTGTTAGAGGTTGAAAATAGAAGATGTGAGAGCCCTAGTCCTGTTGCAGAGCAAGACACTGTAATGCCTGCACAGGAGAGAGAAACAACATATTGTGAAAATTCAATCTCAAGTCAAATAAGTCAGGCAATTATTCAAATGATCGTGGAGGATATGCATCCTTACAACTACTTCTCAACTCCAGCCTTTCAGAGGTTCATGCAGATTGTGGCCCCTGACTATAGGTTACCATCTGAGACTTACTTTTTCACTAAGGCTGTACCTCAATTATATGATTGGGTCAGAGAAAAAATTTTCTTAACTTTGGAGAACGTTCAAAGCCAAAAGATCCACCTGACTGTGGACATATGGACCCATGACCCATTCACTGATTATTTCGTTGTGACTGTACACTGGGTCTCTTTGGAAACTGTACCTTCTTCCAATAATGGTAGGATCCCTAATTTTAGAAAGTGGGCAGTGCTTTGTGTAACAGGTTTGGCCAAAGACTGTTTGATAACCAACATTTTACAAGAATTAAATGACCAGATTGGTCTGTGGCTTTCTCCTAATTTCCTCATCCCTAGCTTTATTGTTTCTGACAATTCCTCTAATGTGGTACATGCAATCAAAGATGGCGGTTTTACCCACGTGCCGTGCTTCCTGCATTGTTTAAATATAGTCATTCAGGACTTTTTCTGTGAGCACAAAAGCATTGAAAATATGTTAGTGGCTGCTAGGAAGACTTGTCATCATTTTAGTCATTCAGTCAAGGCCCGTCAGATACTGCAAGAGTTCCAAAATGATCACCAACTTCCATGGAAGAATTTGAAGCAAGATGAAACGGGCCATTGGATTTCTACCTTTTATATGTTAAAATGGCTCTTGGAGCATTGCTATTCAGTTCACCATAGTCTTGGTAGAGCCAGTGGAGTTGTGCTCACCTCCCTTCAGTGGACTCTAATGACTTATGTTTGTGATATTCTTAAACCATTTGAAGAGGCCACCCAGAAAGTGAGTGTGAAGACCACAGGATTGAATCAGGTGCTGCCCCTAATCCATCATCTACTCCTTTCCCTGCAGAAACTCAGAGAAGATTTTCAAGTCAGGGGTATTACTCAGGCCCTCAATCTGGTGGACAGTTTATCTCTGAAGCTTGAAACTGACACCCTACTAAGTGCCATGCTCAAATCCAAGCCCTGTATCTTGGCTGCTTTGTTAGATCCTTGCTTTAAGAATAGTTTGGAAGACTTTTTCCCTCAAGGTGCTGATTTAGAAACTTACAAGCAGATCCTTGCAGAAGAAGTTTGTAGTTATATGGAATCTTCACCCGAGGTCTGCCATGTTACAACTTCAGAAGCTTCTGGTTCCTCGGCTGTAGTAGGAGTTGATTCATTTACCTCGTCTGTAAGAGACGGCACCTGCAGTTCAGGGTCTCTTGATAGCTCAGCTGCACATAGTGTTGCCATTGGAGGCAAAAGCTTCATGTTTCCTTCTGCGATAGCCGTAGTGGATGAATACTTCAAAGAGAAGTGTCCAGAGATCTCAGGAGGTGATGACCCTTTGATTTACTGGCAGAGGAAGGTGAGCATGTGGCCAGCTTTGACCCAAGTTGCCATTCAGTATTTAAGCTGCCCCATGTGTAGTTGGCAATCTGAATGTATCTTTACTGCAAATAGCCACTTTCATCCAAAGCAGATCATGAGCCTGGACTTTGACAATATAGAACAGCTGATGTTTCTGAAAATGAACTTGGAAAATGTTAACTATGATTATTCTGCATTGGTTCTGAGGTGGGATCCTGAGAATGAAGTTGTTCAAAGCAATGAAAAAGAAATAGTATCCTAATTTCTTTTTCCTTTCTCCATTTAAAATGGGCAGCTTATTGCTATGTTACTGTATCCTAATAGCTATAGTTGTTATATATAGTTATACTGATTATTCTTTATATACAAATCTGGGGAAACCTGAAAACACAAAAAGGGCTGGAAATTCCTCAGAGGTAATATAATGTTGACAAAGTGAAGATTAACTTTAAAGATTTCACAGTAGTAACTCAGTGTGTCTGTCACTTGAAGTTTTGCTTATACTAATTGAGAAAGCAAACATATTTTTTAAATAAAAAATATAGTGCAGCATTGAAAGGCCTTAGGCTGGTAGATTGAACTAATGATTGATTCTAAGTAAAAATTTCTCCCAACATGGGAAGTTTGATTGCTCTGAAAAGGCATACTAAGCTGGTATCGCCCCCCCCCCCCCACCGGTTTTTCTATTTCTTCAAAAATCCTGATTCGTACCTACAGCTTGATAAAAACAAAACTCACAAAATTGTTTTATATTTGGAAATTTCTAATTGCCTCCTCATACTGGTCAGCTTTATAATTTCAACTTAGTGTGATAGAGTTACCCTTTATATTTAGGATTGGATCTGTGTAGGAGGGAAACATTAGAAAACAATTAGGAAAAAACTACTTTTAGTCTTTGAATTGCCTTTTTTAACCTTTATAAAATAGTGTAAAAACAGTAAAATTAAGATTGTCTAGGTACTTTTATACAATTTATGGGTAAATACATAAGAAGTTTACAAAATTGAAAAAGATTGAACAGGAATTGGAATGAAAGCGCTGTGAGCGTACTTTGACAAACCCAGCATCCATTTCCCAAAGAATGTTTCTGTAATTTAAAGTGATCTTAAATGTCTTTAAAAATATATACTGAATCATCCATAATACCATATTCTTAACTATGAGATTATCTTGGCCTCTATTCTTAATTAAAAATAAGCAGTCAGTATTTTCATGTGTTAGGAATCATTGCCTCACTGGTTAAAATGAAAGAATTGATCTCAGTGATCTTTAAGGTCCCTTTCCACTCTGAAAGTATGTTTCTGTGATTGAGTGGGAGGCCAGAAAATGATGACTTTTAGTAAAAGTCTATTAAAAGTTTCAGATTGAATAACTAATATAAGATCCCAATTTTTCCTTTTTTTCATTTTAGATTTGGGGATATTCCCTGCCCAAAAATTTCCTGGAAAATTGACTAGTATTAAGTGTGAGTAAAAGGTGTCCACTTTTTTTTAAGTTTTGATTTTAGTTTTGTCTTGGATAGTATTTGGCAAGATTTAGCCTAGAAATTATGTAGTATTTATTACGTGAGAATCAAATTGCTTTGTTACTGGGCTGGTTTCAAAATTTAGAACTCATTTCTATGTATCAAAATCGTTTTTTGTTTTTGTTTTTTGTTTTTTTTGAATTTCTTAAATGGTAAATGTACCATTGTGAAATGAAATTGCAACTCCAAAAGTTTACCCTTTTACTAACTGGAGTAAATAGATAATTACAAAGTCTTTAGTTGTAGCCATCACTAGTAAAGAATTTGAAGCCAGGCTGCATAAGCAAGCCTTTGCAGGGTCAATATTGAATGTCATGCCAGTGACACTGGTGTTTCTATAAAAGAAGAAAAAGTCTTCCCTTATATAGAAGCCTTCTGTACTTTGACAGTGCCAGTTCAGGATGGCTATTATGCTGCTCTGCCTTCTACAGCTTGCTGCACCACTCTGTAGTTACTCTGTAACTATACGTTTCTATCTTTTCTGGTTAAACACTCCCTGAAGATGATAAAGATGAGGATGATGATGTGCATACGTCCAGATTATACACATTGATATATGTGTAAGGATTTCCCTTCATCTCAATTTTGCGGGCTGGGCAAAATTCAGTGTGACATATTAACGTACTTCATGATACTTTGGTATAAGAGTAAGTTCACTATTTTTATAATGAACCCAAATTTAAAGGCATTTGTAGTGCATTTTAAAAGGGAAAACTTACCCAAATGTTTTATTTCTACACATTTGTGTATATGTTTGTGTGTGTATAAGCCAGTTAGTATATATGTATATGTATATTACATACATAAAACACTTTATGTTTTTACATACAAGTATGCTTTTATTATACAGATAATAAAGATGGGGGAAGGTTTCTGTTTTTTTCTTAATAGGTGAAGAAATCTTGAAGACCAGAAATTGGATCTTACTGAATTTTGGTGTTCTTTTTATTTTTTTTTTCTTTTTTCTTTTGAAATTATATTGTTCAGCTATGGAAGATGGATTTTTTTTTTAAATAATCCTTTGAATCTCAAGTTCATCTTTAAATGAACTCTTTTTGTTTTTGTTTTTGTTTTTGTTTTTGAGGAGATAACTGAGTCTAGCTGTCTCCAGTCTGGCAAAGGTTATTCGAATGGACTTAATCTCTCAGTAGTTGGGAGATGTTTTAAAAACACGTCCTGTGTTTGAATTGTGGCTGAGAGGTTTCCTTGGCAATGTGAGGAGGAAAGTTCTTTTGGCCTCATTATTATTAATTCATGGATTGAGTGTTGGTTCGACCTACAGGCGTAATAGATTGGAACTCAGTGAAGACACAGATGTTCCTGTTGAGAGCAACCATCTCATGTAAGTGTGGAAATGGTCTTTTCTCATTAAAGGAGTGAACTTTTTTGTAATTTAAGGTATAATAATATTCCTGGATCAGTAAGAAATTAGAAAGACATTGTCAAGACATTTTTTCTTATAATTGTGTACAAGCTTTTGGTTTTTGGATGGAAACCCCTATTTTTGACAACACATGCACATTGTTAAAAAGGTGGAAATGATACAGCCAAGGTGAAATGGCCCTGTAATTTCATCTCAGAGAAAAGCACTGTTATAATAGTTTATCAGGACGTAGTTCCTGTCCAAAGGTTTTTTTCACCCAGAACTTATAAAAAAACATACAGTTTTTTCCCAATACTTGAGTGGTTATATTTTTATATTAAAAATGTAATCTAGAGATTGTGGTTATATGGCATTGCCTTTCTTCCTCCCATAAGCACTGTAGACATTGTCAAGTACTGCTTGTGTTTTTGCTGAGTGCGATTATAAATTCAGAATCTTTCTTAGTATAGTGCTTTAATTAGCTAAAGCCTCTTCGCTATCCTTGCTTCTATTCCCCTGGAACCTTTTCGCATGAAATAGAATTTTTTTTCAACTGGGTGGCCAATTTTTTGTTAATTTCAAGTGCCACTTTTTTCATAAATTGCATTTATTCATGGACTTGCTTGACTTCTGTTCATCTTTTACTCATTCATTTGCCATTATTACATTTAAATATTATGTTTCATGTCTACTGTAATATCAGGTAGAGCAGGCCTCTCATTCTTTTTAAAGATTTTCTGGGGCCAGCCCCGTGGCCGAGTGGTTAAGTTTGCGTGCTCTGCTGCGGTGGCCCAGGGTTTCACCAGTTCGAATCCTGGGTGCTGACATAGCGCCGTTCGTCGGGCCATGCTGAGGCGGCATCCCACCTGCCACAGCTGGAAGGACCCATAACTAAATTATATACAACTATGTACCCGGGGGCTTTGGGGAGAAAAAGGAAAAATAAAATGTTAAAAAAAAATTTTTTTCTTTATTTTCCTCAGTTATTCTATATGATTTTACAGTCTCTCAAGTTCCAGTAATAATACTCATTGAGATTTCGACCTGAATTGCATTCAGTGTCTACAGTTTTGGGGGGAGAAGTAAACTCCTTTAAGCGTCTACTCCATTATTTCTCCATTATCCAGGTCTTCTATGCCTTAGTAGTTTTATAGTTTTTTGGTTTTGTTTTTAATTTAATGTGAGTCTTATACACTTCTTCATTTTCTGTCTATATATCTTCTAGTTTTATTGTGAATGAGACTCTGTCATCTGAATGATTGCTGCTGGCATATAAGGCATTTACTGTTTTTTTCTATCTTCTTATTTTAAATATTTTTTAGTTGATTGTTAGGTTTTCTGGTTTGCAGGCATGTGATCTGCAGATACTAAACTTTTTGCCTCATCCTTTCTAGTCTTGAACCTTTTTTCCCCTTGTTGCGTATGCTGGGCTCTCTGGAACAGTGTTGGATAATAGAGCAGATGCTGTTCATTCTTTGTTTGCTTTGGTGGGCTTACCACTAGTGAGTCAGTGCATTTATGCTAAGGAGGTTCCTTGTAATTTACTAACAGTTTTATCAGGAAGATGTTGCATTTTCGCCTCTGTTTTAAAGCCATTTTAACTTTAAAAAAATACCATTTTAAATCCTTTTTTCTTTTTACCATTTTTTGCTTTTTGAAATCTTAAGATACCACAGAGTTTTTGTTTTTGTTTTTACCCCCCTTTACTCTATTAATGTGATGAATTTCCTTATGTTAAATCCTGCTTAGTCCTGGAATAAACCTTTTTTTGATCGTGTGTTACTCTTTTAATCTGCTGTGGTTCAGTTTGTTTTATTTAGGTTTTATCAGCTGTATCATAAATCATGTATAAAGCGGTTGTTTGAAACTTTTTAAAAAAGCAGTGGAATAGTGCTATGACATGGTTTTGTTCTTCTACTTTTATTGAGTTCTTTTTTCAAGTTAGAATACTTGTGTGATTTTTTTGAAGAATACGTGGAGTACATAGTATACTTTTTGAGACTTTTCATGTCTAAAAACTTCTTCCAAGTGCTGAGATATCCTTGAAATGTAGTTTGAAAGGCTAATTCTAAGGTCATAACCTCTCCTTTAAATTTGGATGCATTGTCTTTTGGCATGTAGAGATTCAGATGAGAAGTCAAATGTCAAGTCTGATTTTCTTTCCTTTGTCATCAGTCTGTGTTTTCCTGGAAGTCTGTATGATTCTGTCTTTACCCTTGGAATTCAAATTTTTACCATATTTATGGTAGAGTAGAGGTGTCTTAAAACTTCTGCCTGGCGTTTGATGAGTCCCTTTTAATATAAAGACTCAAGTTCATCCACTTTAGGGACATTTTCTTGTATTGTTATTTTGTTATTCTACCTGTTCTCTTCCTTCCTTTTAGAATTTTCATTGTGTAGAAGTTGAATCTTCTGGAATTATTTCCACCTTATATACCTTTTCTTTCATTTTGACATCTTTTTGCATTCTGGGAGATGTTCTGACAGTGATATCCTATAATTCAGTTATTGCATTTTTCGTCAGTGTTTATTCTGTTATCTATTCTTCTGTTGAAATATCCTTTGTGGGGAGGAGGCTAGAAATCGGAATTTTTATATTTTTTAAGCTTTTTCTTGTTCCCACACTTTTTCTAGCCATGTATTCATCCGTATCAAGCCGTATGCTTTAAAACTTGCTGAGAGAGCCAGCCCGGATGCCTAGTGGTTACAGTTTGGCACTCTCAGTGTTTTGGCGGCCCAGGTTGGTTTCTTGGGTGAGGAGCCACACCCCCTGTCTGTCAGTTGCCATGCTGTGGCAGCTCACATAGCAGAACTAGAAGGACTTACAACTAGGATGTACAGCCATGCACTGGGGCTTTGGGAAGGGGGGAAAAAAGAGGAAGATTGGCAATAGATGTTAGCTCAGGGCAAATCTTTCCCTGCAAAAAAAAAAAAAAAAATCTGAAAGCATGAGGATTTTAAAAGAATTTCTCCTTTTCCCCACATTAGTTCAGGGGTGGCATGGTGGAAGGCCACTTATCATCTTGGCCGCCTCCTTTCAAACAGTTCTTTTCTGTTGAACAGTAATCAGATTTTTCTTGGCATCCTGGATACTTTTTTTTTCTTTTTTCCTTTTAAAACTTAAGAAAACATTATGCATCTTGGTATTGGGTTTTTGCTTGGGGTAGTAGTAATTACTGTCAATTTTTTATCTTTAAATTTCTTTTTTCTTGCCATTTTCTTGAGCAGCAATTAAACCTTTTTTCTCCCCACTATTGAAAGTTAATAAAAGCACACTGTGTAAAATAGATATATGAAGAAGCTGTTCTGTTGAAACATTAGTAAGGGAGTGCCCATCTACTCAAGATTCTGTCTCTCTATGCCCTGCCTGCCACTGAGGGAGTTTTGCAGAGCCTAATTTGAAAAAATTGGAGGGAGAAAACATGCAGTTCATGCTATTTTGTTCCTATTTAACAAGTACCATTTTGTTGTTTGATCAGTATGTTGGGGGTCATCCCGAAACCAGCAACAGATTCATATATGGTCTTTGGGATGTTGGAATGAAATTGACATCCAAACCTTTTTTTCTTTCTAAAATTTTCTCTGTGGAAACCTTTTTCATTCGCATCTGATTAATACTTGTCCTTTTTGCATATATACCGTTATAATTATTTGAATATCCCTTAGAGACTTGATTCCATTGATTTGGCTTTTAAAATTACCTTTTGGTGTATCCTACAAGGCAGAATGTACTCCCTGGGTTTGGGGTCAGGAGAATCCTGCCAGTGGATTGGTGTTGTGTTATTGAAGGTCCAAACCTTGTCCCATTCTGTAGTGGATCAGTGATGGTCACAATTTAAGGCAGACTTAAAATTTTTATTATGCGTATTGCATCGTATTAGAAAATTTAGTGTTATTCTGAGCATAAAACAAAATAATAAATAGCTACCTACATAGTCCTGCCACCCCAGCGGTAACTTCTGCTAACCTTTTAGTCTGTGTTCTTCCAGACTTCTTCCTGTTGCTCCGCATCCGCACCAGTGTTTGGTGATGTCATTGTTTTGGATTTTAGCCATTGTAAAAGGAATTTGCACTTCCCTGATGATGTATGATGTTGAGTATCTTTTCATATGTTTATTTTTCATTTGTATATCTTTTTTAGTGAGGTGTCTGTTTAGATCTTTTGCCCATTTTTTAATTGGTTTGTTTTCCTACTGTTTAAAGTTTTGTTTGTGTATTTTTCATACCAGTCCTTTATCAGTTATGTATTTTGTAGTGATTTTCTCTCAGTCTGTGACTTGTCTTTTTATTATCTTAACAGTGCTTTCACATAGTGGAAATCTTTCATTTTAATGAAGTCCAACTTATTAGTCTTTTCTTCTCTTTTCTTTTTTTGAGGAAGACTGGCCCTGAGCTAACATCCGTGCCCATCTTCCTCTACTTTCTATGTGGGACGCCAACCCAAGCATGGCTTGCCAAGTGGTGCCCTGCAAAACCGGCAAACACCAGGCCGCCGAAGCGGAATGTGCACACTTAACCGCTGTGCCACCAGTCCGGCCCCTATCATTATTTTCTTTTATGGATTGTGCGTTTGTTGTTGTATCTAAAAAGTTATCGCCAGACCCAGAGTCACCTGGATTTTCTCCTATGTTATCTTCTAGGAGTTTTACAGTTTTAGATTTTATATTTAAATCTATGATCCATTTTAATTTTTATAAAAGGTGTAAAGTCTGGGTCTAGATATATTTTTTTTGCATGCAGATGTCTAGTTGTTCCAGCATCATTTATCGAGAGGAGTATCCTGTCCTCACTGAAATTGCCTCTGCCTTTTGTCGAAGGTCAGTTGACTGTGTTTGTAATCTGTAAGTTTCCTAGGGCTGCCGTACAAAGCCCCACAAACCGGGTGGCTGGAAACAACCGAAGTTTATCATCTCCCTGTTTTGGGAACTGTAAGTCTGAAACGGTGTTGGCAGCGTCATGCTCTCTCTGAAGCCCATAGGGGAATGATCTTTCCTTGCCGCTTCTGGTGTTTGCTGGCAGTTGTTGGCGTTCCTTGGTTTATAGTTGCATCACCCTAGTCGCATGGCCCTCTTCTCCCTGTGTGTCTCCGCACCATCTGCCCCTTGTGCATGTGTGTCCCCTTCAGTCCAAGCTGGCAGCATTTCTGCTGTGGTGGTGGATTAGATCTACAAGTCACACAGCTGATGTCATCAGCATACTGTTGTCCAGCCACACACGTGGTGTTCTCTCCGGAGCACACTTGCTCATTTTTTGCAGTATGGATAGGCTGAGAATTTTCCAAATCTTCTGGTTCCTATCTGCTTAGTAGTTCCTTCTTCAGTGTATCTCTTTCCTCTTGTGTTTTGCTATAAGCAGCAAGAAGAAGCCAGGCTGTATCTTCTACACTTTGCTTAGAAATCTGCTCAGCTCCATATCCAAGTTCATCACTTGCAAGTTCTGTGTTCCACTCAACAGAACACAATTCAGCCAAGTTCTCTGCCTCTTTATAACAAGAATTACCTTTCCTCCACTCTGCAATAACATCTTCCTCATCTCCATCTGAAACCATCTGAACTTTTTAGTGTTTATAATCCTAGCAGCAGTTTCTTCTAAGCCTTTTTTTATCAAATGCCTCAAAACTCTTCTACCCTCTACCCATAACCCAATTTCAAAGGTATGTCCACCTTTTAGGCATTTTTTACAGCAGCACCCCACTTTTCCAGTACCAAAATCTGTAATGGGCTGCATATTGTCACATTACATGGAAGCACCATAATTTTTTTAAACAGACTCCAGTTTTTGAACCTTAAGTTTCACTATTAGAGGCAAGATGGTGATGAACTTTCTTATACATTTCTTATGTATTTCTGTCTTATTATTACCTTGCATATTTGTTGATCACCTTAGGATAAATTCTAGAAATGGAATCATGAGTCAAAGAGTATGTAGACTTTAAGGGTTTTAGTATATGTTTCGTGGCAGACTCTTTTTTTAAAAATTTTTTTTAACTTTAAAGATTTTATTTTTCCTTTTTCTCCCCAAATCCCCCCGGTACATAGTTGTGTATTTTTAGTTGTGGGTCCTTCTAGTTGTGGCATGTGGGATGCCGCCTCAGCATAGCCTGATGAGCGGTGCCATGTCCACGCCCAGGATTCAAACTAGCGAAACCCTGGGCTGCCAAAGTGGAGCGTGTGAACTTAACCACTCGGCCATGGGGCCAGCCCCTAGTGGCAGATTCTCATTCCTAACCTAGGTTGCTGACTTCAAGACTGGTTTTTATCATGGCCTGCTATTCTTGGATTAGGTATTTCAGTGGGAGATAGGATTGAATTTGATTTAATTCATTTCAAGTTGTAGATCAGGGTTTCTGAAACCTGATCTTCTGGTGTAGAAGTTTGTAGAAACCCCTTCCAGATTTTGACGTGTGCTCTGGTCATAGGTTTTCACTTTTGTTTTTGTTTTTTTTGAGGAAGATTAGCCCTGAGCTAACTACTGCCAATCCTCCTCTTTTTTGCTGAGGAAGACTGGCCCTGAGCTAACTTCCATGCCCATCTTCCTCTACCTTATATGTGGGACACCTACCACAGCATGGCTTGCCAAGCGGTGCTGTGTCTGCACCCGGGATCCGAACCGGCGAACCCCGGGCTACTGAGAAGCAGAACGTGTGAACTTAACCACTGTACCACCGGGCCGGCCCCAGGTTTTCGATTTTATGGAAGCTTTCTTGAACACTTTAGTATGGGGGCCCGGCTATGACAGGGACTGGGGAGAGGGAGGGAGTGTTGGTTCTTTTGTGTAAGCACTATTTTATGGAAGAGCCCCGAGGACTTCTTTTCCTCCTTGTTTGTACGTTGGTGTGCAGCTCTTTGGCTGTCATCATTATATAAGCTAGCTCTGCAGGTGTTTTCAGGGGTAATTGTTTCACCTGTTATTCTAGTAAGACAATTTTTCCCACCTACTTATGTGCTTTTGAAAATAACAGAAATGCTTGTGAAAATATTGGAACTTTTATCAGATGAAAAATGTCTTAAATAATCTAAATCCTATTAATCTAAAATGTAGATCATTTGTTGACTTAGCAATGCTTATGTAATTGTATGCTGAAGCAGTATAACAAGCATCATGGAGAATAACAAAAGAAAGAAGGGAGTGGCTATCCTTAACAAAAATTTCGCATTGTACAGGCAGGCCCAGTG
Source organism: Equus przewalskii (assembly GCF_037783145.1). Classification (NCBI taxonomy): domain Eukaryota; kingdom Metazoa; phylum Chordata; class Mammalia; order Perissodactyla; family Equidae; genus Equus; species Equus przewalskii. Next base: position 531,815 of record NW_027228758.1, read on the forward strand.
GCGCAGCGGTTAAGTTTGCACGTTCCCCTTTGGCGCCCTGGGGTTCACTAGTTTGGATCCTGGATGTGGACATGGCACAGCTTGGCAAGCCATTCTGTGGTAGGTGTCCCACATATGAAGTGGAGGAAGATAGGCATGGATGTTAGCTCAGGGCCAGTCTTCCTTAAAAAAAAAAAAAAATTCACGTTGATGAATATGCACAATCTTCACATAAGAATGAAATATGAATCAATGTTTACAAGGCTCTGTATAGGCAAGGATGTATTAATATAATTAACATTTGGTTTTAACAATGTGATCTCATTAGTCAAGGTGATTTGGAGGAGAAAATTGGAAGAATTTACGTGAAATACTTTAATTCATTGTCTTCTCATTTTAGGATTACACTTGAAAGACGATTTCTGTGATTGAGTTGTCATTTGGAAGATTAAACTCATTTCAAGAGGACTTGGAGCTTGTCCTCGCCTTGAGGAAGCAGTGGCTTGTTTTCAAGAAGCCACTTCTGTTCTAAGGATCTACCCAGCATGTCTAATCAAGGAGAAGACTGCTATTTTTTTTTCTATTCTACATGTACCAAAGTAAGAATTGGCATCTCTAAATCAGTTCTTTCTATGATTTCCCTAATAAAATTTGATAAAATTTTCCCAAAATACTAAATTGTTGTTATGGTTTGTTTTGCTCCTGAGTCACTGGGTTGTATTGCACTTCTAGAAACTGTCGTGGGTTGGAAGTGACTTCTTTCTTCAGATTTCCTGCTGAGTGCTGAAGCCATCTTTCTCATCTACTTTTGTAGCTTTTTCTTTGTCAAAACTTCCTGTTTTTCTTCTTGATTCTTCTGCAGCTCCATTTAGATCTGTCTGCTGTTTTCTGTTGTTAGTTTATGACTAATTCTATAAATGTCTATTTTGTTAGAAAAACTTTTCTTAAGTCATCTTGGTACTATGTTTAAAATTAGCAGTTTTGAGCAAAGCTCTGATCTTATATAGCAGTTTGCACAACAGAATTTTGTTTCAGATTGTTACCATTGTATAAAGTATACAGTCAACATGGAATTATACTTAAATCCTCATCTGTTAACTTACTTTCTGATTTTCTGTCAAAAGTTAGTTATTCAAGTTGGAATGTGTGAAACAGTTTTGAAGGTGAACTGTAAAACATTTTTTTTTTGTAAAACTTATTTTTAAATAGCACCTAATATTCCCATTTGTTTTTTTCAACCCCATCTCTCAGCTTGTGTCACTCATGTTGTCATATCAGGTGAAGGGTACTGTCAAGGAATATGTTGTAGGAAATAATAAATGTGTTGACCTCAGATTGTTCTTGTCATCCGATCTCGTTATTTCCTACCTTGCCTGTCTCTCCTTACCCTTTTGTGTTTGTCTAGATGCCAGGAAACTCTGGATAGAGAGCATTTTACCTGGGATCTACTTCGGTACCACAGTTCTTTTGTGTATTATTCTGTTTGTTCACAGGGTGACAGCTGTCCATTTCGGCACTGTGAAGCTGCACTAGGAAATGAAACTGTTTGCACATTATGGCAAGAAGGGCGCTGTTTTCGACAGGTGTGCAGGTTTCGGCACATGGAGATTGATGTAAGTTTTCAATTTGTATTATGATAAGTAGTCTGGTGTCATGGGCAAATTAAAAACGGACAATGACTTCTTAAAAGTTTTTTAGTTTCAGGTTTTTTTTAAAAAATTATTTTATTAAGGTCGTAATAAACATAAAATTATAAATGTTATAAAATTATAACGTTGTGAAATTTCATTTGTACATTATCATTTGTCAGTCACTATATAAATGTGCCCCTTTATCCCTTATGCCCACTTACCCACCCCATTCCCCTCTGGTAACCACTAATGTAACCCTTCCGGTAACCACTAACCTCTTCGTGTGTTAGTTTATCTTCCACATATGAGTGAAATTATACAGTCTTTGTCTTTCTCTGTCTGGCTTATTTCGCTTAATAAAGTTCCCTCAAGGTCCATCCATGTTGTTGTGAATGGGACAATTCTGTCTTTTTTATGGCTGAGTAGTATTCCATTGTATATATATAGCACGCCATCTTTATCCAATTATCAGTCGATGGGCATTTGGGTTGCTTTCATGATCTTGGCTATTGTGAATAATGCTTCAGTGAACATAGGGGTGCATAAGTCTCTGAATTGTTGATTTCAAGTTCTTTGGATACATACCCAGTAGCAGGATAGCCGGGTCGCATGGTATTCCTATTTTTAATTTTTTGAGGAATCTCCATACTGTGTTCTAGTGGCTGCACCAGTTTGCATTCCCACCAGCCCTGTATGAGAGTTCCCTTTTCTCCACACTCTCTCCAACATTTATTAGTTTTTGTCTTGGGATTATAGCCATCCTAACGGGTGCAAGGTGATATCTCAGTGTGGGAGAAAATGACGTTTTATATAACACGTGGGTTAAATTTTTTTTTAATGATCTAGTGAAATTTCTGTCATTCTTGTAATGCTTGATATCTAGATGTTATGGAGTATGAATTGGTATCATTTTTCTGGAAGGCAGTTTGGTAATATATCTAAAGTGTAAAAATTATATATGTATATTTGGAGAGTATTTGTATTTCTTTGTTTATTTTAAAATAATCTCAAACTTGGAGAAAAGTTGCAAATACAGTATAAAACTTATTTTTCTAAGCCATTTAGGAGTAAATTACTGACATTCACTATCACCTTCAAATACTGTAATGAGTATTTCCTGCAAACAAGGAGGACGTTCTGTTGCATAATCATAATAACCATCAAAATTAGAAAATTAACATTGGTGTATTACCTTCATTTAATCCTCAGATCCCATTCAAATTTTGCCGTTGTACCAGTAATGTCCTTTATTGCAGAAGGAGCAAGTCCAGAATCGAGTGTTGGATGTAGTTGTTGGGACTCTCCAGTCTCCTTCAGTCTAAAACAGTTTTGCTGGCATTGACACTTTTGGTAGTTATAGGTCAGGTATTTTGTGGAATATCCCTCAATTTGCATTTGATACTTCCTCATTAGTAAATTCAGGTTGTGTGTCTTTGGCAGGATTATCTCAGAGGTGATATTTTCTTCATTACGTACCATTAGGTGGCATACAATTTTAATTATTCGTTTACTGGAGATGTTAACTTTAATCACTTCATTAAGGTGATATCTACCAGGTTCCTTCACTAGAAAGTTATTCTTTTTGTAATTAATAAAGTATTTGGTGGAGACTTACTTTGAGACCCTGTAAAATTATTTCATTTCTCATCATACTTTCAATTTTTTTCCAGTTATTTATTTGGATTTGTGTGAACTCATGTTTTCCTATTTTATTCAATCTGTTGTACCCCATTACTATCATTATTTTTTGCGTTCAAATTGACCCAGATTTGGCCAGCAAGAGCCCTCCAATCTAGTTTTTCTGTCCTTTTGATATTTGTCTTTTTTTTTTTGAGGAAGATTAGCCCTGAGCTAACATCTGCTGCCAGTCCTCCTCTTTTTGCTGAGGAAGGCTGGCCCTGAGCTAGCATCCATGCCCATCTTCCTCTACTTTATATGTGGGAGGCCTGCCACAGCATGGCTTGCCAAGCAGTGCTATGTCCGCACCCGGGATCTGAACTGGCGATGCCTGGGCCACCGAGAAGCAGTACGTGCGAATTTAACCACTGCGCCACCAGGCTGGCCCCGTCTGTTATTTTTTGAGCACCTCTTTGCTTTCTGGCCTCAGTAGATTTTCCAGGCTAATCTTGTACTTCTCCTCCTCCAGCCTTGGAATCAGGCATTTCTCCAAGGAGCCCTGGTTCCTTTTAGTGAAGAATGGTATCTAGAAATAAGATTTGGGCTGCCCCTAGAGTGTCACTGATTCCAGGCCCACAGTGAGCAGAACAAGGGAGTATATACGTATGTATTCATACACACGTTTGTGTCATTGTTTATTACTTTATGTGCTGAAATCATGAGTTCACGTAGATGCCTCCAGTTCACCAGCACTGCAGGGTTTAGTCTAGGCTTCTCCTTTTCTCTACGTGTGACTCTCTTCTCCGAAAGTGAGAAACTTGGTTTCCATTGTCCTTAGTCTTTCTTATTTGATCAGTCTCCTAGTTGTGTAAACCAATACGGTATCACAGCCTCTTCCTTCCTCTCAGGCTCTGACATCACACATAATGCTACTCTTCCACAGGGACATCTTTAACACTTTGTTTCGATTCCAACACCCCCTGCCAGGCCTATCCCCTTGCCCCACTGGGAGGACTCCTTTCTTACTCTTTGGACCCCAACATCCTACTCTGAACCCCTCTTCTGTCCCATGGATGCCCTTCTCATGTTCTTAGGTTCCGATACTCTGTGTTGGGCAGCCCTTCCATGTGAGATTCTTACTTTCACCCTGTTCTTTCTTCAATTCTGCACCAGGTCCCCGCTCAGGAAGACCCTGCATTGGGATCCCTTCTGCACAGAAGCCTTGCTCACCCTCCTCAGGCTCCAGCACTGCACTAGGCCACTCTCCTATGCAAATGCCCTACTCACCCCTCATAGGTCTGACACCCTGTGCCAGTTCCACTTTGTCACGTGGACACTTTCTTCATCTCAGTCAGGCTCCAATACTATGCCCTGGTCCACGTGCGCTTCCCTCTCCCACTGTGAATACCCTCTTCCCTCAGCCTCACCTAATGACTTTAGACTGAGTTGTTTGAGAGGGGGTGGGGAAAGAAGAAAGAGACTAAATATACAATTTTCATGCTTGGGGTCAGTTAGCTACTCCAGTCTGGGTGCAGATTGGTAGTTTCTTAACTATACTCTATGCTGCCTATCTTCCACATAGAGAATTCCCTAAATCAGCTTTTGGAAATTCGTGTTGTAACATTGCTGGCAGAGTGTAAATTGGCACAACTCCAAGGAAAGGTATGTCAGGGTCTCTGAGAACATCTCCATTTACAGGTTCTCTAGAAGAAATCATGGGACTCATCATATAGTTGTATTCATGGCTAAGATTTATTTCAGTGATATAGTGAGGATACACTGTCTGATCATAAGAGAAAAAGACACAGGCAGAGTCTGGAGGAATCCCCTGCGGGTATCTTTATGGTCTTTCCTTCCCATGAGGAGTCACACAGAGTGTACACTTCCCCCAGCAATGAAAATGCAGCAACATGTGTGGGATGCTTCTGCCCAGGGAAGCCCATTAGAGACTCAGCATATAAGGTTTTTACTGGGGCTGGTCACATAGGCACTCTGTATCTGACACATACCAGAGCTCCAGACTCCCAGAAGGATGCCAGGTTGTTCAGCATAAGCTGTGTTTGCACAGTGATCAATTAATTGACTAAGGACATTCCAAGAGCCAAGTTCCCCCATGCCAGCAAGGACGCTGTCTAAGGATAGCAGATATAGGGCTGCTCTGTTAACTCCTTTCTGCACAGAGCCCTGTTTGGCTGCATGTTTAAAAACTACTAAATGCTTCTTAAACCTTTGTCTCATGTATACTCCTGTGTGCGAAATGAGATGTAAGCAGAATTACTCATTGTAGCATAATTTGTAATAGTAAAATGTGTGAAACAACCTAACTTTCGTTTAAAGTGTATTTTACTACATTACTACAGTGAAGTGCTGGCCTGCAACAAAAAAATTTTAAAAGGGCAACTACTTATTAATTGATAGGGAAAGATCAGGATATATTGTCAGTGAAAAAACAAGGGGGAGAATAAGGTGTGTAATACATTAACAGTTGTGTAAGGACAAAGAGGGAAAAGAATTTATATTTGTTTTTTACTTGTATATGCATTATAAAAATCTCTGGGAGTATAAAGGAGAAACTTAACAGTGACTGTAGGGTGGGGACAGGAATGGGGAGGAGCCTTTTTACTGCATTCTCCTTCTATAGGCAGTTGATTTTCATTATTTGTGGGCTCCATATTTGCTAAATTTTATTGCTAAATTTATTTGGACCCCCAAATCAATACTTGTGGTGCTTTCATAGTCGTTTGCCGACGTGAGCATGGGAAACTTTGAGCTGCCCGAGGCGCACGCTCCCAGCGGAGCCTGAGATCAAGCGAGGTGCCATGCTGCCTTCTTGCTTCAGCACTCATACTGTAAACAAGTGCCCTTTTCAAGGTCTAGTTGGTGCCATCTTTTTTTCCATTGTTGTGCTTTTTCTTGGTGACTTTGCCTTTTGAAATGGTCCCACAGTGCAGTGCTGACGTGCTGTGTGGTGTTCCTGAGCGCAAGAACTCTCTTAGTGCCTTGTGGAGAAAACGCACGCGTTAGAGAAGCTTCACTCAGGCGTGAGTTACAGTGCTCATGGTGTTGAGTCTAATGTCAGAGTCAGTGATATTTAATATAAATACGCAGTCTTTAAACACAGACACAGATAAAATAAGGTTACATATTGACCAGTTGATGAAAATATTGTGACCAGAGCTTGCAGGAACCTAACTCTATTTCCCTTAAAAGCGGTATGGTTCAGCATTCACTAATTCAGTATTGATGGTGACTTCATAGAACATAGCTACTGCAAATAATGAGCATCAGTTGTGTATCTTGAGACCATGTGCTCTAATACCTATTAAAAGTTTAAAGAAATAATCATGTGGGAGAATGTTAAAGTAAAAGACTTCTATACCAAAATAAGTGATTCTCTTTGAGTAGTAGCATAACAGGCATTTATTTCCATTCTCCAAGTTGTCTTCATTGCTTGTGTATTACTTTTCATTTAGAAACAAAATCCAGCAAGTGTTAAACAGATCAAATAAATGTCGTGTGACTCCCCTATATAGAGGCTACTTATAAAAGTCATCCAAAAATTTGAAAATTACTTCCAGGAAAGAAGTAAAAACTTAAGCAAAGACAGACCCAGGAGCAAGGAAGATTGGCTTAGCTTGTGCCTTGAGGAAAGAGTAATTGAGGAATTGTTATTCCTATCTAAAAAACATTATACCTCCCTTTTGGGTGTGATTAATAAATTCTTTGAAAGGTAAATATATTTGCTGTACTTTTGAAAAATAATCAAGGGCTAGCCCCATAGCCGAGTGGTTAAGTTTGCGCACTCTGCTTTGGCGGCCTAGGGTTTCGCTGGTTCGGATCCTGGGTGCAGTCTTGGCTCATCAGGCCATGCTGAGGTGGCATCCCACGTGCCAGAACTAGAAGGACCCACAACTGAAAAAACATACAACGATATATGGGGGGCATTTGGGGAGAAAAAGCAGAAAAAAAGGGAAGAGATTGGCAACAGTTGTTAGCTCAGGTGCCAATCTTTAATAAATAAATAAGTAAATAATCATACATGTGGCAATAAACTCAGGACAGAAAATTTTTAAATAGTTTTTACCAGATTGCCTTTCAGAGGTGTTAAGCTAATTTACTTTTCCGTTATCAGTATATGGGACTGCATCATTCTACATCCCCACCAGCACAGTGTATTATCAAATTATCAGTCTCTGAATATAGTAGATTTTTATCTTTGCTCTTTTTGATACATTTAAGGATCTTTTTGTAATGGTCATTGTTTTTCTCCTCCATATTTTTAAATTTCTGAAGTAATGCTGCTCTTCTTTCCTTGAATTTTAAACTTAGGCTGCTTCTTATGATGAGAGATCCAACATAATGCAGATTATTAATCAGAGGTTACTCTTTTTCTCTTCTTCTTAAGATTGACACTTGAGCTAACATCTGTTGCCAGTTTTTTTTTTCCTTTCTCCCCAAAGCCCCCCAGTACATAGTTGTATATTCTAGTCATAGGTCCCCACCCAGGATCCAAAGTGGTGAAACCCTGGGCTGCTGAAGCAGAGCCCGCGAACCCAACCCCTCAGCCGTGGGGCTAGCCCCGATTAGTTATTCTTATGAAGTGCTTATCAGCTCTTTTTCTCTCTTTATGGAAGTATTTGTTAAAATATATATAGAAATATGCACAAATCATAATCTTAACAACTTGAAGAATTTTCACAAAAGTGAGTGTACTTACTTCACAGGCACTCAGATCAGAAAATAGAACATTTCCAGCAACTCTGTCTTCCCCCTTCGTCTCTTCATTGTCACTAACCTAACCCTCAAAGCTAATCACCATCCTCACTACCCTATCATAGAGAAGTTTTGCCTGTTTTGATCTTTACATAAATGAAATCATACAGTATACACTCTTTTGTGTCTGGCTTCTTTCAGTCAACATCTGTGGTGTTAAGTGTGGCAACAGTTTATTCTTTCTCTACTACACAGCATTCTACTGTATGAATACACTGCAATGTATTTATCCATTCTGGTGTTGATGGAGATTTGGGTTTCCATTTTGGAGCTGTTAGAAATAGTATTGCTTTGAACATTCTTTATACACATCTCATGTATATATTAGAACTAATGTACATATTTCTGTTGGATGTCTGTCCTGTGATCCAGCAGTTCATTCTAGAAGTGCAAGTATTCTTTTTTTTCTCATTCTCTTTCTTAAGAAGTAGCTTGGGAAGGAGAAATACCATCCTTAGTGTGTCGTGTGTGCCTTGCTTTGAGAAGTCACGAATGGGAAGGTTCTTCTCAATGTCTTGAATTCTCAGCTTCAAATAATTACAGTTTATTGAGTCCTTTCTCTGTGCTAATAAGTGCTTTATGTACATTATTTCATTTAATCCTCATAAGAAACCAATTAGATTGCTACAGTTATTCCCATTTTACAGGTGAGGAAAGTGAGACTCAGGTAATGTTTGTTCAACATCACATGGCCAATAAGTAGCATGATAGAGATTCAAACCTGGTTATCTTTGATTCCATAATTTTAATTACTGTATTATCCTACTGCTTTAAATTAAGTGTAGACATTTAGGGGTTACAGCATAAGGGCAAGGAGGAGAGAAGAGCAGATAAACTACTCCCTGCTCCCTTTCTCCCCATCATGCTTCGGGCGCGTCACTTTCAGCAGCTCCTCTTCTCCCTGCTCAGAAGCGTCACGCATGCCTCCGATTTTTGAACCTTGTATGAACTTTGTCTAGAAAACAAATGGCCAAATTAATGCAGGTCACACTTCATTTTTTATTTGAAAAATGTGTTTTTCCCTCTTACAGAAAAAACGAAGTGAAATTCCGTGTTATTGGGAAAATCAGCCAATGGGATGTCAAAAACTAAACTGCGCTTTCCATCACAACAGAGGACGTTATGTTGATGGCCTCTTCCTACCTCCAAGCAAAAGTGAGATTGATTTTTAATTTTAGAAGGATAGTTATGTTTCTGTATCTGCCATCTATATGGATATACACACACACACAATGAACACCTACTATTTGCACTGTACAGAGTACTTTATATATGTTGCCTTTTGTAGTCTCCTGAGAGGATGGTGGTGTTTCCACTTTACGCATGAGGGAACTGAAATATTTACTGTCTAGCTCTTTGCAGAAAAAGTTTGTTACCTGCTCTAGGCTGTCATTTAAAATAAAACTTACACTCTACCAAAAGCTAGTATTTATTTCCAAAGTCCCTTTAAAGTAATATCCTAGTGAAATGATCAGCTATTTAAAAGCCACGTCTGCTATTTGATGAAATTTGATGGCTACATATTTTCACCTCTTTTTAAGGGGAAAAACTAGGCTCACTCCATTCTGGTTTGGTTCAAAAGTATTACCTACTACCTCTTAAAAGCCACTTACTGCTGAGCAAAAAGCCTAGAATTTCAGTATTAAAATTAAATGTCTAGAATTTGCGAACAGTTACTATGCTTCAAGCCTTCTGTTTATTCTATGTTTTGAGTGCCCACTTTGAGTGTGTGTACGTACAGGGAAGTTATTGCCAAAAGCCACATTTTACCTCCCTGGGAATTCAGAACCTAATTGAGGAAATTAGGTAAAAAGACATAAAATGCTTGTAAGGAAAATGCACCAAACTTATCATAGGTGATCGCAGATTTTTGATGAATTGAGACTGTATCTTTATTTTTAATTCATGACTCATTTTGTATGTCCAGCTCTGCTGCCCACTGTGCCTGAGTCACCAGAAGAGGAAGTGAAGGCTGGCCAGCTCACAGTTCAACAGAACAAATTGTCTGTCCAGTCTAATCCCTCCCCTCAGCTGCGAAGTGTCATGAAAGCAGAAAGTTCAGAAAATGTTCCTAGCCCCACACATCCTCCAGTTGTAATCAATGCTGCAGATGATGATGAAGATGATGATGGTAAGTTTTAGCTCACTCTTTAAGGCAAATAAATGACGTGGGTCACTTAGTGAATTAGAATGAGGATTAAAGCTCTAGGCCTGCTTTTAATGGTAAATTTGCCTTAAATGTTGATAATATAGATCAGTTTTCTGAGGAAGGTGATGAAACCAAAACACCTACCCTGCAACCAACTCCTGAAGTTCATAATGGATTACGAGTGGCTTCTGCCCGCAAACCTGGGGTCAATTTAAAACAAGGTAAGAAGAGGCAAGATTGATGCTGGTTTCCGCTCAGAAATCTCACAGCACTAGCGATTGTGTCCTATTTTAAATACTTTTGAAACTTAGTTCACTATCACCACCACCTCCCTCTTCCCTGCCCCCTTTACACATATGCACACTCACACAAACAATTTCTTTTATTCAGAAAACATTTGAATGCCTGCTGTGTATGAATAATATGCAAAGGTGAAAAGGTGCTAGTTCCTCATGTGATTTGTATTTGCATTTCTCAGGTGAATGTTTGAACTTTGGAATAAAAACTCTTGAGGAAATTAAGTCAAAGAAAATGAAGGAAAAAGCCAAGAAACAAGTTGGTGGTAAGTCATTATGAGTTTTGACAAGGATGAATATTGCTAGAGAATAATAATAGGGACACTTATGATAATAAGGACACTTGGCAATAGCCAAAATGAGCAGATAGATTTTGACTTCCGTGGCTTGTTTGAAGTAAAACACAGACTTACTTAAATCATGCTTGCGTTTTAAATTTATTGCAGCCGTGTTTCAGTCTCTTAACTATTCAGAAGTAAGCACATACCATAAAAAACCTGAGAAAACTTATCTTTAAAAATATAACTCTAAAGAACAGCATATAAATCATATTAGAAGAGGAAAAGCTATATTTTTTAGTAAGTGAATTCTTCCTCATGGGGTGCTAGGATTTTCTTCTGGAGCTTGCCTCAGCCTGATTGATAGATTTTTCCAACCTTAAAAATTAAGAGGGTGTGAAAGTAGTCTTAGAGAGAAGAGTCACATGGTTGGTTCTAAGTGCCCTCTTGCTAAAGCTTGTTCTGTAGGAACCTTGGAGTTGTGTTTTGCAGATGACTGAGTATGGACGAAAAGGTTGAATTGACGCATATAATGGCTAGGGTTTCTGAGTCTTCTGACATTTTAGAATAATGTCAGCCTTATTGGTAAATAAAAGTAGATTGAGTGCCTACATCACTCGAAACATTTTTATATTTTATTTTCACGTTGTGTCCAAGGCAGATAAAAAATGGGGATTATCTCCACTCCCCTCCCTGCTACCACCACCACATTTCACTGTAGGCAAACAGGAATAGAGAGACAGAGTGGCTTGTAGTCATCCGCTGGTCTGTGTTGGACTTACCTGGTCCCCAAAACAAGATTTCTCAACCTGTGATATCTTTATTTTGCATAAATTATTTGCTGCTCTTCGACTTGCTTTATTCAGAAGGTTCTTCGGGAGCTTCCAGTCTTGTACTCCAACCTCAGCCCATTCCAGGTCCTGAAAAAGAGAATGTCCGGACTGTGGTGAGGACGGTAACTCTGTCCAACAAGCAAGGTGAGGCATAGTTAGGTCTTAACAGTTGTCAGGCTCCTACTCTTAAATAACTGGGAGAGCAAAATCCTTGGGTGAATTTTACCTTTGATGGATTTGCTGGAAGACTTCAATGTATTGATCATAGAAGGATGAAAAGAAAAGTTAGTGCATTTGACTCTACTATTTAAAAGATTGAAATTCTTATTCTGGCAGCTCTCAGATTTGTGTATATTTAATTGTTACATTTACTGTTTATTTGTATCTATTCAAGAAATTTATTGACTGTCCATTATGGGTAAAGAACTGTGAAAACCTTTTAGGTTACAGAAAATGTGAAAGTCTTTTCCCTTAATAGTTTAAAATCTAGTAAGGAATGTGGCACAGTAATTGTAGTATGCAGATACATTTAAATGTTTGTGCCATTCAAACAACAAAGAATCAGGAAAGAACTCATTTCTGGCTGGAGTGATCAAGGAAGGTTATATGGGAGAGTTGGTGGACTGGAGTGTGGTTTCATCCATCATACTGCAATGTGCAAGGAAAAGGATAGCTTAGGTTTCATTATCAGTTGATTAGAACACAGTCTGTCTTCATCTGCTTGGCTACTATCAATCATTAGGACTGTGCTATTGCCTCCCTGTGGGCTGTGCACTTGGCTATTTAAATTATTATTTAATAGGTTAAGTTTTTTTCTTTTGATATGTTAGTATTCCTTAAGACTGAGGTCAGATTTTCAGGAAGCTTTCTGTGGACTCAGTTACATCAGAGCATACTTTGTACCTATTAGTAGTTACTTGGATACAGAAAAATTGGCTAATGGTAGAGGAATTCTGTTTTTGCCATTTCAGGAGAAGAACCCTTGGTAAGACTGAATCTGTCTGAGAGACTGGGAAAACGAAAATTTTCAGTAGGTGAGATTAGTTTTGTGCATATGTTTTGTTTTATGTTTGTGTGTTAACATGATACATCCTCTAGAACTCAGAATACTGACAAATGCCCTGTCAATATTGATTTGTCAGTCCCCCTGTATTCTTGGCTGGAAACTTAGAAAATTTCTTCCTGTTTTTCACTTATGCATTACACCTTTTATTGAAGTCATAGAAATTTATAATGTTACAATTTAAGTAGTTTATGGCCAACTTTTTAGAAGGTGCTAGGTTTGAAAAACTGTAAAGAATACTTCTGTTTCTATTGACAAGTTGAAATTTGAAGTTTTAGAGGGAAAATTAGTGTCCTGTTATTTTAATTCAGTCCCTGAATTTATTAGTGCTATTTTATATTTAGGGAAGTATTTTGCCATTTTTCTGAATTGTTGTGTCCCTACCCTAGTGTCTGTCTCAAAAGAATTATTTCGGAAATCTTTGACTTCAGAGGTTACCTCACCCTCTTTTTTGTTTTAAAGATTTTGTTTTTCCTTTTTCTTCCCAAAGCCCCCTGGTACATAGTTGTGTATTTTTAGTTGTGAGTCCTTCTAGTTGTGGCATGTGGGACGCTGCCTCAGCATGGCTTGATGAGCAGTGCCATGTCCACACCCAGGATCCGAACCGGTGAAACCCTGGGCCGCTGAAGTGGACGGAGCGTGAGAACTTAACCACTCGGCCAGGGGGCTGGCCTCTTAACCCTCTTTTAAAATGTGGTTGCAAATATGAAATCTGTGTAGTGTTTTCTTTAACACCATTCTCACTCCCTGACACATTTTAGGTAAAAAATTTAGAAATAAGCTATTTTAATATCAGCATACGTGTAAACTTTGTGATTTTTGATTTAATATTTAAATTATAAGTGAGAGGAAAGAGGAAGTTATACTCTGTGTAGGGTCTTTCAGGTTTTTAATGGGATCCTGCAAAGATTATATCTTCAGTCAAGCACCCTGAAAAACAATTTTTAACAACGTGTGACGTTTAAACAACTTGTAACTAGCAGATGAATGTAATAAACCAAGAGTCAGGAAACTTGGTTCAGGTCTGGCTCTGTCACTGACTGGTGACTGGGGTGAAGTAGAGTCTCTGGCTGCCTTAGATCTCTTCTCTGGAATTGAAGAGAGGGCCTGTTTGGCCTTTGCAGTCTTCGTACCACAAGAAAATTTAAAATTTTATGATTCCTTTGCTCATTTCCTAATCATCCCAGATATGTTTAACTACAAATTTACCTAGAATTCAAACAGTTGGCCAGTTATGATTTTTTTCATGTGATTTTTTTTCCCACATATTCCTAATTCTGAATTTCAGCCTTAGCTAGGGCTTACAATTCTCCATTTGTGGTTCTAGTCAGTTATTTGATAAATGTTAATTTGGGCATTCTAATTTTTTGTCCCTTTCCTTACCACTCCTTTCTGGGACATTTTTATATCTTTTCTAAAACATTGAGTTCTAAGGAAGCCAGTGAACAGACACACCATGTAAATGCAGAAGACTTAAAAGATTATTCTGTGTTGTCTGTTTTTGCTTGTATTTCTTAATCTTGCTGAAGATTGCCTTGAACTCTTTATTTATTTGTTTATTTATTTTGGCTGAGGAAGATTGTCCCTGAGCTATCTGTGCTAGTCTTCCTCTAGTTTTTGTATGTGTCGTGCTGCCACAGCATGGCTTGATGAGCAGTGTGTAGGCCTGCTCCCAGGATCCAAACCCTCAAACCTCAGGCCGCTGAAGCAGAGTGCGGGAATTTAACCACTGCGCCCCTGGCCCGGCCCCCGACTTGAACTCTTAAACTGAGTTCCCTCTGTTTGTAGGTGGTGACAGCGATCCTCCATTAAAGCACAGCCTCGCACAGAGGCTGGGGAAGAAAGTTGAAGCTCCAGGAACAAACGCTGACAAAACACCAAAGAAAGGTACCTTTGTTCTAATATACTGTGTGTGTGAGTGGGAGAGAGAGATGCTGCCGTTGTCTCTTGTAACGTTAACAAGTGTGGTTTGTCATTCTTTTTGTTCAGGTAAATTAGATCTGGTGTCTGCTTTATTTGTTCAAGAAACACTTGAGTGCCGCCTCTGCTAGTTTGTAGGTAGATGCCTTTGGATAAAATAAACACCATCACAATTCTCAGGAGCTTATGGTATAATGGCAAATAGGAATACTTAGGTATATTTTCACAAATTCTGTGACAAAGAAAGTACACAGTATTGTGGGAACATGGAAACAGATAGGAAGAGCACCTAATCTTTTTTTTTTAAATTGTTTTATTTTTTCACCTTTTTTTCACTTTTCTTTTTAGAGGTAACATTGGATTATAGCATTATATGAAGTTCAGGTGTACATCATCATATTTCGATTTCTGTGTAGACTGCATCGTGTTCAACACCCAAAGACTGATTGACACCTAAAGACCTTCAAAGGGCACCTCATCTTACCATGAGTCAGGGACAGGTTCCCAGAGGAAATGATGTTGCAGCTTAGACCTGAGATGGGATTTAGGTGAAGGTTAAGCTGAAGGCCAGAGGCTGTGTTTAGGCAGAGAGAAATAACGCAAAGGTGCAAGCCAAGAAACATGATGTGCTCAAGGACTGATGTGGCTGAAACGTAGAAGTGGGGTGAAGAGCAGGCTGACTGGAGAAGAAGAGAGACTGGGTGGTGTGGAAGCCTTTTAAGCCACATTAGACAGTTTGGGTTTATCCTGAGGTAGTAGCACACCGTGGAGAACTTAGTAAACACGCATCAGAGGCTCAGGTTTGCGTCTTAGAACCATCATCCTGCCTAAAACATGGCGAAGGGTTAGAAGGGGGCAAGAGTGCTGTCTGGGATTTGAGTGAGCAGGCTGTGAAAATAAGCCAGACAAGAGGAGTTAGTGGCACAGATTGAGTATTCTAGAGGTTAATGTGGAGAAATGTGGACTAAATTGAGAGAGATTTGGGAGATAGGATGATTTGATAGTTGAAGTTATATTTATAGAAAGAAGTCAAGGGTTGGATTTTTTTTCCTTGTATGACTTGTAGTGAGACATTCGTGTTAATTTCTAAAAAAATAGGTGTTTTTTTCCTAATCATTGTGTTTCGGTTTAACTTCTCTTGAAGATAAGAAACTTCTTTCCACTTTTTCTCTAGCCCAAGAGGCTTTGATGAGTAGATGTTCTTGTTTGGGGGCTTTCTTGCATCCTCAGAGCAAATAGAAGTTACTCTTTTTGTGGGGCTGGCCTGGTGGCCCAGCGGTTAAGTGCACACGTTCCTCTTCGGTGGCCCAGGGTTTGCCGGTTCAGATCCCTGGTGTTGACATGGCACCACTTGGCAAGCCATGCTGTGGTAGGCGTCCCACATATAAAGTACAGGAAGATGGGCATATGGGTGTTAGCTCAGGGCCAGTCTTCCTCAGCAAAAAGAGGAGGATTGGCAGCAGTTAGCTCAGGGCTAACTGTCCTCAAAAAAAAAAAAAAGTTGCTCTTTTTCTTTGCAGCCAAATTCCCTTCCTCCTCGCCTATCAATCATGTTGAAGACTCTCATAACTAAGCATATCTCAAATTGATTTAGGGGTAAACAAACCTTTTGATGCCAGTATTTTAGAAAGTTGTATAAAACAAAATTATTTCCCTAAATTAGGTAGTTTTTGCTTTTCAGATGTAAAAGATTGTTTTTTAAGCTTTCCAGAGTGCTCTAGGGAATCCATGACTTGCCTATGTCTGTACTGCGGAGAAGAATTTAAGACATGAAGAGATTTTTTAAAAGCGTTTGTGGGGCCAGCCCCGTGGCCAAGTGCTTAAAGTTCTGTGTGCTCCGTATTGGCGGCCCAGGTTTGCAGGTTTGGATCCCAGGTGCGGACCTACTCCACTCATCAGCCATGCTGTGGAGACACCCCACATACAAAAAATAGAGGGAGACTGGCACAGATGTTAGCTCAGGACTGATCTTCCTCAAGCAAAAAAAAAAGAGAAAGATTAGCAATGGATGTTAGCTCAGGGTGAATCTTCCTCACCAAACAAAAACCAGCATTTGCATTAGAAGACAAGTATAAGCCTAATTTGTGACCTATTGTAAAAGACATTTGACCTATAAAGGGTCTCTCTTCAACATTTGGTTTTTTAAAATCTTCTTTTTACAGTTCAAGTTTCCAAGTCTCTGAAGGAGCGATTAGGCATGGCAGCTAGTCCAAACAATGAGGAGGCAGCAGGTAGGTAAACCCCAAGACCAGCTTCTAATATTTTTTTCTTACCTCAAGAATCTTTACCTTTTCTCTGATTTACCTATTGAGTTAGGTTAGGGCTTGTGCTTTCGTGTGTGGGTGGGTGGATGGGTGGGTTTTTTTTTTTTTTTAAGTGATTACTCACTAGTATGAATTCTCTTTTCGTACTTAAAGATGGCAAAATGATTGTTCATCATAGCATTAATTTGTAGGAAATTAGAAACAACCTAAATATCCAACAAAAAGGAATTAGATTAAATTAAGGTAGTTATGTGCTAAAATAATTGCTGTCATGAAAAGTCATGTTCTGAACAGTGATGATATGGAAAACTTCTTGCATTGTGTTGAATGAAGAAAGGTGACACATCGCTTTTGACCTTTTGACTTAGGACACATCGGAATCATTTTTGGATAAAGTTAATTTTATTATAGACTCTTATTCTCAGGAAAAATGTCCATATGCATGAGATGATGCTAGTTTGTAAAAGATAAAATTATATGCCTAGAAAATGCAAAAGACTACGCAAAATATTAACATTGGTTTTATCTGAGTATTGAGGTTTTAAGTAATTTTAATTTTCTTCTATATGTTCTTCCTGTACTTTAATGTTTAAACTTTTTAAATTGTGAGATATAACCCTGTAAGTGTATGTGTACAATTTAAAGACTAATAAAATGAACATCCACGTACTCAACACCCAGCTTTCTTATATGTTGCTGGATTCAGTTTGATGCGTTTTTGTTTTGTTTAGTTTTGTTTTGTTTTGTTTTTGTTTTTTGAGGAAGATCAGCCCTGAGCTAACATCTGCTACCAAGCCTCTTTTTTTTTTTTTTTTTTTTTTTGCTGAGGAAGACTGGCCCTGAGCTAACATCCGTGCCCATCCTCCTCTACTTTTTATATGTGGGACGCCTACCAGAGCATGGCTTGCCAAGCAGTGCCATGTCCACACCCGGGATCCGAACCGGCAAACCCTGGGCCACCAAAGTGGAACATGCGCACCTAACCACTGTGCCACTGGGCCAGCCCCTATTCTACTTTTTTAATGTCTTCATTTTGATGACATTTGGGTAGGGTAGGGGAAAAGGGTCTCCCTGTCACCACTCACCTTGTCCTTTTTGGAGTGGTAATTTTGAGATCAGTTTACCATCTTGAAATGGAAGAATTCTTATTTTAAATACCTAAAGAGGGAGCCAGCCCCGTGGCCAAGTGGTTAAGTTCGCACGCTCCGCTTCAGCCGCCCAGGGTTTCACCGGTTTGGATCCTGGGTGCAGGCATGGCACCGCTCATCAGGCCATGTTGAGGCGGCGTCCCACATGCCACAACTAGAAGGACCCACAATTAAAAATACACAACTATGTACTGGGGGGGCTTTGGGGAGATAAAGGAAAAGTAAAATCTTAAAAAAAAACCTAAAGAATTAATTCAGTAAGTGTTTGAGTGCTTCCTGTGTAACAGGTACTGTACTAAAATATTGCAGATAAGTATAGTTGCTGTTCTCACTAAGTAGCTAGCTAGTATGGTTGGAAATACAGGCAATAGCAGTGCTATGTGATTGGAGAAACAAACTAGATTGGAGGGTGTCAGGTTCCGAGCTGAAGTCAGTTAAAACTAGGCAGCAGGAGAAATGCTTGCTAGGGAATATTCCATGTAGAAGGAACAGCATATTCAAAGGTTCAGAGGGTGAGACAATATACTGTGTTAAAGATTGTAAAGGGATATTTTTTGGTTTTGCTCTTTCATTACAAGCTGTTATTTAGTGACTAAATACGTGTGTGTGTAATCTCCAAATTCTTGTTTTTTCCACATCACTTCATTATTTCTTTCTTTAGCCCTTCAGGCATATCTGTCAAGTGTGAAATTCACTCTTTAGTTTAAACAGATGTAGGAAGATTAACGTATCATTAAAAATAGCTCTTCAGGGGCCGGCCGTGTGGCCGAGTGGTTGGGTTTGCGCACTCTGCTTCGGCGGCCCAAGGTTTCACTGGTTTGGATCCTGGGCACGGACGTGGCACCGTTGGACCATGCTGCGGCAGTGTCCCACGTGCCACAGCTGGAAGAACCACAATATACAAAAAAATGTACAACTATATACTTGGGGGCTTTGGGGAGAAAAAGGGAAAAATAAAATCTTTAAAAAAAAAAAAGATAGCTCTTCAGTGTTATACCCATCTCTGGGCCTTTCCCATTTTTCTTCTGTCTTGTCACCTGTTTTACCTCCTTTTCATCCTTTAAATGTCACTTAAGTATTACTTCCTTTGAAAAGCTTCCCTTAACCAACTCCTAGACGGAGGTTGGTATTCTTGCTATATGCTCCTCTATAGCATTATACTTCTTTATCAAAGCTGTTATCATTACCATACTTTGTTGTTTCTTAATTATTGGTCTGTTAGACTGTAAACTACATGTGGGCAGGGATTGTATTTTGCTTATCATTATATTTCTGGCACAGTGTCCAGCACATGTTTATATCCAAGAGTGAAGGGAAGAATTAATTTATTGCAATTTTTATTGGTAAGATTTATAATGACAAGTTTCTCCAACCTAGTAAATGGCTTTCAGGTTTCTCAAGAATAAGCTTTTGAATAGAAATCCAAATCAGCAATTTTTGCCTCCTAAGAGTTTTCTTTGAGGGCCACTACCTTAAACATGTAATATTCTAAGATTGAGATTGAAGCAAATGTACTTTTGATCATTTTAATTGCATGCCTAAATGATACCACTCTATTGGATTCTGTCCTGATCCAAGAATAGAAAGATCATAAGTCATTAAGAGATGAACTCCAAGTACAGTGACTTGTTTTCCTCCCATGAACACAGAGAGAGTTACTAAAGTTGGTGAGATCCACGTGAAGACATTAGAAGAAATTCTTCTTGAAAGAGCCAGTCAAAAACGTGGAGAATTGCAAACTAAACTCAAGACAGAAGGACCATCAAAAGTTGACGACTCTACTTCAGCAACAAGAAGCTCCTCCACTATCCGCATCAAAACCTTCTCTGAGGTCCTGGCTGAAAAGAAACATCGGCAGCAGGAAGCAGAGAGACAAAACAACAAAAAGGATGTAACCTGCATCAAGCTAAAGACTGATAGTGACATGAAAAAACCAGTGGTTTTGCCACCCATCGTTGCCGGCAAAGGACAGTCAGAGGAGCCTGCGGGCAGATCAAAGTCTATACAGGAGGTGCACATCAAGACGCTGGAGGAGATTAAATTGGAGAAGGCGCTGAGGGTGCAGCAGCGCTCTGAGAGCAGCGCCAGCTCCCAGCCTCAGCCTGAGGCCACCCCGGGGGCCCGACGGCTTCTCCGGATCACCAAAAAAACAGGTAACCAAAGAGCTTGGTCTGTAGTGCCGCTTCCCCACATCCCAGGTCAAAGAGACAGTGGTTCCACAGGACATTCACAGGAGTTCTGTGAGGACCTTTCTTTATGTAGATAACCAAAAACCACTGGATTAAGTAAAGGTAAGCTGTTTCTTTACAGCAGCATATATAATACATAGAACTTTGATATTTTAATGTACATTTGGAAACTATGAGGACTAGTGGACTTCATCTTCAGTTGTCTTTACCCTATGCTTCTTATCGTTACTTTCATTAAGAAAAGTTTTAATTTCATCTGTCATGAAGTTGCCCCCTAAATGAAATAACCAGTGATTTGTTTACTGTGAATGTAGGTGTAAAAGAAGAGAAGAAACTTCAGGAAGGCAGTGAGGTTGCTCCTCAGAGCAGTGTCACTAGAGAGGTGAGTTTCCTTAAAATCACTTTATAGTTTCGATCATGGCAGGCAAAGGCTAGATGAATGGTAAAGTGTGCTTTTTAGTTTTAGCTTATGATAAATTTCTGTTTAACACTTCACTGGTCTGTTAGGGTAAACAGTCTTTCACTTACCCTTACCATTTTCTTTTTTTGTAAACAGTATTTTCTTTTTTTTTTTTCTTTAGAGATTGGCACCTGAGCTAACAACTGTTGCCAGTTCTTTTTTTCCTGCTGCTTCTCCCCCAATTCCCCAAGTACATAGTTGTATATTTTAGTTGTGGGTCCTTCTAGTTTGTGGCATGTGGGACACCGCCTCAGCGTGGCCTAATGAGCCATGTCCGCGCCCAGGATGCGAACTGGCGAAACCCTGGGCCACCAAAGCGGAGCACGCACACTTAACCACTTGGCCATGGGGCCGGCCCCAACCCTTACCATTTTCTAAGAGAGTTTTCTATACTATGTATATCAGTGTTCTCTGCTTTTGTAAATTTGTTTTTAATTGGTCATTAATTTTTATTTATTTATTTTTTTGCTGAGGAAGATTGTTGCTGAGCTAACGTCTGTGCCAATCTGCCTCCACCTTGTATGTGGGACGTCGCCACAGCATGGCTTGATGAGTGGTGTGTACGTCCGTATCCAGAATCCAAACCTACGAACCCCGGGCTGCCGAAGCTGAGCATGTAAACTTAACCACTATGCCACTGGGCTGGCCCCTCTCTTTTTTTCTTTTTGGCTTGAGGAAGATTAGCCCTGAGCTAACACTTATGCCAGTCTTTCTCTACTTTGTGTGTGGGATGCCACCACAGTGTGGCTGACAAGCGGTGTGGGTCCACGTCTAGGATCCGAACCCGCAAACTCAGGCCAGTGAAGTGGAGCGCGCCAAACTTAACCACTATGCCATAGGGCTGGCCCACCATTAATTTTTTAAATCAGGTTTTTTTTGCCTTTGAGAATAATGCCACTCATCGTATAAAAGTTGGGAATTTTTATTTACAACCTAGATATAACCACTATTAGCTTTTTCATGGATTTCCTTCAAGCCTTTTGTTTATATGCACATGTGTGTGAATTTAACTCATATTTAGAACATAACTGAGAACTCTCCAGTGTATCAGTTTGCAGCCTGCTTTTAACTTTACCGTATTACCGTTTGTTTTTACTGGCCAAATAGTGTTTTCTTATACAAATATAGTCTGTTTCTGGACATTTGTTTTATACAATTAAGATAATCAACATCTTTATTACATGAACCTTTGTGCAAGTGTCTGATTATTTAGGAATCAGTTATATTAGACTTAGAGTTGTGGTTGTCTAGCCTGTAGAATGTGAGTTTCTATTGTTCCAGACACCTTTAATCTTTCATCTTTAGCTTAATGTTTTTTATTTAATATCAAAGAGCAAAAGCTCTTGTATTCTCGATCATGTGAAACTCTACTTGACTTAGATGTTAGCTTGGTAACTTATAAAGAGTAATTATCGTATAGGTTATTTTAGAGGTAGTAGATTTTAATTCTGTCATTTAAATTTGTTCGTAGGCTTCAGATGAGACCACAGGAGTTGGCATCACTAAAATTCAAGTGAAGAGATGTGAGACCGTGAGAGACAAGCATATGCAGAGACAGCCAGAGAGGGGAGCCTCACAGAAGGAGAAATCAGTTTTGACCCCACTCTGGGGAGATGTAGATGCTTGCAATACCCAGACAGCAGAGAAATCAGCGCTCACTTCTGTGCCAGGCATCACACGGCACCTGACAAAGCGGCTTCCCACAAAGCCATCCCAGAAGGTGGAAGTGGAAACCTCAGGGATTGGAGACTCAGTACTGAATGTGAAATGTGCAGCACAGACTTCGGAAAAAAGGGGTAAAGGTGAGCATTTTTTCTAGTGTGTCTTGCTTTAGGATCTCAAAATTACCAAGTTTCAGTAATTCCCTGGTGATGGTTGAATTGAATTTCATTTGCCTTGTATTCTGGTCACACAGATGGATAGTAATATTTCTGGTAATTCTGTTTAAAAAGACAAAACTAGATGAGTTCCTTTCTCAGAATTTAAATTGCTGTTTCAAAAGCTTTGTCTAAAACTTTCCATGGTGCATCTTTCCTCTGGTTTTGAAGAAGAAAAACACCAGGGAATAGAAGTGCGGTGGCAAATTCAAGAGCCACTGAAAAGAATTGAGTAAGTATCTACATTATGGCCATTTGTAGTGCACATTGTGTATGGATCATTTTCAGTCTCTTTTTTTCTTTAATTATTCACGGTATTTCTAGTACTGTGAAGGAATTTTGACATTGCGAATTATTCTCCACATAAAAGAGGGCTTATTCCAGCTAGTAATCAGTTATTTTCTGTCCTTTGTAGCTAAACCCAAAGTGAATGTGAAGCCATCTGTGGTTAAAGTTGTCTCATCTCCCAAACTGGCCCCAAAGCGCAAGGCAGTAGAAGTCCACCCTGCTGTCATTGCAGCTGTGAAGCCCCTCAGCTCCAGCGGTGTCCTGCAGGAGAGCCCGGCCAGAAGAGCAGCTGTGGTAAGAAGTGGATCCAGCTTGAGGGTGCTGACGTCTGTGGAGGAGGGAAGGGGCCCGCGCTCTGTTAGCTCACATTCTCTCCCTGTGAATCCTTCCTCCCATTTCCTAAGCATTGTTATTGTTTAGGTTGTCATTGTGTTTACGTTTACAGTTAGACATTTACGGAGGCACAGGATGGCATTTTTTTTAAAGCTAAGTTTTGGGTGCTAAGATATTTTGCTTATTTGTCCCCTCAACCTTTAAATTATTTATTCTTGGATTCCCAGGCTTAAAAAATGATAACCATGATTCTAAGAAGGCAGCAAAAGAAAATGAATACACTTAAATGAAAAAGCCTGACTCTCCCACTGAATTACCTCACTTTTACTTTTGTAGGCTGTTGTCCCACTGCTCTCCGAGGACAAATCAGTCACTGTGCCCGAGACAGAAAAACCTAGAGACAGGTAACACCTACAGTTCTTTTTAACCAAACTTTAGGCCACTGTTATTGTTTATGCTCTCTATAGAATAACACTGCTAAATAACTTTAGACATTGACAGTTTAGCCACATCTGAATAAATCTGCTAAACATCAAATTAATTGCAAGAAAGCATGATACTCACAGTTGCTATCCTTCATTGGTGCCATTGTTTATATTTTGCCTCTATTATTTAAAAAATGTTTTAAACACCCATCTGAATTCTGCTTTAAAGGATGAAAATACTTTGTCGTAAATCAATAAAACAATTCTTTGTGTGTCCTCAGAAACACCTCTTGGCTAACTCTTTGTGTTCCTGAGACTAGTAGTCCAACCAGCCGTTGGCGAAGCGCTGTTTTCTAACCGTCTTTGGGGCTTTTCTTACAGTTTTGTGCTGCCTCCGACACAGTCCTCTTCAGACCCCTCCCCACCAGACGGATCTGGCCCCTCCTCATCCCAAGTGGCCACGAAAACGCGCCGACTCAGTTCTGCCTCAACAGGAAAACCCTCACTCTCTGTGGAAGATGATTTTGAGAAACTAATATGGGAGATTTCAGGGGGCAAATTAGAAGCTGAGATCGACCTGGATCCTGGGAAGGATGAAGACGACCTTCTGCTTGAGCTGTCGGAAATGATTGATAGCTGAAAGTGGTGGCGGTAGAACATTGCAGACAAACGAAAACAAAAACAAAAACTCGCCAAAAAGCTGGACTCAGTTTCATCTATTATAATATTTACCCAAGATGATCATTTCTTTAGTCTAGAATTTGCCCCAGATCAGAAGTATACCTCTGAATTATCTGTATGTGTCCTGGATTTCTTGGGGTCAGATTTTTAAAGTCCCTTGATAAGCATTTTGTCCATTTGATGCCATTGTTTAGCATCTTTGAGAAAGAAGTTATGTCTTACCCCTCTCTCCACAGAACGAGTGAGAGGGAGAGCCAAGCGAAAGGGTGCCAGAGAACTCAGTGACGCCTTGAGGTGTTTGTCAGTTTGGTTTTTTTCCCCCCTTTGTTGTATTATTTCTTTTATGTATTGTCTTAATGTACTTAATATTACCTGAGTTTGAAAAGGATGAAGACAGCTGCTACCATTAAGGACCAAATTTCACGCTACCACTAAACAACAACAAATGCACTCAGTCTGTGTAAAATTGTATGTGTTTTTAAAGGTATTTGGAGATTCAACTAAGCTTTAGAGAGGCCTGAGCAGCTCAGGAAGCCTGTAATCTGGACGTAATTTTTTGGACGTGACTTTCAAGCTTCTGCTGCCCTGTAAGCCTCTGAAGAGCAATAGCTAATTTATTATTACTGTAATTTTTTAAGGCTTTAAAGTGCCTCAGGGGTCCTCTGAAACTAATTGTCTATTTCTGGGATTCCCTGGATTCTTAATAAGAGATGGTGACATAATGATTAGAGGAATTCTTTTTTAGCATGAAAGTTGTCCCGTCTCTTCTTCAGTACTTGCCTCCTTTATCACAGGGATAAGAATTGGTTAATTTTTTATTTTTAACTCTCCCTGCGAACTCTTCTTGCCCAGTATTTATTTGATGCCCTTTAACCACCTGAGGGGAAAATGAACTTACTCAAGCTGCCGCTGTTTGACTGTGGGCTGTGGCAGTGCACTGAGGCGCACTGCAGCGGGGTTGTTGAGGCGCTCTGGGGTGTATTGTATGCCTGCCAGTTTTCTTCGTTTCTGAATTGAATTTTCTTTTCTTGATGTTAGTCTCCTTCATATCACCTCAAGGTTTAGACTTGTGAAGGGACAAGTATGATGGAGGTAATAGTCTTGAAAGGAGACGTATTGTACATAGCCGGAAGGAAGAGGAAAGGAGGACTTTTCCATTTTGGTATTTTGCTTTAGGTGGCCAGTTTTGTTTCTCCTAGGGAAATCGGACCCACCTGTCATGTTGGCTCCTAAGGAACTGCTGTTGTGAGCGGCTCTTCAAGAGTTGAACTTCATGTGGCCTTGTCGGGAATATGGAAAAGGAAGAAAGCCACAGGACTGCCCATTCAGTCTTGGGAAGATCTGGATGATTCTGCACAAACAAAAATGACTTGAAATTTGTGTATAGACACCTCTCTACCAATCCATCTTCAGCTGACTGAATGTTGTATAATAGCCCTTCTCCAAAGCAGGGGTGGAATGTTCTGGTTTCACCACAGATTTTTCTACTTATTTCATTTTTGGAATCGGCTTATAGATTCCAGATCCCTTTTGTATATAACCTTTATTCTTTCGCTTTTTTAAAAATAATTTTGTTTCATATTTAAAGCCCTTGTATTAGTCAATGATTCATGTTCAGCATTATTTGAACCGTTTGCCATTACAGAAAGAAAGACTTATTTGTGTTTTAAATAAAACTGGTGTAGGAAAGTCTTGACTCGTGAGTTGAGTAGTCATACATCATGTTAACCTAGCATCTGCCTCAGTAGAGGCCCCAATCAGAATGTTGTTGGGCGTTGGTTACTGCTCCAATTTCACAGATACTATTTGGCTTTAGAAACCTGTTACAGGGACATACTGCCAAAATTACCCACACGGATGCTCAGTTTTAGACATAGATTCTTTCAGTAAGAATGAATATTATTATATGAAGATTTTTTCCTGACACTGATACCTAGCTATAATTTTTTAAAAGGAGAGAGGGTTTAGAAGTGATCTTAGATGTATTCAGTAATTTAGAATTTTCAAGCATGAAGGCATATAAAATATTTAACTCAGGAAAGTCCAAGTTTTTCCAGTAGTGCGCAATTTTTTGTTATGGGAATACATTACAAATTTGTTAGCTACCAAAGAACATAGGTTTTTCCAAATGATAGTCTAAAATTACAGTCATGCGTTGCTTGACAACAGGGGTATGTTCTGAGAAATGTGTCGTCAGGTGATTTTGTCGTGGTGCAAACATCATAGAGTGCACTTAGACAAACCTAGATGGTGTAGCCTACTACACACCTAGGCTGCATGGTACTAATCTGAGGGGCCCACCGTCAGATATGCCGTCTGTTGTTCACAGAAACATCATTAGGTGGCACATGACTGTAGTCCCAACAAAGTGAATCAACTTTTCACAAAAAGCAAAACAAATTGTGTATTCAGTTTTGAGTGATGATGGCTTTTAGTTTTTAGCAGTAAGAAAAAGATCCAAATGTTGCAGTGTGGCCATAGCCAGAAATTGCAAGATAGTTTGCGACTCATATTTGTCTCGAGATAATGATCACTAAAGTTCTGACCTTAATCTCAAATTCCAATGGGTCTTCTGTCTCATGTGTCCAGAACATAATTTATTTTCATCTCAACCAGTCTTTGACACCATGATAGGGATAAGACTGATGTTTAATAATTACAGTTTCCGTATTAAAGCTTCTCCTATGTTGGTCACAGTTCCATGATCCTTTTCTAAAATTGTGGGTTCATTTTGCAGAATATTTCTGCAGTTCTTTAAAATATTTGCTTCCAATTTGTCAGCAACAGGAGCTGTGTGATCTCCAGTTGCTGTTTACCAGGCACACTATTTTAAACTAACACTGAGTACTTATTATGTACCTCTTAATTCACATATCCATTTTCACACTAAGTCCTACACTGCATTGGAGAGCACTGCTTTTTATCTCCAATGGAGTGTCACCATGTGTTCAGATTTAACAATGAGTGTATTCTTAGTGCAATTGGGTTTGATTCATTGAACCTTTCAAAAGCTCTTTTTCCTTAAATCTGATCTTCAGAAGCTGCTCAATAAATTATGAAAGTTTCCACAACCCACACATCTGACTATGTTAATCTCCAAACTGCTTCAATTTCTTTGAATTTGCAAAGTGATGTTAGTTAAGGGCTTGAGCACAAAGAAAATACTTGACCATTTTCTTAACTTTGTACAATAAAATGGGCAAGGAGTAAGCAATGACCCTAAGTAGGAACAGCAATCCAGAATTTATATTTTAAAAATGAGACTGAGTGGAGCTGTCAGTAATGTATTTAATTTTCTTGGATGTAACTGCAAAGATGTTGGAGAGTCTGAGTCTGTGGTGGTGAGCAAAAAGTAGTGGACTAAAACTTGGTATTGCCTGTCTCTGGGTTTTTTGATCTTTAGACTGATTTGCCCTCAGGAGTAAAGCAACAGCCTTGTAGAGTTAAGAGTAAGGGTAAACAGAGCCAAGATTCAGACTCCAAAGAAGGCAGAAAAGGGAGAATGCTCAAATAAAGCACTTGTTTGTTGAATAAGTGAATGAGTGAAATACGGAATTGGATGAATCAAGAACACGAGGAGGAGGAGGAGGAATTTCAAGGGGAAGGAGAAGCAAAATGGAAAGAGTATATGGTTAATGAGGTCACTGGTTTGCTTTGGGAGCTCAAGGAGGGTGGTCAAATCTAGAAAAGCTGTGAGGAAAAGACAGTGGCATAACTGCCACAAAGTATTTTGGACTCCCATCCCTCGAAGAGGCTCAGATTAGAACATCATGAATTCTATCTATGATTAAACACTACTGGCCACTAAAGATAGATGGGTGTAAGGCAAACCCTGCCCTTGAAATACTTAGGAAATGTTTTTAAGAGAAAAGTAACAAGAATGAAGTCGGTGCAAGTAATAAGTGGATGATGCTACAGAGGGAGTGAGTGAGCAATCAAGAAGTTTGAGACTGGTCAGGGAAGGCTTCCTGGAGGTGTCAGAGCTGGAGCTGTGTGTGGCTTAGCAAAGGAGATGATCTGAGCTGCAAACATGGCCAAGTTGAGCAGGTGAAGTTTGTTGTTGGTGACCTCTGACCATCCGATTGGTACTCCTTCAGAGTCTCTGCCTTGTCTCATTCTTGCTCTCAACTATTCATGGCTAAGGTATAAACATATTTTGAAAAAGAGGGTCAGCCCTGGTGGCCTAGTGGTTAATTGCAGCCCCACTCTGCTTCAGTGGCCTGGGTTTGGTTCCCAGGTGTGGGCCTACACCACTTGTCTGTCAGTGGCCACGCTGTGATGGTGGCTCACATACAACATAGGGGAAGACAGGAAGCAGATGTTAGCTCACAGTGACTCTTCTTTAGCAAAAAAAAAAAGAAAAAAAAGGGTCGATTGTAAACGCAAATCTGAGTCACTTTGCTTCCACCCTGCCTACCAGCCTTCTATCCTGCCACTGACTCTTCGTGTTCCTCACTCCAGCAACTGGCTGTTGACTTCCCTCATACACTAATCTCTCTCTAGTCCTTTGCCTTTGTTAATGCTGTCTTCTACCTAAAAGTCTCTTTCCTCTCTTTTCTTTTGGCTAACTCCTACACGTTCTGTGACTCCCAGGCTAGGCTGCCTCTCCCTATACCCTGCAATCCCTTTCCCCAAATGGGTTTGGTGCCTGTCAACTAGGCACGTGTTCTTTGTTTACTCCCATTGTTTGAAAGTTGTTTATCTGTCCATCTTCCTCAGCAGAGTATAATCTCCTTGAGACAGAGATTCTTACTAAGTTCTACAGTCCACACCTAGTATAGGCCTGGCACATGGAAGGTGTATTAGTTTGGTAGGGCTGCCGCAACAAAATACCAGACTGGGCGGCTCAAACAACAGAAACTTATTTTCCTACAGTTCTGGAGGCTAGAAGTCCAAGATCAAGGTGTTGGCAAGTTTGGTTTCTTCTGAGGCCTCTCTTTGGCTTGCAGATGGCCACCTTCTCACTGTGTCCTCATATAGTCTTTCCTCAGCATGTACCTGTCTGTGTTTTAATCTCTTTCTATAAGGACACCAGTCACCTCAGATTAGGGCCCAGCCATATGACCTCATTTAACCTTAATCACCTCTTTAAGGGCCTATCTCCAAATACAGTCACATTCTAAGGTACTGGGGGGTTATAGCTTCAACATATGAGTTTTGGGGGGCACACTTCAGCCCGTAACTGAAGGCAGTCAATGAATATTTGCTGAGTAATGAAAAAGTTCTTGACCCATTTCTGCTGATCTTTGCCAGACCACCTCTGGTTTTCCCAGCCCCATTCTTGAGCATGCTTCTGACCAAGCACAGCCATTCAGCAAGTTGTGAGGCTCCCGGATGAGACGGAAGGAACTTCAAGCTGAGAGGAAGGATGTTCTTCAATATTTAGGAGGTCTGGAGGTGACTCTTATCTCAGGGTCTATCTTCTTGGACCAGTGATTCTCCAGCCTATTTTGCAGAGACCTTGGGAGCGTCATGAAAATCTCAAATTTTACAAGAACATTACGATTTGTTGCAACAAAAGGAAACATGTTTCATAGTACTTTCCAGTATCTATTTAATAAATTTATTGAATTGGCGATATATTCATTCCTGTTTCAAAATTCAAAATGTACCTAAGGGTCTACAGTAAAAATCCTCCGTCGTCCTCCTGCCCCAGCTGCCCAGTTCTCCAAAACCAACGTCAGCAGTTTCTGAGATGCTTCCACAGATACTTGAGGCATACAGAAGTATATTTCCAGACAATATCATGTATAAAACACGATAGTCTACACCTTGTTTTTTATATTTATTATGAATAGTTTTAATTTATTAACTACAAATTCACAACAAATCCTGTTTCATTTATACGCACACCAGCTCTCCAGCCCCTATTCTGGCCCCCAGGGCTGGGACCAAGGTGAGGCAAGCAAGGTGCCTGAGCACAATTTAAAGAGGGTGCTTACTCGGGCTTGTACTGTCACATGTGTGTGCCGCCTCAAATTTTGCTCCTTAGGCTCGCCCCATCTGAGATCAGCCCCACTGGCTCCGCTGGACTGTTTGGAAGGAAATCTCAGATGTATCATAGCTTGTTTTTCTTACTGTATATTGGATATTTCCTATCAGGACACAAACAGCTTCTTCAATCTTGATTATAGTTGCATAGTATTACATCAATAAGCAATAACTGAGCTAGTCCCTACTGATAGGCATTTAGGTGGTTTCCTGCCTTGGTATTTTTTGTTTGTTTGTTTGTTTGGGGTTTTTTTTTTTTTGAGGAAGATTAACCGTGAGCTAACATCTGCTGTCAATCCTCCTCTTTTTGCTGAGGAAGACTGGCCCTGAGCTAACAACCATGCCCATCTTCCTCTACTTTATATGTGGGACGCCTACCACAGCATGGCGTGCCAAGCTGTGCCATGTCCGCACCTGGGATCCAAACCGGCAAACCCAGGGCCACCAAAGCAGAACGTTCGAACTTAACCGCTCCGCCACCGGAACGGCCCCCATCTTGGTATTTTAAACAACGCTGCAATGATAACATTATGCCACACACGTAATTTTATCTGTAGGATTAAATACCTAGAGGTGGAGTTTAATAATTCACTACCACCTTTTGATCTTTGCTAATCTAATGGGGAAAATGGTTTCCCAGTGTAGTTTAGTTTGCGTTTCTCCTATAATAAGTGCAGTCGGGCATCTTTCATGTGTCTGAGGACCATTTTATTTTTGCTCGAAACTGATTTTTCCCATCCATTGCCAGTTTTTATTTTCAGTCTTTGCGTCAGGTTAGAAATGGCTACAAATTCTGTAACACACTTCCTGTCAAAAGGTGGGCTCTGTTTTTCCAGCCCTGGGGTGTGAACACTATACCAGTTCCGGGGCTGGCCTTTAAGGGTGCTGGCAGCTTTAGCCTTGGTTTCCTGGAGCCCAGGGCCCCCACGTAAGAAAGCACACGACTGTGCCAGAGAGACCACGCCGTGAGGCCGGGGTGCTACACAGACCCGGGAGGGGCCTGGCTGAGGCCGGCCTTCCGCACACCCTCCGAGGCCAGAGGAGACCTTGTCTCGGAGCAAAAAAGCCCCCAACCAAGCGCTGCCCAAATTCTTGACCCACAAGGTCATGAATTCTAACAAAATGCTGGTTGTTTTAAGCTACTAAGTTTTGGAATATTTCTTACACAGCAATAGAGAACC
Organism: Equus przewalskii; assembly: GCF_037783145.1. Classification (NCBI taxonomy): domain Eukaryota; kingdom Metazoa; phylum Chordata; class Mammalia; order Perissodactyla; family Equidae; genus Equus; species Equus przewalskii. The sequence continues at coordinate 563,191 of NW_027228758.1, forward strand.
AGAACAGTATTTTTCCCCAAGAGTTCTTTATATATTAGTAAAATTAGCCATTTGTTTGATGTGGTGCAAACATACTTTTCCCAGATCTGTAGACTTTGTTTATTTTGGTGGCTTTTCAGTCATGCAAAACTTTGTAATTTTCATGTAACTGAATTTATTACTTTTTCTTTTAAAAATCAGCTAGGGCACACAATTGAGGAAAAGACAATTTTTAAGAAAAAGAGATGAAATATCTATGATTTAACTAAATTAACTAGAAAGAAGAATCTAAAAACTAAAGAAAATAAAAAAATTTCTCAATGTCTCAAAGGAAAATTTGAACAAATAAAAAGACATCATGCAGTTAGATTTTAAAAATTCTAAGTAGGGCGAGCGGCAGCTGGTGGTTCAGTTTGGGCACAGCCTGGGGCCGGGCTCTACTCAGGGCTGGGGTCCACACAGCTCTCAGGAAGCCACGCTGCCACCGCGTCCCGCATAGAACGAGGAAGAGGAGGGCAGATGTGAGCTCAGCGACAATCTTCCTCACCAAAAATTAATTCTAAGTTGTTCTAGAGTTTAACGTAATCACAGTAAAAATGCCAAAAGGATTTTCTTTAATTAGATAAGCTAATTCTAAAGTTCGTAAGAAAAATAAAACAGCTGGGAAAATTTTACCTACTTCTAGCTCTACCAAATAAGAGAACATTATAAAGACACAGCGCTGTCCTCACAACAGCGCTACCCGCCCACGGACACAGATCAGCTAAACCCGCACACTTGGTCCACGATAAACGCGGATTTTAAACGAAATGGGGAAGAATGGGGTTTCTTTTTTGGAACGGTGATGGCAAACTGGGCGGCCATCTAGAAATCACAAAGTTGTATCAGTTCTAGGATATGCTGGCATAAATTCTGGATGGATCAAAGATTTAAATGTAAAACAGCAAAATCATTAAGGGAAAAAACCACCTGTCTTGTCCTGAGACGCACATTTGACCCATCAGCCAAGCGATCGGTTTCGGGGATCAATCCGCCAACGCTTCGGAACCCCGACTTCAGAGCCCGGCGGCAGCGCACGGCCGAGCGGGCCCCGGTCCTGGGCCGGCGCCGGGGAGGCCCGTGTGACCCCGAGCGCCCGCGCCCTCGCCCACGCCGGCTCCCGCCCCGGAGGCCCCGCCCGTCGGACCGCCCCCGCCCCAGCGCGCGCTCACGGGACACACGCCTTCCGGCCGGGCGGCCCGCCGCCGCCCCCCCGGCTCCCGGCCCCCGGCCCCCCCGGCCCCCCCTCCCCCCCCGACCCCCCGCCCCCCGCCCCCGCCCCCGCCCCACCGGCCCCGCTCCCGCCCCGGAGCGTGTGGGTGAGCGCCACAGCGCCGCCGTCCCCTGCGCTTCTAGGGAGACGGGCCCCTGGGAGCAGCAGCCGGCGCGCGTCCCCGACGGAGGGGCGCGCGGGGCCGGCCTCTCGCAGCCTCCCACCGCCGACTCGGAAACCCTGCCGCCGCCGACGCCGCCTCCAGGGGGCGCTGTCGGACCGGCCCACGTTCCAGAGCGCCATCCCCTCAGTCTGGCCTCCCCCGGATGCTGTGGAGCACCGAGAGAACCGGCCGCACGGCTAGAGAGGCGTCTCCCAGGAGCCTCCCAGGTCTCCGCGCGGCGACCAGACACTTCCCTTTCCGGCTTCTTATTCCGGAAGCAGCGCTGAGGCGGCGTGCGGGGTCGTGCGGCCTTTGTCCTCTTCCACCATGGCGTACCGCGGCCAGGGCCAGAAGGTGCAGAAGGTGATGGTGCAGCCAATCGTATCCTTCGCGGGGCGTGAGGGCTGGCGTCTCGGGCCGGCAGACGGGGCGAAGAGCGGACAGCAGGGGCGGGCCGCGGCCCCTCCCGTGAGCCCGGGGCGGGCGGCCGAGGCGGAGAAGGCGCGGGGGCGGGCGCGGGGCCCGGGGCGTGGGGCGACGGGCCGCGGGGCGTGCTGGGAGGCGGGCCCGCGGGGCGCGGGGCGCGGGGCGCGGGCGGGCGGGCGGGCGGGCGAGGGCCGGGCGCGGGCGCGGTGGGCGGGCCGGGCGCGCTTCAGCGGAGGCGGAGCTGTGCGTGTTTCCTCCTTAACCGTGGTGCAGAACCTCATCTTCAGATACTTGCAAAACGTAAGTAAGTCTGTTTGTTTGGTGATTCTTCTGTAAGTCAGGACTTAATTTCTTTGGCCGTTCGCGTCATCCTGTGTGATCACGGAGGTCTAGAGTTAAAAACAGGTGAAACTGGCGAGGGAGTGGGGTGTGAGGGGGCGGCTCTGACGTAGTGAGACGGCGTGTGGCCGGCCGCCTCCAGGCGTGCCGAGGGTTGTGTCGCCGTTTGCAAGGCCGAGATTACTGATTTCAAAAAGTAATTCTTGGCAGACGTGACAGTGGTATTGGGTATTGGTAGTGATTATGGCCAGGACGTTGGAAGCTTCCCCTCTATTTTCCCCTAGGATGAAACATCGCGAGAAAAGTCCAGTCAGCTTTAAACCACGTCATAAGGTGGTGTGTTTAGTACCTGGGGCAAAACTTAAAGACGGAAAAGACACTGAAAAAGAGAGGCGAGGGAGAGAGTCAGACCACTTAGGGGCAGCCCACTCCCCTTCGCGGATTTTAGCCCCTCGCGTGTCCCGTTGGCAGGGCAGAGTGTTTTTAAATTATCTCTGGAAGAATCGTAGCTGCTGTTGCTCTGACGAATTTTAGTGTGACGACACGATGGAAAAGCGGATTCATTGCAAGCCGCTGTAATTTGTAATCACCAGTTGAGGGTCTCTCCCTTGACTGTTAGATGTGAGGTGTGGAAAACCGAGAACCGGAGAAAGCTGCTCTGGAGCTGGGTTTTACTGCAGCGGCTGAGGAGGAAGCCCGGGTCGTTAGGAGTCTGCTGGGCGGCACTGCCCCCAGGTTCCGCTGTGCAGGGACTGAGGCTGGAAGCGGTGAGGAGAACGGTTACGCTGCAGGGTCACGGCAGGGTTAACAGCTCGGTCCGACACAGCCTGTGTCGAGTGGGACTGTTTCCTGGCAAGTAGTGGGTCTCAGTTTCCAGGTCTTAGATGAGTGTTAAAGGTTCACGCTCTTGCTATTTGTTTTCTAAAGTTTGTTTAGCAGCCGTATTTCTCTCGTGTTTGACCAAAGTGGTTAGATTTTGTTGACTTTTAACATTTGTATTTCTGTGGTTATTTCAGAGATCTCGGATTCAGGTGTGGCTTTATGAGCAAGTGAATATGCGGATAGAGGGCTGCATCATTGTGAGTACCCCGGGTGTCGTATCTCAGAGCAGTGTGTTCACAGAAAAACATTTCACGAAAAAGGCCAGCCAGAGCAATGTATGAAAAGTCAGAGACCCAACCCAAGGAAGGTTGTTGAGGGCCCGCTGTCTTCTCTCGTTGTTCTACTTGATAGGGATTGGGTAACTCAAAAAGGAGAGGGAAAATTATTTTAAAAAGTTAGTTAAGTAACAGCATTAGTATTTGAAGGAGGAGGCAAAAGAAATACAATTAGGGGCTGAGGGTAAGAATTAAGAGTGTTAGTTCTGGGTTATGTGATAGCTGAGTAGAGTGGGTGGGGTTAGTTAAGACTTCCAGGATAGCAGAATATCCTCAATGTTTTAAAAGGAGATAAAATGTGGCTGAAAATACTATGTTCAGACACTTTGGTATTCCCCTCAGACTTGTGGATTCCATCAGTAATCTCCCCTTCCCTGATTACTAGTTGGAAAACAAGCCTGGTGGTTAGTGGTGGTGGTGTTTTGTGGGGAACATGGGAAGAGCAGTGGCAGATGTTAATTCACATATGTACACACCTGTTTGACATTGAGCAGGTAGTAAAAGGTAGAGAGAATGGCTCTTTGGCAGAGCTAATGAAATCTTAGTCCAGAAGGATCCAGAAGTAACTTGGAGTAAATTCTCCCTTTCTTTGTTATTTAAAAAGAGGCTTATGGGGCCAGCCCGGTGGTATACAGGTTAGGTTCATGTGCTGTGCTTTGGCAGCCTGGGGTTCACAGGTTCAGATCTGGGGTGTGGAGTTACACACCACTTGTCAAAGCCGTGCTGTGGCATCATCCCACGTACAAAATAGAGGAAGATTGGCAACAGATGTTAGCTCAGGGCCAGTCTTTCTCATCAGAAGAAAAGGCTTAGGGTGGGAGGTGGTGCTCAGCTGAATATAGTGGAAAGGGGTGCAAAAGATCAGTGGAAGGGTGAATTTCTGAAGTTGGTGGGTACTTCTATACCTAGATAGGTGTATTCGTTTAGAATGGTTTGGACGTGATCTTACTTGAAGGTGACAGGCAACTGGCTTATTTTTCTAGGGTTTTGATGAGTATATGAACCTCGTATTAGACGATGCGGAAGAGATTCATTCTAAAACAAAGTCAAGAAAACAACTGGGTAAGAATATAGACGCCTTCTGGAATTGTAGAAATGTGTGTTCAGCTGTGGAATTGAATGACCTGCAGCTCAGTTCGTGTTTACGTTTGGTTTGCATTGAGAAGCTGTTATTGGGGGAGTAGTACACACTTGCAGTCCTGCTCTGCTGCTTATTCCTTCCCGCACCCTGTTTCTGTTCCTGTCCCTCCACTCAGGTCTTAGCAAGTCACCAAAGACTAGCGCTGTTAAACCCAGTGGTCAGTACGAGTCCTTATTTTGTTGCATTCTAAACAGCATTTGGCACTGTTGGCTGCTCCCTCCTTGAAACGCTTTGTTCCCTTGGCACTGTGGTACTACACTCAGGTTTTCACTTTCCACCTCTAGTTCCTCCTTTTCAGCCTTGTGTGTTCAGTCTTGGGGCCCAGCCATTCACTGTTTGAGTTGCTCAAGGCTTGGTTCTAGGCCCTTCTGTCACTCAGTGTTATTTTCTAAGGCATTCAAACTACACCTTCAATTGCTATCTGCATTTTGACTCCCAAATTTTTGTCTGTAGCCCTAGACCTCTCTCAGCCTATTCAGCATTTCTACTGGAATGTCCCACAGGCTTCTCGATGTGAGAAGACCAGAAGTCAGACTCAGTTCCCACCCCTCATACTAGAGCCATTTCAGTGTCCCTGCCGTGGTGAGTGGCACCAGCTTCCATTCAGTTTACTCATTGATTTCTCTGCAGCCTCCTCATCCCCCTCCAATTTGCTCTGTGGCCTGCAATCATCTTTTAAAAACAGCTGCCTCACCTTGTCATCCCTCTGCCTGAAATCCTTTCATGGCTTCCTGCGCTCGTAGGATAAGAAGATCTTTAATGTGTTCTGCAGGCTCCTTCTTGATCTGGCCTTATCTCCCTCTGCTCTGTTTTGTGTGACTCTGCTTTATTATCTGAGCTTTATCCTCACTTCTTTCAGTTCTTTGAATCTGCCACCACCACATGCCCCACCACAGATCTCATAGATCTTTGTATATCCTGTTCTTGTGTCTTTAGGACTCAGATCAAATATCACTCTCTCCCTGGGTTTGGTTTGGTTTTGCTTGGGGTGGGGCTGGGGGAGGTAGGGTGTGCTGTGCTGAGTTTGTAGTAAAACATTCATTAGTGGGATTATTTTATTAATGTCTCTCCCACTGGACCAGATGCTCCATAAGTGCATGAGTCCTGTCTTTTTGGCTCCCTGATGTGCTCAGTGCCTTGAGAACTCAGTGCCTGCCATGTAGTAGAAACTCAAAAATAGTTGAATGATTAACGCAGTTTCTTAACCTAGTTAAGAAAAGTTAAGGAAAAATCCTAAAGACAACAGGTCTTTAGGATTCATGGCTTCATCAAGACAAACTAAATCATTTCTCTGAAAATCCCGTTAATTTGATGTGTTTAAGCATTTTGTCTTCACTTGTGTAATGCCTCAGTTCACAGCTCACTAGTACTTTGATCAGTGGTAAGTTTCAGGTATCTCTGTTTTCCCAGACTCTTGAGGATTCTTTTGAGCCTATACTAAATATATCAAAAGTAGATTCTGAGAGGTGGTATGATGTTTTGCTATGCTTCTTCCTGCTTAGACTATTTTTGTGAAAGCCTAGATTTTCCACGTTTAAACATGTTTTGCTGGAAGGGTAAGCTAGCCTTATTGACATCATATTATTTATAAATTATTTGCAAAGTGTTGAATTCCCAGGGTAATATCCATCCTGTAGAATAGATAGATATTACCTGTTGTAGAAGCCTAGGAAAGTGAAACAATTTCATCACTATTGGGGTTGATTAGCATTTCTCAAACTGTCGTACTATAAACACCAGTGTTCCTGCAGATGTTTATAGATATTTCTCAGGAAAAAAGTATTCTCTGCTCAGGTAAGTTTGGGAAATGTTGAGTAAAACTTTAACAGGTTTGTTTATTTTAGGATGAAGTCTTTAATATACTAAGAGCTCTAAGAATGGGGTTATGGTGTACAGCATTTCCTAAACTTGACAGACAACTCATTTCCCAGCTTCTGCAAACTCAGCATTGAGAAATGTTGAGGTAGACCTATTCAGTTGACTTAGTCTACAGAAACCGTACTTTTTATAAAATAACATTTTTCTACCTTCTTTAGGTTATTGTTGGCAAAGTACATGTGCTCTAGTATGCACAGCCTTTCAGTGTATAGATGTTGGAAAATGTTCACGTACTTTTCGTAAGGGAGAAAGCATTTTCAAAATTGCTCAAGAATGATGAGAAATTCTGAAGCTAAAAGGTGGTTTTACACTTGTCTGAGTGGCTATTAATAGCTTTTTAAAAAAATTTTGTGTTGCAGGTCGGATCATGCTAAAAGGAGATAATATTACTCTACTCCAGAGTGTCTCCAACTAGAAATGCTCGATGAAGTGAGCCATTGTTGAGAAGGCAATGCAGTTTGTTTTTAGTGTTCTCTGTTGGAGTGTAGCTGTAAAACAGTTTTGCATATTGTTTTGATTACCCTTATGTATTACCAGATGACAATAAATGCTTTGGGATTGTTTTTATTAAAAAATCTACATTGTTTTCTTTCTGTCAGTGATAGAGACCTTTTACACAATGGCACCGTTAGCTGTTGGTATTTATTTTAAAATTTTCTGAAGGGTGGCTATTACCCTGGGCGTTTGCTTTTCACAGAGCCTGGATCGGTAGACTTTTAAGGCAAAGGGCTTGTGTGCCTGACAAGCCAGCTTCTGCTACTGGACGATGGAGAAGGGGAGGGTTCACGAAATAAGCAGAGGTTGTGGCGCTGATGTGTCTTCACTGTCAGTTCCAGTTCTTGACCTGGAGCACCAGCGTTTCCAACCACAGAAGGTTGGGAACATAATAGCTTCACTATTTGCTTAGCACTCTCATAGAAGGCTCTGTATGAGGTCTTTGTGAATTCTTTTATCACTAAGGTCAGAATGGGAGAAGTATTTGGGTATAGGCAAAGGATGAAGTGCCTTAAAAGTACATTAAAATTAAAAATGAGCTCTGTTAAGAGTTAACAAGAGGGAGACTGAGATTGGTAACCTGAAAAGACCACAAACAGTACTGGTAAGTTGTTAGGCTGAAAAGTGTGTTAATTGGAGAAATACCTGTCTGTTAATCTTATCTCTAAGGATTTTGGTTTCTCCCCCCCAGTAATTGCTTTTTTCCTCATTGAATAATGTGGACAAATCTCTCCTACCCCAATAACTCAGGGTGGTTCTGGTTAGAATTTTGTTAAATGGTTAGTAAACATCTGTTAGATAGGCACAAAGTTGAATAAATACAGTGAATCAGACTGGCAAACAAATGGCTTCAATACCATGTGCAAAGTGCTCTTTAAATTGGATCTTGAAAGGTAAATAAGCCCTACCTGAAATTCTGGTGATGGGCAGTATTAGTGAGGGTGGGTGAGGAAGGACCAGGAAGTCCAGTTTCTGCTTTTCCAGGTGCCTGTCAGGGAGCTATAGAACTTTTCTTTGAACTGAGTGAAAGAAACCCTTTATGAGAAGTAGGTGAGTGTAAAAATCAGTCCAGCTTAGAACTTGGCATTGTAGCCTTCCTCTCCTATTTGAACTAGCGCCTTTTTGGTCATATTTTCAAATAAAGGGCTGCTTTAGCTCTTTTAACATATTTGAGTTTGAAAGTCATTGAACCTGCGACAGCATGCAAAGAAAGCATTGGGCAGCAGAGGGAGTTGCAGCCCTGAGACTGCTTCAGCCTTTCTGGTGAAAAGGTTTTTCAGAGCAGAGCAAAGACCTCCCTACAGCTTTCTTGGCACCAAAATAGCTGGGAAGAAGGATAAAAGCTGGAGCGGTATAATCCCTGAGAAAACCTGCTGGTTGCTTTTTCCATTTCCCCGTGTGGCCTTCTGACCGGGCTGCCCTCTAAGCAAGGCTGTGCCTGCTGTGGCTTATTCTGAATGGATCAAGACACGGAAGGTTCTATTTTTGACAGCAAACGAGGATAGTGAGAAATAAGGTACAGGGAACATTTACAGTTGAGCTCTCTATTTAGAAATCACTGCTTTCCTGCTCTGCTGGATCCTGTGCTGTTTGCTTTTTAAATGGTGCTTTTCCGCGATCTCTAGATACATTCTTCCACCCGGAATTTGTGTTACTGGAGGCATTGCTCTCTGCTTCATTAAGGTTTTTAAAGCACGGTGCTGGGAAGCTGCTCTTATTGTCAGCCCTGGCTATGTGAGCAGTTATTTTTCTGGAATGGCTGCTGATTTCCGAGAGGGTCTTGCTAACCACCCACTAACTCTCTTAACACTTCAAGGAGGAGAAGGAGGAGAATCAGGCTCTGAAACAGTAGATGCTGATACAGCCCTGGTGTTCTGTTAGTAGTAGGTAGGGAGAAAGAAGATAGGAATAGTTTGAAAACCCTAGGATTTTGTGGGCGTGGGCACCAGCTATTGTCATTGTTTCACATTTGTCACAGTTTCAGCATTGGAGAGTGGATCTCTAATTTGGATCAAGGTGTTATTGGCCAGGCAGTATCATGGGAAGTTCCTCGGGGCCTGATATGCAGCATCTCATGTTAACTGGATGACACGGGAGCTTTTCTTTAATTAGTTGTTCCTTTTAGAACTAATCATAGCAACCCACTCATGGTGTGCTTTTGTGAGGAGATGCTTGGTAAAACTTAAGGTGGCGTGAGAACTTAAGTCTATTAGTACCGAGAGTTTAATTTTAACTTAAAAGTTTTATCCAATGGAAGTTTTTAAAATTAAAAGGTGTTACTTAGTACATGTTTATGATCAAAATACAAGCAGTACAGAAAGATACAAAGTAGAAAAGTCCATCCTTTGCCCATCAGTATTCTCCATGATAACCACTGTTAAGAGTTAGGTTCTTACCCTTCAAAACTCTTTACAAATACGTGTAGTATGGTTTGTTTCTCATTTTGAGATTTTTACCTTTTTTTTTTGGTGAGGAAGATTGTTGCTGAACTAACATCTGTGCCAGTTTTCCTCTCTTTTATATGGGACATCACCACAACGTGGCTTGATGAGCAGGGTGTAGGTCTGTGGCCAGGATCCAAACCAGTGAACCCTGGGCTGCTCAAGTGGAGCACATGAACTTAGCACTACACCACTGGGCCAGCCCCAATATACTTTTAGTTCTTTAAAAAATTTTTTTCATTTTTATTTTTAGTTTTGGTAAAAATACACGTAACATTTCCTGTCTTAATCGTTTTGAAGTGTATAGCTCAGTAGCATTATGCATATTCAGATTGTTGTGTAACCAATCTAGAACTGCGAAACTGAAACTGTCCATTAAGCAGGAACTTCCCATCCCTCTTTCCCTCTTTCCCCCCAGCCCCTGGCACCCGCTGTTCTGCTCTCCGTTTCTCTGAGTGTGACTGCTCCAGGGACTTCATGTGGACTCGTGCAGTATTTGTCTTTTTGTCACTGGCTTATTTCACTTGGCACAATGTCCTCAAGGTTCATCCATGTTGCAGAATGTGTCAGAATTTCCTTCCTTTTTAAGGCTGAGTAATATTTTGTTGTATGTATGTATATACCATATTTTGTTTGTACATTCACCTGTCAGTAGACATTTGGGTTGCTTCCACCTTTTGGCTATTGTGAGTAATGCTGCTCTGAACGTTGGTGTGCAAATATCTCTGAGGCTCTGCTTTCAACTCTTTTGAGTATAGACCCAGAAGGTTTTTTGAAGAACCATCATACTGTTTTTCCACAGTGGCTGCACCATTTTACATTCTTACCAACTGTGCACGAGGGTTTCAATTTCTCCACATCTTTGGCAAAACTTATTTTCTATTTTTGATAGCAGCCGTCCTCGTGGTTGTGAAGTGATATCATTGTGGTTTTGATTTGCATTTCCATAATGGTTTGTGGTGTTGGGCATCTTTTTATGTTTATTGATCATTTGTATATCTTTGGGGAAATGTCTATTCAAGTCTTTTGCCCAGTTTTAAACAGGTTATTTTTTGTTGTTGAATTGAAGGAGTTCTTTACATATTCTAGATATTAACCCCTTATCACATACATGCAAATATTTTCTCCCATTCTGTGAGTTGCCTTTTTACTCTGTTGATTGTGCTTTTGATACATGGAAAAAATTTTTTTTTTTAAGATTCTGTTTTTCCTCCTCCTCCTCAAATTCCCCCGGTACGTAGTTGTATATTTTTAGTTGTGGGTCCTTCTAGTTGTGGCATGTGGGATGCCGCCTCACCGTGGCTTGATGAGCGGGGCCAGGTCTGCGCCCAGGATTCGAACTGGCGAAACCCTGGGCTGCTGAAGCAGAGCGCACGAACTTAACCACTTGGCCACGGGGCTGGCCCTGATAGATGGAAATTTTTAATTTTGATGTAATCCAGTTTATCTATTTTTGCTTCTGTTGCCTCTGCTTTTGGTGTCATAGGTATTTTTACTTATTTATGCACATATATTCTGAAGCTTGACTCTTATCAACCAAACTTGGATATATTTTATGTTAACTGTGATGTATTTCATTGTATGAGTCTCTCAATTTAACTAATCACTCCCTATTAGTGGATATTTTAGGCTGTTTTTAATTTTTGGCTGTTAAAAGTTTTTTGTAATGAACATCTTTATACCTGTTTTTGTCCACTTAAATGTTTCTGTAAATGTTAAATGGATGAATTCTTAAAAGTGGAATTGCTAGATCAATGGATATGCACATTAAAAATAAATTCTGTAGATACTTCTAAATTCCCTTCCAAAGTACATATGAGAAAATTGTTTTCCTCATAGCAGCCAACCATCAGGTAGCAGTTTGAATGGAACTCACAGGCTTATTGTGAGGCTACTGTGAAATAACTGCCAATATCCTAAGGATGCCAGAATAGAAAAATGGAAAAATATAGGTCTTTGATGACTTTTGAGCCACTGAATTAATCAATTCTGGAACTTCCTACCACCAAACTTGTTACATGAGAGAATAAATTTCCTGCTTGGGTTTTCTGTTACAACTACAGCATTGTAACTGAGAACAATGTCAGTATAGGGCCGCCTGTCTTCAGTCCTCTTAAGCTTGGAAGGGGATCAGTTGGTCAGTGAAGAATTGTTAAATGCCCTGGTTGAGAAAGTTGGCAGTTGAAGTGATGATCTGGGCTGTGTAAGGGAATACAAATGAAATGATGTGACTGATTTTATTCAATACAGCAGTAAACTCTATGTCCTTCCCTAGTTAAGAAAATAGTTCCTGGGAAAGATGATCTTGAATCATCATTCCGTGTGCATAGAAATTGCTGCCTCTGGAGTATTAACAGATTAGTCTTGTCCCCAGGGCCATCCTGAGTTAGAGATGTTTTGCTGGGCTGAGAAATTACAGAGGGGACCAGGGAAAGTAACCAAATGAATGTTTTCCTGATGGACTTTGCTGCTAAACTGGAAGTAAGGTGGACGGTGGGAGTAGAGTGGGGAAGGGAGTATTTTCCCCAGAAAAGCAGCTGCCTTTAGATCCTGTCCTTGACAAGGGACTCAGTTTGGGAAGATGTTTCTTATTTTTCACTCATGTCAGCTTCTATTGGATGTTAATATATGCTAGACATGGGGGAGAATTTAAAATGTGGTCCTTGTCTTTGGAGATTTGGGGGAGCAGTGAGGTAGAGAGAGGAAGATGACCTTGGGAATCCATATACTTGGTTTTAAATCCCAACTTTAGAACTACCCAAACCTCTCAACCTCAGTTTCAGAGGGTTATTGGGATAATTTAATGAGATGGTTATTAAAGTACCTTTTCAGGCCTTGGGAATGCTGAAGAAGTATTATTTGTCTAGTTCCAAATGAGGATACTTTGTAGTTTAAGAGATTTGTCTAGGAACATGTGTGGGGAAGGGTAAACTCATTCCACATAGAGCAAGACATTACAATTTTGCAAATCCATTTCGTTTTGGGGGGCTTTTTTGTGTTTTTTTTTTTTTGTCTGAGGAAGATTGTCCTTGAGCTAACATCTGTGCCAGTCTTCCTCTTTTTGTATGTGGGACACCACCACAGTGAGGCTTGATGAGCGGTGTGTAGGTCTGCGTCCAGGATCCGAACCTGTGAACCCAGGGCTGCTGAAGCAGAGTGTGCAAATGTAACTGCTACACTACCAGGCCAGCCCCTGTTTTTTGTTTTTGGTTTTTTGGTTTTTGGGGGGTTTTTTTACTGCTCTCCAGAATATTTATTAACTTGTATAAAGGCTGTTGATTTTTTTTTCTTAAGGTTATCATAGTTAACAACTTTGTGAAATTACAGTTGTACATCATTATTAGTCATGTTATAGGTGCACCACTTCACCCCTAGTGCCCTTCCCCCACCCCCCTTTCCCCTGGTAACCACCAATCAGTTCTCTTTGTCCATATGTTAACTACTACTTATGAGTGGAGTCATACAGAGTTCGTCTTTCTCTGTCTGGCTTGTTTCCCTCAGCATAATACCCTCAAGGTCTATCCATGTTGTTGTGAATGGGACAACTTTGTCCTTTTTTATGGCTGAGTAGTATTCCAGTGTATATATATACCATATCTTCTTTATCCAATCATCAGTTGCTGGGCACTTAGGTTGGTTCCATGACTTGGCTATTGTGAATAATGCTGTGATGAACATAGGGGTGCATGGGATTTTTGGAATTGCTGATTTCAGGTTCTTAGGATAGATACCCAGTAGTGGGATGGCTGGGTCATAAGGTATTTCTATTTTTAACTTTTTGAGAAATCTCCATACTGTTTTCCATAGTGGCTGCACCAGTTTGCATTCCCACCAACAGTGTATGAGGGTTCCTTTTTCTCCACAGCCTCTCCAACATTTGTCACTCTTGGTTTTGCCATTCTAACAGGTGTAAGGTGATATCTTAGTGTAGTTTTGATTTGCATTTCCCTGATGATTAGTGATAATGAGCATCTTTTCATGTGTCTATTGACCATCTGTATATCTTCTTTGGAGGAATGTCTGTTCAGGTCCCCTGCCCATTTTGTAATTGGGTTGTTTGATTTTTTATTGTTGAGTTGTGTGAGTTATTTATATATTATGGAGATTAACCCTTTGTCGGATAAATAACTTGTAAATATTTTTTCCCAATTAGTGGGCTGTTTTTTTGTTTCAATCCTGTTTTCATTTACCTTGAAGAAGCTCTTTAGTCTGATGAAGTCCCATTTGTTTATTCTTTCTATTGTTTCCCTCATGTGAGGGGTTATGGTGTCTGAAAAGATTCTTTTGAAGCTGATGTCAAAGAGTGTACTGCCTATATTCTCTTCTAGAAGACTTAGTGTTTCAGGCCTAATCTTTAGGTCTTTGATCCATTTTGAGTTTATTTTAGGAAATGGTGAAAAAGAATGGTTGATTTTCATTCTTTTACATGTGGCTGTCCAGTTTTCCCAGCACCATTTGTTGAAGAGACTTTCTTTCCTCCATTGTAGGCCCTCAGCTCCTTTGTCAATGATTAGCTGTCCATAGATGTGTGGTTTTATTTCTGGGCTTTCAATTCTATTCCATTGATCTGTGCACCTGTTTTTGTACCAGTACCATGCTGTTTTGATTACTGTAGCTTTGTAGTATGTTTTGAAGTCAGGGATTGTGATGCCTCCAGCTTTGTTCTTCTTTCTCAGGATTGCTTTAGCAATTCGGGGTCTTTTGTTGCCCCATATGAATTTTAAGATTCTTTGTTCAATTTCTGTAAAGAATGACATTGGGATTCTGATTGGGATAGCGTTGAATCTGTAGATTGCTTTAGGTAGTATGGACATTTTAACTATGTTTATTCTTCCAATCCATGTGCATAGAATGTCTTTCCATCTCTTTATGTCGACGTTGATTTCTTTCAAGAAGGTCTTGTAGTTTTCATTGTATAGATCTTTCACTTCCTTGGTTAAATTTATCCCAAGGTATTTTATTCTTTTTGTTGCAATCGTGAATGGGATTGAGTTCTTGAGATCTTTTTCTGTTAGTTCATTGTTAGCATATAGAAATGCTACTGATTTATGTATGTTGATTTTATACCCTGCAACTTTGCTGTAGTTGTTGATTGTTTCTAATAGTTTCTCTATGGATTCTTTGGGGTTTTCTATATATAAGATCACGTCGTCTGCAAGCAGCAGAGTTTTACTTCTTCGTTGCCTATTTGGATTCCTTTTATTTCTTTTTCCTGCCAAATTCCTCTGGCCAACACCTCCAGTACTACGTTGAATAAGAGTGGTGAAAGTGGGCACCCTTGTCTTGTTCCTGTTCTCAGAGGGATGGGTTTCAGTTTTTGTCCATTGAGTATGATGTTGGCTGTGGGTTTGTCATATATGGCCTTTACTATGTTGAGGTACTTTCCTTCTTTACCCATTTTATTGAGGGTTTTTATCATAAATGGATGTTGGATCTTGTCAAATGCTTTCTCTGCATCTATTGAGATGATCATGTGGTTTTTATTTCTCATTTTGTTAATGTAGTGAATCACGTTGATTGACTTGCGGATGTTGAACCATCCCTGTGTCCCTGGTATAAATCCCGCTTGATCATGGTGTATAATCTTTTTGATGTATTGCTGTATTCGGTTTGCTAGAATTTTGTTGAGGATTTTTGCATCTATCTTCATCAGTGATATTGGCCTGTAGTTCTCCTTCTTTGTGTTGTCCTTGTCAGGTTTCAGGGATCAGAGTGATGTTGGCTTCACAGAATGTATTAGGGAGTGCTCCATCTTCCTCTATTTTCTGGAGTAGTTTGAGAAGGATAGGTATTAAATCTTCTTTGAATGTTTGGTAGAATTCTCCAGAGAAGCTGTCTGGTCCTGGACTCTTATTTTTGGGGAGGTTTTTGATTACTGTTTCTATTTCTTTACTTGTGATTGGTCTATCTAGATTCTTTATTTCTTCCTGATTCAGTTTGGGGAGGTTGTAAGAGACTAAGAATTTATCCATTTCTTCTAGGTTGTTCAATTTGTTGGCATATAGTTTTTCATAGTATCCTCTTATGATCCTTTGTATTTCTTCTGTATCTGTTGTGATTTCTCCTCTCTCATTTCTAATTTTATTTATTTGAGACTTCTCTCTTTTTTTTTTTAGTGAGTCTGGCTAAGGGTTTGTCGATTTTGTTAATTTTTTCGAAGAACCAACTCTTTGTTTCATTGATCCTTTCTACTGTCTTTTTTGTTTCAATATCATTTATTTCTGCTCTAATTTTTATTATTTCCCTCCTACTGACTTTGAGCTTTGTTTCTTCTTCTTTTTCTTATTCTGTTAGGTGTTGATTGAGGTTGTTTATGTAAGATTTTTCTTGCCTATTGAGGTGAGCCTGTATTGCAATGAATTTCCCTCTTAGGACTGCCTTTGCTGAGTCCCAAATAATTTGGTATGGTGTGTTTTCATTTTCATTTGTCTCCAGATAATATTTGATTTCTTCTTTAATTTCTTCAATAATCCATTGTTTGTTCAGTAGCATGTTGTTTAATCTCCACATTTTTGGCCCTTTTCCAGCTTTATTGTTGTAGTTGATTTCTAGTTTCATAGCATTATGATCAGAAAAGATGCTTGATGTTATTTCAACCCTCTTGAACTTATTGATGCTTGTTTTGTTTCCCAAGATATGGTCTATCCTTGCGAATGTTCCATGCACACTTGAGAAGAATGTGTAACCTGCTGTTTTTGGATGAAGTATCCTATATATATCTATTAGGTCCATCTGATCTAATTTTTCATTTAATTCTATAATTTCCTTGTTGATTTTCCATCTGTATGATCTGTCCGTTGGTGTTAATGGGGTGTTGAGGTCCCCTACTATTATTGTGTTGCTGTTGATGTCTCCTTTTAGTTTTGTTAATAGTTTCTTTACGAATTTGATGCTGCTGTGTTAGGTGTGTATATATTTGTAAGTGTTATGTCATCTTGGTGGAGTGTCCCTTTTATCATTATATACTGCCTGTCTTTGTCTATCTTTATCTGTTTTGCTTTGAAGTCTACTTTGTCTGATATAAGTATGGCAACACCTGCTTTCTTTTCTTCATTGTTAGCTTGGATTATTGTCTTCCATCCCTTCGCTCTGAGTCTGTGTTTGTCTTTGGGGCTGAGGTGTGTTTCCTGCCGGCACCATATTGTTGGATCTTGTTCTTTGATCCGTCCTGCCACTCTGTGCCTTTTGATTGGAGAGTTCAATCCATTCACATTTAGAGTGATTATTGAAACGTGGGGGCCTACTGTTGCCATTTTATCACTTGTTTTCCGGTTCTTTTGCATTTTGTCCTGATGGGGAGCTGTGACTTTGTGTTATTGTCCTTTTGCTTATCTCCTTTGTTCTGGATTTTGCAACCCCTTTCCTTTTTTTGATTTTTCAGGAATGAGGTTCTTCCTGAGCATTTCTTGAAGAGGAGGTTTTGTGGCGATGAACTCCTTTAACTTTTGTTTATCTGTGAAAGTTTTTATTTCTCCATCGTATTTGAAGGATATTTTCACTGGGTAGAGTATTCTTGGCTGCAGGTTTTTGTCCTTCAGAGTTTTGAATATTTCATTCCAATCTCTTCTAGCCTGTAGGGTATCTCCTGAGAAATCTGCTGATAGCCTTATGGGGTTTCCTTTGTAAGTTATTTTCTTCTGCCTGGCTGCCCTTAGTATTTTCCCAGTCTCTGGCTTTCTTTTCATTTCTCTACAGTGTCTTTAAAGAAAACAAATTTTTCATTTTTTCAATTTTCAGATTTTCATTTATCAAAAACTTGTCTTTTATGGTTCATCTTTTTATGTCCTAAGAATTCTTTGCCAAACCAAAAGTCACAAAGATTTTTTTCTCTGATTCTTTCTTCTAGAATTCTCACTTTATATTTTTGGTCTATGATACATTTCAAGTTAATTTTATGGTATGATGTGAGATGTAGATTGAGGTCCATTTTTTTTCTTTTTGCAGATGAATGACCAATATTCCAGGACCACTCATTCAAGACTATTTTCCATTGATTTGCCTTGATAGAACCTGTGTTGAAAATCAATTGACCGTATGTGCGGGTCCCTTTTTCTGGACTCTTTTGTTCTGTTGCTCTGTAGGTCTGTCTTTTCAGCAGTACCATGTTGTCTTCATTACTATAGCTTTATAGTAAGCTTTGAAATCAGGTAGTGGGAATCCTCTAGCTTTGTTCTTTCCTTTCAGAGTAGGTTGTCTCTTCCAGGGCCTTGGCTTTTCCATATAGATTTTAGAATCAGCTTGTCAATTTCTACAAAAAATGCCTGCTAGGATTTTGGTTGAGATCACTTGACTCTATAGCTCATTTTGGGAAGAATTGATATCTTAATATTGTGTTCCATTGATGAACATGATATGGTATATATCTCCATTTATTTAGGTTTTCTTTTATTTTTCTCATCAGTGTTTTGCAGTTTTCAGCATATAATTCTTACACACATTTTGTTAGATTTATCCCTTCCTAAGTATTTCGTGTTTTTTGATACTGTTGTAAATGGTACTGTTTTTTTTTTATTGATTTCCAGTTTTTTATATCTAGTACATAGAAATACAACTGAGTTTTAGAAGTTGATCTTGTGTCCTATGGCCTTGCTAAACTCAATTATTCTAGTAGCTTTTTTGTGGATTGCTTGTGATTTTCTACATAGATGATCATTTTGTCTGCAAATGAAAATGCAAGAAATAAAAAATAAGGAAATAAAAATAGTTTTATTTCTTCCTCTCCAGACTAAGCCTTTTATTTCTTTTTCTTGCCTTGTTTCAGTGGCTGGGACCACTCTAGTATGAGTGATAGGAGCAGACATCCTTGTCTTGTTCTTGATCTTAGGAAGAAAGCATACCATTGGGAGAAAACATACCATTCAGTTTGATATATTTGGAGATTGTTTGTACATGTCCATTTATCAGGTTAAGTTCCCTTCATGTCTCATTTGCTTCGAGTTTTTATCAGAATGAATATTGAATTTTGTGATCCTTTTTTCTCTATCTATTGAGACAGTCATTTGGTTTTTCTGTTATGGTCTGATAAGCTAAATTGCATTAACTGATTTTCAGTGATGAACTGGCCTTGCATTTCTGAGATAAACACACTTAGTTGTGGTGTATTACCCATTTTATATATTGTTGAATTCATTTTGCTTATTTAAGGATTTTTGTGTCTGTGCTCACGAGGGATGTCAGTCTGTAGTGTTCTGTTCTTGTAATGTTTCGTCTGGTCTTAGTCTCAGGGTAATAGTCCTGTAGAAGTGTTCCCTCGTCTTTTATTTTCTGGAAGAGTTTTATAGGATTGATATCATTACTTCCTTAAATGTTTGGTATATTTCACCTGTGAAGCCATCTGACCTGGAAGGTCTCTATAGTTCTTTTTTCCAATTTGGAAATGTTTGTTTTAAAGTTCTTTTTTCTTTTTAAAGATTGGCAACAGTTGTTTTTTTTTTTATTTGCTTTTTTTCTGCTTTTTCTCCCCAAATCCCCCCAGTACATAGTTGCTTTTTTTTTTTGAGGAAGATTAGTCCTGAGCTAACTGCTGCCAATCTTCCTCTTTTTGCTGAGGAAGACTGGCCCTGAGCTAACATCCGTGCCCGTCTTCCTCTAATTTATATGTGGGACGCCTACCACAGCATGGCTTGCCAAGCAGTGCCACGTCCACACCCAGGATCCAAACTGGTGAACCCCGGGCTGCCAAAGTGGAACACGCAAACTTAATCGCTGCACCACCAGCCTGGCCCCCAATTGTGTGTTTTCTTTTAGTTGTGGCTCCTTCTAGTTGTGGCATGTGGGACGCCGCCTCAGCGTGGCCTGATGAGCAGTGCCATGTCCATGCCCAGGATCCAAACCTGTGAAACCCTGAGCCACCGAAGCAGAGCACGAACTTAACCACTTGGCCGCAGGGCTGGACCCTGGAAATCTTTATCATGTGACCTATCCTGAGAAATTTACAAACTTGCTTAGAGCACTGTATTACACATATATCCAACAGAGAAAACAGTACAAGGCAATATATAAATACTAAAGAATAAGTGGCATAAAGAATGCAGAGGGTGGTCTGGAGAAACTGTGAAAAAGGCATTGTCAAATGACAGAAGTGGAAGTCTTTAGCCTGCCTTTCAGTGCTTTCCACAGACTAACCTTATTTCCCAGGACTCCCCTTTCGGAATACTCTGTGTTCAAAACAGGTAACTCACTGTCCCCTAAGTTCACCTGTCTCTACAGCTTGTTCTTGGTGGAATGTTTTTACTACTAATTCAGTTGCTTTGGTAGATCTAGGACTGTTCAGGTTCTCTACATTTATTGAGCGAGCTTTGGGAGTTCTTTTTTTTAATGAAATTTGCACATTTCATGTAAGCTATCAAATTTATTGGCATAAAGTTATTCATAATAGTCTCTTTTCTTTTAATGCCTGTAGGATCTGTAGTGATGCCTTCTGTTTCATTCCTAATACTGGCAATTTGTGTCTTCTCTATTTTTTCTCTCATTAATCTGGTCAGAAATTTGGCATTTTTTATTGAACTTACCAAAGAACCAGCTTTTCATTTCATTAATTTTTCTGTTTTACTATTTTGAATTTCACCAATTTCTGCTATTATTTTCTTCCATCTGCTTGCTTTGGATTTAATTTGATGTATTTCTAGTTTTATAAGGTAGAAGTTTAGATTATTGTTACAAAACATTTCTTATTTTTTAATATAAGCATTTCACTATTTTTGATATATTGCATTTTCGTTTTCATTAAGCTCAAAATATTTTGTTCCCTTTTTAATTTCTCTTTGATACATGAGTTATTAAGAAGCATGTTGTTTAATTTCTAAATATTTGGGGATTGTCCAGCTTTCTTAGTTACTGCTTTCTAGTTTAATTCTGTTGTGTTCAGATAATGTAGTTTATGTGATTCCAATTATTTTGAATTCGTTAGCTTGTTGGATGGGCTACAATGTGATCTGTCTTGGTGACTTTCACATGCATTTAAAAAGAACGTGTGGTCTGCTGTTGTTGGGGAAATGTTCTATGAAAGTCGATAGGTACACTGGTTAACAGTGTTGCTCAGGTCTTCTGTATCCTTGTTAATCTTCTGTCTTCTCATTCTCTCCATTACTGGACAAAGTGGGTTTATTGTAGATAGCGTATAGTTTCTGTCCAATCTGCTTTTTAACTGGAGTGTTTAAATCATTTACGTTAATGTAGTTATTGATGTGGTTGGTTTCCGTCTGCCATCTGGTGGGAGACAGTTCTTCATAAGTCGCCTGCATTTCTGTGTGTCTTCCCAGTAAGGTACTGACTGCCCTTTGTTTCTGACCAACTTTTCAAGGATGTTTATTTAGCAAAAAGCTTTGGAAGATCTGCCTCTAGAGCGAGGAGCAGGCATGCTTACTGCCCACATAAAAAATCTGCTGCCCAAAACTTAGGGGGGTTTTTGCTGTAACACAACCCACTGCATGTGTCAGTGTCATGTGGCCCTAGTTGTTTTGCTCTTTGGGGATTGGGGTTTGGGGAACTGGTGCACAAATGCTAATAGTCTAGATACTGCCGTTGATCTGAGGAATAAACCGCCCTTCTGTGACCCACGTGTCTTGTGTCTTCTACCAACATCCCTGGAACTGGCAGGCCAATTTGTTAGCTTGCAAGTAAGGTAAAATTTTGGATACTTCACAATTCTTGAATCCATCTTATTTGTTTGTTGTTTGTTCCATGTCTGTCTTCTTTTTGTCTATTATTCTGTCTTCTTTTGGATTATTTTTGTCATGGTTTCATTTTATTTCTACTGTTAGCTTATTAGCCTTATCCCATTTAAAAATTTTTTACATGATTCCCTAGGGACTGTAATGATACATCTTTATTATAGCTTACTTTCACTAGTATTTTACTGCTGCTTATATAGTCTGTAAGAATCTTCTACTTCCAATCCCTCCCACCCCTTGTGCTCTTTTGGTCATACTTTTAGCTGTGTTATAAGTCCCACAATACAATCTTTGCTTTGGGTAGTCACTTATCAAGATTTACCTTGTGTACCTGCACATCTGGTTAGGAAGTCCCATCTTTTCTGACTTATGATTTTTTTAAAAAATCACGTAAACTTTAGTATTGGAAATAATTTTTCAGATCATTCTCTTTGAAGAGGTGTGGGTTTTGTTTTTTTGGGTTTTTTTTGTTTGTTTTTTACCAAATGGATCTTTTCTTAGCTTCTACTTGAGATCTTTCTATACATTACCTTCCCACCTCCTCTTTGATTCCATTTCCGTGTAGGCTGCCTTTTAAACTGTTGGCTGGGGTTCACTGTCAGGGAATTAGCAGCAGAAAAGGCTGGAGAGAAGGTCACTAAAGGCATTTCCTTTTTTCCTCTTTTGTTCAATTCCTTCAGACAGCTCAAGAAAAAGTACTTTCTGCTGCAGTCTTTCTACCTTCTTTCAACCCCAGTGTTTTCCCTTTTTTCAGATTCCATTGTTAAAAATGGTTTATTTTGACATTGAGGAATTTTTAAAATAACACCCGGAATCATGCTTCCTCTAATAAGCTGTTTCCTGCTGTCTTTTAGGCTTTGTGCATACCATTCCATTGATTTGACAAATCATAATGTATGCAACATTTCCTTATGTAGTTTCAGCTTTTCACTATTATAAATTATGCCACAGTGAACATCTTTCTGCATCTCTTTTGTGCCTCATGAAGTAAATTTGCCATGAGTGGGTTTCTGTACTTAAAAGCTATCAGGATTTTGATAGTTCTTATTATATATTATAAAAGTAAGATAGGGGGCTGGACCTGTGGCCGAGTGGTTAAGTTTGCATGCTCCGCTTCGGTGGCTTGGGGTTTCGCCGGTTTGGACCCTGGGCACGGACATGGCACCGCTCATCAGGACATGCTGGGGCGGCGTCCCACACACCACAACTGGAAGGACCCACAAGTGAAAAAAAAGAAATACACAACTATGAACGGGGGGCTTTGGGGAGAAAAAGGGACAATAAAATCATTAAAAATAACAGTAAGATAGAAAGAGGAAGAGATTTGAAACTTACATACCCTAGTTGGGGGGAATCTTATAACTTTGTGTAGGAAAAAAGAAGGTGAATCAAATTGATTATAGACTTGTTAGAGACCAACTATTGCAGGACATTTTCAAAAATTTGGTTATGGATCTCTACTCTTCTTTCTCCAGAGATTAATATTTGAGGTTTCAATACCTCTTGATTGTCCATTTTTAAAAATATTTTTTATTGTGGTAAAATACAGACAACTTAAAATTTACCATATTAACCATTTTTTTATGTTTGAATGTTTTTTTTTATTGAGTTAATGATAGGTTACAATCTTGTGAAATTTCAGTTGTACATTAATGTTTGTCATTCGTGTTGTAGGTGCACCACTTCACCCTTTGTGCCCAACCCCAACCCCACCTTTCCCCTGGTAGCCACTAAACTGTTCTTAGTCCACATTTTTAAATTCCTCATATGAGTGGAGTCATACACAGATTATCCTTCTCTAGCTGGCTTATTTCACTTAGCGTAATTCCCTCAAGGTCCATTCATGTTATTGCAAATGGAATGATTTTGTTCTGTTTTGCAGCTGAGTAGTATTCCATTGTATATATGTACCACATCTTCTTTATCCATTTGTCTGTTGATGGGCACTTAGGTTGCTTCCACGTCTTGGCTATTGTAAATAATGCTGCAATGAACATTGGGGTACATAGGACTTTTGGGATTGCTGACTTCAAGCTCTTTGGATAAATACCCAGCAGTGGGGTGGCTGGATTGTATGGTAGTTCTATTTTTAATTTTTTGAGGAATCTCCATACTGTTTTCCATAGTGGCTGCACCAGTTTGCATTCCCACCAGCAGTGTATGAGGGTTCCTTTTTCTCCACAACCTCTCCAACATTTGTTACTATTAGTTTTAGATATTTTTGTCATTCTAATGGGTGTAAGGTGATATCTTAGTGTAGTTTTGATTTGCATTTCCCTGATGATCAGCGATGATGAGCATCTTTTCATGTGCCTATTGGCTATCCGTGTATCTTCTTTGGAGAAATGTCTGTTCATGTCTCCAGCCCATTTTTTGATTGGGTTGTTTGATTTTTTTGTTGTTGAGTTGTGAGAGTTCTTTATGTATTATGGATATTAAGCCTTTGTCAGATATATGACTTGCAAGTATTTTTTCCCAGTTAGTGGGTTGTTTTTTTGTTTCAATCCTGTTTTCATTTGCCTTGAAGAAGCTCTTTACTCTGATGAAGTCCCATTTGTTTATTCTTTCTATTGTTTCCCTTCTCTGAGAAGGCATGGTTTCCGAAAAGATCCTTTTAATACTGATGTCAAAGAGTGTACTGCCTACGTTTTCTTCTAGAATCCTTATGGTTTCAGGTCTCACCTTTAGGTCTTTGATCCATTTTGAGTTTATTTTGGTGAACGGTGAAAAAGAATGGTTGATTTTCATTCTTTTACATGTGGCTGTCCAGTTTTCCCAGCACCATTTGTTGAAAAGACTTTCTTTTCTCCATTGTATGCCCTCAGCTCCTTTGTTGAAGATTAGCTGTCCATAGATGTGTGGTTTTATTTCTGGGCTTTCAATTCTGTTCCATTGATCTGTGCATCTGTTTTTCTACCAGTACCATGCTGTTTTGATTACTGTAGCTTTGTAGTATGTTTTGAAGTCAGGGATTGTGATGCCTCCCGTTTTGTTCTTCTTTCTCAGGATTGCTTTAGCAATTCGGGGTCTTTTGTTGCCCCATATGAATTTTAGGATTCTTTGTTCTAATTCTGTAAAGAATGTCATTGGGATTCTGATTGGGATGGCGTTGAATCTGTAGATTGCTTAAGGTAGAACAGACATTTTAACTGTTTATTATTCCAATCCATGTACATGGAGTGTCTTTCCATCTCCTTATGTCATCATCCAATTCTGTCAGAAAGGCCTCGTAATTTTCATTATATAGGTCCTTCACTTCCTTAGTTAAATTTACCCCAAGGTATTTTATTCTTTTTGTTGCGATTGTGAATGGTATTGTGTTCTTGAGTTTTTTTTCTGTTAGTTCGTTATTAGAGTATAGAAATGCTACTGATTTATGCAAATTGATTTTGTACCCTGCAACTTTGCTGTAGTTGTTGATTACTTCTAAGAGTTTTCCAATGGATTCTTTGGGGTTTTCTATATATAAGATCATGTCATCTGCAAACAGCGAGAGTTTCACTTCTTCCCTCCCTATTTGGATTCCTTTTATTCCTATTTCTTGCCTGATGGCTCTGGCCAGGACCTCCAGTACTATTAAATAAGAGTGGTGATAGAGGGCATCCTTGTCTTGTTCCTGTTTTCAGGGGGATGGCGTTCAGTTTTTGCCCATTGAGTATGATGTTGGCTATGGGTTTGTCATATATGGCCTTTATTATGTTAAGGTAGTTCCCTTCTATGCCCATTTTGTTCAGAGTTTTTATCATAAATGGCTGTTGGATCTTGTCAAATGCTTTCTCTGCATCTATTGAGATGATCATGTGGTTTTTATTCCTCAGTTTGTTGATGTGGTGTATCACGTTGATTGATTTGTCGATGTTGAACCATCCCTGTGTCCCTGGTATGAATCCCACCTGATCATGATGTACAATCTTTTTGATGAGTTGCTGAATTCTGGTTGCCAAAATTTTGTTTAGAATTTTTGCATCTATGTTCATCAGTGATATTGGCCTGTAGTTCTCTTTTTTCGTGGTGTCCTTGTCAGGTTTTGGTATCAGCGTGATGTTGGCCTCATAGAATGTGTTAGGAAGTGATCCATCTTCCCTAATTTTTTGGAATAGCTTGAAAAGAATAGGTATTAAATCCTCTCTGAAAGTTTGGTAGAATTCCCCAGGAAAGCCATCTGGTCCTGGGGTTTTATTCTTGGGATGCTTTTGATTGCTGTTTCAATCTCTTTCCTTGTAATTGGTCTGTTCAAATTGTCTGCCTCTTCTTGAGTGAGCTTTGGGAGATTGTAGGAGTCCAGGAATTTATCCATTTCCTCTAGGTTATCCATTCTGTTGGCATATAGTTTTTCGTAGTATTCTCTTATAATCCATTGTATTTCTGCAGAGTCTTCTTATTTCTCCTTGCTCATTTCTGATTTTGTTTATTTGAGCTTTCTCCCTTTTTTTCTTTGTAAGTCTGGCTAGGGGTTTGTCAATTTTATTTATCTTCTCAAAAAACCAGCTCTTTGTTTCATTGATCCTTTCTACTGCCTTTTTCATTTCAATAGTATTTATTTCTGCTCTGATTTTTATTATTTCTCTCCTTCTGCTGACTTTGGGCTTTATTTGTTCTTTTTTCTCTAGTTCAGTTAGGTGTAGTTTAAGATTGCTTATTTGGGATGTTTCTTGTTTGTTAAGATGTGCCTGTATTGCGATGAATTTCCCTCTTAATACAGCTTTTGCTGTATCCCATATGAGTTGGTATGGCATGCTATCATTTTCATTTGTTTCCCGGTATTTTTTTATTTCTTCTTTAATTTCTTCAATGATCCATTGCTTGTTCAGTAGTGTGTTGTTTAGTCTCCACATCTTTGTGCCTTTCTCAGCTTTTTACTTGTAATTAATTTCTAGCCTTACAGCATTATGATCAGAGAAGATGCTTGTTATTATTTCAATTTTTTTAAATTTGTAGAGGCTTGCCTTGTTTCCCAACATATGGTCTATCCTAGAGAATGTTCCATGTGCACTTGAGAATAATGTGTATTCAGCTCTTTCAGGGTGAAGTGTTCTATATATGTCTATTAAGTCCAATTGTTTTAGTTTTTCATTTAGCTCCACTATTTCCTTGTTGATTTTCTGTCTGGATGATCTGTCCATTGATGTGATTGGGGTGTTGAGGTCTCCTACTATTATTGTGTTGTTTTTAACATCTTCCTTTAGGTCTGTTAATAGTTGCTTTATGAATCTTGGTGCTCCTGTGTTGGGTGCATAGATATTTATAAGCCTTATTTCTTCTTGATGAAGTGTCCCTTTGATCATTATATATTGTCCCTGTGTGTCTCTCTTTACCTGTCTTATTTTGAAATCCACTTTGTCTGATATAAGAATTGCAACACCTGCCTTTTTTTGTTTGCTATTAGCTTCAAGTACTGTCCTCCACCCCTTCACTCTGAGCCTGTGTTTGTCCTTGGGGCTGAGGTGTGTTTCCTGGAGGCAACAAATTGTTGGATCTTGTTCTTTAATCCATTTTGCCACTCTGTGTCTTTTTATTGGAGAGTTCAATCCGTTTACATTGAGAGTGATTATTGATGCATGTGGACTTAGTGCTGTTAATTTGTCGCTCATTATCTTGTTTTCTTGCATTTCTTTTCCTGTGTGCTTTAGCCTACCCATTTAATACTGCAGTTTCTTATGCTGGGTTTCTTAGATTTTTCCTTATTTATGATTTGTGACTCTGTTCTGTGTTTTATTTTAGTGTCTACCCTGAAGTTTGTATTTAGAATCTCGTGTATAATATAGTCTATTCTCTGGTGGTCTCTTACTTACTTGGCCAATACTGATTTAGACCCTTTGCTCTTCCCCTCCTAAATAATTATTTTCATTTCTTATTCCAACTCGTGTTATGAATTTGTAGTTAGAGTGATAAGATCATCCTTGCTTTGGTAGTTTCCTTACCTTTACCCTAATGCTATAGTTGAATATTTGCTATCCTGTTCTGGTTCTATCCATCGGTCTCGCTAGTCTGTGGATTGTGACCCCGTTCTCCCTTTTTTCTTTTTTCAGGTATGAGAGCCTTCTTGAGGATTTCTTGTAGTGGAGGGCTTTTAGTTACAAATTCCCTTAACTTTTGTTTGTCTGGAAAAGATTTAATTTCTCCCTCATATCTGAAGGAAATTCTTGCTGGATAGAGTATTCTTGGCTGAAGATTTTTATCTTTTAAAGCTTTGAATATGTCACTCCATTCTCTCCTAGCGTGTAAGGTTTCTGTAGAGAAATCCGCTGAAAGTCTGATAGGAGCTCCTTTATAGGTTATTCTCTTCTTTTTTCTTACTTCCCTTAGTATTCTTTCTTTATCTTTCCTTCTTGCCAGTTGTACTACTATGTGCCTTGCAGTAGGTCTTTTTACATTGACAAATCTAGGAGATCTGAAAGCTTCCTCTACACACATTTCTCTGTCAATCCCTAGATTTGGGAAGTTCTCTTCAATAATTTCGTTAAGCACACTTTCTGCTCCATTTTCCTTTTCCACGTTCTCGGGAATTCCTATGATCCTTAAGTTCTTACTCCTCATTGAATCCACTATCTCTCGGAGATTTTCCTCGTTTTTTTTTAATTCTTAGTTCTCTTTCTTCCTCTGTGTGGAGCCATTCAGCCTGTCTAGTTTCAATTATGTTAATTTGCTCTTTTGTGGTGTCTGCACGGGCATTCAGGGAATCCATATTCTGTTTTATCTGGTCCATTGTGTTTTTCTTCTCTAGTAATTCTGTTTGATTCTTCTTTATGATTTCAATCTCTTTTGTGAAGTAACTCCAGAACTGATTGGCTTGTTTCTCTGCCTCATTGAGTTTTTTTATTATAGCTGCTCTGAACTCATTATCGCTTAGTTTACCTAATTCCAAGTCCTCAGGACTTAATTCTGTGTTTTCATTGTTTTCCTTCTGGTCTGGGGCTTTTATAAATTGCTGGACGGTAGAGGAGCGGTCTTTTCTCATGGTGGTAGAATTCGGTTGCAGTTACAGCCTGTCGCCACTAGATGGGGGTCGAGAGCGGCATATTCTGAGCTCTCCACCTTGGGGCAAGATGGCTGCGCCCACTGGCTTTGCTGGGGGGGAGGGGCTGTTACTTAAACACACCGGTCTGGGTTCAGATCAGTTCTGTTCTCTGGTCTCCCAAGGCCCTTGATTTATGGGGTCCCCACAGACGGAAGCTCTCCCCCCGTCAGCGGGTCTCCACTGAATCAGCGGCAGGAGTCCTGGATGATCCCCCGGTCGCGCGGCCCCTCCCCCGCTCCTTCCCGACCCGCGCCGCAGCGATCGCAGACTCTAGGGGAGGGAGCGATGTTCTCTCCTACCGTTCCAGCTCCTCTGAGGGTGTAAGCAAAGTTTATGATCTCCGCCTTCTTGGTATTGTAGGTCTCTAACGTGTTGGCATTAGATTTATTCTCTGAAATTCAGTTTTTCCAGTTCTTTGTTGTATTTTGGAGGGGAGAGGATCTCGGGTCAGCTCACCCAGTGATTTTGCTCTGCCCCTTCTCCTACCATATTAACCATTTTTAAGTGTACATTTCAGTGGTATTAAATACCTTCATAATGTGCAACCATCATGATCATCTATCTCCATAACTCTTCTCATCGTGTTAAACTCACATTTTTATCCATTAAACAATAACCCTTCCGATCGCCTCCCTCCCTGCAAGCCCTGGCAATCACAGTTCTACTTTTTGTCTCTGATTTTAACCACTTGAAGTACTTCAGACAGGGGGGATCAGACAGTATTTGTCCTTGTGTGACTGGCTTATTTTACGTAGCATAATGTCCTCAAGGTTCATCCATGTATGTTAAAATTGTCCTTTTTAAGGCCAAATAATATTCCATTGTGTGTATATATCACATTTTGCAATTGATGGGCACTTGGGTTGCTTCCATGTTTTAGCTAGTGAATAATGTTCTGAACGTAGATGTACAGATATCTCTTTGAGATGCTGCTTTCAGTCCTTTTGTTGATATACCCAGAAGTGGAATTGTTGGGTTAGATGGTAATTCTATTTTTAATTTTTTGAGGAACTGCCATACTGTTTTCCACAGCAACTGTACCATTTTACATTCTTACCAACAGTACACAAGGGTTCTGGTTTCTCCACATCCTCACCAACATTTGTTATTTTGTTTTTTTGCTAGCCATCCTAATAATTGTGAGGTAGTATCACCTTGTGGTTTTCGTTTGCATTTCCCTAATATTAGATTGATAATATTTAGCATCTTTTTTATGTGCTTATTGGTTAGTTGTATATCTTCTTTGGAGAAATATCTATTCCAGTCCTCTGCCCATTTTTTAATCAAGTTTTTTCTTTTTGTAGTTGAATTTAAGGAGTTCTCTATATATTCTGGATATTAATCCTTTATCAGATATATTATTTACAAATACTTTGTCCCATTCTGTGTGTTCCCTTTTTACTCTGTGTCTTTTGATGCACTCAAATTTAAAGTTTTCATGAAGTCAAGTTTGTCTGTTTTTTCTGTTGTTGCCTGTGCCTCTGATGTCATATCCAAGAAATCATTGTCAAATCCAATGTCTTTTAGCTTTTGCCCTGTTTTCTTCTAAGAGTTTTATAGTTTTAGGTCTTACATTTAAGTTTTTGATCCATTGTGAGTTAATTTTTGTATATGGTTTGCTAGTATTTTGTTGAGGATTTTTCTATAAGTGTTCATAGGGGATATTGGTCTATAGTGTAGTTGACTGGTTTTGGTATTAGGGTAATGCTTGTTTTATAGAATGAGTTAGGAAGTATTCCCAACCCTTTCAATTTTTTGGAAAAGTTTGAGAATGAGTGGTATTATTTATTCTTTAAATGTTTGATAGGCTTTACCAATGAAGCCATCAGGTCCAGGGTTTTTCTTTGTGGGGAGATCTTTGATTACTGATTCAATCTCCTTCCTAGTTAGAGATCTATTCAGGTTTTCTATTTCTTCATGATTTGGTTTTGGTAGGTTTTGTGTTTCTGGCAATTTGTGCATTTCATCTAGGTTATCAAATTTGTTGGCATATGGTTGTTCATAGTACTCACTTACAATTCTTTTTATTTCTGAGGAATCAGTAGTCATGTCCTCACTTTAATATCTGTTTTTAGTAATTTGAGTTGTCTTTTTTTCTGAGTGCCTCTAGCTAAAAGTTTGTTGATTTTGTTGATCTTTTCAAAGAAACAACTTTTGGTTTCACTGATTTCCTCTATTGTTTTTCTGTTCTCATTGATCTCTGCTTTAATCTTTATTATCTTTTTCTTTCTGCGACCTTTAGGTTCAAGTTATTCTTCTTTTTCTAGTTCCTTAATTGTAAAATTAGATTGATTTGAGGCCTTTTTTTAATGTAAGCATTTATAGCTATACATTTCCTTCTTAGCACTGCTTTCACTGCATCTCACAAGTTTTGATATATCGTGTTTTTGTTTTTGTTCCTCTCTAAGTATTGTCTTAATTTCCTTTGTGATTTCTTCTTTGATCCATTGGTTGTTTAAGAGTTTGTTGTTTAATTTCTACAAATTTGTGAATTTTCCAGTTTTACTTTTGTCATTGATTTCTAACTTTATCCTTGTGGTTCGAGAAGATGCAGTCATGTGCCGCGTAATGATGTTTCAGCCAATGATGGCCTGCATGCACGACAGCGGTCTCATAAGATTATAACAGAGCTGAGAAATTCCTATCACCTAGTGATGTTGTAGCCATCACAACGTCATAGTATAACACGTTATTCATGTATTTTTGGTGATGCCGGTGTAAACAAACCTACTGTGCTGCCAGTTGTATACAGCATAGCACATATAATTATGTATCGTACATAATACTTGATAATGATGATAAACAACTATGTCACTAGTTTATGTATTTGCTATGCTATACTTTTTATTGTTATTTTAGAGTACTCTGCTGACTTATTTAAAAAAATGTTTACTGTTAAACAGTATGCTGTGTTATGCCAGCAACCTCATACATCTGTTTACTGCCTCTTGCTTGAACCATTTTCGCTTGTGCTTGATTTAATCTCATGTTCTTTTGTTCATCATGGCCCCTAAGCATAGAAAATGCATTTCGAATGTTGCCAGGAAGAGGGCACATCGAGTGACCTGGAAATGAAATTAAATGATTAAGGACTACAAAAAAGGAAAATCAGTGATGGTTATTGCTTGCCAGTCAGGCATGTCCTATTTCACTATAGCCATGATCTTGAAGAACAAGAACAAAGTGACGGAAGCTGTTAAAAGATCTTCGTTGAAGGCAATGAGACTAACAAAAGTTCAAGAAGGGCTATATCAGACATGGAGAAACTTCCATTGACCCGTATTGAAGACCAGATGTAGAACCGTATGCCTCAGCACCATCAGGATCACGGCCAAAGCACAAAGTTCGTGATGTTGAAAGAAAAGGTTGGACCCAACTATGATACTGAATTTACTGCTAGCTCTGGGTAGTTTAAACGATTCAAAAATTATTCATTAAGTAATATGAAAGTGGGTGGTGAGTCTGTGAGTGCTGACGTGAAGGAAGCTGAAGAGTGTTTAGAAACTCTAGATATGCTGAATGTGGAGGGAAATTACTTGCCAGAGCAAATACTCAATATGCATGAAACCTCCCTATTCTGGAAACCGATGTCTGACAGTACTTTTGTCCGTTAAGAAGGTCAGTTCCAGGTTTCAAGGCTTTTATGGACAGGATAATAGTCTTGCTTGGGGGCACTGTTGCAGGCTACAAATTGAAACCCTTTGTGATCTGACACAGGGCCTTCAGGAGGTGTCAATAAGCAAACACTGCCAGAGTGCTATAGGAGCAATAAGAAGTCATGGATGACACTGCTTCCCTTCCAGGATGCCCCCCTGAATTGCTGTGCCAGCGAAGTGAAGAAGTACTGTTTGGGGAGTAACATACCTTTCAAGATTTTGCTTATTGTTGATAATGCTCCCTGACAGCTTCCTTTTATTGGTGATCTTCATCCCAATATCAAAGCAATATTTCTCCCTCCAAACACCACGTCTTTGATCCAACTCATGGATCAAGGAGTTATAGCAGCTTTTAAGGCCTACTACCTGAGGAGGACCTTGGCCCAGGCCATTGCTGCAACTGGGGCAGACACTGATACAGTTCTGGAAGGATTACAACATTTTTTACTGCATCAAGAACCTCGTTTGGGCCTAGGGTCGTGTCTGCAAGGAGTATAGGAATGGCATCTGAAAGAAGATAGTCAAAAAAAAAAAAGCAAAAGCTTTTGCACACTTTAACAAACACCTTCAAAAGTTTGAAAACATGGACCCTGACACTGAAAGGTTTTCATTAACAGGAATGTTCCTGGTGCATTATCTGCAAATCTATGATGAAAAAAGAAACAAAGCAAACCACCGTGGACGTATTTCTGAAAAGAGTGACCCCTCCTCAAGAAGAGCCTCAGGCAGGTCCTTCAGGAGGTGTTCCAGAAGAAGGCCTTGTTATCATAGGAGATGAGGCTCCATGTGTGTTATTGCCCCCGAAGACCTTCCAGTGGGACAAGGTGTGGGGGTGGAGGACGGTGGTATTAATGATCCTGACCCTGTGCAGGCCTAGTGTGTGTGTTTGTGTCTTAGTTTTTATTTTATTTTATTTTTTAATTTTTTTTTAAAAGATTTTATTTTTTTCCTTTTTCTCCCCAAAGCCCCCCCGTACATAGTTGTATATTCTTCGTTGTGGGTCCTTCTAGTTGTGGCATGTGGGACGCCGCCTCAGCGTGGTCTGATGAGCAGTGCCATGTCTGCGCCCAGGATTTGAACCAACGAAACACTGGGCCACCTGTAGCGGAGTGCGTGGACTTAACCACTCGGCCACGGGGCCAGCCCCTGTGTCTTAGTTTTTTTAACAAAAAAGTTTAAAAAGTAAAAATAAAAATTTTTTTAAAGAAAAAGCTTATAGAATAAGGATACAAAGAAATATTGTTGTACAGCTGTATGTGTCTGTATTTTGAGCTGTGTTCTTACAAAAGAGTCAAAAAAGTTTAAAAAATCAAGAAGATTATAAAATAAAGTTATAGTAGCCTAAGGTTAATTTATTATTGAGAAAAGTTGTTAAAATAAATTTGGTATGGCCTAAGTGTGCAGTGTTTATGAAGTGTACACTAGTGCACAGGAATGTCCTAGCCTTCACGTTCACTCACCCAGAGCAGCTTCCAGTCCTGCCAGCTCCATTCGTGGTAAGTGCTCCATACAGGTGTCCATTTTTTATCTTTTACAGTGTATTTTTACTGTACCTTTTCTATGTTTAGGTATGTTCACATACACAAATACGGTTGTGTACAGTTGCCTACAGTATTCAGAGCAGTGACCTGCTGCGCGGGTCTGTAGCCTCGGAGCGGTAGTCTGTGCCATGGAGTCTGCATGTGCAGGAGGCTGTCCCATCCAGGTTGGGTGACTACACTCACACTCACGCAGTGATGGAATCACCTAATGACTCATTTCTCAGTGTTCTCCTGTCAGTAAGTGATGCATGACAGTGCTTTGCATGACATCTATCTTTTTAAATCTGTTGAGACTTAATTTGTGGGCTGACATAAAGTCTGCTCTGTAAAATGTGTCATGTGCACTTGAGGAAAATATGTACGCTGTTGTTGGGTAGAGTGCTGTGTATATGTCTGATGGATCTAGTTGTTTTTTGTGTGTTCTTTGAAGCCCTCGATTTCCTTGCTTAGAAATGTCTGGTTGTTCTATCTGTTATTGAGAATGGGGTGTTGAAGTCTCCAGCTCACACTGTAGAGCTGTCTAGTTCTCCTTTCACTGCTGTCTGTTTTTGCTTCATATATTTTGCTGGTGTATTATTAAGTGCCTAGATGTTTGTTAGTGTTAGATCTTCTTGCTGTATTGTACCTTTTATTAATATATAATATCCTTCCTTGTCTCTTGTAACCTTTTGTGATTTAAAGTCTATTTGTTTGATATTAGTATAGCCACCCCTGCTCACTTTTCATTATTATTTGCATGGAATATCTTTTTTTTTTTCCCCGAGGAAGATGCGCCCTGAGCTAAGATCTGTGCCAGTCTTCCTCTGTTTTATATGTGGGTTGCCGCTGCAGCATTGCTGCTGATGAGTGGTGGAGGTCTGTGCCCAGGAACCAAACCCGGGTTTGCTGAAGCAGAGCATGCCAAACCTAACTACTTGTTCATGGAGCCAGCCCCTGGAATATCTTTGTCCATCCTTTTACTTTCAATCTATTTGTGTTTTTGGATCTAAAGCGAGTCTCTTGTAGGCAGTATTTTTTCTGGATTATCTGTTTTTATCCTTTCTGCCAGTCTTTGTCTTTTAATTGGAGAGTTTAATCCCTTTACATTTAAAGTAATTACTGATAAGAAGGGACTTATTTCTGTCATTTTGCTATTTGTTTTCTGTATGCATTAGAGCTTGTTTTGTCACTTATTTTCTGCATTCCTGTCTTCTTTTGTGTTTAGTTGACTTTTTGGTAGTGAAGTGTTTAAATTCCTTTCTCATTTTCTTTTTGGTGGGGGAGATCGGCCCTGAACTAACATCTGTCACCAATCTTCCTCTTTTTTTTTCTCCCCAAAGCCCCAGTACATAGTTGTGTGTCCTAGCTGTAGGTCATTCTAGTTCTTCTATGTGGGATCCCGCCACAGCATGGCTTGATGAGTGATGTGCAGGTCCGTGCCCAGGATCAGAGCTGGTGAACCCCAGGACACTGAAGCAGAGTGCATGAACTTAACCAGTCGGCCATGGGGCCAGCCCCCCTTTCTCAATTTCTTTTGTATGTATTCTATTGGTATTTTCTTTGTTGTTACCTTGGAGATTGGATTTTATATCCTATCATTACCACACTCTTAGTTTGAATTTATACCAGCTTAGTTTCAGTAACAT
This sequence comes from Equus przewalskii, assembly GCF_037783145.1. Lineage (NCBI taxonomy): Eukaryota > Metazoa > Chordata > Mammalia > Perissodactyla > Equidae > Equus > Equus przewalskii. The sequence continues at coordinate 597,974 of NW_027228758.1, forward strand.
ACTACAACTCTGTCCCCCCTCCTTCAGTTGTTAATGGCACAAAATCGAATCTTTATACACTGTCCCAGAACGAAAACTAATAACTTTTAAAAATTATGTGGAAAACAACATGTGGAGTTACAAACCAAAGTTAGAATAGTACTAGCATTTGGACCAATAATTTTAAGAAAATATGTTAGTCTCTTAAATCACGTAGAAAACAAAAAGTTGAGTTACAAACTGTTAAAATAATTCTAGCTTTCATAATTCCCCATATATTTACCTTTGTTGAGATCTTTATTTCTTCACATGGCTTTAAGGTACTGGCTAGTGTCCTGTTTCACCCCTGAGCATTTCTTGCAGGACAGGCCTAGTGGCCACAAACTCTCTTAGCTTTTGTTTGTTTGAGAATATCTTAATTTCTCCCTCATTCTTAAAAGATCGTTTTGCCAATAAAGGATTCTCAGTTGAAAGTTTTTTTTTTTTTTTTTTTTTTTGAGGAAAATTAGCCCTGGTCTAATATCCACTACCAATCCTCCTCTTTTTGCTGTGGAAGATTGGCCCTGAGCTTACATCCGTGTCCATCTTCCTCTACTTTATATGTAGGATACCTGCTACAGCATAGCCTGACAAGCGGTGCGTAGGTCCGTGCCCACGATCCAAACCAGCGAACCCAGGGACTCTGAAGTGGAATGTGTGAACTTAACTGCTGCACTACTGGGCCAGCCCCAGAAGGATCTTTTCAAATACCATGTCTACTCAGGCAAGGGAAACAAAAGAAAAATAGACAATGGGACTACATTAGACTAAAGAAGTTCTGCAACGCAAAGGAAACCAGGTAGAAAATGAAAAGACAACAACGAACTGAGAGAAAATACTTGCAAATCACATATCTGACAAGGGATTAATCTCCAAAATATATAAAGAACTCATACAACTCAACAACAAAAAAACAACCTGATCAAAAAATGGACAGAGGGGGCTGGCCCGGTGGCACAGCGGTTAACTGTGCATGTTCCGCTTTGATGGCCTGGGGTTTGCTGGTTTGGATCCCGGGTGTGGACATGGCACCGCTTGGCAAGACATGCTGTGGCAGGCGTCCCACATATAAAGTAGAGGAAGATGGGCATGGGTGTTAGGGCCAGTCTTCCTCAGCAAAAAGAGGAAGATTGGCAGCAGATGTTAGCTCAGGGCTGAGCTTCCTCAAAAAAAACAAAAACACAAAACTCAACGAGGTAAAAGAGAATGTAGAGAACCAATTCAACGAGTTCAGGAACTACTTCACAAAAGAGATCCAAACTATAAAGAAGAATCAATCACAAATATTAGAGATGAAAGACCCAATGGAAGAGATACAGTGCTGACTCCCTGAACACTTGAGTGGACATCATATAGGAGTGAATCAGCGTAATTGAAGATAGACATGTTGAAATGCTTCAGACAGAGGAGGAGAGAGAACTAAGACTAAAAAGAAATAAAGAAAGTCTCTGAGAAATATCCGACTCAATGAGGAAATGCAATGTAAGAATCATAGGTATTACAGAAGGTGAAGAGAAGGAAAATGGAGCAGAAAGCTTGTTCAAAGAAATAATAGCAGAGAACTTCCCAAACCTAGGGAAACAGGGAAATATGTGTGGAGGAAGCTTCCAGATCTCCTAGATTTGTCAATGCAAAAAGAACTACTGCAAGGCATATAGTAGTAAAACTGGCAAAAATGAATGACAAAGAAAGAATACTCAGGGCAACAAGGCAGAAGAAAATAACATACAAAGGAACCCCTATCAGACTCAGCAGATTTCTCTGCCAAAACCTTACAGGCTAGGAGAGAATGGAACGACATACTCAAAACTTTAAAAGACAAGGATCTTCAGCCCAGAATACTCTATCCAGCAAAAGTATCCTTCAGGTATGAGGGAGAAATCAAATCTTTCCCCGACAAACAAGAGCTAAGGGAGGTCATAGCCATGAGACCCTCCTTACAAGAAATCCTCAATAAGGCTCTCATACCTGAAAAAGGAAAAAGAAGGGAGAAAGGCATCACAAAACACAGAGTAAGGAGATAAATAGTTATGCAGAATCAGAATAGGATAGCAAATATTCAACTATAGCATTAGGCTAAAGGGAAGGAAAACACCAAAAACAAAGACAATCTTGTTGCTTTAACCACAAACTCACAACACAACTTGGAATAAGATAGGAGAAAAACAACTTAGGAGGGGAGGAGGAAAGGGACTGACTTGATCTAGAATAAGGAAATAAGAGGCCATCAGAAAATGGACTATGTCATGCACAAGATTCTGAATACAAACTTCAGGATAGCCACTAAACTAAAAAGCAGAACAGAGACGCAAAAAATAAATAGGGAGGAAACAAAAGAAACACATCATAGAAAACTCCATAATTCAATGAGTAGACCAAAACAGACATGACGAGAAACAAAGGAAATGCAGGAAAACTGGAAAACAAGTGATATAATGACAGCATTAACACCTCATACATCAATAATCACCCTAAATGTAAATGGATTGAATTATCCAATACAAAGACGCAGAGTGGTGAGATGGATTAAAGAACAAGATCCAACGATCTGTTGCCTCCAGGAAACACACCTCAGCTCCAATGACAAACACAGGCTCACAGTGAAGGGGTGGAAGATGATACTCCAAGCTAATGGCAAACTGAAGAAAGCAGGTGTTGCAATACCTCTGTCAGATAGACCAGACTTCAAGACAAGACAGATAAAGAGAGACAAAGAGGGGCAATACATAATGATCAAGGGACAATCCATCAAGAAGAAATAAGGCCTATAAATATCTATGCACCCAACACAGGAGCACCAAAGTTCATAAAGCAACTACTAACAAACCTAAAAGAAGATATTAAAAATAACACCATAATAGTAGGGGGCCTCAACACCTCACTCACATCAATGGATAGATATCCGGACAGAAAATCAACAAGGAAACAGTGGAATTAAATGAAAAGCTAGACCAGTTGGACTTAATAGACACATATAGAACACTCCATCCAAAAAGAGCAGAATACACATTCTTCTCAAATGTGCACATGAACATTCTCAAGGATAGACCACATGTTGGGAAACAAGGCAAGCCTCTACAAATTTTAAATTTTAAAAAGTAATTTTAAAAAATTTTATATATTTTAATTTTTAATTTAATTTTATATATTTAAATATAAATTTAAATTTGAAATATAAGAAATTTTAAATGTTAAATTTTTAAATAAATTTTAAATTTTAAAAAATTGAATTTAAATTAAAAAAAATTGAAATAGTAACAAGCATGTTTTCTGATCATAATGCTATAGAGTTAGAAATTAAATCCAAGAAAAAAGCTGAGAAAAGGACAAAGATGTGGCAACTAAACAACATACTATTGAACAAGCAATGGATCATTGAAGAAATTAAAGAGAAATCAAAAAATATCTGGAGACAGAGGAAAATGATAACATACCATCCCAACCCATATGGGATGCAGCAAAAGCTGTATTAAGAGGGAAATTCATCGCAATACAGGCACACCTTAATAAACAAGAAAAATCCCAAATAAGCAATCTTAAATTACAACTGAATTAGAAAAAGAAGAAAAACAAAGCCCAAAGTCAGCAGAAAGAGAAAAATAATAAAAGTCAGAGCAGAAATAAATGCTATTGAAACAAGGCAGTAGAAAGGATCAGTGAAACAAATAGCTGGTTATTCGAGAAGATAAATCAAATTGGCAAACCCCTAGGCAGACTTACAAAGAAAAAAAGAGAGAAAGCTCAAATAAACAAAATCAGAAATGAAAGAGGAGAAATAACAACAGACTCCACAGAAATACAACAGGTTATAAGAGAATACTACGAAAAACTATATGCCAACAAAATGGATAACCTAGAGGAAATGGATAAATTCTTAGACTCTTACAACTTCCCAAAGCTGAGTCAAGAAAAAACAGATAGTGTGAATAGACAAATCACAAGGAAAGATTGAAACAGCAATCAAAAGCATCCAAAGAAGAAAACCCCAGGACCAGATGGCTTTCCTGTGGAATTTTACCAAACTTTCAGGGAGGATTTAATACCTATCCTTCTCAAGCTATTCCAAAAAATTAGGGAAGATGGAACACTACCTAATACATCCTACAAGGCCAACATCACTCTGATACCAAAGCCTGACAAGGAAAGCACAAAAAAAGAGAACCACAGGCCACTATCACTGATGAACATAGATGCTAAAATCCTTAACAAAATTTTGGCAACCTGAATTCAGCAATACATCAAAAGGATCATACGTCATGATCAAGTGGGATTCATACCAGGGACACAGGGATGGTTCAACGTCCACAGATCAATTAATATGATACACCACATAAACAAATTGAGGAATAAAAACCACATGATCATCTCAATAGATGCAGAGAAAGCATTTGACAAGATCCAACAGCCATTTATGATAAAAACTCTGAAAAAAATGGGGATACAGGGGCTGGCCCCATGGCCAAGTGATCAAGTTCATACACTCTGCTGCAGGTGGCCCAGTGTTTCGTTGGTTCGAATCCTGGACACGGACATGGCACTGCTCTTCAAACCATGCTGAGGCAGCATCCCACATGCCACAACTAGAAGGACCCACAATGAAGAATATACAACTATGTACCGGGGGGCTTTGGAGAGAAAAAGGAAAAAAAATAAAATCTTAAAAAAAAAAATGGGGATAGAAGGGAATTAACTCAACATAATAAAAGCCATATACGAGAAACCCACAGCCAACATCATACTCAATGGGAAAAAACTGAGTGCCACTCCCCTGAGAACAGGAAGGAGACAAGGATGCCCACTGTCACCACTCTTATTTAACATAGTACTGGAAGTTTTGGCCAGAGCAATTAGGCAAGAGAAAGGAATAAAAGGAATCCAAATACAGAGTGAAGAATTGAAACTCTCGCTGTTTGCAGACAACATGACCTTATATATAGAAAACCCCAAAAAATCCATTGTAAAACTAATAGAAATAATTAACAACTACAGTAAAGTTGCAAGGTACAGAGTCAACTTACAAAAATCAGTTGCTTTTCTATACTCAAATAACAAACTTACAGAGAGAGAACTCAAGAATACAATTCCATTTGCAGTCGCAACTAAAAGAATAAAGTACCTGGGAATAAATTTAACCAAGGAGGTAAAGGACTTATACAATGAAAACTACAAGACATTACAGACAGAAATTGATAATGTCATAAAGAGATGGAAAGAGATTCCTTGCTCATGGATTGGAAGAATAAACATAGTTAAAATGTCCGTACTACCCAAAGCAATCTACAGATTCAATGCAATCCCGATCAGAATCCCAATGACATTCTTCATGGAAATAGAGCAAAGAATACTAAAATTCATATGGGGCAACGAAAGACCCTGAATTACTAAGGCAATCCTGAGAAAAGAGAACAAAGCTGGAGGCACCACAATCCCCGACTTCAAAATATACTACAAAGCCATAGTAATCAAAACAGTGTGGTACTGGTACAAAAACAGGCACACAGATGAATGGATCAGAACTGAAAGCCCAGAAATAAAACCACACATCTATGGACAGCTAATCTACGGCAAAGGTGCCAAGAACATACAATGGAGAAAAGATAGTCTCTTCAATAAATGGTGCTGGGAAAACTGGACAGCCATGTGCAAAAGAATGAAGGTAGACCATTATCTCATGCCATTCACAAAAATAAACTCAAAATGCATCAAAGACTGGAAGATATGTCCTGAAACTATGAAACTCCTGGAAGATAATTCTGGTCATATACTTTTTGACATCGAACTGAAAAGGATCTTTTCAAATACCATGTCCCATCAGACAGGGGAAACAAGAAGAAATAAGCAATTGGGAATTCATCAGACTAAAGAGCTTCTGCAAGCTAAATCAAGCTAGAAAGAAACTAGAATCAAAACAAAGAGACAACCCACCAACTGGGAGAAAATATTTGCAAATCATATACCTGACAAGGGATTAATCTCCATAATATATAAGGAACTCACACAACTGAACAATAAAAAAACAAACAACTTGATCAAAACATGGGCCAAGGAGATGAACAGACATTTTTCCCAAGAAGATAAACAGATGGCCAATAAATACATGAAAAGATGTTCAACATCACTAATCATCAGGGAAATGCAAATCAAAACTACACTAAGATACCACCTTATGCTGGTTAAAATGGCTATAATCACTAAGACTACAAATAGCAAATGTTGGAAAGGGTGTGGAGAGAAGGGAACCCTCATACACCGCTGGTGGGAATGCAAACTGGTGCAACCACTATGGAAAACAGTATGGAGATTCCTCAAAAAACTAAAACTAGAACTACCCTATGACCCAGCCATCCCACTCCTGGGTATCTACCCAGACAACTTGAAATCAACAATCCAAAGTAACATGATGCACCCCTATGTTCACTGCAGCACTATTTTACAACCGCCAAGACATGGAAACTATCCAAGTGCCCATCGGCCAATGATTGGATAAAGAAGATGTGGTGTATGTATATACAATGGGATACTACTCAACCAGAAAAAAAGACAAATTCATCCCATTTGCAATAACATGGAAGGACCTAGAGGGAATTATGCTAAGGAAAAGAAGCCGGTCTGAGAAAGACAAACACCAGATGATTTCACTCATATGTGGCATATAAACAAGTACATGGACAAAGAAAACAGTTCAGTGGTTACCAGGGGAAAAAGGGGTTAGGAGGTGGGCACAGGGGGTGAAAGGGAGCACTTATGTGGTGACAGTCAAGAAATAATGTACAACTGAAATCTCGCATTGATGTAAACTATTATGAAGTTGATAAAAAAAAATAAAAAATAAAAAACAAGTGTTGGAGAAGATGTGGAGAAAAAGGAACCCTCGTACCCTGCTGGTGGGAATGCAAACTGGTGCAGCCACTATGGAAAACAGTATGGAGATTTCTCAAAAAGTTAAAAATAGGAATACCATATGACCCAGCTATCCTGCTATGGGGTATTTATCCAAAAAACTTGAAATCAACAATTCAAAGAGACTTATGCCTCCCTATGTTCATTGCAGCATTATTCACAATAGCCAAGACGTGGAAGCAACCCAAGTGCCCATTGATTGATGAATGGATAAAGAAGATCTAATATATATATATATATATGTATATGTGTATATGTGTATATATATATACAATTGAATACTACTCAGTCATAATAAAAGACAAAATCATCCCATTTGCAACAAGATGGATGGATCTTGAGGGTATGATGTGACTTGAAATAAGCCAGTCAGAGACAAACACAATATGATTTCACTCCTATGTGGAAGATAAACAAACACATGGACAAAGAGAACAGTTTAGTGGTTCCCAGAGGGGTAGGGGTTAGGCAAAAGGGGTAAAGGGGCACATATGTATGGTGACAGATAAAAATTAGGCTATTGGTGGTGAGCGTGATGCAGTCTACATAGAAGCTGATAATAATGTACACCTGAAATCTCACAATTTTGTAAATCATTATGACCTCAATAAAATAATTTTTTAAAATAATAATAGAATCATCAAAAATTCTCAATCTAAAAGATGGAAAAGGGAACAAAGAGCTGGGACAAACTGAAGAAAAGTAGCAAGATAGTACATTTAAAACCAATCATATCAATAATTACACTCCATGAAAATTGTCCAAACACCCCAATTAACATTGGAATGGATAAAAAAGCAAGACCCAACTATATGTGGCTTACAAGAGAACCACTTGAATAACAAATAGGCTAAATGTAAAAGGATGAAAAAAGATGCCCCCCTACTTGTAGTATAAAGAAAGCTGGAGAGGCTATATAAATAGCAGACAAAGTAGATTTCAGAACAAAGCACATTATCAGGGAGAAGATGATCATGACATAAAGATCGGAGGGTCACTGCAATAAGAGGCCATAACAATCCCACATGATGTGTGCCTAACAGAGCTTCAAAATACATGAAGCAAAAACGGACAAAACCGTGAGAAGAAACAATTTTTACAATTAGAGTCAAAGATTTTAACACCTCTCAATAATTGATAAAACACGTAGAAACTTAAGATACCTGAAGGTAATATAATGTTATATGTCAATTATATCTCAGTAAAAAAATATTTTAATAAGGATATAAAAAACTTGAAACACTATCCACCAATTTAATGTAAGTGGCATTGATATGGTGCTCAGCAGCAGCAGGAAACATGTTTTTCAAGTGCACAAGGGACCTTTATCAAGATCGGTCACATTCTGGGCACAAAGCAAGTATCAATACGCTTAAAAGGATTAAAATCATACAAAGTATGGTCTTTAACCATAAGATTAAATTAGAAATTGATAACAGTTTCTTGGAAATCTCCAAATTTGGGGGAACTACATAAGACACTTCTGCATAGGCCATGAATCAACAACAAAAAAAAACTGAAAAGGAAATTAGGACTTATTTTGAACTGAATGAAAAGTGAAAACACAATATATCAGCTAAAGCAGAACTTAGACAAAAATTTATAGTGTAAATGCCAAATTTGAAAAGAAGAAAGATCTCAAATCACTGACCTGAGATTCCACTTTAAACTAGAAAATAATACAGAGTAAATGAAGCTCAAAGTAAGCAGAAGAAAGGAAATAATAAAGACGAGAGTGGAAATCAATGAAATTGATAAACCTCTAGCTAGACTGATCAAGGAAAAAGGGAGATGACAGAAATTACTAACTTCAGGAATGAGAGAGGTGACATAACTCAGATATTACATATATTAAAAAGTAAGAATATTGTGAATAATAAATTAGACAATTTAGATGAAATGGACAAATACCTTGAAAGAGAAACCTACCAAAGCTCAGTTAAGAAGAAATAGGATGGATGTTAACTAGACTCATTGTGGCGATCATTTCACAACAGATACAAATATAGAATCATTATGTTGTACATCTGAAACTGATATAATGTTAAGTGATAATTACATCTCAATGTTTAAAAAATGAAAAAAAGTGAAAATAAAAAGGAATAGGTAACTCCTTTATATATATAACTATTAAAGAGTTTGGATTTGTAGTTAGAAATGCCACAAAGAAAACGCCAGGCTTTACTAGTGAATTTTACCATACATTTAAGAAAGGAAAAAAAATCCAAATTCCTCACAAAGTCTTCCAGAAAACTGAAGACAGCAGAACACTCCTTTATACTAGGAAGCCAATTGGTGTAATTCTTCACACTAACAGACTATTTTTTAAAAAGTGATCTTTTCAACACTTGCACAAAAATCATTGACAAAATACAACATCCATTCCTGATAAACTCTCAGCGAATTAGGAATAGTCATTTATGAAAAGCCTACACTGAACATCACGTTTAATGTTGAAAATGGAATGTTTTCCTGGTACGATCGGGAAGAAGGCAGTGATGTCTGCTCTCGCCACTTCTGTTCAACATTGTACTGGATGTTCTAACCAGTGTAATGAGGCAAGAAAAAGAAACAGCAAGCCAAGATAGAGTAATAGGAAATGTATCTACCCTCCTGCTTGTAAAAACGGAAAGTTAGACTAAATATATAAAACAAAGGTTTTCAAGGCTTTGGACATCAGGCAACTATGTACAGCAAAGCTTCACTAATGAGAAACAAACAAATAACCACCCAACGAATGGCACAGCTTAATGCCTGAAAATGGTTGTCAGGATGCAGCGATGGGGAACCAGGTCTGGTGCAGACATCTCCCTGCATGAAAGAGGGAATTGGGTCTCTGGGAGGCCAAGGCAGCTAGATTCTCAAGGGCAGAGTATCAAATAGAAGAGAGAGGCATAGAGAGTACTCTGGAGTTGCAGTTTTCCAGTTTTCAGTGGAACACACGCATCTAAAGAAAAAAAATAAATAAAAAACTTGAAAATAAGCCAAAGAAAGTTCAGCCTGTCGTTTCAGTGTCTCACTGGAGCATGAATCACAGGCCCATCCCAGGATTATTACTGACTTCTTAGGAGGCTGTGCTTGTGTTTGACTGTACTGTTCACCATACTTAGAGCCCAAACTCTGTGACATTACATGTTAGTTTGCAGATTCTGTCCAACAGAAAAGATAACCCCAAAGGTTGTAGTTTCATTGTCCTGAAACTCATTTAACAGGTTTGTATCTAACCAAGCAATCTTAATCCAGCATTCCTCTTTTAGAAATAGTATATCTGTAAGTACACAATACTCTCGGAACCAGCTTTATCATCTTTGTAGTTCCATCACTAATGAGTGAATAAATTTCTGACACGGCTTCATTCTACTTTTTGTATGAAAGGCGTATTTTAAATTGTTTGAATATTTTACTTTGATATGATTCCACTGAGATACTTAAGTGGACACTTCTACCAGAGCCAATGAAGACAGCTAGAAGTGCGCTTCATGGAATATGAGCCCATGCAGAACCTTTTTTTTTCTGCCCCTGGAGTGAATCCCAAGAGGAAATATAACTGTATTTATTCTTTTTTTTTTATCCTCTTTTCTCCCCAAAGCCCCCCGGTACATAGTTGTATGTTCTTTGTCGTGGGTCCTTCCAGTTGTGGCATGTGGGACGCTGCCTCAGCGTGGTTTGATGAGCAGTGCCATGTCCGCGCCCAGGATTCGAACCAACGAAACACTGGGCTGCCTGCAGCGGAGCGCGCGAACTTAACCACTCGGCCACGGGGCCAGCCCCACTTTCTTTATTCTTGATCTCTCTATTCCTGGTCTTGTGTTTTTATTTTTGTTTCTGGTTCTTGGTCAAACTTGGTTCTAGTTCTGCTTGCACATAATTGATAAGCTATTCTCAATTGGCGATAGCAACAACTAGGTATCTGATTTGATGTCTTGAACATTAGGTTGTTAATATCAGCATGATGGGGATTTATAGTGTTAGCTAATAGATGATAGAATATGGTTGGTTACTCTTTTTTCTTTTTGAATGCTTTCCTATTAGTGAGTTCAAATAAATTAAGTTTCGTGTACACTGGAAAGGAAAATTTTTAGATCAAGACTGGTGAGATTTTGTGTTGTGCGTACTTTGACCCACAGCTGCGGCTGTAGGTCTAAAGCTGCAGGCTCTCTGCGGGTTTGCGTGTCCAGATGAGAAAATTCTCTGCGTCCCATTACATGAATTTGTAAGATTTTCTTATCCTGAGTATATTAATAAATTACACTCTTCGGCGACACAATACAGAGGCGCCACACCTGGTAATTCCTTTTTATCTTGTCACCTCTTTGATGCCTTTAAAAAGGTTATGTGTGTAGGTGTGTGTGTGAATGTGTCATATGAATATGTTAGTGTATCTTTAGCATTTTGAGTTGTTTTTAGTGGGAGGGATTGGGGTTGCCAAATAAAATACAGGACACCAGTTTAATTTGGAATTCAGATAAACGATGAATTTTTTTTTAGTATAAATATGACTGAAATTCAAATTTAACTGGTTGTCTTGTATTTTTATTTGCTAAATCTGGCAACCCTAATGGGAGAGGGATTCAGTCTGAATAACCTAGACTACCATTACTAGAAACAAACATCATTTCTTTCTTCAAATTCTCAATCTTTGGCTAGAAATTTCAAAGACATTTAATACTTTTTTAAAAGATAATTCTTGTTTGTGTTTCTGGTTTTGAGGAGAGTATCTTTAGCTTTTATCCCTTAAATGGAATATTGGCTCTTGATTTGAAATAGACTTTTTTATATTAAGGATTGCGTAGTGAAGAATTAACCTTCTCCAAAGAGAGGTCTGGCCTTTGCCCTTCGACACTGGAAGGTGGTCTCTAGGCTCTAACTCATGGGGATGTCCTGCCTGACAGGAGTGTCTTTGTTTGCCGGGGACTTTGACCAGCAAATAGGGTAACCATGTGATTTCTGATATGGGCTTTCAGCCACACTGTATTAGTTCCAACCTCCGGAGGGACTGATGACTAAAGGTATAGCTAGACCTTGGGAGGGACTGAAAACTAAGGGTCAGCCATGCAGGCAGTGCGTGATCAAGCCTTAATAAAAACTCTGCACACCAAAGGCTTGGGT